>NC_142166.1:2370970-3061803 GCF_029865625.1 Vigna umbellata
CTCACCCTCACCCCTCACCCCTAACCCCTAACCCCTAACCCCTAACCCCTAAACCCTAACCCCTAACCCCTAACCCCTAACCCCTAAACCCTAAACCCAAAACCCTAAACCCTAAACCCTAAACCCTAAACCGAAACACCAAACCCCAAACCCTTAACCCCAAACCCCTAACCCGAAACCCCTAACCCCTAACCCCAAACCCCAAACCCCAATCCCGAAACCCCAAACCCCAAACCCGAAACCCCAAACCCCAAACCCGAAACCCCAGACCCCCAACCCCAAACCCCCCAAACCCCCCCAAAACCCCCAAACCCCCGCCCCCAAAACCCCAAAACCCCAAACCCCCCGAACCCCCAAAACCCCAAAAACCCCCCAAAACCCCAAACCCCCCGAACCCCCGAAACCCCGAAACCCCGAAAACCCCTAAACCTCGAAACCCCGAAACCCCGAATCCCCGAAACTCTAAAACCACCCTAAAAAACCCAAAGAAAACCCGATGAAAACCCAAAGAAAACCCGAAAACCCGAAAACCCGAAACCCCTAACCCTAAACCCCTAACCCCTAATCCCTAACCCCTAACCCCGAAACCCGAACCCCGAACCCCGAACCCCGAGCCCCGAACCCCGAGCCCCGAACCCCGAACCCGGAACTCGGAACCCCAAACCCGGAACCCCAAACCCCAAACCCCAAACAACCCCAATAAACCCCAAACAACCCCAATAAACCCCAAACAACCCCAATAAACCCCAATAAACCCTAAAAAAACCCTAAACCCTAAAAAAACCCAAAAACCCTAACCCCTAACTTCAAACCCCAAACCCTGAACCCCAAACCCTGAACCCTGAACTCTGAACCCTGAACCCTTAATCCTTAACACTGAAATCATAACCCTTAACTCTGAACTCTGAACCCTGAACCCTGAACCCTGAAAAATTCTGAACTCTCAAAAACACTAAACCATATATAATAAAACTGTTATATACAGATAAATTATATACGGATTTTTCCATATATAATAAAAAAATAAAATTATATACGAAAAATCCGTATATAAAATCTGTATATAATCTTTCGACATAAGCTTTTCCAAGGATTAAACCGTATATGTAAGGGGGTTTCTTCTTATATACGTGTATTACATACGGATGTTAAAAAAAATAATAAAAGAAATTAAAAAATTTAACCCTAAGTGAAATTGGAAAGTTCTCGAGCCATTCCCACAGCTTTCCCTCCTCTCAGCTTTCCCTCCTCTCAGCTTTCCCTCTCATCTCTTTCTCTCTCGATCACAAATCACCATCATCGAGCCATTCTTCACTGCCTCTTCCCTATTTATCTTTGCATTGACAAGCTTCAGTCCAACCTGCATGCCTCTCCATTATCGCCAAGATGCCCAACGAAACAAGTTCGTCTAAATGACAAACCCCTTTCAGTGGTCGAACACAAATTAGGGTTCTCCCATCCCTAGGGTTTACCTCTCCTATTCCAATCACCCTCTTCCACCCCTAAATCCAAACCGTTAAAGACAAAAGGAATAGAATCATTTGTTGATCTTCGGAGAGAGAGAGCCACACCTCGACGCGATGACCGGGAAGGCGAAACCCAAGAAACACACGACTAAGGAGATCGCGGCGAAGATCGATGTCGCCACTACCAACAGCGGCGACGGTAAGGCGGGCTTGGCAGACCGGTCTGGTGTGGAGAAAGGCGGGCACTTGAAATACGAGTGCCCGCTCTGTAAAGTCACGGTGCCTGACGTGAAATTGATGCAGATTCATCACGAGGCGCGTCACCCTTAGATCCCCTCTAAGGAGGACAAGGTCGTCAACCTTCACGCCATAATCGCCAGCGAATCGTCGAAGCCGCGTCCAAGCATTCGCGGAAGCCACAAGAAATGCTTAGATTTTGGAAACGAGATACTCTTTGGATTTGTTAACTTAGTCGTATTTTTGGGAAGACTTAAGCTCTAACCATGTCATCTTCAAATGACCACTAACCAGGTAGTAAATGTTGTATTTTCTCTTTGTTAATATTTCTTGTCCACTTTTCAATATTTTTATTTGGTATATTATTGCTTCATAGTTACTGGAAGGGATGACTTTACCGTTGATGATGGCAAGTTTACATGAATCTCAACCACTGTCTTGGCTTTTGAATAATGATAATCATCAATTATTGTTACCAAATGACTTTTGAATAATTTTATTGATACAAGAATTGGATAAGATAACATTTGCTGCCGTGTTATAGTTTGAGAGCATTGGTTATGGTTATTGCTTGTGTTTATGTTATGATTTATTGTGAGTGATTTTGAACTGACTTTATGAGTTAATTTGGGAGAAGAATGTTTTGGATGTGGGGACTAGAAGTGGCATTCTTGCTATATGGTCAGCTCAAGCAGGCGTGAGGAAGTTGTATGCAGTGGAAGCGACGAAGATGTCAGAACATGCCCGTGCACTAGTCAAAGCGAATAATCTCCAGAATGTAGTTGAGGTCATCGAGGGATCAATGGAGGATGTTACCTTGCTTGAGAAAGGTTAGAATGAATGAGATCTGTTTAGTTTGTTTGATATAACTTTTTTTTTCTGGTTCTTGTGTACATTAATGATTTCAAAACTGACATTTACTCTGTTTCCTGTTTTTAAGGATTTGTGGTGGAAGAAAACATGCTCGTGACCACTGGCTCAAACCGACAGGAATGATGTATGTATTGTCGCAACTATTTTTCTGTCTCAAAGTAGAGAAAAAAGTATTTTGATGCATTGATGTTTTGTGTTCTCATTTGCTCCCTACCACCTTAGCTATTCATCCATTTTGTGTTTTGGCTGTGTCAATTAAAATCGATATTGTGTAGTTCATTTTTCATTCTACTGGAGTATTTTTGGTCACTTGAAATTTGAAGCAAAACTATTGTCCCAAAAAAGATGTAATCCTTAAATTTCAACAATTGTTTCCACGTTTCAAACCAAGCTACACAGAAGGCACAAAGTTTTGTTCTGTGTAACATATTCTATAGTTTTCAATGGAATTGGTTAGCTTCAAAATTCTTATTTCATAGTCATTACTCATTAGTCTACAAATATAATGCCAAACTTGTCTCATGAGTTAACTACAAAACTACTCAGTGCTTGTCTATTTACATTAGATTCATTGTCTTGGCATGTAGTGCGCACTATGCTCATTTCATCACATTACCAATGATGATAATTTACATGTATAAATAATTTGGTTGTTGCCTGATGGTGATAATTTACATGTATAAAAAGACTGTCCCTAGATGGCATGTATACTCTATAAAAGGGAAAGCCATTGGTTTGTTCATGGTATTTTTATTGACTCTGGGATTAGTGTGGAACCTGTGCAAAATAGCTACTACTTTTTTTTTTCATATATATATATATATATATATATATATATATATATAACTAGATTTAAACACTTTTGGTATACACTACGAGACTTTAAAATTACATTTCTTATACATGGAAGATAAATAACAAAAATGTACTTTATTAAAGTGGAACTTTTATGTTTGATATGAAAAATATAGACTTGGGCTGAAAGAAAAATTAAGATAGAGTTAGACACTCATATAAAAACATTAAAAGTTAGCTAAGCTTATTTTACTGTAAGACTATTGTAAATTACGAAACTAAGATGAAAGACAATATTGTAAATGTTGAGATGTCCGAATAATTTTTCATTTTCTAGCTTCAATGTAATAATTTTGCACTTTCTAGCATTATTAGTAAGAAGAAATAATTGTTTGATAACTTATTACTCTTTATATTGATAATCAGTGGAATATATAGCTTTGTTTTTTTTTCACTTACATTGTCTAGAACATGAGTTTTTGTTCAATGTTAGGTGCTTGCATTAAAGTATTTGCATTCCCTGCATGGGTTGAAATAGACACGTGGAAAGCTTGGTCTTGGTGCAAAGATGGTATTGATTGAGGAGAAATAGGTCCAGGGACTAAATAGGAAGTTGAAGTACGGGCTTGCTCTGTACATGCGGTGGAGAAAATGCAAGAGCTAATAAGTAAAAGTCAAGAAGACAGGTTAGTCTTTTCTTACCAGAATATCTTCCCCTCATGGCCATTTTCCAATGCATGTAGAGTTGGATTTCTTCTAAGGTTATTTACCAGACCCATAAAAAATCTACCAAAACATATTTGATGGAATAATAGCATTAGTCTTGATTATAAATTATGGATTTATCTTTAATTTTGGATGGTTCGTTGTGCTTAAACATTTATTGGTTTGTGATATATAGATTTTAAGTTATTTATCTTGTATTTATAATGACCATCCCACTATTTACTATCCTGGTGTTTTTGGATCAGTTGCTTTGCTACTATTTGAGACTTATTACTATAACACAAAATAGATTCAAATAAATTCTTTTGTTTGTGTGCAAGTGCACGTACTAAAACAAACCATAAATCTAAACTATTGGTTCCTGGCAATGTGTTACATGAAATCTTTTGAGATTGATCATGTATTGTTTATATGTAAGTTTTGAAAGACTTTTAATTTAATGCACGAATTTAAACATGCATGTTATTAAGGAAACAATTGATTCCAATATTACAATAGAATACAAGTCAAACGCAGTTGATGATTTACATATGAGGAAGCCAGATATTAGCAAAGCGAAGGAAATGCTGATTTGGGAACACAAAATCCCATTTAATGATGAAATTGGATTCTGAATAAAGATGAAGGTAAAGGGATGAAATTTTCCTTTAGGTAGGAGATTTATTCTAATCTTCCATTTCAGGCTATGAAGGAAGTTAATTAGCTTTTAGAAATGTTACCTTTAGAAGTTTAATTGTATATTGATTTACAATATGAAAATCAAAGTTAATTAGCTTTTAAAAATGTTACCTTTAGCAGTTTAATTGTATATTGATTTACAATATGAAAATCAACTAAGATACACGTGATTGTTAATTTATTTAGATGTTCATACTTAACTTCATCCATGTTTGTACACAGGTTGATATTATTCAAACTAAAAAAATATTCAATTGTGTATGTTTATTATGTTGTATTTTTAAGTAATTTATGATTGATTTATGTATTGCATTAGTTGTAAAAGCAATTTGATGGTTGTATTTATCTCTAGTCAGATATATAAAACTCCTAAAAGCAATTTGGTGGTTGTATTTATCTTTAGTCAGATATATAAAACTCCTAAAAGCAATTTGGTGGTGTAATCTAGGATTACCTAATATTTTTTTTTATAAAACTATAAAGTTATATACGAATATTACATACGGATTTATCCGTATGTAATTATATAAAGACGTTATATAAAGATTTATCCGTACGTATACGGATATTACATATGGATTTATCTGTATATAATAAATCCGTATATAATTTATATACGCATAAATCTGTATATAACCTAGTTACGATAGTTTTATATATGGATTTTTGTCCGAATGTAAGCCGTATATAACCAAGTGTTATATACGGATTTTGAACCTTATATACGGATTTTGGTTGTATGTAATTTAATTTTTTCTTGTAATGTGAACCCCAAAACTCCAAACCCCAAACTCCAAACCCCAAACCCCAAAAACCCCAAACCCCTAAACCCTAAAAAGCCCTAAACCCTAAAAAACCCTAAACCCAAAATCCTAAACCCTAAATCCAAAATCCTAAACCCTAAACCCCCAACTCTCAACCCCAAACCCTAAACCCCCAACCCTAAACGTTCAACCCTAAACCCCCAACTCTAAACCCCAAAACCCTAACCCCTAAAGCCCAAAACCCTAAACCCAAAAACCATAAACCCAAAACCCAAAACCCAAAACCCTAAACCCTAAAAAACCCTAAACCTTAAACCGTAAAAAACCCTAAACCCGAAACCCCAACCCCGAACCCAAAACTCTAAAACCTTAAACCCCTAAACTCTAAACCCTAAACCAAAAACCCTAAACCCTAAAAAACCCTAAACCCTAAAAAACCCTAAACCTTAAAAATTCCTAAACCCAAAACCCTCAACCCTAAACCCTCAACCCTAAACCCCCAACACTAAACCCCCAACCCTAAACCCCTAACCCCCAACCGCCAAACACTAACCCTCAACCCTAAACCCCCAACCCTAAACCCCCAACCCTAAACCCCCAACCCTAAACCCCGAACCCTAAACCCCAAACCCCAAACCCCAAACCACCAATCCTAAACCCCAAACCCCAAACCCTAAACCCCAAATCCTAAACCATAAACCCTCTAAAAACCCTTACCCCTAACCCCTAAACCCTAAACCCCTAAACCCCTAACCCCTAAACCCCTAACCCCTAAACCCCTAACCCCTAACCCTTAACACCCTAATCCCTTAAACCCCTAAACTTTTAACCCCCTAAACTTCTAACCCCCTAAACCCCTAAACCCCCTAAACCCCTAAACCCCTAAACCCCTAAACCCCTAAAACCCTAAATCCCTAAACCCCTAAAACCCTAAACCCCTAAAACCCTAAACCCCTAAACCCCTAAAACCCTAAAACCCAAAACCCTAAACCTAAACCCCCTAAAAATCCTAAACCCTAACCTCTAACCCCCTAACCCCTAACCTCCTAACCCCTAACTCCTAAACCCTAAACTCGGCTCAAACCCGTGGTGGGTCGGGTTAGCTCGCGGGTTGTGATGCAATTTGACAGCTCTATACAAAGATGATGAAAAAGGGCTTCGAAACAAAAAGCCTATTTTTTTTCCGCACCCTTGGTTTATTCATGCACCTCTACAATAAATATTTATTTTCATGCTTTTTTTTGTTTTATTGGGTTTCTTTTACTGCATGTATCTTATGTTCATTTTTATTCATTGGGTTTGCATGTTTAATTTTATTTGTTGCGCTTCAATATTTATTGTATACACAAATTTTTCTAATAAAAAAGATTTAATAAAAGTTTACAAAACAATAAAAAAATATATAAAAATTATAAAGTAAAAAAGAAGATAAAATTATAAAATTACAAAAAATGATTTTCTAATATTTTAAAAGCGATATAAGTATTCGTGCGATAGTCCGCATCACCTTAATAGTTAATACCCTCAAGAAATAATTAAATAATAGGTTTAGTGCTCGTGTGACCACTCGCATCGTCCTAGTTCCTAATACCTTTTCTTTCTCTTTAAAAATAATTTAATATCGTTATAAAGGTTGAGCACTCATGTGTCATCCGCATTGTCCTAGTGCTTGACACCTTTTCTTTCTCTTTGAAAAATGATAAAAAAAATATTTAAATATCGTTTTAAAGGTTGAGCACTCGTGTGATCTCTGCATCGTCCTAGTGCTTAACATTTTTCTTCCTCTTTTAAAAATAATCAAAAAATATGTAAATATCGTGTTAAAGGTTGAGCACTCGTGTGATCGTCTGCATCGTTCTAATGCTCAATTTTTTTCTTTATCTTTTTAAAAATATTCAAATGTCTTTCTAAAGGTATGAGTACTCGTGTGACCGTCCGTGTCGGCCTAGTACTCATTACCTTCTCTTTCTCAAAAATACAAAAAAATGCAAAAATCTTCAAAAATACTAAAAACAATCAAATCTTCACACAAGCAATCTTTCAGCTAGAACTACGTGATCCTTGATTCTTCATCAAGAGTGGAGATACGTAGGAGCAAAACTAGTCTTTGTCAGGTTCACTTCCCAAAAATCCAAATTTATTTCAAATCATTTTCCAAACAATTTTTTCAAACAGTTTCCGAAAGGACTACATAACCTTCATTTCTCATTCTAAATGAGAATACATAGGAGTAAGGTAAATCCTTGTCGGGTCTAAAAACTAAAAATATATATTTTGCTTCTTTATAGTGTCTTTTTTGGAGATAATTAAACATTTTGAAAACCACATCACATTCGCGTATTTAATTAAAGGTATTGTCTTCGGGCAGATGTTGTAGAGTGCTAATACCTTCCCTGCACGTAACCAACTCCCGAACCTAGAATCTGGTTTTTGCAAACCGTGTCTTTCTTTATGATTTTTCTGTAGTTTTTCAGAATTAACTATGGTGGCGACTCCAAATCTCTTTTTCAAATCCTTTTTTTTATTCGTTGTTCCGTCGCAATTCCGGTTGCGACACCTACAAATCCGTACCAAAATAATATGTATAATTATACTAAAAGTAGGCCTTACAAAATAATTGTGCTCAATCACGAATTTATACATGTTCTCAATAACATGTATAAACCAATCAACAACGTAGACCAACAAAATAATTGTGCTCAATCACGAACTTAAAAAGTATACACCCTCGGTCTTTCACTTATATTGTTTGGCCTTTCATTCTCCTCAATTAATATCGTTCGACTCACTTTCCTTTTAATACCGCTTGGCCCACTTCACCCTGTTAATACTATTCGGTTCACTTCCCCCTATTAATACCGCTCGGTTCCATCTTCACACACTTAACCATACGGTCATGCATCCTCACACATTAAACCGTTCGATCATACACCTTCACACACTTAACCATTCGGTCATGCATCCTCACACACTACACCGTTCAGTCCTACACCCTCACACACTTAACCATTCTGTTATGCATCCTCACACAATAAGTCGTTTGATCCTACACCCTCCCACACTTAACCATTCGGTCATGCATCCTCACACACTAAATCGTTCGGTCCTACACCCTCACACACTTAACCATTCAATCATGCATCTTCACACACTAAAGCGTTTGGTCTTACTCCTCTCATGCACCGCTCAACCTCTTTTTATAGATTCCTCACCCTCATGCTTCTCTTTCGCTAAAGGAAGAGACATTCCCAAGCTCTACACCCACCACACACTCTTGGTTAAAGAGTGTAGAAATGTGCCCCTCAACAACCCCTTCCCAATTTCATGTAATGTAAAGAATTCAAAAGAAGAATAAAACCCATGCAAAACATATATCAACATTATACCCCAACCCTTCACAAAACATATACCCATGCAAGAACATATTTCATACATGCTAAAAATTGAAACTCAACCTCCACCCCTCACAAAATATACTTCAAGTCACTCCTCTTACATGCAACAACAAACATATATAAAAGTTATATCCCAACCCCTCACAACCATAGACCATAAACCCTAAACCCTAAACTCAAAATTGTGCCTTAAATCGCACACCCTTAAACCTAAAACCCTAAACCCTAAACCTTACACCATAAACCCTAAACCCTAAAACCTCAACGCTAAACCGTAAACCTTAAACAATATAAACAAAACCCTACAGAATAAACCATACGCCTTAAACCCTAAACCCAACCCTTAAACCCTAAACCCAACCCTTAAACCATACACCCCTAAATCCAAAACCATAAATCGTAAACCCTAAACCATAAACCCTAAACCATAAACTATAAACCCTAGAGCCTAAACCCTACACCAGAAACCATAAACCCTACACTCTAAATCATAAACCCTAAATCATAAACCGTAAACCCTACACCCTAAACCATACACCATAAACCCTAAACTTTACACCTCAAACCATAAACCCTAAACCCATACACCCTACACCCTAAACACTCGCCCTTAAACCCTTAACCGTGAACCACAAACCTTAAACATTAAACCCTTAATTATGCCTTAAACCATACAACTTTAAACCTAAATCATAAACCCTAAACCCTTAACACTACATCCTACACCCTACACCAAAAATCCTAAATTTTAAAATCTCAATCCTAACCTTTAATCCTTAAACCATAAACCTTAAACCATATACCTAAATCCAAAATCCAAAATCCTAATCCCCACACCTTAAACCCTTAACCATGAACCTTAAACCCTACACATGGGTAGAAAAATAAAGAGATAAATATATATATATATATATATATATATATATATATATATATATATATAATATGGGGTCTTCACATAATTTTTATCTAGTTTTTTTTTTCCTTTTCCTATTTTCTTATTGTTATCTTTATTTTCTTCTTCTTTATCTATTATTGCTTTTACATTTGTTTTTGTTTTATTGTGTTTTTATTAGCATTTGCTTTTCCTTTTAATTTGTTTCTTACATTTAAAATAAAATAATAATAATAATAAAATAAATAAATGAATAAAAATAAAAATAATGACAAAACGGAATCGGTTGCACCAACAGGATTCACTCAACAGAAACCCATTATTTTTCCATCACGACATCACAAACAAAAAAACCCATTCCCCCACCCAATTTCAAGGGGATCTTCTTGCTTCCACTGATCGGTCTCACACCTCACTACGGGAGCTAGAAGAAAAGGATTATTCTCCTTTCAACTCTGTTCACCTCTGGCGTCTTCCATCAACCATTACTCATTTTCAACACCATCAATCCCCTGTTGCTGCAACTACCTTTCATCTAGAAGAGACAAAGAAAGCATCCGAATCTACAATCGCAGAAAGAAAACCAAACAAAAAACCAGTTTCTCAAGGTGAGTCTTCTATTCTAGCTTAGCTAGCTTATTTGATCTTGTGTATGAATCAAAGATTTGCTACGATGGCTGCTTGCTAGTCTCATTTTCTCTTGCGTGCACGAATAGATGTTTCTGCATTGCTATTTTCATTTTGTTGCTGCATTGGCTTCATAACATCCCTATCACAATCATCTCTAAAAAGGAACCAATTCCATCACCTGAAAAACAGAGAGGAACCACTCGGGCAGAGACAAAACAGATTATGAGTTTCTCTTCATATTTCCATCATCCCAAAGAACCTGAAATAAAAAAAACCCCTAGCCATTCGTAAAACCGATTCATCAACACCCAGCCATTGCTCCAGTGATGGAGAACACCAAAACGGATTCATCAAATACCCGTTCCTTGCCCAAGTAACAAAGAACATTAATAATTTCAACCCCCTCTCTGTCATGGCTTTGCTCAATTAGCAAACTGTGGATTAGCCCAGTTTCAAACTCGTAATCCTGGGCCAACGGCGATCTTGGCAGCAAGGGCGGTGAGCCCTCGACTTTAAGGTTTCGGAAATATACGAAATGGCGAGGATAAAGCTGTGCAAGCTGAGGAACAAGGCGAAGGCGGAGTTGCTGAACCAGTTGAAGGATCTGAAGGCGGAGCTCGCTCTGCTTCAGGTGGCTAATTCTTGAAAGCAGACGACGCGGCGCGGAGAGGCGAGAGTTTTTTTTTTCTCTCTCGCGCAAGACGCATAGCAGGAAGAGAGAGCCTGGTGCTGTGGCCGGCGACGGCTCCGTCGGCTGGCGTCGTCACTGGCGACGCCATGGGCCGCGGCTCGCGGTAGCCAGTGTCGGTGGGGGCGGCGTCACGCATGCAATGGGAGGCAAAGGGTTCCCTGGTTCAGGAGAAGAGACTTTAGTCTCGTTGAGCACAAATGGAATGAAGATGGTTGAACCCTGAATGGGTTTCTGAGTTAGGGGATAAGGGCTTTGGGTGTAGCTCGTGGGCTGCCTTTTTCCTTTCTGTTTGAAGCACTGCTTCCACTCATGCACTCCTCTGATTTCCTTTGCTTTTTTTTCTCCTAGTTGGGTCTTGAGCCCACTACCAATTCAGAAAACCCTAAAGAAGGTTTAGGCCTTGGCCTTGTGTTTTTTTGTTATCATCCGCTGAACGTTAAAATTTGTGTCTATTATCATGGGATAGTTTTGTCTAAAATTTTTGTCCCAAATCATCGATTTTGGAAAACCTTTCAGTTTCATCACTGATATAATGTAAAACTTTATTTGTTACATGGAAAACATATTTGAAAATAATACTTTATATTATTTTCATAAAATGTATGAACGAAAATATATATTTAGGTTAGTTTAGATACTAAACACATATTTGAAGATAGTTTAAGGATGAAAAATATATTTAATTATTTTCTTCAACTATTCATTATCATTAATTTTGTCTGTTTTTTTTTTCTATTTCTTAAATTATTGTAAAAATACTCACACAAGTTAATATCCTCTCTTGATTTTTTTTATATTTTTGTGGTGTGTTGTATTCATGTTTCTGGTTTCCCTTGGAAACAGCAAGCTGATGTTCTTGAACCATTCAACGCATCGAGTTTACCAAGTTATCTTCAAATGTGGATTAATTCACTTGAAGAAGGAAGTCTATATCAAAGGTAAGTTTCATAAATTTTCAATATCAGAAGAAGCATTGAAAGAACAGAACATGAACTTTTATAAACCTGTAAATGCTTCAGTTGATAATTTACAAGTATTCTTTTCAACAAATTCATTGATATGTTATTTCATTTTGTTAGAATGAAAGATTAAGTTTAACCTCTTCTTTTTCTTCTATAGATTTCCTTCAGATTTGTTTCAACTGCTGATGTCAGAGTGTCTTGTCCTGCACAATCATATAGTGAGTTTGTGTTGTGAATTACCTTGTTATATAGTTTGAGGCTTCAATTATTATATATAGTGAGTTTTTTTTCTTACAAACTTGATTTTTTTTAGTTTATGGTGTTGTCTCTCAATTCATTATTTTAAAATATATTGATAAATTAATGTTTTTCTTGTTGAATTTATATTAAGCTATTTTTTATGTATATTAATATCAATGTATTTTTAAAGGTTTGATAACAAAAAATCTGAAATTATTTTCTACATACACTTGACAATTCCTTACTTTACGTGACAGTATGCCATAAGCCCATACAAGCTTCAATATAATAAACAGTTATCCAGCTTTTTTGACATTTTGGCAACAGCCGCAGACAGAGATGACAAGGTATTAATTAATTTAATGCTTTGTTAATTTGTTTTCTCTTCATCTTAAACCTATTTCTCTTCATATTCTAACTTTTCTTAGAAACACTGGTGCCAAATAGCTATCAGTTGCTCAGTATTTTAGACTGCTAGAATCTTTAATACTTTTCTGATTAAACTAGAAAACAGATAATAAAATGCATGTAATGTGTTATTCAGTTTGAAATCACATCTTTTCTTTTGACCTCCTTCTGGATTGAAAGTTAGATATGTTTCTAAAGAGTTATCACTTAAATGTAGTTTTTTTATTATCTATTTGATTCATTTCGAATGTTCTGAAGCACTGTTTAAAAGAGATAGAGTATTGATAAAAAGATGGATTATAACTGCAGGAAAGTTGAACCGGGGACTCTCAGTCATTGACAGCTACAGACTGTTGAAAGAAGGACGTGTATTAAATGATGACGAGATTTTCCTTGCTAGTGCTCTTGGTTGGTGTATTGAATGGGTATGACAGTTGAAAGCTTTTGCTTTTCTTGTTCAAATGATTAAACTAGTTCTAATGGTTTCAGAGTTTACTGTGATGATGGCATTGGGGGGTCTTAAAAAGTATGTTGTTGAGTTTTGCAGCTTCAAGCGTATTTTCTTGTCCTTGATGACATTATGGATAATTCTCACACACGTAGGGGTCAGCCATACTGGTTTAGAGTGCCCGAGGTTTGTAGAAAAATAAACATGAGCCATTTGTTATCTTTATGCTGCTTAAGAACCATTTCAAGGGAAAGCCATATTACGTAGATCTTCTTGATTTGTTTAATGAGGTAGTACAAATGTCAAAGTTTAAATTATGTGGGACTATTCTAGTCAATATACTAAAATGTGACCATCTTGCTTTTTTCCTTTAGGTTGAGTTCCAGACTGCTTTAGGACAGATGATAGATCTGATTACCACACTGCATGGAGGAAAATACCTGTCCAAATACACATTAACTCTGTGACAGGAAAACAAGGAGAACAATTGGAGAGAAATTATCATTGCTTAACCACTTTTTTGACAAACATGAAATCCTGGATCATATGTAATTAATGTGACTAAAACAACTGTAAGAAAAAAAAAGTATAGATTCTTCTGCCAGAGAGCAAATCACGTCCTTTCTATAGGGTGCAATCAAGAGTATTCCGTAAAACCTGACTGGAAGTTGACACCAGAAGAGAGATAATTGCTGGCTTTTCCTAATTGTCTCTACACATGCCTATTAGATATAGACGTGGCTATCTTTTTTGGCTGGGCGTGGTGAAGAATATGATGTGAAATTTGCTTGTTACTAGTTCCTTCTCTTCTTGCCAGCTAGCAATGTACTATGTTTCAATGCGATCTATATATCTTCTCTTTAGTTTCTTGTCCATTATCCTTTTCTGTCTTAAGAAATCAGTACTGATGATTGCATATGGATATCATCTTCTGCAGGCATCGGCGTATAATAAGAAATCAGTACTGATGATTGCATATGGATATCATCTTCTTCCTCTGACACTTTTGTTCTTGGCAATGAATTGGTTCTGGGCACGGCGTAAGTGGGAAAGGAGAAGGACACCAGGAGTTAGATGCATACAATCAATTACCAGTTACCCTACATGTGGGAGTTTTCTGCAGTATTCATGTGTTGACATTTGCTTGTATTTGGGGTTGAGTATTTATTATTATTTCTATGTCTATTTTGTTGTTTATTTGGTGGAGAATTTTAGTCTTGATTGAGCTGAAAGGAGAATAAGATATTTCTGCAATGAAGCTTCGTTTCTTATATATTGAATATCTACTATATGGAGATAGTTTCAATTCTTTAATTATATCTCTATGCTTATATTGTGCCAGTTATGGGTATTCCTGGCTCCTGAACTACTTTCACCCAATGATTTTTAACATATTGACAAAAAATCGTAGGCCTGCGATGCTCATGGACTCGGACTACTCGGACTTTATTGTGTATCTTTATACGATATCTTGGGTATGTCACCCCTTCGTTATCTTGTTTTTACACCATGTTCATGCTTATACTCAAATGCAATTAAAATTTACTTTTGTCATCTATTATTGTACAAAGAGTTGTTGCTATCAAGGAACAATTATCTCAAAAGCTTTGATGTGAGAATAGTTGCAACATTTGTGGCGATGTAACATTTTTTCTACTTAATCCTTAATCATATCCATGACTCTAATCATAAACCTTACTCTAACCCTAATCATAACTCTAAATATAATCATAACCCTACTACTAATCCTAACCCTAACTCTATAACTATCGACCTTATCCTCACCCTCACCCCTCATCATAATCCTAACAACTAACTATAACCATAATCTTAGTCCTAACTTTATTTCTAACCATAATCATAACCCTAATAATAATCTTAATAATAATCTTAACCCTAAGTGTAACTAATTTTTAAAATATTTTTTAGGAATACTTGTCATGATTTAAGTTAATTAAAAAAAAATTCATACAAGAAGTAATTTTTTATATCACAATATTTTTAATAAATATATTGTTTTTTGAATATTATTAATTTAAGATTGAGTGGGGAGTGGTTGAGTTCTGTTGGATTGGTGCCTCATCCCACCTAACCCACCTAACCCAACTCAACCTAAGTCAACCCCACTCATCCCACTTCACCAATCAAATTATATCTAACCCAACTAAATCCAACTTGACCCGACTTAAACAAACTCAATCCAACCCAACATGACTTGATCCTACCCGACTGAAAAAAGCCACCCCAACCCCACCTAACCTCACCCAACGCAACCCATTCTAACTCACCCAAACAAAACCTTCCCAACCCTACCCTACACCACCCAACCTTACTCCCTTCATATGCCCTTCTTACACCTTACTTCCTTTCTACACTCGTCTTACATTTTTTCTACACGTTTTCAAACTCTTTTAACGTCGTTTGGTTATACTTAATGGAAGGGACAAATTTGTCGCAAAGTTTACTAACTGTGGACATATTTCAAACACTTTTATAAATGGGGACTAAATTGATACTATCCAATGAAAGTGGGGACCAAAGAGACTATTAAACATCCAAACAACAAGCTGATTGTACTAAATGAGGCTGGACCTATGATACAATGGAGTAGCCGACACATAAAAGCGTGTTTCATCCTATACCTCTAACATCTCATCCTGCACTTTCAAAAATTACATTTTTAACCTTTTAACATCTAGTCTTGCGCCTTCAACTTTTCAAAAATTTCATTTTTAACTTTAATAAATATCTTTCTATTTTCTTCTTTTTCTTACTAAAGACACTTTAATAAATATATTTTTATTTTTTC
Source organism: Vigna umbellata (assembly GCF_029865625.1). NCBI lineage: Eukaryota > Viridiplantae > Streptophyta > Magnoliopsida > Fabales > Fabaceae > Vigna > Vigna umbellata. The sequence goes on from NC_142166.1 coordinate 2,386,988, forward strand.
TTTTTTTATTAAAGACACTCTACACCAACTTAATAATAATTTAATTTAATTTAATTTAAATATTATTTAATATAATTCAATATTTTAATAAATATTAAAATATAATTTATGTTATAATAATAGTTATATTAAAAAAATAAAAATAAAATAATAATAATAATATAAAATTTAATTTAATATATTCAAAAATATTAAATTATATTAAAATATTAAAATAAATCAAAAAATTATTAAATTTTAAATAAATACAAAAATTTTTAAAAATTGTTAATCGGATATCAAAATCCATAAAATATACTAACAGTTTTGTTTTTTATTTAAAATTTAATAAATATTTAATTTAATTGAAAATTATAATATTATTTATTATATTTTTACATTTTAATAATTCTTAATATATAATTTATATTTTTATAATAATTTAATTAAAAAATAAAAATATAATAACAAAAATAAAAATAATAATAATGAAAATAAAAATAATATTTAGAATCACATTTAATAATATAAAGGCCTAAATGCTTACTTCATCCTCATGTTAAGAGGTGAATTTCTTAGTATTCGGTTTTAAAAATAAAGACATTAGGTCCCTATGTTATCAAAAATGTAAAATGTATGAATAAGGTCATGTCCGTTAAGTTGAGAGCAACGACGTTAAGTCCATGCTGATGTGGCCGTACTTTTTCTCTTGTGTCTTCTGTTATCCAGCTTTTTCTCTCTCTTGTTCAACTTTTTTTTTTATGATTTGTTGAACTTGTTCTTTCTTTTGTGGACCTTATTCGTATACTTTCATAAAATATGGACCCAATGTCTTCATTTTTAAAAGCGGGTTCTTTGTGGACTTTATTCATATACTTTCATAACATATATGGGGGTGTTACTCCCTCCACCCCCACACGTCTCTTCCTCCACCTCCCCAATTTTCTAAAATGCCAATTATATCCTTCTAAAATAACAATTATATCCTCAAAAGTTAAAATTTTTTATTTTTATTATTTTAATATTTTAATTTATTTAAAACTTCTGATTTACTTCCCTCTACACCTCTTCCTCTCTTCCATTTTCGTTTACCTTTCTCTCTTCCGTTAAGCTTCTTCTCCACCTATAACAAATTCATATTTTAACAAATTCATATTTTAACAAAATTATTACGTTTAAAAACTAACCATATATAACATTTAAAATTATAAATTTAAATATAAATTACTGTAAATAAAATAAACAAATAAAATAAAAACGAAACGTAAAAGGAACACTGCCTCTGGACGGATGACATCCTTCAACGGATGTCAACATCCGTTGAAGGCAAAACGGATGTCGACATCCGTTTTGCCTTAAACGGATGTCGACATCCGTTTTGCCTTAAACGGATGTTGACATCCGTTGAAGGATGTCATCCGTCCATAGGCAGTGTTCCTTTTACGTTTCGTTTTTATTTTACTACGTTTTGCGGCTCATGCAAGGATTATAGGCTTGGATATTAAAAGGATTATTGGAAGTATGGGAAGGATTTAGGGTTTAGGATTATTGGAAGGATTATGACTACTTACCTGGAGAGGAACCACGACAAGGACACTACACCATAAACGCACTGCACCACGTACTGCACCGAGAACAAGAAGAAGATTGTTTGATAATTCTTTTCACGATCACCAAGCTTTGTAGAAAAATATTTTACTCATACAAGAAACTACGTAGGTTATCAGTGAAATATGTTATAAATGAATAAAATTAAAAAACAACAATTTTAAAAATAAAATTTTACTGAGGGGCAAAATAGTAAAGGAAAGGTGGAGGAAGGGGCAAAATAGTAAAGGGGAGGTGGAGGAAGAGACGTGTGGGGGTGGAGGGAGCAACACCCCATATATGGACCCAATGTCTTCATTTTTAAAAGCGGATACTAAACAGAAATCCACCTCTTAACATAGGAACGAAGTAAGCATTTAATCCTAATTTAAATATATTACGTTATATTAAAATATTAAATTAAATAATTATTAAATTTTAAGTAAAAAATAAATTTTACATTCGTTAATCAGATATCATATCCGTATTATAAATTATCAGATTTCTATATCGATTAACAATTTTTTTTAAAATTGTCTTTTTTAAGTTTTAATAATTATTTAATTTATTTTAATATTAATTTTATTTTAGATATTATTATTTTTACTTTTAATAAAACTTATAAAAATATAAATTATATTAAATTATAAAAATATAATAGATAATATTATAATTTTCAGTTAAATTAAATATTTATTAAATTTAAAATAAGAACAAAACTGTTAACATAGTTTACGGATATCCGATAAACAAGTTTTTAAAATTTTTGTTTTTATTTAATTATTTAATTTATTTAATTTATTTTAATATTTTAATATAATTTAATATATTTAAATATATTAAATCAAATTTTATATTATTATTATTATTATTTTGTTTTAATTATTTTTTTTTATTTTTTTAATATAATTATATAATATTTAAATTTTAAATTAAATTAGATTATTGAGAGAAAAAAATAGAAAAATATTTATTAAAGTTAAAAATAAAATTTTTAAAAAAAGTAGAGACACTGTATTAAATGTTAAAAGGTTAAAAATAAAATTTTTGGAGATATTGATAAAATTTTGGAAGTGGTGGATGATCACGTAAAAAAGACTAAAGCCAAACATGTTACAAACATATTACACAAAAACGAAGGCTTAATTACCTACTTAGTTCCCATGTTAGGAGGTAATTTTCTGTTTAGTACCCAGATTTAAAAATGTAGGTATTTGGTACCTATGTTTTGAAATTTGTATCAATTCAATCCTATCCGGTTAACGGCGTTATAATTAATGCGAGAAATTAAGGACGTTAATGATAGCCTGGGTGGAATTGATACAAATTTCAAAACATAGGTACCAAATGCCTACATTTTTAAAACTGGGTACTAAACAGAAAATTACCTCCTAACATGAGGACTAAGTAGGTAATTAAGCCCAAAAACGAACTACTGCTATTTATACATGGGTGTTTCTCCTGCACCATCATTTTTTCCTTCACCCCCTAAATTCTAAAATTTCATTTTTACCCTTCATTAAAATATATTAAAAACCTTAATTTAGAGGCGTGTACATTTTTTTCTTCCTTCTTCCTCTCTCTCGGCTCCCTCTGTACCTCCATCCATCTCGTCTCAACAGCTTTTTCATCCTCTCAAGTTGTGAGCTTTTGTTGCTTATTCCACTCACCATTTCAATTTCATGGATTTGACGCGAAGCTCTAATTGTATTTGTATTTGTGCTGCAACTCCCATTGAATGGATAATGAAATTGAATCTGCCCTTTATCTTCTTATCCGCCCTAACCAATAGCAATATGTTGGGACCCCTCTTCTTGCCAAATGCCACCACTATGAATTGAAAATTATTCTGCATATTCTTGTGGGGTTCGGCCTCTAACTTTAGTTGTCTCGAGCTCTCATTGTGGATTGGCATGGAGAACTTATTGGCTTCAAATTGCTTTGGTTTCTCTAAAAAAAAATCCTATAAGTGGCGGGGATAGATACGAATGACGAAATAATGAAGAATGGATGGTCATGAATGATAAAGGCAGGGGTATCCTGCTTCTGGATTCATCACTACAAAAATAATTGTTTAATCATTTCATAAGATATTTTAAAATCTGAAAATATATTCCAAAACACTGAAAAACTATAAAAAATTACATTCTAATTGAGGATTTTAAAAAGTATTTTTTATTCAAAATAAATAAGTAAAATATTTTTAGATTCGAAAATATCTTTTAAAATATTTTACTGAACCTCTAATTCAATATATATATATATATATATATATATATATATATATATATATATATATATATTCGAATTCGAAAATACTTTTGTGATCATTCAATCTAAAAAATATTAAAATATATAAATATATAAAATTAAATTGTATTAATGATTTTACTTTATCATTTGATATTTTAAATATTTAAATAAATTTATTGACAAGCAGAAAAGGAATTGAAAGCCTCTTGTTTCAAAAAGCGAATAATTAAAGTCCTTTTCTCATTTTCAGCATATACTAAAAATATTCTGTTGTAACATGATATTTAATGTGTGTTTTTCTTTTTCTTCTTGCACTCTCAATATTTCTTGGCGCTTCTCCAAATTTTCAACGTAACTATTTTACTCTGTAAAAATAACTTCCAAATTACCATTTTTGGAATTTTTCTAGAACAATTTTTCCATGATATAATTTTCCGAATAAAATTTTCAAAACAAAAGTCCAAAAATAAAATTTTTAGATGGAGATTTTCGAAATGCAATGTGGTAAGATTTCTGGAACATATATAAAAGGATTATGTGAAAAGATAACCAACATAAAGATATACGGGTTCACCACCTTAAGTAGAGATCGAGGGTAGGGTTTCTAAAGTTTGCACCAAATCTAAAGATAGAAGTTCACAATCTTAAGAGATAAAGGATAGTTTTGTAATGGGAGGATTTATCAAGTTTGTCAGAAAACTTGTGAAGGGAGGGTTTTCCCAAGTTTGTTAAGAAAACTTGTATATTGTGATACCATGGAATACATTTGAGATGAATTCGCGTACGTAGACAAGTGGTGTCAAGTCATTTATCTACTGCACTGAATGTAAAAGCCAAAAGAAATAACTTAACAAGTTAATTACAAGAAGAATTCTGCATAATTGATTCAGAAAGGTCAAGCGTCACAGCTTAACAATGCAAGCGATTAAATATTCGAATGCAAATAAAAGACTTCTTAGTAGATTATCAGTGAGTTTATTAATAGGATGGATGAACTATGTTAAGTTGAAACTATACCGACACTTGATCAGTGTCCATCTAAGCTATGATAATTGAACAAATAATTCGTATTTAAGCTATGATCAATCAATTGGAAAAGCGTTCAAAAGCCCTGTCTTGAGACAGTAATCTAAAGCAACAGCAACAGAAACAAAAATTAAGAGATTCTCACTCACATAAATTGTTCCGTCTTGGGCATGTGATAAGAAGCTTTGAAAGTTTGGTTCAAGGAGTGGTCCACCACTTAGGGTTCCGAGACCTGCATCATGAGTTTGTTTCAGTAATACCAATATTAGGTTTATTTAGACTCAAAGTATTCAACTCAAGACCTCAAAAGAAAAAAAAAGGACAAGATGATATTTTATCTAAAATGATGCAGTGACAAAATTTGAATCCATTTAAAATGTGAGCATGAGTTTGTTTCAGTAATACCAAAATTAGCTTTATTTAGACTCAAAGTATTCAACTCAAGACCTCAAAAGAAAAAAAAGGACAAGATGATATTTTATCTAAAATGATGCAGTGACAAAATTTGAATCCATTTAAAATGTAAGCATGGTAAACCTTTAACAACACCAAAAGCTGCTGCAACCCCAGTTTTAAGTTGAACATCATCCAAGTTTCTCCTTATAGTGTAACGAAAAGTCACTCCAAACAATGCACAACTAATGAAGTTGATTGTCAAAGGAAGAAGCAGCTGAGTTGTGTCGGTGACTTGAGTGAAACATATGGGGAGACCTGAAACGGTACCAACAAGGGCAGAAATTGATGCTGTTTTTATTGACTCCCATCTCTCTTCATCTCGATCAGTTTCTTCACTTTTCATCCCCATGGATGTACCGCCACCTTCAGGGCCTCCCATATTTACCAACAGAGACTGCTCTGCTTTCTCCACCAGGGCTTTTGCCTCTGATATGTCTCTTTGACATTCTTCAATCTTAAACTCACTCAATTTTTGTAAGTAACGACTAAAGTAAGAATCAAAATTAAAAGAAATCAAGTCAAAAACATCTCATGAACTACGTAATACTTTTTAATCACAAGTAAATAGTACTTTTGCTATAAAATAACTCATTGATAAGTACCAATATCAGTTATTGAAGAATTATTAAACAAATTGTGAGGCAAAATATTTCTGTAAAGTATACATAGGCTGGCTAAAATAAGATAAACATGTATGAAAATGACTTTTTACAGGAGTCATTTCTCACTCATCATGAACATTATGAGCTCCTAGCTACGCCATTCAATTTAATCAATACTTCCACACCTTCCAATGCACTGTAAATTATGTTTGTAGTCGTCATTCTTGAGAAAATTCATTTATGTTGGTTCCTTTTTTAGAAAAACATCTATTGATCATTTTATAACTACACTAAATGAACTTTAAAGTACTATGTTCATTGGTAAAAGTAATTAATTTTTCTTATAATTAGTTCCAGTAGATAGTAACATTTGTTCTAAGCTAAAAGAGATGAAATATCTATAGAGAGGAGATGTAGATAAACGCAATCCTGGTTTCAACCACAAGAATTAGGACATATTTTTAATATTAAATTGGTCATGAGTCTACAGATATTAGTAAAATCCAGAGATTAATCGTATCTTTTAGTCTGAGATTTTGATATCTAAGGAAGAAAAGCTCAACCATTACCTCGAGAACTTCGCCTTCCAGTTGGTTGACGTAATCCTTCAACTGCTTGACAGCTAATTCTTGTTTTTGGATCAATTCAAGTTCTCTCTTAGCCATCTCAACCCGCTGCGACGCCTTCTCTAAACCATCTAGCAAAATCTTGTTCTCTTCTCTGCTCAATAGTTCTTGAACTTGCTTGTCAACCAACCCATACAGTGGGTCCTTCACATCGTCACTTCCCTTTTCATCTGAGCTCCTGCAGAGGCATTTGAACGATGGAACTGATCTAAAAGACTTGATGAACAAAGGAAAAGGAACTTGAACGGAGTTCACAATATTAGTGCAGGGATTCATAGCGTTCGTCAGTGAATTCCAACTTCTCTTATTATCTATGCTTCTATATCCCGGCCCATTATGTGGTGGCTGTGAAGAAGAATCTGATACATAAAACAGTTTAAATTGTAATATCATCTCATAAAATACCCTTTACATTTGTCTAACTTTTAATAACAATCATGTAAAAAAAACAAAAAAAAAAAATCTAGAAAATTAAGATTACTTTTCATTAAATTAAAAGTTAAGAGGTTGAAGATAATAGGTGTTCACTTACGCAAAATCTGGCAGCGAGGAGTTCGACTATCAGTACCACAGCATCGACCCCGAGTGATGTCAGGCAAAGAGAAGGTGGAGGAGAAACGAAACAAGTTGGGCATAACAACCACAGAAGAAAGGAAGCTGAGAGGAGAACGAGAAAATTTGGATTAAATTAAAAAATTATTTTGAACTTTTCAGATAATGCATGGGATAGTGGTAGCAAATGGGGCCGGGCAGTAGAAACCCTTCTAAAGGCCCAATTCTTCTGAAGCACTATCTTATTCAATGAAAAGTTATTTAAAATTATACTTTTTATAAAAATGATTTAATTGTCTTTGTTAATATAGTATTAAAAATTAAAAATATAGTATATTAGTAAATAAAGAGATATATTGTGAATTTTTTTGTTATTATATTGGTAATTTTAATTACTAAGTCGATAGTTATATTTTTAAAATGTGACCACTATGTTAGAAAAAAATTAATTTTTTGTTTGCAAGAAAACATGAAGCCGGAAGTATAAGCACTAATTCGATCTGCATTGTGGTATTTTAGTTCATTGTGTTCCTTAGATTGTCATATTTTTTTTAGGACAGGGTGATTATATATTTTCTTACTGGTTTTGTTTCTTATTTATTAGTTGTTCAGTCTATGAGAAGGTAGAAAGCTAGTGGAGAACAACTTACAACTCTAAGTCAGTTTATGGTAAAATGGAATTAAATTTTGGATTCAGTTTTATTTGCCATATGCACGTAAAATGAATGCTTACTATAGGTTCTGCATTTTCCAATTAATTTCTTAATACATTTTTGTCAATGCATTTGCACTATCATGTTTATTTTTCTAGTTCTAATGTTTTGTATCCAATTTAAATTGTATGCAATGAAAAATTGAATGTTGGCTTCTAAAGGGCTTTTCCTCGTATTATTGTAGCTCTTATCTTCACATTTTCTTGGTTATCTAGCATAACCATGATCTATGAGTCGTAGTCTTTGGCTTCTGAGATGTCTATATGATGTTATTGAAATTTTTTCAAGAACTACAGTCTGTATATAGTGTTTTCATGTCACATTTGTAATTCATGGTGTTTCAAATTTTGGTTTGAATTCCTCAAATGAACCTATTCTATATTTTTATAAATTTGATGTGGATTGTGCTTGTATTCAGGTAGCTGACGAACTTGTAGCTGAACTTGCTTATCCAAGCAAATGTGCTTCAACTCCTAATCAGGTTTTTCCTTTTGTATAAATTCTTTTAGACCGAGTGTAAAGATAAATATTATGGACTTGATGTTTTCATAACATTTGACAGCAACAATATGACGAGAAAAAAAATCCATCAAAGGGTGTATGACGCTTTGAATGTTCTAGGTTTAATGTCACTTTAGGTCCTTATTTTCGATCCAGAATCTTAAATAGGTCCCCTTATTTTTTGGAGTCTCAATTGAGTCCTTATTTTTGTAAAATTGAATCACATAAAGACTTTCCGTCAAATTGATCACCGTTAAGGAGGGTGTGACGTAACATGCTGACAATGTAATTTTTTATTACGTGGCATTAAAAACGTGACTGAATTGTACTTTTTTAATTTTTGAATTAAAAAATGAAGTGTACAGAGTGGAAATATAATTTAAGGACAAAATTGGAAAATCAAATTAAATTGGAAAATCTTCAACCGACCCGCTCCCATGCTTCAGCAGTTCGGTGTCCTCCTTCTTCTTCACTTCTCGGCCTCGCTCGGTAGCCTCACTACCTTCAGTCATTCGGTTCCCTTCTTCTTCTCCTTCACCGATCGGCCTCTTCCTACATTCTGTCGTTCGGTTGACTAGTAATAATATTCTATAACAGGCTGCCGCCAAACCTTAATTTCCTAACCTAGCCAATACCGCCGTCAACCACGTTGTGCCGCCACCATCATCCTCGTCGGACCACAAGCCGTTGTCGCCAACCTCCATGGTCGCCGCACATTCATCTTCATCACTTGCAAAGCCAGAAATCAGAAAATCCCAATTGCCATGTAATCCTAAATCGTAGATCCCTTTCTTCTTCCTTGCAAGCTTCGCTACAACCACCAGTTAGCAACATCATCTTCTCCATCATCGCATCAGAAACATGCATCAAATCCAAGCTAGAAAACACAGAGAAACCCAAGCCGCTGCGACAAACTCCATCATTAATCGAACTCGAAATTTCCTTTGCGAGAGACAGCCAGTCAACACGAGAACCTGCTCCACCGCGATTCGCACTTCCACCATCGATCTCCCCTGCGAGATTCAAGTTCGCACTACCTAATCGCGTCTTCTACACAAAACCGTGAAACAACCTTGCTTTATCTTCTCTGAATCACGCTTCCAAGAGCTACCACGAGACATTCTCAATTAGCGCCCCCATGTTCTATCGCGGTGCATGAAGTTTTCCCCCTTCCCTCTAATCTGAAACCTTAATTTTGGGTGGGGAAGGGCGGCACAGGTGATAGCTGTCAAATTAATTTTATTTGATTTTCCAATTTTGTCCTTACTTAAATTATATTTCCACTATGTACACCTCATTTTTTAATTCAAAAATTAAAAAAATAAAATTCAGTCATGTTTTTAATGCCATGTAATAAAAATTACACTGTCAGCATGTCACGTCACTTCCTCCTTAATGGTGTTTGATCAATTTGACAGAAAGCCTTTATTTGATTCAATTTTACAAAAATAAAGACTCAATTGAGACGTCGAAAAAGAAAGGAACCTATTTAAGATTCTGGACGAAAATAAAGACCTAAAGAGACATTAAACCAATGTTCCATTGGCAATGGATATTATTTCTAAGGATAACAAGGACATACAATAGATGGGTCTTCCTCGCGCAAGTCTAAGCGATATTGAAGATCTAAAGGTTTGTAAACAGTATTCAATTGTTTTATTTTTGATACATGATTTACCGTGATGCTCTGTTATTCTAAATAACACAGAAGAAAAATTATAATTTTAATTCATAATCAGCTCAACAGACAGAACGTCTTGGGCTAAGGAATATAATTGAGAAGAAAGCATCCTATTTTCAAGAGCTTGAGGATCAAGTAAGGACTGCTATCAATAGTGGATTTAGTCTGGGTTTGAACTCCTGTGCCTAGTTTACGTTTTGAAATTTGTAACTGTTTTGTAAGAAGGCCCTAGGGATTTTTGTCCGTAATGATTGATTTCTGTTTGCTAACTTTTGTATTAATTTATGAAGTACATAGGTCTTCAGAAACTTATAGAACGAAATGAGTAAATATATAGCTCCGGGAATGCTCCTAATGGAGGTGTATCTTTAGCATTCATTCTAGTGCAGTTATGCTATGATGTACTGTCATTGGTTATTTTGTCCATTACAAATTGTTTCTAATTTTTCCCCTTTGGATCTTTGATTTGTTAGATAATGCCTATGCTTATATCTCCTTGGTCTTAAGTCTGATATAACTGGTCAGAGGAGTGAGACTTTCTAAGAAAGTCTTTATATAGCGCAACATATTGTTGTGTGGGGTAGTTTTTGAGTTGTGCATAGTTGACTGAAATTATTGTCCTACGGGAAGGGTACATTGTACCTTGTAAGCAAATACTATGATTTCTCTATTTCTAACTCACCGTGAGAGAAATAACACGAGGAATACTCAGAAAAGACTGGTGCATGAACTTGTTTCCTGGGTTTTTAATCGAGGAATGTAACAATGGTATAAAGGAATGCTTACCACTAAAATATCTGTGCTTTAGAGGGAGGTGTTCCAATACGAAGAAACTTCCACTTAAGGAGGAGATTGTTAAGATTCAAAGCGAGTTAAAAGTCCCACGATGGATGAAAATAACTAAAATGAACAATAAATAAATGAAATGATTTATAAACTCATTGTTTTAATGTTTTAAATTGTAAATGATGTCTTAGTCTCTTGTATGAGTTTGTTCATAACTTATTGATCTCCTAAAAAAACTCGGGATAATCTAACTTAGCTACTGGTGAAGGATTTTTCAAGATTATTCTGTTGCTGGCTTTTCTTTGTCAATAGGTTAATATATATGCTATTAATGTATATGCTCAAATAACTGGAGTTGTTAATGTAGTTCGATTTGCTATGGATAGAGAACGACAATCTATGAATTGAGAGTAATTCCACATTGGTGGTTAAAGCTTTTTCTAACTCATTGTGCCTTGACAATTACGTAAACCATTGGAGTAACACTTTGAGTAGGATAACAAGTATGAATTTTCACGTATCACATCTCCACAAAGAAGGAAATTCTTCTCCGGACAAACTTGCTAACCATGGTGTTAATAACCAATGTAATGGGCGGGGAACTTTATTCCAGATTTCATTAGCTACGAATTTTATAGGAATAAGTTTCATCCATCATTTTATAGGTTTACTAACTGAGTAGGTTTTGGTCTTAGTACCTCACCATCTTACATTTCTTTTCTCTATTTCTTTTGTCATTTTGGTATGCTAGAAATGATTGATATAACTTAGGATGCCAATCTAGAAATGATTGATAACTTATGATGCCAATATAGTGATTATTTGCATACCTATCTTCCATTAAAAGAAGTCTTCACCACCACAATTATTTCACCAAGATCATACTAAATTTGATAAAATCCTTTCTACTTACTAGTGGACGTGGCGAGAATTCCCCACCCCTTTTTCTTCATTTCCCTCGGTTCTCACGGTATCTGTAGTCTAACAAAGACCGTAGGTTATCTTCATACAATCTGACACTGACAGTAGAAACTACCTATCACCACTTCAAGAATATGCTGGATAATGCAAGCCATTTCATTCGGATATATCAATTACAGTGCGTACATCCTCTTGTATTCACTGTTTAAAATCTCTTGGTCTGATGCATGAGACATGGAGAATGATCGACTCTCGGCCCTCAACTTTGTCTCCTCCATCCTATGCAAAATTACACAATAGCACATGGAGCCAATTGTAGAGAGCATTATCAAGCTTCCAATCACTGTAGCATATATTGCAAGCCATCTGGAGTGTGATCCCACCACCACGTATGTAAGAGAAATGAAGGCAATGGAAATGAAAAGGCAAGCCATCCACATGAGCTTGTTAATGACAAAAACAAGCTGCTTTTTTGCCTTTTGCTCAATAACAACTACGGAAGTTTGAACCACTACAACTGCCAGAGAGATGAACAATGCCAGGCTGTCAAACACAAAAAATATTAGGAAAGCTGCATTGTTTGCTATATTTGCTTGTCCAAGAGAAAATCCATCTGTTTTATTTTCAACATATTGACCCGGGACTGTGAAGATGGCTGCAAAAGCAACTGTAGCAATAAGAACGGCAACAACAGTTGCAGAGTTTATTGCATTGTTCAGGCCACTGATGTGTAGCTTTTTCAGCTTCTTTGCAATTTTCTGAACCCTCATGCCAGTCTGACGTGTCTGTTGGAGTTGGGATTGTACATCGTGCTTTATGTCACTGACAGTCTGCTTGAGTTGTTTTGAAGCATTTGGAGGTTTCCCTTGGTCAGTGGAATTAGCAGCCCCAGCATCCCTCAATATGGAGACAAGTTCAGGACTTCCAAATTTTTCTGCAACATCAAGAGGAGTTTCTCCAGCCTTATTTGTTGAATTGATGTTGATACCCTCCATTGATAACAAGCAGCGAACATTCTACAATAAATAATGACTAGTTTAGAATAGACATTGAAAGCCAACTGCTTTTCATTTCTAGGAATACGCTTTGTCTTTCCAATAATAAAACAGAGGTAGGATTGAAAATTTAGCATGGAATCATGCTGCCTATGCATAAGTATAAATTTATCCTACATATTTTTCCTTTGAGTTTACATTCATTCCTTAACCTTCAGTTGCATGTATGCACGCACGCAATGCAAAACTGCCTCAGTTAAATTCAATGATCCTAGATCAGGAAGGCAAAACAAGAAAACCAATAATCTTAACAAAATCATATGGCTGTCTTTTGGCCTGGGTGATACAAGACAAAGGTGGTCAATTATTCACAGGGTTGATGGGAGACTACTAAAAATGGAGATACTTCACGATACTGTAGCAAAGGTACTTCAATGTTTAAGTAACAGTGAACAGACGTGTTAAAATATGTCTACCGTCAAAACAAGCAGATTAAGAATGTGGCTAATAACAAATCACGAATGAATGAATAAAACGAGAAAAAATATAGTAATTCTATTGTCTATGATACATAAGAATAGGAAGAAGAAAACAAGGCATAACATTTGTTAAGTTGAAATTTGTATTAGTCATGCAAAGGGTGGTTATTTATTTGAGTTTGGATAACCAAACTGGAACTAATTTGTCCAATAGCTGAAAACAAAGACTACGAGTTGAAGAAACTAATCAGCATCATTTGGAATAGGAGACCAGACTGGTACTTGATATACAGATGTTAACCAGTAGATGAGTTAGAATAACTTCTAGTCGGTGTTATTTTTCTTTTCTTAATTTGATGGCTCGTTAGTTGTTATCTGAGCCTGTGTGTAACTTAGTTAATGATCCTGTAGCAGGCTTTCGCTTCAAGGTATGAATGAAATTGAGTAATGATTGTCACAAACCAATTAAGTTGCAACTTTCACAGCAGTGGTGTCGAAAGTTTCACTCGTTTGTATGACAGTTGGCGAATTGGGAAACAAACTAATGTTCTATTTTCTACATGTGTAAATATGGTGCTTTTGGGTAATATTAGTCTGCTTTCAGAATAGGTTATAATTAAAATACTTAAGAAAAAACTTTTGACTGAACTGCTTGAGTGCAAAATATGTAAATCCAACCTTCAAACCAAAAGCAAATTATTGTTATTCAGAAAAATACTCAAACTTGAGTTCTCGCTTTTTATACAGTTCACAAGCTTTATCATCTAATACCAGTTTCAAATGGCCACTTGGAAATTGAAGATATTGGAGACATGTTCAGAGGCTTCATGAGAAATTATCTAAATAAGATCAGCTCAAAGTAAGTGAAAAAGTATTGGGGGAAACTATCCTAATATCTAGAGAAATTAAGCAATCTGTCAGAAGTAGAAAACAACAAAAGGCAAATAAAACCTTCCATGGCTGAAGGCCAGAATCCAGTAACCTCCAATAAAAATGAGATTATGGGACATCTTCAGAATTGGACTAATCCTGGTGGCATTCATACTTACACATGAAAGAACTTCCGAAGGGGAACAAGCCCACGGAATGGCTGGCTCCATTCATGAAGCAATCCTTTCAATGTAGGGAACACCAGTATATCAAGAAGGCCTCTAACATTCTTTCACATGGAAGGGAGGCATATACAAATGTTATAAAAGGGGGAAACTGCACGGTTATTGGGTACCAAAAGGAGTTCCACAAGTTGGATAATAGGGTGGTAGCCTGGTAGGATAGTCAAAAAAAGCTTTAATTAAGGCCTTGTTGAGCATTCACAAGAAATAGACCAAGAAAAATTACATGTTTAAGTACATACCATGCAGAAAACTATATGACTAACAAAGATTAAGGTTAGTATTTTAGGCATAGTGGGAGGCCAAAGGAGATAAAAAGAACTAAATGCACTAAAATTGATGTTAAGCTGAAAAAATACGATGCATTACCAACTTACAGCCAAAGTCCCCTAAACTGCTAGTTGAAAAGGATTAATTTGAATGAGAGAAGATTTTATTCAATTGATTTATTTGAAACGTCACCCTTTATAAATAGAGAGTTTTAATCCTAAAGTATTGGTTACAAAGAGATCTCTAGAATTTTTGAAGAATTTCTAATAGTACACTTAATATTCTATTAGCAACACTCCTCCTTTAAGCTTGTGAATGTATCTATCATTCAAAACTTGCATGTGAGATCATGAAATTGTTCAGAAAGACCTTTTGTAAACAAATCTGCTAACTAAAGTCCAAATGGGACATAAGAAATAGTGGCAAGGCCAGTTTTAATACGATGCATTATCACAATAAAGAATCATAGACCCTTCACATGCCACTATAAAATCATTTAGATAATTCTCAACCATAACAATTCACACATCCCATGTGCCATAGCTCGGAATTCAGCCTCTCCACTAGACCTTTCAATAACATTTTGGTATAAGAGAGGTTTGATCCCGCTTTGCTGGTCTCAGTCTTGTCTCGCGAAGTCTCCCCATTGTCTCTGTCACCATTTTCTTCGATAACAACCGGATCAAGGCTTCTCTCCAAGCGACGAGCAACCTCGCCGACCAGAGGCTGAATTAGGTCCATATGTTGCCATGTGAACACTCTTTGTTTGTCGTTGCTAGACACGTGACATCCATGTGCTGCTTTCCTCTCATCAAAGCACGCCGTGCCTCCACCATAACACTTGTTGAACCTCCTTGTCTTCGTTTTATGTGTCATCCAATCAAGTTGAACAATGGAAGAAAACTTATTTGCAACTTTGTGCATTACAATGACAATTGTGAAACCCAAACTAATAAGAGAAGAACCTGTAGAATATTCTGTCATGGTTTCTACATGTGGAAGAGAAGGACATGGTGGTAGTGAATGCCTTCAATACACGACTTTCCTGACAAAACAACCACTTTCGAAGAGAAATGATCCTCTGGGATGGATAGATCCAACAGATAAGTTTCTTGAAGTGCAGAATGTCAATCAAGAGGAAAAGCTACAATTGGCTCTTATCAGTATGGAAGGAAACACTAACCGTTGGTTTAAGTTTTGGCATCAAACAACAAGAATCCATCATGAGAGGAATTTACAACAGCATTGAGGAGAAGATTTGGAGGCAAAGAACGAGTACTGTCCATGAAAAATTAGCAGCTATAAGGCAACATGAAATGGTTGAAAACTACATACAAGAATTCAAATTATTAGTGTTGCAAGTTCCTCAAACTTCAAAAGATAAGATGTTGTGGGGCTGCAACTAAATGTTTGGAATCAGATTCAGCCACGTGATCCTATAGTATCTAATAAGAGTTATGGAGATCACTCATGATATAGAAGAAGCTATGCAAGAGTCACACCATATTGGAGGACCTTCTTTCAGAAATAATGCATCTAATTTTTGGTATCAAGGAGGAAGTGGGGTGGTATCACAAACTGAAACAGTCAAGAACAGCAGGAGTACGCAAGTTTCTAATGGCATGGAAAGCATTGCAAGGATGAGGGCACCAAACAACACCCATGGATCAAGAATCCAAGAATCAAGAACGGGAAGTAATGTAATACGGGTTTTACAAACAGAGGAATTCAAAATATGAAATATCTTGAATATGTTAGGAGAAGGGAAGAGGGAGGTATTTTCATTGCGGAGGGCTTACACTCCTGGCCACAAATGTCTAGAAATATTTTTAAGAGCGGTCATATTAGTTAAAGATGAAGAAACGGGGAAATGATGGATAGTAGGTTGAGTGTGTTAGCAAAAATCAAAGATGAAGTTTTGATGATGAACAGATTTGCACAAGTCAAGATCCATAAAGACAAATTGAAGATCTCTGTATTTTATAAAGCTTTTATAATAATCAAAGTTGATGTAATAGTGCTCAAATATCTATTAGGGTTGATTCTTGTAATTTATATTTGATTTATTTAGTTAATCGATTATTCCTGAGAATAATCAATTAACACTAGCCGTTGGGGGTTTCAGATTTGAAAAACTAGCCGTTGGGGGTTTCAGATTTGAAAAACTAGCCGTTGTACTCATTATTAATCGATTAATATTTATGTTAATCGATTAAATGCGTTAGATGGCCCGTTTTCGAAGAATGGAAGGGTATTAGGCTGAGTCTATAAAATGGCTCACTCTTTATCTCAAAAATAACTCTTCCCTTGTGCAAAAGATCTCTGAACTCTTTGAGAACTCTGTGAGATTGTTGAAGCTAAGGAAACTCTTGTCTACAAGTCCTGAAGTGGTACTGTGGTGACAGAGGAATAGCTTGTTCATCCTTGGTGTGTCTGAGGAAGTGTCTGGAAGAGGATCATCCTTCGTGAAGCATTCGAAGGAGGTAGTCATCCTTTGTGAAGATTCAAAGGAGGTGTAAGTTCATCTCTTGTGGTTTCAAGAGAGGTGGTAATTTCTAAACTGTTACAAATTGTTTTTCTGTGTGACTAATATTTGTAACTGTTTTGTGATAGTGAAAAAGGTTTATCTTGTTTGAGATAAGCGACTGGACGTAGGATCCTAGTGATCTGAACCAGGATAAAATCACCTACGTGCAATTTTTCTCTTTCCCTTACTCTGTTATTTACATTCAATTATCTGCTTAGTAAGAAAGAATTGAGAGAAAAATATTAAAAAGGCATAATAAGAGAATATAATCAATTCACCCCCCCTCTTGGTTTGTTACCACGCTAATAATTCCGCTGCAGCGATTCTAACAATTGGCATCAGAGCTTGCTTTGATAGTCATTCAAATGGCAGGATCACATCAAACCTTTGCAGAGGGTGCATCAATCAATAGACCCCCACTATTCACAGGTGAGAACTATGCATTCTGGAAGGTAAGAATGCAAATATTTATTGAATCTATTGATTGTGAAATTTGGGATGTCATTGCATCTGGTTCTTCTGTTCCTACTAACAATATACAGGAAACAAAGCCCCGTGGTCAATGGACCATTGAAGAAAAGAAAAGAATTCAGAATGATGTAAAAGCTCGGAATATTATTGCATCAGCATTGACTGTTGATGAGTTCTACAGGGTTTCTGTCTGCAAAACTGCTCAAGAAATGTGGGACGTGCTCAGAGTGACACATGAAGGAACGGATGACGTAAAGAGGGCAAGAAAGAACTCCCTAATTCAAGAGTATGAAATGTTCCGGATGAAGCAAGGAGAAACAATTTCCGACGTTCAAAAACGCTTCACCAACATTGTCAATCATCTCATTGGACTAGGTAAGTCATTTGATACTGATGAATTAAACATTAAAATCTTGAAGTCTTTAGACAGGTCGTGGCAACCTAAGGTGACTGCAATCTCGGAGTCACAAAACCTCAACACCATGACTATGGCGGCACTATTTGGAAAGTTGAGGGAACATGAACTAGATCTTGGAAGACTTGATGAAGAAGAAGCAAAAGCCAAAAACAACAAGAAGAGTTTGGCATTAAAGTCGGAGGTTGAAAGAAGCAAAGGTAAATCGGAAGATGAAGACTCAGACGAAGAAGAAAATTTGAGACTCATGATAAAAAGGCTCAACAGGTTCATGAAATCGAAAGACAAAGGAAGATTAAAATTCGAAAAGAAAGAAAATCAAGGATCTTCCTCACACTATAAATGTTATGGTTGCGGAGAAAGGGGGCACCTAAAAGCAGACTGCCCAAATCAAAAGAAGAGTGAAGACAAAAAGGAGAAAAAATTCTTCAAGAAAAAGAAGGCATACATTGCATGGGAAGATGACAACGAAACAATTTCCGATTTGAGCGAATCTGATGAAGAAGCAAACATTTGTTTAGTGGTGAACGACGACGCTGGAAGCCAAGTAAGTACATCTAGCGATTCTGATAATTATAGTCAAATTAGTGAAGATGAATTGCATGAAACTTATGCTGCTTTAATAGTAGAATCTGAAAAATTAGATAAAGCTCATAAGAAATTAAAAAAGGATTTCAAAAATTTAAAATTAAATTTTGAAAATATTCTTGAAGAAAATAAAAATTTAAAATTAAATTTTGAAAATATTTTTGAAGAAAATAAAGATTTGAAAAATAAAGTTTTATTTTTTGAAAAGGGTAAATTTACTAGTAGTGATGAATGTGCTTCTTGTGAAAATTTTAAGAAACTACTAGAACACACAATCTTAGGAGAATGTAGTAAAAATAACGAAAATAAGGTTGTTAAAAATAAGTATGTTCCTAAAATTAAAAATAAACATAATAATAGAACCCGTAGAACATGGGTAGAAAAAGGAACAACTTATAGGAACACAAACTTTGTATCATGCTTTTATTGTATGAAAAAGGGTCATACTTCAAATAAATGTAAAATTAAGCATTATGGTGTTCCAAGTGGTAGATATGTTTGGGTTGTAAAATGATTTCTTTTTTCTAAATCTAACCCAAAGGACCCATACAAGTAGTTGGGTACCTATTGTTTAATATTTAGAATTTCTTTAAAACAAAATTTAAGAAAATTTTATTCCAAGGCCGATGAAACTATTTTTTTTGGATATCTTCTAATATACAAAGCATATATAGTTTTCAATCGGAAAACATTTGAAATAGAAGAATGTGTGCATGTTGTCTTTGATGAAATTGTAGACCTTGAGGCAAAACCTCTTGAGTCAATTGAATTAGATGCAGGCAATGATGAAGATTTGTAGAAGACAACAAATGAAGCGAAGAATGATGACAATCCTCAAGATGAAGATCTAAACAAAATGTGGAAACAACCTAGAGGATTATCATTACGAAGTTGGAGGCATATCTAAAGGGGTAAACATTAGAAGAGATCGAAGAATCTTTAGAAATATCTTAGGATTGAATTTTTAAATGCGTTCCAGTTTTGCAATTTTGAAAAACTAGCCATATTTTTGTATGCTTTAAAATTCCTATCTTATATAGTTCAATGTATGTTTAAACAATGTTTTATAAGTTCTTCATCCTAAAATTATTTACTTTAAATATCCTATTGTGTATGTTTGAATGAATCTTTAAATTTGAAATATTTTTAGCTCATATGCATACATGCTTTTATTAAGGGGGAGTATTATCTTAGGGGGAGAACATCAAACACACCTTTTTAATTATGATCAAAAAGGGGGAGAAAATGTTTAAAGCTTATTTAAGCTTATTTGCTTATTTGTGTTTATTCACTAATGCACTTTTTCTTCCATAAGTTGTGTTTTATCCAGATTATTACTAAAAAGCTTTATCTCAGAAGAATTTTTGATCATCATCAAAAAGGGGGAGAATGTTAGCAAAAATCAAAGATGAAGTTTTGATGATGAACAGATTTGCACAAGTCAAGATCCATAAAGACAAATGGAAGATCTCTGTATTTTATAAAGCTTTTATAATAATCAAAGTTGATGTAATAGTGCTCAAATATCTATTAGGGTTGATTCTTGTAATTTATATTTGATTTATTTAGTTAATCGATTATTCCTGAGAATAATCAATTAACACTAGCCGTTGGGGGTTTCAGATTTGAAAAACTAGCCGTTGTACTCATTATTAATCGATTAATATTTATGTTAATCGATTAAATGCGTTAGATGGCCCGTTTTCGAAGAATGGAAGGGTATTAGGCTGAGTCTATAAAATGGCTCACTCTTTATCTCAAAAATAACTCTTCCCTTGTGCAAAAGATCTCTGAACTCTTTGAGAACTCTGTGAGATTGTTGAAGCTAAGGAAACTCTTGTCTGCAAGTCCTGAAGTGGTACTGTGGTGACAGAGGAATAGCTTGTTCATCCTTGGTGTGTCTGAGGAAGTGTCTGGAAGAGGATCATCCTTCGTGAAGCATTCGAAGGAGGTAGTCATCCTTTGTGAAGATTCAAAGGAGGTGTAAGTTCATCTCTTGTGGTTTCAAGAGAGGTGGTAATTTCTAAACTGTTACAAATTGTTTTTCTGTGTGACTAATATTTGTAACTGTTTTGTGATAGTGAAAAAGGTTTATCTTGTTTGAGATAAGCGACTGGACGTAGGATCCTAGTGATCTGAACCAGGATAAAATCACCTGTGCAATTTTTCTCTTTCCCTTACTCTGTTATTTACATTCAATTATCTGCTTAGTAAGAAAGAATTGAGAGAAAAATATTAAAAAGTAATAATAAGAGAATATAATCAATTCACCCCCCCTCTTGGTTTGTTACCACGCTAATAATTCCGCTGCAGCGATTCTAACAGAGTGAAGTAGGGAAGTTGTTGGAGAGGAATTTGGAGGAAAATATTGACCAAGATTGTCAATATTTGGACTTATTTGTTTTCTCTGCAAGAGGCATCACCTAATCTCACACCATGAAGATGCAGGGAAAAGTAAAAGGAAGATCCGTGTTGGTGTTGGGGCGAGTCACAACTTTATATCTTCAGGGTTGGTGCAGTTACTTGATCTACCAGTGGAATCTACTCCACCTTATGGTTTTAGATTGGGAGAAGAATACAAAAAGCAGACATAAGGATGTTGTAAGGATGTAGAAATGCAGTTTGAAGAATACAAGGTCAATGAGACATTTTTCTTGTTTGAACTTGGAGGAGTAGATGTAATTTTGGGTGTAACTTGGTTGGCAACATTAGAAGATGTTAAGGTGAATTTGAAGACTTTATTCATGAATTTATGCACTCAAGGCCAACCAGTCAAAATTAAAGGAGACCCCACTTTGGCAAAAACTTTGGTGACCCCACAAGTTTTGAGAAAAGAATCTGAAAAAGGTTTCTGTTATATGGGAGATGCAGACCCGACAAGATATTAAGCTTAAGTTGTTGAAGAAAGGTGTTGAGTCTATAAATAGAGAAGGACTTTCCAAATGGGATGCCGCGAAGCAAAGGGAGAGATCCTTTCTTCTACAGAAGCCAAGGGATGATGAAAGTAATTTATTAGATTCAAAGTCTTCAAGTATGGGAAACTGCATGGGCTGAATTTGGTTCCAATATGGATGAGCCAAACACCAATAATAAGCAACATCTATCCCGCTAATTGCAACAACTATCCCATTAAGTGCAAAAGTTGTCCCACTAACCTCTCTCCCCTAAATGCAACATTTGTCCCACTAACTATAACAGTAGTCCCACTAACTCAAAGCTACATTAATTTCTTTTTTTTCTCCGACGATACACTCTCCACCCCCTCCTTATTCCCCTTGTTCAAAGTGCCTTTGAAGGAAGGTTATTTGGTTTTACCAAATGAGATTCAACTTGCTCAACAATCATTATTAGAAGATGTGTACTGGAGGAGACAAGTGTTGAAGTGGAAGCACAAGAGTCTCAACAAGTGTTGGTGTAATAGCAAGAGGGCAGATCTAAAACAGTCATGTGGGAAACACTTCTGCCATTAAAGTTCAATTTTCAAAATTCAACCTTGGGGACAAGATTGTTGTTGCAGTAATGGGTATTGTTAGGAAGGGAAATATTGAGAGAGAGGAATGTGTATTGGATCCTTGTATGAAAGGGTGCTACTTTTCGTAACAGAAAGTCCTTGATGTTAGTATTGTGAAACTTAATTTAGTCTCACATCCCTTAGTACTGTGAGATGTTGTTTTCATTTTGCTATAAGCAACCCCATGTAATGAAGGAGACACATAAATACAATGCATCATAGCTAACAACATATGGCAGGAAACAAAACTCTTACCAAAGGGAAACATCAGGCTAATCAGGTAAAGAAAATACAATCCAATTGGCTTCTTGTATCTCTTCAGAAAAATAAATACCATGACACCAAAGCCCTAACACCATCCCTTAGAGTATTTTATGTTTTTGATCTTTGAAAGCTTTCCATTAATTTAATGTATGGTCCCTCAAAAGGTAAAATCTCTTCAGAAAAATAAATACCATGACACCAAAGCCCTAACACCATCCCTTAGAGTATTTTATGTTTTTGATCTTTGAAAGCTTTCCATTAATTTAATGTATGGTCCCTCAAAAGGTAAAATTAGTCTATGGAACCCACAAGCTGGAACCCATAGCCCTGACCTTGAAATTAAGTTCCCCCAATGGACCCTAGTACATCAATGTAAAACCAAGAGAAAAATATAACTAATAAATAACCAGGGACTTTTGCTTTGAGGCTTTAAAATGCAATCCGCGACCACAACTTCAATTGCAATGTCAAGGTTTTTCGAGTCTCAACAGGCACATTGTGCTCGCATCTGCTACGTTTTGTTTAATGGACAATATGACTATTAACATCTGTGCAGTAGCCGAATTGTGGCTTACTTGTCTATTTTCTGTTAATTTCTAATCCATAAAAGAAGTATCAGCAAGGATCAACATTCATCATTGAGCAGAAATAAAGACTGTCTACGTGATCAATTTATCATGGCTATACAGAATAAAGAATCACCTGAGTACGGCCCTTCTTTGTGGCAATATGCAACGCTGTATTTCCTTTATTATCTTCCAAGAGTAAAACTGCTGGGTCAGGTTTTACCAATTCCAGCAAAATTTCTTTATTTTGCCCTTTCACAGCCATGTGTAGTGCAGTTTGGCCTTTCTTATCAGTTCTAAATCCAGTGCTTGGATCCTTGTTTAATAAAGCTTTCACAACTTCCAAGTGCCCCATCCTAGCCGCAGAGTGAAGGACAGTTTTACCATTATTCCTGGCTATTTTAGCAAGGTTAGAATCTGATTCCAGAAGGAGATTAACCACATCAATATGACCTTGACTTGCAGCTGTATGTAAAGCAGTTGAGTTGGACAAATCAGTGGTCATGGCCAAGTTGGGAAAGGACTGCAGTAGTTCTCTCAAAACCTCTGCAAAATTTTTTTTCAGTCAGAGATATATCGAGAGAGAATGAAATAACAGGCATGGTATTTGTGAAAAATATCTTTGGTTCTGCTTGCCTAGGATTCTCACCCATAGTAGTATATCAGAAACTTAAACAACACTATCTGAAAGGCAAAGTAGTAAAACCATTGAAGCCAAATATATAATCGTAAAAGAATAAACTAGATGTGCATGTCAATTTCCTGAGAAGCCACAATAATACAACTCATGTCTTCTCTAACTTCATTTTCAATATGCATAAAGAGAGACAGTTGCACAGGCAGGGATAAGGGAAGGATGGAATAATACAATCATTCCTGGACAATGTTTCTTTAACTAGGAAACACAAATTTCCAACTGTCTTAAACAAATCAAAAGTAACACATCCAAAGAGCGGCTTATTTGAAAAAATTATGGAAAAAGACTGAAAGGACAGGATGGATTTTTGGTTTTGGTTTTGGTTTAGATCTTAATTAACTAAAAATCAATAGGTAAGATATCACACCAACGCACAACCTTTTCAGGGTAATTATGCTCCGTTCATTTACATTGTAAAACTGTTACAAAATCCAAAACCAAAAAAAGAAAATTATGGGGAGTCTAGGCCCAAACATAATTGCAAGTGTCTTACCAAGATGACCTTGCTTTGCAGCAATATGGAATGGATCATAGCCATTTCTGGCCGCAATAGAAGCGGTTTGCAGGTCCAAGTACTTCAGTATCTCACTAACAACCAAAGCATGCCCATTCTCTGAAGCGACATAAAGAGGGGTCTCCCCCTCTAGGTTCTGCTTTGCCAACAAATCTTTCGTCTCACAATTAGAATAGTTTTGTATTATCTCCTTCACTCTGCTCAGGTTCCCTGCCCGAGCTGCTAAATGAATTGGTAAGTCACCACGTTTCCCAGGTGACTCCTTGCTCTTCTTCTTTTCGCTTCCCATAAAGCTGAGCTGCTTCTCCATCACTATGCGAAAACTCTTCTGTTTTTCCATAAATCCACGAAAACTCTTCTGTTTTTCCATAGTAGATGCCCGAAAACTGCTTTGTTTCTCCATTATCACTTGAAATCGCTGTCCGTGATAACAATGAAAATTTCTATCTCTCTACGAGGCAACAGAAGAAAAATTTAGAAGACCATTAATATTCACCAATAATCAAACTTATACAGACGGATAATTGGGTTTCGTATACATCAAACACGCTTATTTGAGTAAATTAACTCATCAAGAATACAAAGATACCACGAAGCAAACCAAAAGGCAAAAACTATTTTATCTATTTTCCATCGTTAACTTGGAAGTCAGAGATGCCTGTAGACTGGAAGGGCGAATACAATCATAAAATAGCACGAATATTAGAAATTAATTCATAATACCTAGATGCTAAACTCGGTGAAGTTGGACAGATAAATAGATCGAAACACAAAATCTGGAGGGCCGAAGACCGATTTTCAAAAACTCATGACTTAAAATTGTTCCGAAGCTAAAGGAAAAGGATCACTTAAGATTCATGCGTCTAAAATTTTTTCAGAATAAGAAAAAATTAAAATTTTGGGAACAAAATCACAGCTGAAGTGACACTAATACCGCCAACAACAAGCGCAGAGTAACTTTTTTAATCCTATGCTAAACAAGGAACGAATAATCATCAGTCTTATCACCAGCCAACACGCACTAAATTGTAAAAGGAGTTTTGCGTAATTTACTTATTATTGTAAGGTTTAATTATATAAAATGGTGCTTTTTCGCATTTAAGAAAAAATAGCCACTTCTTACTTATATTTTATTTTTTGTCTTAATTGTTTTTTTGTTAGTGTGATTAGCTAAGTCATGACCTCGTTAACGAAGCACCAGGTGAGCAGTATCACATATTCATCGCGTCACCATTTATTTATATTAAAAAAATAAAAACGTAAGTTTTGAAATATTTTATGTTTGTTTTGTTTTATTCATTAGGGAGAAAATCATGAAAAAACTTCAAAGTGAGGACACAAATCGTGACTTGAAAGAAGGGGTTGGAATTATTATGGTCTGGTTTCCTCAATGTTAAGTTCTAATTTCTAATTTTGTAAAGAAGGTGAATGCAATGCTTAAGTTTTTATTATCGTTGTCCTTCTTTCTATTAGAAATTGTGACTTGTAAAAATCACATTGATTTTAGTATTGATTTTATAGAGTAGGAAAGAAGTTTAGAAACCTCCATATTGGAATGGATAGACATCAATTGGACACAATTTTCTATTTTGTATTTTTTTTTTCAATTTTTTTCATGACTAAGGTAGAAAATAGGAACTTCAGCTTTTTCTGAACCATTTCATTTTCAGAGTTTTGATTTCAAGCCATTCGTAACTTAGGTCACTTTCTACTTTCAATCTTTCTTCTTAAAACTTGCTTCCGCTAATTGTTCCTTTTACCCACTATTTTTCGTTTGCAACCCAACCTTTCGCTGATGGTTGGTTTGCTACCTAAGCCACCACTATTCCTTCCGGTGCTGCTCTGTTTCGCGTATTTTCACTGACGAGTTGATTTTCTGTTTTGTATATGCTTTGCGCATTTTCAAAGAGTTGGTATCTTGTTTCATTCTTTTGGTGTTGTTCAACGAATCGAAGAAGACATATAGAAGTAAGATACATAACCTCGTCTCCTTGGTCATAAAAAGTTCAAACATTTTTTTAACCCTGTTTCATTCTTATTTTTTTATTAGTTTTGTGCGGTCACGTATTGTTGAGGACTGAGGAGTAGTTTCTTACGGCTTTGCCTTTAGAGTAGGGAATATTATGGGCTGGGTTTGGTTTAAGAGGAGGAATATTTGTGTGGGGAGTTAAGTTTTAGAAAAGTGGTTTTTTGGGTTCTTTATGTTTGTTATTAGTTGAAGAGTTGAAGGTTATATCTCTAATTCGTAGAAAGTTCTTCCTATGTTGTTTAGTGCTAATTGTTGAAAGAAAATGGGTGACTTGCGTTTGTGGAGTTTGGGTAATGGTTGTGGCAGGAGGATAGAATGGATTTATAGGTTGTTGCAGCTACTGTTGAAACTGGCTATTTGGCTAAATATTGAAACAGGGTAACAAAACATGGTGATAGATCTTCTCATGTGTCTTCCGAGGATTCATGTTTTGAGAATCCTGTCACCTCAAGCAGTGTACCAACGACGACGTTTTGACGAAACAACGTACCAATGTTGCATTTTTTTTTATCTATAGTGATTCACGTTGTTCACCTCCCCATCGATGTGATTGCAAGACGTTCTGGGAAGGAGAAATATATGTCAACAAGCACCAACATGGTCCATATAATGTGAGTAACGAAGGAGAAATATATGTCAACAAGCACGAACATGGTCCATATAAATCCATTATTTAAAAAAAAATAAATTAAAATTAAAAAGGCAGAATTGTATTTCGCTTTCGAAGATTTTATGTTTAATGAATTTTAAAATTCATTGAATGAAGGAACAGATTTTGAAATTCATTAAAAAATAAAATAAATTTCAAAATCTGTGATAGAATCAGTTTTCAAAATCTGATTATGCAAAAAAATCATTTCCTGATCAAGCTTTTCCATTCACACTTATTTGTTTTAAACTCAATTTCTAAGCATACAAACTCTAATTCTACACATACAAGCATACAATTATTCTTCAAAAGACACATTGAATAAAGTTTGAACAAAATTGAGTATCAACCTTTTATGCACCAATTAAAAACACCAACGAAGCTGGAGTAGATCCAGTAAAGAGGAACGGAAAGGAGGTGGAAGAAAGAAACAGGAGAAGAGAAGAAGGTGGGGTTGAGAGGAGAGAAGGGAGTGTTGTGTGCAGCGAAAAAGTGAGAGTAAGAGTGAAGAGAGAAGAGTTTTTAGGTTTAGAGAAAAGAGAATTTAGGCCGAAGAATCTCTTTGAATTTTTCAATTTTTTTAAGTTAAAAACTTTCAACACAGGGCATATTTGCCATTTTCACAAAAATTGAAGATCCAGAGTGAAACACAAGGTGCAAACACTTAGAGGTACAGGATGAAACTCCCACTAAAGTTTGATGAAGTCCCAAAACATTAGAATAAGCTCAATCATAAGGATGAATACTCCTTTGTATTACTAAGAGGATACATGACATGTTGTATAAATTGACATACATCACATTCAAATGACTTAGCATACTCTTTGAAGAATAAAGTTTTCAAATACGTTAAGGAATTAAAAAGAAAAGTATTATAATCACAACTGAATATGCTTTTGAAAGAAAAAATCATTATGTTTGCAAGATTACTATGTCCAAGTGAGAGAAAAAAAAAAGGTACAATTTCATCTTTTACAAAACTGTCATCATTATCATATGCCTTCAAGATATTTTATTTCCACACAATCAAACGAGCTTTATATTGCATGTTTGCATTTTCACACATTTTTTCACCTAACAGCTGACTCCCTCCTTAGTCTATCCTTAAATTTCTTTTGTACTTTCTAGGCGGTTCACATCGTCTCTAGCAGACAAACAACACGTTAAGAAGATTGTTTCAGATTGCCCCAGCCAAACTAGTACTGTCACAATCACACTGTTACAGCATCAACATATACTTGCTACAAGTACAACGACAAACTTGCATCAGCATTGATCGAACAAATTAGGCTATATTAACAGCTACCGGCTTTCCCCTACCCATTGAAAATCCTCTTGTACCATCCGGCATTCGGGGCCCTGGTGGTTGCTTGGCAATTACTTGATCCGTGAAAATTGTATTATTTGAAGGGGGTGTTCCCAAACGATTATTCTGATGACAATGCACTCGGCCTCGTCCCTTACCTCGGCCCCGACTTCGACCTTTCCTTTGCCCAGTCTCTTTTTCATAACCATGATCTTCTCCCTGTTTAATTTAAAGGAATTATGGCCTAAACATAGAAAAGTTAAATACCAGTTGCTACTTTGCCCTCAATCTACCAGTTAGAATTTTTCGTATGACAACTGAACAGGGCACGGACATATGCTGTGAAATGCAATGAAAAAATCATTATTCTCAGCATATCTGTAATTCAATAAAGGCGTGTTACCACAAAAAAGAATAAATTTCTTTTCAAGGGCTCAAACATGTTGGAAGGGTTCTAAAACTTGGGGGGAATGGTTTCCAAGCATGAAGACACTCACGAGGCATTTTAAAACCGGTATAATTTTCTTATATAGTTAAGAAGGGATAACAAAGTGCATAAGATGCCATAACTTTCTCACACTTTCAGACAAAAGTCAGGTACAGTACAACACCACAAACATTTAAGATATTTCGTAATGAAATTGGACTTTCATCGTGATAACAAAAGCTGACCTTTGATGGCAACCTTTATTGCGTGCAACACAAGTTAGATTTCAATTTCAATTTCAATTGAAGGGTAGCACCAAAAATCATCTCTGGTACAGCACCCAAGTTGTGTCATATTTATAGAAGTATAACCGTTTTGGTTGACATTCTTGGAATTCAAAGATTCCAATTACCTTGACGGAAACACGATTCTGGTAATTAATTGCTCTTATGCAACAAAACTATTATCTACCATCAACAATCTGTCAATAAAAATAGGCACAAACACTTACAGCATGTTCATGCAACTGAGTATCAGGGAAGGAAGCATCTTCTAATTGTTTCTCACTTGCATGTGGCTCAGGCACAGAAGTATAATCCTCATCACAGCCAACTTCAACATCAAGTCCCTTCTTTCCTCGTCCTTGGGATGGTTTAGACTGAAAAAAAAAAATATCAATAACATAATACATTTAATTCACAAAATTCGCCACCTACCTAATCTTTTTGTTCTTAAAAAAAGCAAATGCTTCAAATAAAAAAGATTTGGGTGATCTAGCTTGTAATGCAATGGCATTAGACTAAGAACTGAATTGACACAAATGTCACTAGTATTCTTCCTTCGAACCAACCAACCTCTTGTTTCCCGTCTGCCTACTATCAAGGCTGAACTTTCAAACCTCTTGCATCTTTGTACCTTCAAAGTTTCGTAATTCTTCCTTCCTAACTTCAAAGAACACTTTTCACAATGAAGGTAGAGGTTTTCTACCCAGAAACCTACCATGAACTTCATCCAAAGACTCATTTGAAACACATAAACTCCACCATTCTCTTCTCACTTCTTGAATTTGGTTTCAAAAGAAAAGTAACCATGACATTGTAAAAGGTTATGACACCCTTGTTTGGACTTCCATAGCAAAAACATCAGTTCATAAATCAGAGAAGAGCTTTCAAGTTTAGAGTAGAAGGTTTTTACTACCTCCCACGATCTTTCCCAGCTGGAGGAATAAGTGTGACTTTGCAATGGAAGGGTCCATCATTTTCATTAACCATGAGAAGATTACTGAATTTTCTAACTTCCATCTTGGGTGAGACAGGTTTGTATTTTCTGGTTGACGGGGTGTCCCTTATAAGATAGCCTAGTTTTTCTTTTGCCATTGAGGACTAATTTCACAGACTGAGACCATCCAACACAGATTTTTGCCATTGAGCTCTTGGATTGAAAGTTTGAATTGGTATCCATGGCCAGATATTAGATGCGATAAGGGATGAAGTGGTTAGCAGAATTAGTGGAAGATGTGGAGGAATTTCCTCGTGTCATAACCAGAGCTGAAGCTCTAATACCATGTGATTTCATGGCTTGCTAGGGAAAAAAACTATAGGGAGATTCCCATTATTCATTAAAAAAATAAAAGAGATACATACATAGATAGGGTTGCCTAATTATATCATTACATAATATATACAAAATGCAGAGTAAATAAGAAAAAGGGAAAAAATCAAACCAGATAGATATAGGTCAAATAAGACAAATGATTTTGATCCAAAATAATAGCAAACTTGGACCAAATCATAATAATCCAATCTTGATTCTAATTATTCAATACTAATCCAAAAATTAAAGATGTAGATGTAAACAATTTTGAACACATTATTTAACACACTATTTTGAACATATATCATTGGTTGAAATTTATTAAAAATATTAAAATTTTGCGGGTCGCACATCTTATTTAATAAATCTTTCCCTTGAATTGTAGTTCTCAATAAATTCTATCCAACGGGATAGTGTGTTAAGAGTGTTCCCAACAATCCTCTTGATTGTATATGCAAACCATAATTGAGGGATACTTGGATGCACGTAATGGAGGAAAGAAATATTTTAATGCATACCATGCGTCTATGCATTAGGCGAACCCGGAGGCCACTCCTCCAGTTTCCCTCATCATTCAGCTCAGCAACCTGTGAATGGTTTACAATCTGATCACTAAATGGAGGTGGTTAAAAAGTAACCTAAAATAATACCCTGCCAACTCGGAAAAGTACTGGTACTTACTGCTCTCTCAGCCAGCTCAATAGATTCATATTCAACAAATGCATGCAACTGGCACAAGAAGTTGTATTAGATTCATTAAAATACATTCCTTTCATTAATACTCTAAAGGAGAAGAGAGAGAATCCTATAAGTTTTACCAGCATGAGTTCATGCCCAACATTAAAGTAACGAACAACCCAAATGTTGGTGAGCGTGTCTATAACTCATCATAAGATTACCAGTTGACATAAGTTATAAAACATTGAAAACTTGAAATACATACAAGAACAAAAACAAATATGTATGTTGCAAGGTCAAAATAGAAAACAGGCCTGAAATCTACTTATTCATGTGCAGCCAACCTCACATGACCAAACTGAACACAAGTAACATGCCCCAGATGAATAGCAAGTCATGGTATATAACTACGTACCCTATATAAGGAGCAGTTAAATTTCCTTTAAATGACTGAAACAAAAACTAACAGGCATTTTTAGAAAGCGTTGGTCTGTGGAGGGCCTCCAACAATTTTATAAAAACTTGGAAAACATCATAAGAAGATTGAAATGCCAATTTCATCACTAGAACTAAAATTCACGTCTAGGTTGGATAAAGTGTAATCAACAGGTTAAAAATTTGATGTAAAACAAAAACAGGGGATAATGACCTCGATGGAACCTATAGTACATGAACTCATGAATATATGAAAGTATACCTTGTTAGATAAGGGCAAACCATCAACTTTTCCCAATCTCAAAGCAGAAGAAGCCCCACTATTGGAGGTTTGGGGTGGACAGGTACGGATAGTCTTCACACTGCCACATGCCCACATAAAAATTTATGATAACTAGAATTCAGAGTTTCAACACACGTAAGCCTTAAAAAATCCACAACAAGCCTCATTCAATGGAAGCCAAAATAGTACCTCCCAACTACTGAGAAAACCTTCATAAGATTCTGATGACAATGATCCTCAGGTAGGTTTTCAGCTACAACAATGCGAGACTACCAGAAAATAAAATTGCTAGAGTGAGATAAAATAAAATATTTCGAAAAGAATATATGACATGCATGGATCGAGATAGAACCCATCAAATGATATTGATTGTTTAAAGAAAACCAAATGCAGCATTAATAAACTGTCCTGACAACTTAAAATTTAGTCACAAGATTGTAGGAAGAATTACTTGTAGCTCTTCTATATCAGACTCGGTCAGGGGATACTGGCGTCTGATTTTCTTTCCATCTTCACTAACCACCTGGAGGATTAAGCATTGACGTATATGTGAAAACATCAAGAATAAAATTACGAATAAATATCCAAATGTAGAAAATGTATAAGTTGAGAGTAACATTAGCTCATGAAGCAAGAAAGTCAACAAACTTACGAGCTTTGATGAGTTCCTCAAAACAGTGGCAAGTAGGGAGTGACTGGTTATGAGGGCCTTAATCTTTTTGAAAGATGCGACAACAGATATAGGCACTAAATAGTTTTAGAAAAACATTAGAAATTATACAGAAAAGGAATTAGAAATAATACAAAACTAAGATCATAACAGATCTAAAACCATGTACTATCTTACAGGAACAAGAATCAATATATCAATTACATTATTCAATATGATATTCTTTGAACAACCATTACGGTGTTCCTTAAGGAGGATGAAAGTAGTAACATCAAGCAGGAAGTATAATTAATTGTTTGACTACATAGTTCAATTATGCAGCAATAAAATAAGGAAACTGAAAATATTTTCTTACCAAAACCTTCTGGATCTTTGTTGATGAACCTCATCAAATGATCGGTAGTAGCTAAGTTTAAATCACTGAAATAATACTCCACCTACAAATTATTATATAAAAATCTCAACCAAAACCCTAGTCAAGTTGTTATAACAAAAGAAAAAGGAAAAACCAATATAGAGAAATATATTAACGTCAAAATATTGAGGAGAAAATCTGATTCAAATTCTCAATAGCAAACCAGTACAAGAGGGTATTATAGGAATTATACCACTCTGGAAATAATTACAACAATCAACAATGACTCTTGGTATCGCAACAATATATTAATTGTAATAATTACAATAATTGACAATATTTCCTCATAACTCTATAAATAGATAATATCTTCTCAAAAGTCAACCCTCCCCCTCAAGTGAAACCGTTCTGTAGGAAAATCGTTTGTAAACAAATCTGCTAGCTGAATTCCTAGTGGGATGTAAGACACAGTTATAAGGTCAATAACCAATTTTTTTTCTTTGATGAAGTGTCAGTCTATTTTAAGTGCTTAGTCTCATCATGTTGAACTGGGTTGGGATCAAAATTAATAACTGATCTATTATCAGACAAAAATGTCATAGGTTCTTCACACACCTCATGCATTGTAGCTTGAAATTCAGCCTCTGCATTGGATCTTTAACTACATTATGTTTCTTACTTCTCCAAGTCACCAAGTTTCCACCCAATAACATGCAATATTCAAAGGTGAACCTCCTATATTAGTAACAAACCCAACATAGTTTGCATTAGTATACATCTCCATATTTATTTCCATCCTTCTTGAATAACAATCCCCTTCCTGAACTTGTTTTAAATATTGAAGGATTATATCCACAACCTATAAATGTTATCTTGGATCATGCATGAATTGATTGACCACATTCATAGCATATGATACCTCAAGTCTAGTGTGATCTAAGCAAATGAGTTCCCTTGCAAATCCCTAATGTTGGCCCTTATTTACTATGAAACATATTCATCATCTCTAATTCTATGGTTTTGTTCTATTGGAACTCGTGGCCATGCAATCAATCTTACCTTTTTCTTTGAAAACGTTTAGAACATATTTCCTTTGAAAGATAAAGATGCCCTTTTGAGTCAGTAACTTCTATCCTAAATAAGTATTTCAATTTTCCTAAATCCTTTATCTCAACCTGAGTAACAAAATGTTCTTTCAAAACCAACTTCTCATGTTCATCATCCCTGCAACAATCATGTCATCTACATAGACAAAAGAAGAGTAACTTTTCCATCTAAGGAAAAATTGATAAAAAATGGTATGGTAACTTTGATTTTGTCAGTAACCCAAGGTTGTCATTGCTTGAAATGGACAGATAAGAAAATAAGTCTGACAATAAACTTCCTGGTGAACAATCCAAAGGGAATTGTTTTTGAAGTCCATATATGCATCCACTATGTCCAAAACTTCTTAAAAAGTTTTAGATGATGCATGTCATGTTGAAAGACAATATTATTGAAGTTGTGACATAATAAAGCAAACTACAAAATTGTTGGTCAAATATTGATGGCAAAGAGGAAAAAGCTATTTTAGAGACCTTGTATGGCACATGGTATTGACCTAATGTTGGAAGATTATGAGAAGAAGATACTGATTCATGAGACAATTCCGAAAGGTAAGAAAATTACAACATTTATCTATTCAAGAACTTCTTTAATTTCTCTATTATAACATTTCACAAAAGAAAGAGCATCCATATTTCAAAAAATTTGTCATTCATGTATTGAGCTTGACATGTAGCTCCTCCGAACGTAAGGATAATTGGAGTTCCTTTGATATACTAAGTTAATATTAATGAGAAAATATATTTATACTAGAATTACTAGTCTATTAGTTGCTTATCATATTTGTCTTTGCATTTGTTTAGGTCTACATAAAGATAAAAAATAGGCTAAAGCAAATCACAATGAACGATGTTGTTTTTGTTATGGCTAATTCAAAATTAACGAAGAAGAAGCAAACAAGAAAACCAGTTCAAATTAATATTGATGATTGTTCATCTGATGATCAATAGGCCATGGAAGATGAGCATGAGAAGAATGGAGCACTAGGTTTGGATGTAGACAACTTGGATTTGGATGAAAGCTTGGTTACAATCCAAGTTGAAAAGGACGATACTCTACATCAGCATTAAGACATTACTGATAAGGTAAAGGAGATGGAATTGGAAATGGAGTTGACGGTATATGTGTAGATTATGATTTTATCTTACAAGATTATTTGCCTTAGATGAATTATTATCTTGTAACTAGGACAGTATTCTTATTTGGAAATGGGACGGAGCTAATGGTTTACTATTTTGTAACTAGAAAGGAGTTACTCTCCTACGTAACTAGGATGCACGGTTTACACTTCTAATGATTTACTGTTTCATATGTTTATTATACTGTTTTATGTTTGTCATATTGAATTGAAGTTCCATTACGAGTGTTGAGAGAGATATAATGATTTGGTGCACACATATTGGACGTTCATAAATTTTGTTAGGATTTGTGTCTCCCAATTCACAGTTCATACATTTGTAGTAAGATCTCGATTCTAACAGTTGGTCAAAAGCTATGACTAACAGTGACAGTACAAGTTTTTCTACTTAAGAGTGTAGTAGACCAAATGCCAATATTTGATAATGACTTTGCATACTTGGCCTTTACCACAGGACAATTGATGTTATGTGCAACAATCTCCCTTAGCAATTGTCTTAATGGGAATCTAACTCGTAACCTTAACTCTGATACTAATTGTTTGATTGAGCACTTACCATTAAGCTAAAAACTATAAATGATAGTCAAGGTGCAACTCTTTTTAATTAAAGCTTAGCAGCCAAAGCACGACAATTTGATTGGCCAAATAGGTTTTTGTAAAATCGTAAGAGTTTACTTCGGATAAAAATATATGAAAATACCTATAAATAAAATATTAATTTAATATTATATAATGTTATAAAAAACTTTTATATTTTTTTACTGTACTAGGGAACCATGAAATTGTTCTCTAGTGTATTTTGCAAAAATCGTGACCGAAAAAACAAATAAATCCAGTGTTGTATTAGGCTTTTTTCTAAACTCGCGATTTTAGATAACCATGACTACAAGGATAACTGGGACAAAATAAATATGGGGACTAGTGCACTGAGGATCAATTTAATTCATTCTGAGTTCGTCGTCTTTTAGTTGGATCAATGAGGGCAAGTTTGGGACAAAAGGTTGTGGATGAAAAGGGAAGGGAGGAAAGTCATGCTCAAAGTGTGAAACCTTCCACTCTTGATTATTTTATCTTAGTTCAAAAATAAAAACCTGAATCTCTTTTCCCCTTCCATCTAAAATCCTCATTATTGTTGTGAAAATTATATAGTTCTCCCAATTTAGGAATTAAAAACCATATCCATTTCCTGGAAACAGCTCTATCCAAACATCAAGTAACTTGATCTGTGGACAGGAATAGAACACAGTACAAAATACAAAACAAATAAGCATACATAATTGGCTAACTAAAATAGTTGACTGATATTGATATACACAAGGATTAAAAATGGTCAAAAAGAAGCAAGAACGCTTCCATGTAACAATCCATGAGAGTTAACAAAGGAAAAACTGAAACAGTGAACCATCCATTCACTTTGGAATCTGGAGATAACCAGTGAAATTGGCATATCCAAAAGGCAACTGAAGTTTACCTGATTCAAAATTTTCTGACTGGCTTCATCAGACAGCTTGCTTTTGGAAGAAGGAAGACGATCCTGGTCAACTTGAGACTGCTGCACGGTAGAATCAGAACTAACATAATACTGATGTGGGTGATGATGAGGTCGGTAGTGAACTGGAACGTGATGCTGATGGCCAAGATTATGATGGTGATTCTGTACCGGGACGACATGACCTTGAATCGGTAAATGGGGCGGTGAATAAACGTGTACCATACTAGAAGCTGGAGGAGGAGGTGGTACAACAAGCCTGGGTTGCTGCAAATCGGTCCGTGGGGTGGCTCGAGTTGGCACAAATTCTGGTGCCTGGGCGTTAAGCCGGCTAAAAGATCCGTTTCTTGAAAGAGATGGATCTGACTGCAACTGTGATGTGGATGAAGGCGGGGAGATATCTGGAGTTTCTGAGAGTGACTCATGAGCCATTTTCAAACCTTGTCTTTCCTCTCTTTTTTTGGTTGGTTTTTTGTTGGACGATCTAGCAGCCTATGCTGTTCAGATCACTTTGCCAGTTTCTTGTGTTTGGAGACGATTTTCTGAATCTCACTGGAGCTTGCAGCTAAGAAGAATATCAGAGGTTAATCCATTTGTTTGTTCAATCCCAAAATCGGTGTCCTTGGAGAACAATTCTCAAATTTTACGGCTTTCCTAACAGTGAATCATTTATAGTGATGACTTTTGATTGACAAAGGCGGACCGGCCCCAAAAGCACTCCGGCCCATACAGACGACCACCAATTATAGGGTACCGTGTTTTATTTTTATCAGGTCCATAATATCAAAAAATAACTATATTTTATAATACTTCTTAATTAACTTATAATAATATTTTAAGTTATATTTTAAAATATTTTCCTATTAAGGTACAATCATTCATACTATATAATCTGAAACCGGATGGTTTTAAATTAGGTAATTTAAAACTATATGATTTTAAATTACATAATCTATAAGATTGTTTCAGTATAGTTGACTATCGTTATGCTGTGCTTCACTCTTCAGGTTGGAGTGGTGCATTTCTTGACATATTCCGATTACTGTGTTAGAAGAATTGTTACATAAGCTGTAGGGAGCAATTACTGAAATTGTGGATTGATGGTGAAGCAAGGTGTTAAATAAGCCTTATAATATTGACACAATTCCTAGAATGCTGGTTCATGATGCATGCTTGTCCAAGCAAGAGGTAAACGAGGATTGTTAAATTGGTGGTGATTCCTAAGTGAATGATAAGTGGTTGCGACCGAGCATGAATGAGGGTGAATTTTTTTCAATTTATGCGAGATTTCGAAATCTTTATTTGTTATAGCCTCATGATTTATTTAAACTCTTCCATTTATTTTTAAATATTTATTTAATTTTGTATTTGATTGAGAATAAGGTGTTTTGGTTTATAGGGTTAGGGTTAACAATTCTCCTAACTTTGTTGGTCCAACTCTTAACACAGGTTTGTTTTCGTTTGTCACTTTATTTTTGTTATTGTTCGGTAAGATTTAAAGATTACTTGCATAAAATAGTTCAATATCAAAGTTAGTATAGATTCGACAGTCTATCAATAAATGTGTATTAAATTCACCAACCTGCCGTAATACCTTAAACTTGTATTCATAGATTTTGAAGTGGGTTTCGAATTATTGAGGTGTTAACTATGTGTTGGTTTGTACCTTGTTCTACTATTTCAGAGAGAGTTTGAGACTGCATTTTCCAAATCCCCTAATCTTCTCCTAAATGCTCTTACCGCCTTAGTGTCAACAACATTGCATTATCGCATTTCAACAAATTCTTTTTGCAGTTTGGACATAATCACCATAAGGTTCGATCCTTCGTTCGCTTCATTGTGTGCATTGTTTATCATGTTTCTAATGAACACCATGCTTGTAGATTCATCTCGGTCTCATGGTAGACGCCAAATGTTCCTGTCAAGCCAAGATATACCCAAAGGTGCACTGGTATTTTGTTTAGGCTAAGACATATCGGGTGGTTTTAGTATCTAGTCTTCTCTATACTCCTCATGTAAAAAGTCTTATTCAATATGTTCTCTTTTGATGAGTGTGGTGTGACCTCGGTGGGAGAGCCTGCAAAGATACTTCGACACTTAAGTTACCTACTATTAATGGTAAGATAATGAAATTGTAATAAATGATGTCATTGACATACCTCGTGAACAATGACTATTTATACTACCTGAATGAGTCTTGCTTGTTGGACTTAGGGTTTTTAAGATTACCTTAAGATTTTCTGGTGTGTTTACTCATCTTTAATCTTTATGTTAGTTTGTCTTTACCTGTGTGGTTTCATACTTCAACATTGACACGTTCTTAGCTTTTTGAGTAGGCCAAAGTATCCTCGATCTTTTAGGGACTCAGGTATACTAGGCCTATTTTTGTACAAAATTATATAATAATAATAAAATTCGTATTGACTTGCGACTAATACAAACTTTCTTTTCTATAAATAATTTAAGCAATATCTATGATAAAAAAAATTAGACTCAATTTATGCATTGATTTAAACACTATAAGCCATGCATTTGTCATGAAAGAATGAAACAAAGTACCAAGATTGACTATAATAAATTGCACAGTTTCAACCTCCATACCATACAATACATTTAACTTATGACTTTGTCAAAAAAGAGGTCTCTCCCCATATCTTGCTATAAGAATCTTATCCAACTCTCGTTACTTAGACTATAATACTTTACATCACTTTGTAATGTTATTAGAGTTTTGGACTAGTTGTACCTCTAGCCAATACATACCACTACGACAACAAATATTTTCACTTCTCCCTTAGAATCACAAACCTCGCAGAAAACATACAATTTCATAATTCTATCTTTCCATATTATTAATTGACTTTCATACTCTTTCAAGCACACTCCTCCGTATAATACAATTTTTCAAACAAACTCTTCAATATCAAGTCTCAATTTAACATTAGAAACTCACGTGCTTGATCAATTAGATCAATTATTCACTTAATAAATTTCTTTAGAAGATTACGTATTTATGTTTGAAACCAAAATTTATTAATCTTTAAATTTATTATTTTTAAAGATTTAAAACAAAATTTATCAAAATTTTAAATATAAATAAATTTCATTCACGTCTAAATTTAAATATTACATACATATTAAAAAAATATTTTTTTTCAACACAACATAAAATTAAAAAAAATTTAAAATTAAAAATTTAATGAGTTGACATATTAAGACGTAGGACAGCGGTGTGCCACGTTGGAGTCGCGGTGTACATCTACCATTTACCAGGAAAGAAAATCCTGTTACCACTATTAGAGTATTAAGTTTCTCTTAACTTATTGAAAGTCTATACTTCTGAACATGTCCCTGGACTCGGAGACATCTGGCTCAGGCAGAGATTGGTTCTTCCCGTCGCCATCGTTCTTGCGCTCCTCTTCTTCGCAGTACGGGCATCGATTCTATTCACACTCAAAGCCTGACACCCCTCCTACCCTCACTGGCATCCGTCATCGCCGTAGAGTTAAATTCCCCCGGATTCCCACTCCCACGAACGACAAACCTCAAGTTCCCAACACTGAAAATGCTAAGTCATCTGCCAAGAATAACCTTATATTCCTTTCGCAATCTCGCTTCCGGCTTGCTATCGTGGTAGGTACTAGATTGCTCTTGTCGCTCTGTCTCTATGTCTCTCTCCTCTCACAGTTTCTTGTTATATGTCCGTTTGGGTGCAGACGTTGACTATTATTTTCTTTTTGCTGCTGTTGCTGCTCCGTAATGCGTATCTAGAAAGTCAACTCGCTAAGTTGCAGGCAAGGCAATCTATATTATACGCGCTCTCTTTCATCTCAAATCAGATTAGTTCTATTATGCTCTTAAATATCTCCACACCACCTCTAATGCAACCTTCATCCTTAGCAGCTGAACCAAACTAAAATTTTCTTTGTAGGGTGATATTCTCGGCCTTAATCTCAGGTTACACGCGTGCCACCGATTGGACTCCTTGAACGTGACAAGTTCCACATCTCAGGACGCGAATCCTGGGTTACGCGAAAATTTAAAAAGAAATCTAGCTCTCTTTTTCTCCTTCACACTTCTTTTTATCCCTCTCATCATTTTTAAGTACATAGACTATGTGTCGAAATCAATATTTTCTGACAATATATCCGAAAGAGTTTCTCTAAACAAGCAAATAGCATATCGGGTTGATGTCTTTTTATCGGTTTACCCGTATGCCAAACCCCTCGTGTTGTTGGTGGCAACGCTGTTGCTAATTTTACTTGGAGGGTTGGCCCTTTTTGGGGTAACTACCGAGGATTTAGCACATTGCCTCTGGTTATCTTGGACCTATGTTGCTGATTCTGGCAATCATGCCAGTTCCCAAGGTATTGGTCCAAGGTTAGTTGCGATTTCCATTAGCTTTGGAGGGATGCTTATATTTGCAATGATGCTTGGACTTGTGTCAGACGCAATATCTGAGAAATTTGACTCGCTGAGGAAAGGAAAAAGCGAGGTGGTTGAGCAAAATCATACTTTAATTCTTGGTTGGAGTGATAAACTGGTAAGATTCCGGTGTTACCATCTGTTATTGGTTTGTCTTGTCTTGTAACCATCCTTATAAAATTCTCAGCGAACTAATGAATAATTCATTATAAACACTTCAAAAACGTATCAATTTATTGTTGTTTGGCCAAGTGATTTACCTGTTTGGTTGACTTGTTTTGAAATACTCACGTGTCTTGACCCCAAATAATGTGAGTGGATGTTTAGGGTTCATTACTAAATCAGCTCGCCATAGCCAATGAGAGCCTGGGTGGAGGAACTGTTGTAGTGATGGCTGAGCGAGACAAGGAAGAAATGGAGCTTGACATTGCAAAAGTGGAGTTTGGTTTCAAAGGAACATCTGTCATATGCAGAAGTGGCAGCCCTCTGATTCTGGCTGATCTGAAAAAGGTGTAGGATACTTTAACCTTTTGGAATTGTGATCTTATTTTATGTCTGGTATAATAATGAATTCTAATGTTCACATATATTTTAAAGGATTTTCAAGAGCACTAACGGGGGCATATTCTGTGTTTCATTCATTCCTTTTCTGTTCTTCCATTAATTACCAGGACTAGGAATACTTGTCTTTGTTTAAGAGAGGCAGTCTTCAAGGAATGTTTGTCTTTCTAACGTTTTATTTGTTTTGGTAAAATTTCAATATAGCCCTGACCCATGATGAATAGAAAACAGAGGAGAATGAAAATTGTAACATGATTGATGTGTTTATCAGTTTGGTTAGTTTGCTTTTAGGGATCAGATGGGCTGAACTGATTAAGTTGGTCCCTTTAATTGGTTCAATAATAGTTGCCAAAACTTGCTATCAGTGTTTAGCGAAATCTGTTTCTACTGCCGTAAGAACTCATGCAGATTGCAATTTGGAAGATGCCAGTTCTTAGTGTTCCCTTATTAGGAAACTATATGTCAGATCAGAAGAAATAAGAATAGTCAAAAGGGCCAAATGGGTCGCCCTCTGTTTGGCCTTGTTAGTAAACAATATAGAGAAGTTGTTAGTTATTAGCTTTTCAACTACAATAGCAGAGGTAGGACGTAGATAGAGGAAGCAAATATAAGTAAATTCTAAGTTTGTCAATTAGTTCTGGGTGGGAGAGACCGGAGTAGGAGGAGCATATTAAATAAAATTCCTCCTTTTCTTTCCATTAATTTCTACACTTTTACCATTATCTATCAGAAGCATACTGAGTGAAGGTTTAATTATTATGCTGCACAACCTGTTGATAACTTATGCAAAATGCCACTTACTGCCACTAGCCTTTTTGTTTTAATCTTGTGGTACTTTTCTTCACTTGATACAGTATATTATTGCATAAATGTTCATTTCTGGTTGAAGATGTTGCCCCGTTTTAATTTGTATATTTGCTTGCTAAAACCATGTCATATGCAGGTTTCTGTTTCAAAAGCACGTGCTATCATAGTCCTCGCTGAAGATGGGAATGCTGATCAGGTCTGATTGAGTAATGATCTCCTCCAAGGTTGATAAGGGTGGGTGACCATTAACATACATTTTCTTGGTACAGAGTGATGCTCGTGCATTGAGAACGGTCTTAAGTCTGACTGGAGTAAAAGAAGGATTACGAGGGCACATAGTGGTTGAATTGAGTGATCTAGACAATGAGGTCCTTGTTAAGCTTGTGGGTGGTGATCTTGTTGAAACTGTTGTAGCTCACGATGTCATTGGTCGCTTGATGATTCAATGTGCTCG
This sequence comes from Vigna umbellata, assembly GCF_029865625.1. Classification (NCBI taxonomy): domain Eukaryota; kingdom Viridiplantae; phylum Streptophyta; class Magnoliopsida; order Fabales; family Fabaceae; genus Vigna; species Vigna umbellata. The sequence continues at coordinate 2,429,483 of NC_142166.1, forward strand.
GCAGCCTGGACTTGCACAGGTCATCATCTACTACCATTTCATGGTGTTCTCAAGTTGGATAATTCATAATCTTAATCCAGTGCAAAACAAACCTCAATTATTGGTTTCGAGTTAGTTAATTCTTAACAGGAATAACTACATGATTGTTTGTTTGTATGGTGTATTACTTATATTTTTTGGCTGTTCCTTCTTCCCATCTTTCCATTTTTTGTATAGGATTTGCCTTATTGCCTCTGTTTGGTGTTTTGTCTGTGCTACCTTTTTTTTTTTTCTTTCAGATTTGTAGAGTGACTGGGGAGTTTGATTGTGTTGGCCTTGTTCTGCTTTATTTTCTTTTTGCAATTGCAATGCAGTTGAAGATGAGATATTGATCCCCACATCTTTTTCTAATAAAACTTATCCTTTTGTTGAGATTTTTCTTACAAAAAATGATGAGCTATCTTTGGCAGATTTGGGAAGACATACTAGGATTTGAAAATTGTGAATTCTACATCAAAAGATGGCCGCAGTTGGAAGGCATGCAATTCGAGGACATATTAATCAGCTTTCCTGCTGCAATTCCATGTGGAATCAAAGTTGCAACATACGGTGGTAAAATTATTTTGAATCCAGATGACTCCTATGTTCTACAAGAAGGTGATGAGATTCTGGTTATTGCAGAGGATGATGATACCTATGCCCCGGCATCTTTGCCTACGGTGCTTTGTCTCACATAATTTGCTGTTTCTCAGTTCTCTTTTTCTCTATTGATGTTTTTTCTATGGTTTGGTCATGACTAATGCATGGTCAAAATGATAAAAAATGAAGTTTATTTGAGCTAATTTGGAATGTTAGAAGCTGTAATGAATCTTGTGAAAAATCACAGAATCTGAAGAGAGAATAGAATGATTTTCATTGATAATTTCAAAACGATATTACACTGGTATTTATAGCATGGTACAAGCTACATAGAAGGAAAACAAATCACCTGTAATAATTAGAAATATATTCTAATAATTAAAAATAGTTTCCCTGATGATTATCTCCTTTGATTCTAAGGCAAATGATGCTGCCTAAGGCAAATGATTATCTCCTTTGATTCTAAGGCAAACCTACTCTAAGGCAAATGATGCTGCCTAGATTTATGAGGTGAAAGTAAAAAGAATGGTAGCCAAGACACTAAAGCTGTCACAGAGTATGCTAATAAACTCAAATCTTTGTGGATGAAATTAGATCATTACGTGGTCACAAAGGCCAATTTGAGGATTCAACAATTCTAAGAGAATACACGGAACAAGATTGGGTTTATGATTTCTTGGTAGGCCTAAACCAAGAATATGATCAAGTTAGTCTAATGTTGGAGACCCCAATTGCAGATAATTCAGCTATTATTGTTGAAGGAGCAATAGCCATGGCTGCAAAACAAAAGAAAGTAGGCCCTTTTCCAAGAACAGAGAAGAAAAATGAAGGAGTTTGGTGCACCTATTGCAACAAGCCGCATCACACAAGCGACAAATGTTGAAAGTTACATGGAAAACCTCAAAGCAAAGATTGGGGACACAAAGGAGGCCTTCCAAGGAGAGGGGGGCAACTTCATGTTGTTGTTGGTCTTGAAAGTCAAGATATGAATTCTTAACATTATTATTGAACTGCTGTGTAACTAATAGGAACCAGAGTAGTTATAACTAACTGCTGTGTAACTAGTTGAATAAATAGGAGGTTGATTAGTGCAGAAGGGGGTAGTGTATTCTGGACGAGTTTCAAGGCAAGTGCATCATCTTCTCTTTGGTCATACTGATCTGGAGAAAGGATCCTATAATAAAATATCTGCATTCTTTCTGTAATTTTGTTTGGAATCCCTAAATCTTTTCCCAATTAGCAGTTGATTCTATCACTCTCTTCCCACCTAAATGGTATATAATTCTCCTTTGCCCTGGAGGTGTGTGTGCACAGTTTTGGGACCAGGTGAGATAGTTTTTTCTATTGAGCCTATAAAAGGCCTAAATACTTTGGAATCTCACCAATCTTCTGCACGGAGCTGGAATCCTCTATTGAATTTCAATTGTTTGATATGCATGTCTGCGATCCAGATCCTGATATGGTGTAGGTTTTAAACAGTCGCAGAATAAAGAGTGACAGAAATATTGGTTCAACCACTCAATAAATGTGTTGCAGCAGCAATGAAGGCTGTCCAGGGAAAGAGTAAACACCAACGAAGGCTTTCTAGAGAAGTTGCAACAATGATGGAGATGAAACAAGGAAGGAGAGGTTAGAGCTCAAGGAAAAATGTAGAGCTCTGATGCAATGAGAAAATTACAATTCAAAGAGAGAAAAATAGAATGATTGTGAATGATAATTTCAAAATGAGACTACTCATTTTTTTATATAATGGTACAAGGCTAGATAGAAGGAAGCAAATCACCCTTAACAATCAGAAGTAATCTCATAATAGTCAGAAATAACTTCCTAGACAGTCTCCTAAATAGAATCCGTAAGTTCCAAGGATTTCAAACTTGATACACTAAAATAGACATTTAATTTACAATCTACATTTACAGCTCAAAAAAATTCTACTAAATTTTGTTCAAGGGATAACATTCTGTTTTGGACTATAAACTTATCTATCAAGGGCTAACAGTGATCTTTGTTACACATTGAGAATAGTAAAGCCAAGGAAGTCAAGACAATTTTTTTTGAAGAGAGATTGCTGATATGGTTTCTTGCCCCCTTTGATTTCAGGTTTGGAGGGGAAGCTTGCCCAAAGACTTTGTTTATCCAAAATCTCCGGAGAGAATTCTTTTCTGTGGTTGGAGGCGTGATATGGAGGACATGATCATGGTAGTAGTATAAGAAATTTGTTACTATGGTCCCGTTGTTTCTTTACTTCAGTTACCATATTGTATGAAATAGAGAAAGAGGCATAACATGTTCAACCCATGTGTTTGAATGACACCACGAAACAAGGCAATAATAGTTTATTATAATTAATACACATAATTAGAGGAAATTTTGTTTCCTCTAAACTCAGTACACTTTGCCTATTGTGAAAATAGTGAAAAACTAGGTATAGGATTAATTCCCCTTGTGTAGAACTTAACATACACATAGGGTAATGTATTTGTAATAAAAAATCATACAAGAAAATATGGACTGAGCTCAAATATACATAATATTGTAACTTACATTATCTAATGATATTTTAACAATATCTGACACCTATAAACCATAAATACAACATATTCAATTCTGATTAACGTATTCTAGGGCAATATATAAAACCTTTAATTTTAAGAGCCAGATAAAAAGTTACGCTTGATAAGATATATTAAGCAATATTTTGGGGGAGTGCGGAATTCCTCTGCCCCTGCAACTGTTTATTTGTGGTGGGTGTCAATACTTTTTTGGGCCTGTCTATTTGTTTAGGTTTTGGATGCATCTTTAGCGCATGGATCAGAACTCTGGATGTTCAATGATGTTCCAGAAAAAGAAAGAGAAAAGAAGCTAACTGATGGTGGCCTTGACATAAATCGACTAGAAAATATATCTCTGGTTAATCGGGATGGGAATGCTGTTATACGTCGCCACTTGGAAAGCCTTCCTTTGGAATCATTTGATTCAGTAAGTGATATTTATTAGTTTGTCTTTTACAAGTGTCTTTGCTACATTATCTCCATTCTTGATGCACGACACTTACAGGGTCTCCCATATTGATGCTGGTCAGGATCTTGCTGGATTTTTTTTCTATATGGAAGCAAGTTGGGGGTTAAACTTAAACTGTACAATATGGGTGTAAATACCGGTGCCAACATTACACATTTACTGTACAATAATAAATATAGATTGATTGAATTGAATAATAACTATAGATTTGTTTGTAAGAAATCCCTAAAATTAAGGGATTGGGATTAGGAGCTTATTTGCTAGATATGCTCCTGATTTATAACCTTTATTTTTTGAGATTTATTTCCTTTATTTCAGGAGATCACTTTCCTTTTATTAGGATTTCTTTTTCCTTTAAATACTTGTATATAGTTTTTTTCTTTTAATATCAAGAAAAGTAATTCCATAATTACTGCTTATTGCCTATACAATTTCTCACTACAGGGAATAATTTAAAATTTGCCTACAACACTTTTGAATTTATTCAATTCAATTTGATTGTGGTGAAATTCCGGCCTTTGCAGATATTGATTTTGGCTGATGAATCAGTAGAGGATTCAGCTATTCAAGCTGACTCTAGATCTCTTGCCACTCTACTTTTAATTCGTGACATACAAGTGAGTTTCTATCGCAACGGAATTTAAACTTTGATATGATATATCTTGATAATAGTCTTTGTATATACTAGCTGATTTCTTCTGCCACTAAACATACACTATCATCCTCTACCTGAAGATCATGTCAAGCACAATTATTGTCATTAAAAAATAACATGCAAGCATTTGATGTTGATAGAAAATTGCAAACTTGATATTTTATTATTTAGGGAAAAATCAATGAGCGCATTCCTTTACTGATCTGTGTACATACATATATGTGTGTGTTTATATATGTATATATAGATGAGTCTGAATAGAAAGTACAAATCACCTTTTTTCTTTAATGAAAATAGGCATGCAAAAAACATCACTATGTTGATTAAAATCTCAACTAGGTTTACACCGCAACTGTTAAAGATATGATTTGATTACATTAAATAAGAATGAAAGAATAAATTTATCTTATTAATGGTAATAGAATTATGTAAACAAAGGATAGTTGGGATAACCTCCCTCACAAGACTGTAGCCGCCGGTTAACAAACTCAATAATCAAAAGCATACCCCTAACAATAGCATTTAGCTTTATTTATATTAAATATTTCCCTAGAATATAGCCCTATTTACTATAATTATCTTATTCTGAATATTTCCCTAGAATATAGTCCTATTTACTATGATTATCTTATACTAAATATTTTCCTAGAATATAGCTCTATTTACTATAATTATCTTATACGAATATTTCCCTAGAATATAGTTCTATTTACTGTAATTATTACCACAATTAGGATAGTAACTCTTCAACCGGTCGGCTCCAGTTCTTCACTTCCTTCCACCGTTCGGCTTGAACCCTCACCGCCTTCCGCTGTTCGGCTCAATTCCTCACCGCTTTCCATCGTTCGGCTTGACCTCTCCCCGCCTTCCACCGTTCGGTGCCCTTCTTCTCCTTCACCGCCTTCCACCGTTCGGCTCGATCTCTCCCCGCCTTCCACCGTTCGGTGCCCTTCTTCTTCTCTCAAATACTTTCTTCTTCTCTAGTATACCTTCCAACCCCTAACATAGACATAAAATAAGACTGCAGAGTGTTGTATTGTCTGTTTGACGAAACACTTGTGTTTTACATGCTCTGTTATTGAGTTAAACTATCATCTTTTAGATGAAGCATAATCATGTTTTTATACTTAATTATTTTAACACTTAAGTAAAATTGCATGGTGTTGAACTTTTTCTCTAAAATTTTATTTATATTCAGGTATCACTTTTAACACTGCAAAATGTTATATGTGGGTACGGTAATTTTTGTAAGGGTGATACAACACCAATTACATAGTCTATGTGGTGTTGTTTGTAAACACGATTGAATGATCTTCATGATTTCCACTCATGAATATTAAGGATCAATTACTGGATGAACTTTAAATTATTTTTTTCATCGTTGTAAGCCTTATTAACTGATCCTGGTTCCCCTTGATGCTTACATATTTGACTTGTTTTTTGGGAGTTTCAATAATCCTGTCTTTTCTTGTTATATTATTTTTGAAGCTTTTAATGTTTTATTTCAGGCTAGGCGCCTTCCTTATGTAGCAATGGCCAGTCAAGTCCATGGAGGAAGCTTCTCTAAAGGCTCATGGATTGGGGAAATGAAGCAGGCTTCTGATAAAAGTGTTATAATTAGTGAAATTTTGGATCCTAGGACAAAAAATCTTCTATCTATGTCAAGGATTAGTGATTATGTTTTATCAAATGAACTTGTCAGCATGGCTTTGGCCATGGTTGCAGAAGATCGGCAGATAAATGATGTATTGGAGGAGCTCTTTGCGGAGGAGGTACACACTTTTGATAAAGTTAAGGGAGAGATTATATTACATGTTTTGCGTACATTATTTCAAAAGTACTGAAAGGTCTGCCAAGTTTGGTTTTTGGTTATGTTATGTAGTTCCTATGTTATAGCAAGTTGATAAATTCACATCCCTTGCAGTTAACCTGAATTAAAACATTTAATTTCATTTGATGCTTCATAATTTAATGAGTTTTCTTTTCTTGAATTCTATTAGGGAAATGAAATGCATATAAGGCCAGCAGATCTATACCTTTTTGAAGGTGAAGAATTGAGTTTCTATGAGATAATGTTACGAGCTCGACAGAGAAGAGAGATTGTGATTGGCTACCGTATAGCAAATGCAGAGAGGGCAGTCATTAATCCCCCTGCAAAAACTGACAGACGGAAGTGGTCATTGAAGGATGTTTTTGTGGTGATTACAGAAAAGGAATGAGACATTGGTTAATCTAGTCCGGACTTTAGAAAAATCACCTCTTTAATTTCTTACTTTGTAAGTTCACTTGGCCCTTCCTGGTGAAAACTAGAGTAAAAGGAAGTGAAGAAAATTAAAAATTAATCACTTAATGAAAATTAGAGAGTATAATTGGGATTTTGAAATGTAGGGATTCAAGTGCGTTTCATCTCTTTTTAAAAATGAATGGATGGAGGCTTTTAATTCCCTCACCACCACGTTCGAATTTTCCTTTCTTTCGGCTTTATTACATAATAATCTGGGCTTATTTGATATTTATTAAAATGTTAAATATTTTTTACTTTTTTTGATGTAATATTGAAATTTATTTTTATCTTAAATTTTGATATATTTTGGTTTCAAAATTTTAAAAAAATTTAATATGATTTTTTTAGTTTAATAATGCTGATTTTGTTGATTTGTTAAAGTGTATTCCAAGTTAACTTTTGATCTAAAATATGTTAAAATATTACAAGTTAATTTCATTTTAAAACATTTGATACATGTTTGATATGAAAAAAAAAAATTAAATTAAGTTAGAATGGTTATATTAATTAATTTTTAAAATTTGGAAACTAACATATTAAAATTTGAAAAATAAATATGATTAAATTTAGAAACTAGAAATATATTTAATATTTAAAGATAATATAAAATAGTTTAAAATTTTATAATTTATTAAATGAAAATTTGGGTTTGAAATCATTGACTTGAAGAATGTTTTGATTTGGATTGTTAATTGAACAAACAAGGGCATGTGTTATTCTATTTTTCATTAAGTTCAAACTTTAATTTTTATGAATAATAATTATACAAGCATTCTGGATTAAGGAGAATTTTTGTTAGCCTTTTAATATTATTTTTACTTTTTTCACTGTACAATTGAAGATTTATTTTAAAAATAAATTTTAAATTATGTAGAATTGTATAATTTAGAAATTTAGAATATATATATATATATATATATATATATATATATATATATACAAATATTTTATGTTAATTTTTTAAGAAAAATCTTCTGCTAATGAAATTAAAGTTAAAATGATACATTATTAACTATTTTTCTTTATTTGTCTGGTTAAATCAAAATTGTATAACTTTTTGATGGTTTATTTTACCTTCCTTTATCAATTATTTTTTAAATTGATTTTGCGGGACTGTCTCCATTGCTATGACAAGGACCTCTGGTCATAGAGATATATGATAGGTATGAACGACCGGTCTCATGAACATACACGAATGATGATTAAGGAAATTAAGGCAAATCACGAATTAAGTCTATCATATCAGAATTGGGTTGAGATTAAAACATAGCTAATATTAGGTTCACTATATTGGATAACCGAACGGTTCAATCACTGGCATCGGAGTATCTTTAAGAGAGGTACACACCGATCGGATTAGCGAACCAGGAACGTAAGGAGCAGGACCGGACGACCAAGAACGTAAGGAGCAGGAGAAAGGACAAATTATGAAAGTATTTAGTGACTCAATCCTATAACCGAAACAAGTATAAATAATAATATTATATAATGTATTTATGTATATTTTCACGGTATTATAACATATCAAGAAAAAATATTAAATAATTGTTTTAGTGATTTGTTAAAAAAGAAGTTAAAAATGTTTAATATAAAAGATAATTAAAATCCCCTCTAATAAGAAAACCTATTAGATTTTGTGCTTAGGAAATAAAAAAATAACAATCAAAAGTTAAACGGTAATCCAAATCCCTCCCATTACTATTAAGAAAAACCTTGAACAGGGAGGCAGACAGCAGATACAGAGAGAAAGTGAGAGAAGCGAACAAAAACCCTACCCTAACCCGTATTTATGTTATTGGGTTCTTCCTCCATTGATCCGTCCGAGAAGGCAAGTCCGAGAAGGCAACTCAAAACCTGCCTTGCGAGACCCATCCATCGACACTGCCACACCCCTACCCCACGCCACAACTCCACTCTTTAGAACAACACTATGGATGATCTGGATAAAGCGATTCTTATTATGTTTGATGAATCGGGAGCCCTTGACGATGACTTGAAGAAACAGGCCAAACTTTACTGTAACGCTACTAAGGAGAAGCCATCAATTTGTAGACTTTGCATTGAAAAATTATGCTTTTCAAATCTTGTTCAAGTCCAGTTTTGGTGCCTACAGACCTTACATGAAGTCATTCGAACACGCTACTTGACAATGACCCTAGATGAGAGGCACATGATCAGGGGCTCCGTCTTTTCAATCGTCTGCCTCGAAGACAAGAACCTCACAAGGATTTTGGAAGGCCCTGCCTTCATAAAGAACAAGCTTGCACAGGTTTTGATAACTTTGATTTACTTCGATTACCCTTTGGTCTGGTCCTCCGTCTTTGTTGATTTTTTTCCACACTTGAGCAAAGGAAACGTGGTCATAGACATGTTCTGTCGAGTTTTGAATGCCCTGGATGATGAATTAATTAGTTTGGACTACCCCAGAACCCCTGAGGAATTGACTGTTGCGAGCCGGGTTAAAGACGCAATGAGACAGCAGTGTGTCTCTCAGATTGTCAGGGCCTGGTATGACATTGTTTCTATGTACCGGAATTCTGATCAAGAGCTATGCACTAGTGTGTTAGATTCCATGAGGAGATATATTTCTTGGATAGACATCGGGTTGATAGTCAATGATGCTTTTATCCCTTTGTTGTTTGATTTGATTTTGGTTGGTCATCTGTCTGATCAGCTTCGTGGTGCTGCAATCAGATGCTTGTTGGCAGTTGTTTCTAAGAGAATGGAGCCCCAATCCAAACTGTCGTTGTTGCAAAGCCTTCATATTAGTCGTCTACTCAGGTTAGTGACTGAGAACGGCGATGCTGAAATGGTCGCTGATATAGCTGCATTGCTTACTGGGTATGCTGTAGAGGCCTTGGATTGCTTCAAACGCATAAATTCTGAGGATGCTAAAGGAATCTCTATGGAGCTTTTGAGTGAAGTTTTACCCTCCATTTTCTATGTAATGAAGAATTTTGAGGTAGATGCTACATTCAACATCATTCAATTTCTTTCAGGTTATGTTGCCATTTTGAAGAACTTTACTCCTTTGCGGGAGAAACAGCTACTTCAATTAGGGCAGATATTGGAAGTTATCCTAGTGCTAATCCGTTACGACCCAGCATACCGCTCTAATCTTGATGTGATGGACAAAATTGGTAAAGAGGAGGAGGATAGGATGGTAGAGTTCAGAAAGGATTTGTTTGTTCTTCTTCGCACTGTGGGTCGTGTAGCACCTGATGTAACTCAGATGTTTATTAGAAATTCGTTGGCAAGTGCTGTTTCTAGATCTTCGAATAGCAATGTGGAGGAGGTAGAAGGTGCACTTTCTCTTTTATATGCACTTGGAGAATCCATAAGTGAGGAAGCCATGAAAACTGGGAGTGGATTGTTGAGTGAGCTTGTGATTATGCTTCTATCGACAAAGTTTCCTTGTCACTCTAATAGGCTTGTTGCCCTTGTTTACTTGGAGACAGTGACAAGATATATTAAGTTTATTCAGGATAATACTCAATATATTCCAATGGTTCTAGCTGCCTTTCTTGATGAAAGAGGCATACATCATTCAAACATCAATGTTAGTCGTAGAGCCAGTTATTTGTTTATGAGGGTTGTTAAATTGCTGAAGATGAAGTTGGTGCCTTTTATAGAGACTATTTTGCAGGTAGCAACTATACAAATCCTTCCCTATTTCGTTTTTCTGTTTTTAAAATGTACTCAACATTACATTAAATAAACAAAATTATATATAAATTATTCCTGATTGCACTCTTTGGTTGTCCTTGATGTGCATGGATGGATTGTGTGATTGGTTGCTTCCACCATGTGTCTTCTCGATTTTTTGAAATGTTCTGTTAAATTCAGAGCCTGCAAGACACTGTTGCCCAATTCACTATTATGAATTATACAGCAGAAGAGCTACCAGGGTCAGAAGATGGTAGCCACATCTTTGAGGTATTCTCCCAATGTTTCAGGATTATGGACATTTCTGTGATTATTTTTTTTCTTCTCTTATATTCATTGAGGCACTTTGACAGGCAATTGGTTTATTGATTGGAACAGAAGATATCCAGCCTGAAAAGCAATCTGATTATCTATCTTCTTTGCTCAGTCCTCTTTGTCAGCAGGTTGTTTTTTACTTAAAAATGCAAGAGACCTTCTAATCCAAAAAATAATAAAAAATAATTGCAAGATACTTCATAAAAGTTATGTGTACCCATGTTTCCAGTAGCATTTCTTCTTTTGAGATTATTGTGGTTGGTTTTGGTGCATATAATTTCCTATCGTCGGTTAATACAGGTTGAGGCATTGCTTATAAATGCCAAGTTATTGAATGCTGAGGAGGCTAATGCAAAAATTGCTGTAATCCAGCAAATTATCATGGCAATTAATTCGCTCAGTAAGGTGTTTTTTCTAATTTGGACTTCTACTTTTCCCAACTTTCATTTATTCTTTTATAAAAGCCTAAAAACTCAACAAATAGTGATAAAAAGATTTACATTTTGTTTGTTTGTCTTAATTTGAAGTTTAAAGGGTAGTATTGTGGTAAAATACATCAATACTTTTGTTTTCCATCCATCCTTACTATTTTTTACATGATATAGGGCTTTAGCGAGCGACTTGTTACTGCTAGTCGCCCTGCAATTGGTCTCATGTTTAAGCAGGTTAGTATTTTCGAAAATTTTTGGTTCATGTTCCTTGGAGTTGTATATGGTTTATCTGATGTATAGTTTCTGTCTTTTTTGTTTAAAGCTTTAGAATGTAATCTTGCTACTATTTTATAGATGAAAATGGAGTTTTGTCATATAATGTATAGAACCCATCTTTGCATAATGCTTTGTGTGATTGATAATTTTTCGTAGTAAGCTTGTGTCTATTTCTACTGAACCTGTGTTTGGTTTCTTAATATTTTGTTTTGCTAAATCTTGTCGTACTGTCTTCTATGTAGACACTGGATGTACTTCTTCAAGTTCTTGTTATATTTCCAAAAGTAGAACCTCTGCGAAACAAGGTATGAATTAAATTTAATGATTCAAAAATGGTTTGCTTAAAGTAGATCTGTAAATTTTATGTAGTATCCATATATGGTATGTAGGTCACATCCTTTATACATCGCATGGTGGATACACTTGGAGCATCTGTCTTTCCTTACCTTCCAAAGGCATTAAAGCAGTTACTTGAAGAAATTGAAGTACATATTATCTCTAATTTCTTTAACTTAAATCTTTATAATTTCTTTATATAAATGCATTTCCTTGCATTTTGTTATTGGTGTGTTGAACATTTCCTAGCATTGGAATATGATGACATTGAGAATAGTATTCCTCTCACATCTTATCTTCCCATGGTCGGACCATTTGAATATATGATCCCACTAAGAACGATATGCATATGCTTATATGATAATTAAGCCTGAGATTTTAGTATGTTGCACAGATGTTGCTTTAACCCTGCCTATAATTATTTCTTCTTCAATTCTTTCTGGCATTTTAGAATATTCCTTTCCTCTAACTGCAGGGTGTCTGACTGTTTGTCGTATTTTGTCATCTTTGGTAGATTAGTTATTCATTTGGTCCAAATAGTTGCAAAATTTTCCCCTTTTAGTTCCTATAAAAGACCCTTAGTCCCTGGGCATTTTATTTTAAATACCTTTTAATCCCTTTTAGTTTCAACATGAATTCAAAATGGTAATGGGGACTACAAGGGTATGGGCTTTTTAAAGGATGGGAAAAAGATTGTCTGTTTATGATTTTTTTACGTTTTTCTGTATCATATGAATGTGTTTTTGGAGAATGTGTAATATTGTAGTATCGGTGGTAACACTCTTGGAGTGGTTGGTTGACAACCATGAAACATCAATACTTTCATTTACTTAATTATATAGTTCACTGATATGTATCCACGAGGTTTCCAATCCTCTTAAAAAGTTTGTGAAAATCCAATTCAATTACATATGAAACATGGAAGCATGTATGATATAGAAACATAGGAGAATTGTCCCTTAATGAGACAAAAATGAAAAATGTCCTATTTATGGATGATTTCAAGAAAGGTATGAGTTTGATTCTATGTCTATTTGTAGACAATAATAGGAAGTGATTTAAGGTTGCAATGATTTATAACTTTTATGTATTAATGTCCAGGAAGTATGTTCTTTATTTGGGTTTCAGAATTTGCAATTATATATTTTTTATGTTTTAGGAACTTCTATAGTTATCTAGGTATATATTTTACAAGTATCATATCCTATATATTTTTAGAATAATCATAACTTCAGAGGGATAGTATCGTATTTGTGCATCATTCATTGACTTTGATCCTAACTTGAAATGGTAGAATATATGAAAATGTCCAAAATATCTTGTATTATCTAGATTATCTTAGATTGTCCTTTAGATTTGATTCCCTTTAAGCCATTCTATTTTAGGATTGGTTTGTTACTTTATTTCCTCATCTCTTGATTTTTTTCCTTGTTTAGTTAGGATTATAACTTTCATCAATGAGTTAGTGCCTTTAGGTTTTATGAACATATCATCAAATCAATATCAAATTCAATTTTTCACTCCCTTATTTCCTCTTCCTTCTATATGGGAAACCTTTTTGTAAGAAAAGAAAGGCCTTATATCTCAAGCCAAGAGGGGTGAATTGGATTAACCCTTTTGATCTTTTCAAAATCTTTGAATTCTTTGCTTTATTGAAATCAATAGACAAATAGTAATGAATCAACAAGCAGAGAAAGAGTAGAGAAAGATCAACACAAACAATCTATACTCGTTCGGCTATCACAAGCCTACATCCAGTCCTCCTTCAACAACCTTAGTTGAAGGGAATCCACTATAGTTGATTGAGTATACAGAAATACAGAGACAACCCTCTCAATGCACTCCTCTCACCACTCAAAATCAATATAGCAACCCAGTAGATGAATAACCTCAATCTCTTAAACAACCGAGAACAATCACAGCTCTCAACCCTTGGCAAACCCGCGCGACTACACAATACACAGATTGTTTATGAAGAACCTGATCTCTAAGACACACTCCTCTAGTGCAGATTGAGTCAGAACCACTTTAGCACAATGTCTTGAATGAATCTTGTTGGGTAATCAACCAATGTAGTGTAAATTCTCCAAGAACGTCTCTTGAAAGCAGTTGTAATCAAAACTCAACGAGAATGTTAGTATTTGAAAATTGTAACGTTATTGAAACAGTTTTCAAGTCACACATATATATAGGATTTTCAAATCCTGTTGCAATATAATCGATTAGGATATTTATGTAATCTGTTATGCTTTATTTATGTTTTAACAGATTAACCTATGCATGTAATGGATTATCTAAGCACCTAAGCCTATTCTTCATTCAATTGACAGTTATAACAGATCAGGCTATAAAGGCAAAGGATTAGACTATGTTTTCTGTTTTAATCGATTAGGAAACTTATGTAATCGATTATATCAACACTTAGCCATATTGTCTATCCAATTTTCATCCTTAACATATTATCTCACTTATATGACAAATTAGGTCTGTTCTCTGTTTTAATCGGTTATATACCCTGTATAATCGATTATAACAGAAAAATTTGCCCCTGTTAGCTTACTAAGTAATCTGGTTAAATCTAACAGATTATACACCTTGTTTAATCGATTCTTTCAACCAGAAATGAGATTATCAATCTGTTTTAAACATGATTCATTCAATAATAATGGATTCACATATCTAGCACAAACATGATCAAGATATAAACATTTGTTATGTCATTTGTTGTGCAAGAAACCATTAAACCACTTTATTCTTCATCATAAAAAAACAAAGATATAAAGAGGTTAAAGCTTCCCCTATCAACACTTTATTTCAATATATTAGAACGGTACAGTACCTTCCTCCAGACCTGTGCCTTTATCAGTCCGCTTTTGAAATCTTTCAATGCTGGAATTCTACTGCTTTCATGGTTGTTCCTTCAAATTATTTGTCTTTGTTGATGCCATTTTCGTAATCACCAGTATAATGTTCTCCATCAAGCTGTCCTTGACCTTTGTTCTTCATTCCAACCATTTTCTTAACTGGTTTTGTCCACTGCTGTGACATCTTCAACATGCATTTACTGGCTTGTTTAAATATATTCTGGCGGAGTTTCTCTTCAAATTTTGATCTCTGCTATACAGATTTACTGACATGGTTAAATACATCTTCTTAGTCTTCCCAGGGAATTCTGATGAAACAACCTCTTAAAAAAAAATCCTTGCCCATCAGATTAACTTGAAGTTTTGGCTGGTCCTGAGGAAGTCCTTAAGAACCATATTAGTACTACCATTCTATAGTATCATTATATGATTTAGTTTAGTTTTTTGAAGGGTTTATTTATACCAATCTTAAGGTTGGCTGTTAGAATATATGGAAATATCTAAAATATCTTTTCATACAAAATTATGAATGTATGAGTATTGTAAGTTCCATCTTCCTCCCTCTATATAAAAACCCCAAAATATAATACATGTTTTGCACCTGAATGAGGTTTATTTTGGTTTTGGTTGAAGATAAAGCTGTGTAATGTCTTGTTTACATTCTATTGCAGCCAAAGCAAATGGTTGGTTTTCTATTGTTACTCAATCAACTAATCTGCAAGTTCAATACTTTGGTGCGTGACATTTTGGAGGAAATATTTCCAGCTGTTGTTGAGCGGATATTTAGTGTTATTCCTAGAAATGGGTTACCTTCTCCTGGTCCTGATGCAATCACTGAGGTATGAAAATGTTGTTGCAGTTTTCTAATAAATAACTGGCATACATTTTTCCTTCTCTTCTTATACTTGCTTTAAGTTAGCTTTGTTATATGATTGGTCTTTATGATTTGATTATTTCTTTTCTTCCAATTTTAAGAAGTTTGTGCTTGTGCTATAGTAATTGTGCTTGTTGTTTGTTCTATTGTCAAATGTTCACTTCTCTATGTTTGTTTGTTTTTCTTTACTTTCTACATGTTTTGGAGCTACAATATCACTATCTGACGAACCTTAGGTTGAGGAATTTCTTAGAACTTGGACTTAGTGTCCAACAATCCCTCAAACTTGACTTATAAGGTAAGATTTGCCCGAATTCTAGGAGTTCTATGATTTATAATAAGGAGCAGATCTTATGTGATCAAGGATATGTAGACCATATATGTATTATTAGGAACATTTTTATTATTCCTGCATTGTATCTTTATTATTAGAGGATATCAATTCTCCTTTATTTATCAAATTGCTATCTTTGAAACGTAGGGTTTCAACTCAATGTCTTTCTCTTTCCTATACTTTAACACTATGTAAGTCATATCTCTTGCTTTGGAACTAAACACCACCCTTGAGGCTTCAATTAAGGCAGCTCCTATAGAGATCACAACTAAGGTGGGCTAAGCGTCCGCAATTAGAGCAACTTTCCGATATAAATAATGACACTGCTTATCTATTCTGTTACTTAGTCTCTATGCTGTGTGGTATAAAGTGAGTTTTGTTCTTAGTTCATTACTTAATTGTTTCAAATGTGAAATCCATTGTAGAAAAACATCTTGTGTTACCATCTATCTTATTCTTTGCTTATAAACTGTCTCAAATATATGTGCATGATTATAAGATTTATTATGTTCCTTCTTCAGGAAGTTCGTGAATTGCAAGAACTTCAGCGAACATTGTATACTTTTCTTCATGTGATTACTACACATGACCTGTCTCCTGTATTTCTTTTCCCAAAATGTAAAGCATACCTGGATCCAGTGATGCAGTTGCTTTTGTTCTCATCTTGTAATCATAAGGATATCCTTGTAAGAAAGGTATGTATAGTGTTTTCTATTTATTCAACTGAGTCATTATTTTTCCTGGACCAGTTCTTTTTTGACAAAACATACATTCTAAGTATACTTATTTTCACAATTTAGGCATGTGTACAGATTTTTATTAGATTAATTAAAGATTGGTGTGCCCAGCCTTACGAAGAAAAGGTATATTCTACTTACTTCTACTCATCCCATTTTTTTATAATTTTTTCCTAAATGTCTAATGGTTTTCAGGTTCCTGGTTTTCGAAGTTTTGTGATTGAAGCATTTGCTATAAACTGTTGTTTATACAGTGTACTGGACAGATCTTTTGATTTCCATGATGCAAACACTGTAAGATACATAAATTATTGTTTTGTACATTCTTTTTGTCACTTTGTTTCTTTCAAGTGGTACGATACTACTATTCAAAACCTTTGCGTATATTATTAGTCCTCACTTGGCTGCTTGTTATAAGATTGCTTGTATTGCACAATAGAAAGAAGAGTTTGGGGTCTCGTTCTTTGTCCCTTGAAGAAAACTATTTGCTTATTTGTTTTTAATAAAATGGATGTCATTTGAGGAAGTTCAAGAAATAAAAAAGAAGAAGCTCCCAAGCAGAATTTAAAAATTTAATTTACATGTACAACAATAACAATGATGTAGATAAGGGAATATTCTATCAAGCGGCCAAAAGCTAGAACTGTTAGTCAAGGTATAACTCTTTCTACATAAGAGGATACTATTGTGACTTGGTCCACTTGACTTATGTCATGGGACAATTTATGCATCCTGCAATTATTTCCCCCCAACAATTGCCTCACTAGGAAACAATCTCTTTGATTGTGACTTGGCCCACCTGGCCTACATGCCACGAGACAATTGATGCTACTTACAACAATATTTCCCTTAAAAATTGTCCCATTAAGAATCGAATTTGTAACCTTAGTTGTAATGCCAATTGTTGGATTGAACACTTATCAATAGACCAAAAGTTATAGTTGATAGTTAAGCTGCAACTCTTTCAACTTAAGTGCATAACAATGTAAGTGCCATGTCTCGATTGTGACCTAGTTTTACCTGACCTATGGGACAATTGATGCACTCTGCAACATAGAACACTCATAAGTATGGTTTGTTTGAAGTAATAATAGGAGAATCGTGAATATAAAGGGCTCAAATTACATAATTATAGAATTGAAATACTTTCAACAATTGAGTATAACATACAATATGCCTACTGATTTTAGAATTTGAAATTGTCTAAATTTGATCATCAAAAGATTTCTTTTTGAGAACTCTTTGCTTTGCCTGGACAGTAATTGGAGTTTATTATGTCTAGAGTTATCTTTCTCTTTATGGAAAATAATTGAACGTAATCAAAGTCATATGGGGATTCCAGCTAGGTTGAGTATTTGGTTCCATATAATGTAGTTAATCTTCATAGGATTTTATGATAGTGGTTAGAATAAGTGTCTTAAATAAAGTTTATTGAAATGTTGTTCATAGCTTTGAGCTTGATCTAGTTTCTAGATAAGTCTTTTCTTATTCTCTTCCTTCTTATACATTATCTTCAAAGTTATTATAAATGAGATCCTAAGAAATAGAAATTCACTCTCTTTAATTCATTTGTTATTCTTTTTGTATTTTTCTCGAGTTGGTATCAGAGTGGGTCGATCTCACTTTGCGAGTATCTCTTTGACAAAGCCATTCGGTCACCATTCTTAACCTTCTGTTACCGTCAACCGCTGAAGTTTCATTCGCTGACACTTGGGTCTGATGTGCCTCAAGGAGTGTGACCCAACCTCAATGGCCGTGCATCCAAATTCGGACTGATTGTCATTAATGTCTTGGCCGAACAAGGCATGTGTCTCATGCCACCTTCTAGTTGTTGATATCCTTCCTGACCGCCATGATTTGACTCGTCGCAACCTTTTGAGCTCCTCTCGGCCCCCTTTTTTTCGTTCTAGTACCATTTGGTGTGAGTCATCTAGAGTTCCTCATGGTTTCTCTTTGTTGAAACCCTAGGGTTGCCCTCTGTTCTTTCTCTATTGCGTTACTGGAATGTGTGCATGCCTTTACCTTGTTTCAAAATGTCTTTAGGGACTATCTCCTCTTTTCCCTGGATTCCTTCTATAACTTCTAAGAAATAAAATGGGAAAAATTACCTATCTCTTCTGTGTCAATTGAACTTTGATATCTTGCTCAAAGGTTCCATGATCACTTAGAAGAATATTGGAGTAGAGTACCAACAGATCAAATTCAACCTTGGAAGAAACCTGATTTTCATCTTTGTGCTCTACTTTGGCTTAGGTCATCCAAAACCCGTAACTCCTTTTGGATAAAGGTCAAAAATATTTTTGTAGACGATGTCCAACACCTCTATGATTATGCGAATCGATTGTCTCTCAAGCAATCTGATAATGACATGACGTCTTTCATTGCTAAATCTCAATCATTAGTTGAGGAATTGAAAATGTTCTTGGTAGTTCACTCATTAGTTGAGATAAAAAAAATGTTGGATAAGTTTTATATGATTATGATCCTCTATGCCATGAATCTAGATTTTGATCATATTAGTGATCAAATTTTAACCTGTCAAGAAGTTTCTTCTATGGAAAACTTGACAAGACTCGGTCGTGTACCATCACTACTTTATGGATGAAAATTAATCCAAACATTTTTTTTTTCAAAATTAATTATTTCTTAAGCTTACTTTTCTAACAATTTTTTTTAAAAATATATTTTAAATTTTTTTCACAGATTTTATTTCTGAAAATATAATTTTAAAAATAGATTTCTAATTTTCTTAAAATATATTATTTTTATGGATGAATTGTATTCATGAGAAAGTTGTTAATGGATAGATTGAATTGGATTTTTTATTAATTAGATCAGGATGAATAAGATATTTTAATTAAATTTTTGGTGGATCATAATGGATTAATGATTTTTTTCATCGTATCCATTATAATTCGAAATAAAATTGATCAAATCCGTCCAGTATGTCATTCTTAGTCTTACAGTTATTTGTTTAAAAGTTTGTATATTCAAGGGTGTCTCCTTGATCTTAAATTTGCTATAAAATAATTGCATGTTTGAAACTCTTGTTCTAAAGAAAATACTTATTTTTCAAAAGCTCTGATTAGATAGTATGAAAAAATAAGCTAATATTTGTTCACAATAAGTTGAACCAAACAGATTGTTTGGCTTGTCTAATGGGCTCCCTGCGTTTGGTTTGTTTGAAGGAAATTTGTTTAGCTGAAAAAGAAAAGAGGGAAAATTTGTATGAGGGAATGGTCAACTAACTATAACGGTGTAATCGGAGCATACTAGTATATGGTTTTTCGGTGTTTGTTGCTTCGGAAGATGGATATTGTATATTTATTTAAGTGTTTTGATGGTTTATGCCAATTTTTAGTGCTCATGTCTTCTTCCTTCTATTTTCGATTTTCTGTTCAGTTTATTTTGTTTGGAGAAATCGTGCTGGCACAGAAGGTAATGTATGAAAAATTTGGGGATGCTTTTCTGGTTCATTTTGTATCAAAAGGATTATCTTCTGCAAATAGCCCACAAGATCTGGCAGAGCAATATCGTCAAAAGTTGCAGGTAATAAAAGCTTATGGCGGTGAAATGTTTAGAATATAGTCCTACTGAAATAATCGAAGTTTTTTTTCCCCCATATAACATCCTGGAACTTCTTCTCTTCCATGCTTATGTTGTGAGTAATTTGATGAAAAGATTATTTATGCTCTGTAACGTCTCTTGCTAAGTAAAGTGTGAATTGTAGTGCTTGTTGTTTAATAGGTGAATCACCGGATGAACATCTGTTGTGGTGGGCTAAAATACTACGATATTTTGGTGCAGGGTGGAGATTTAAAGGCACTAAAATCTTTCTATCAGTCAGTAGTGGAAAACTTGAGACTGCAGCAGAATGGAAGCCTTGTATTCAGATAGCATACTTGTATTGGAAAAATCAGCGAGTCCTCTTCCTATATAATATATAAGGCTTTGTTTTTTGGCCGTCTCCTAGTTTGGGGTTTGATTTCTTTCTACAGAAGGTAGTTACGATTGTTTTTGATGAAATCAAGTTTGAGCTCTTTTTGATTGGTTTTTCAATCACCAGTAAATTTTGTCCCTCAATAGTGCGGTAATGAAACGGTGGGGAACACTGCAGGGTTGTGTATATAGATTTTGCGGTCGAGCGATGGATATTCTACTGGCCCTAATTTTGACGACTTCCTCATGCAACCTCACTAATCAGCTAATTGTCTCAGGTCTTTCATTATTCTTTTTGCCCCACACTTGTAAATTTTTGTTATTCTCTTGACATCCATCGGTTCCAAGCTTGTCAATATGAGGTCAAGATTTTGGTTTTTGATTCTCAACCCTTTCTTTCTCCGTGCCGTATCATATCCGTTTCCTTTAAGATTTGTTGATGCCCTTTCTGTTATCACAATTCTGTCCATATATATTTAAAGAGTTTATTTATGACATTTTTTAATATTTATGTCAATCTGTTTCATTAACGATGTTATCAAATTTAATATGAATTTTTTAGTATTTATCAATAATACAAATTTGAATCAATATAAGTTGATACTCTGACGTTCATCCTGGTGTCTAAGTTAAACTTACGTTGTAATAAACCATCTTATAAAAGTTTATGAAAAATATATATACTATTAAGAATGAAGCAAAGTTTTATTGAACGACAGCGATGACAAATATGCTTGAAGCACTCTCTCACTGTTCCACATAATTCGTTTTTTCTCCATCCCAGAAAGATAAATAACAAAAAATATCTGAAGACATACTTTTTTCAAATTTGGTATTGAAGAGAAAATTGACAAATGCCCATGTGGTTTTTATATTACAATGTCAGGAACTAACGACATGAATTGCGGATAGACAATGGAGAAGAAGGAAAGAAAAAAAATAAGAATAATTAAATTTAATAAAAAAAAATTAAAATTAGTATCGCGTGCACATTCACAGTAGAGTTGTTTCCGTGAATTAGTGAACTTACGCACATTTTGGTCATGGAGATATTTGCAAATAAGAATGAATATATATGTGACAAAACTTGGTAATGGGTGGGGGTAGGTGAGATTTTACGTGGAGACACTGTTAGGAATACCTCTGCATGTAACGCCGGGTTGAGAGGTAGGTGCAAGTAACTCGTAAGGTAAAACCCCTGGGCCACAGCGGTTTCTGAGTGTTGGGTCACAGTTCCTTCTCTCAATCTCCTTCTCTATCTCTCTCATTTCTGCGGAGAAGTTGTAGAATGCCTCGATGATCTCTGCTTCACCTGACCAAATGGATGACTGTTGGCGCTCCCCCAAATACTCCTCGTCCGGTGAGTGGGTAGAGAGTGTGTCAACTATTGCCATATATTTTGTAGCTTGTAACAAGCTTGGCAGCGCATTTAGGAAATACTTTTCGGGATCTGCCATGAAATTCGCTTGTTTTTCACTCTTTTTTTCCTCTTCGTCTTCTGGGATTAATCTTCTCATTAGCGGAGGACGATTCGGCACATAACCTCCGTAAGGGTACTGTCCAAAATTAATAGCTGCATGCTGTGCGGATACCGTCCAAATCAATGTGGTAAGTATAGACACAAGATCCTCACTATCATTCAACGTCGGCCACCACCTTTCATGCCTAAGATCAGCATGCCCCACATTGATTGATTCAGAGTACCATGCTTGTAGCTCCCTGTCATTGCAAACCTTGCTTGGATGGCCGTAGTAGTGCTTCACATAGGCGCGGACCCAGTTCTCGATTGCAGACCAGACCATAAGCCCATCTGCAGCGTAAGGATAGTCTTCTATTACCAGTTTTACACCATTTGGCTGTGTTGCGTCAGGTACCGCCATTCCCCTGCAGCGATGGATCATGCAATGAGACTCTCATTTATAAGATTCGTTCAACTCAGAAATGGGTCTCTTTTCGTTTTCAACTAACCTGCGTATGAGATCTGCCGGGAGGCCTTCCATGTCAAAGCGCCACAAGTGTTTGTATGCAGCAGAACTGATCTCCGTGCAGTAGCGCCCAGGTGTAAAACTAGACTCGATGATTCCATCGGCATTTATCAGTTTCTGGCGAGCTAAAGCATTGATATCCAATGTGTACCTCATGTGTGGTTCCAACAGCTTAAAAACAGGATGCATTGCACTTAGTTGTCTATGAGCAGACAATATAAATGGTTCCGTGCAGGCATGTGTGCGTAACCTGCATACAGTTTACCAGAGAATTCTTTTTCGATTAGTTAACCAACAAGATGTAATCAAATGGTAGTTAAATAGTACATATGCTGTGCTTCCGGATTTGCTTACCAATGGTTAACAAGTTGGTGCACACCAGCATCATTGGCACAAACATGAGCTTTGGCAAGCTGCCACTTCCAATATGTGGTTGCGTCCACAGGAGGGGTAACTACGCGTTTCGATCCGGAACTTGGTCCCAGGCTAAGTTCTATAGCAATTGGTTTGAGAGTGCCAAGCGGTGTCAAGAAAAATATGGTGCGGGTAGCATAGGATTTTCTACCATCAAGGGCGTTGATCCGGTCAACAAATGGAACATAGACATCGTGATAGTTTATCATAAACAGCTTATTTGCCTGTATTGCCTGAGAAATTCGGAGTAACAAATTTAGTGCCAGGGTCCCAATTGTTTAAGATAAGCCATGGGATTTGGCGACAAAACATTTTTAGTCATGTTGTCGAGGATTTTGAGGAGTACCTGTTGCACGGTCATGCCATTCAGTTGTGCAAAAATATGTTCTTCTTTGAGTGCAGACTCTTGGTGGCCATACATTTCGGGGTCAAGTTTGCTCACCGGTGGGAAAACTTCAAGCCGCTCAATATTAATAGGGTTGACTCCTGCTATTGCTTGCCTGGCGAATTCATCATCTCGAAGCCAGGCAAACTTGTCCTCTGTATAATAAGCACGAGATCGTTAGTTTAATCAGCAACACCTTGTTTACAATAACAATATAATAATTATGAAGGATAAATTAGTTCACGCCAAAAAGATAACAATTAGAAGGAAAAGAACAAGGGACACTCACTGGAAATAATTTTGGGAGTGTCATACTTGAGAAGTTCTTGGCTGCATTGTTGTATCTTTATGACCACTTGTGACAGAGGGAATTTCTTTATAATTTCATCTTGCAAGGGCTGGCTATCATTGTAAAGGTCGTCAAAGTCTGAAAATCGGTTGAAGTCTTGGTTATCAGCAGAGAGACTAGCCTTAAGGCCAGGGATCAAGTTATGGAGCACTGCCTTCAGCCTCTTGATTACGAATGTGTTCATTTTAGACTCGTCGAATTGCTCGTCTCTTGGTACGTACATAGGCTGTGGCAAATCCACACGACTCTCAGCATGCATATCTATAAAACGCAATTTACTGTGTTATGCTCACGTCCGTAATAATTAACCTTAGACGAGTGAATGAATTGTTAATGTTACCTGTATCTGTGGGGGCCCGACCAGTACGACAGCGTCTTGGGTATGGATGGTTTTGGGTTCCACCAAGAGTCGGTCTGGTAAGCTCAATTCCTTCATCTGGATTACCCAAATCGTTGTATGTGTCGAAATCATATATTCTATCACACAATTTTCTAACTCCTTTCCCATCACCTCTAAGATTTATCAACTCTTTCTCCCTCAGTACTCTAAGCCCAGCAGGTGTATCACCAGGTAAATATGCCTGACAAAATAAATCAAATTATAAAAAATATATATATAATAAAAACCCAGAATTAGAAGAATAAAAAATAAAACAACTTGTACGTAATAAATTATTAGTTATATCTTTCTGTGAGTGGGTCTATTAAATTGGGTAGCGACCGTGTTGTCGGTGGTTGATATACGTAAGCTTAAATAAACCCTAGCATTAGTCGATAAGAATTTTGAAAACTCATTTCACAGGTATAATAATCTGTATATGGCTGCTTGTTTACGATTTGTAACTTGTGATTATGGAGGAAGACTTTTTCTTTGATCAAAGCAGCCGAGTCTACTATTGAAAGTTGAAAATTTTGAATAATAAAAAAAGGAATGCATGTTCAACTGGTTAGCATTATTAAATAGTAATTAAATGCTTTGACCTTTCCAAGTTGGTTACCTTGTTAGAAAAGAATATCCTCTCTCCTTGTACCCATGAGTTGCAGGGGAAATGAACTGCTCCACTCACAAACCCTTCGATGACTATACTTTCCAAGAAGAACTCTCTTTGGTGTTTGTTTGTAACAGCAATAGCTCCAGGGACTCCAAAATCTGAGTCCACAATGAATTCGGCTGTATAATTAACTCTCTCTGCTTTGACACTGGATTTCTTTGACCAGTTCTTTAGGGCTGCTTTGTTGCTCTTCTTTGGAGATTTCCTTTCTAAGAAGCATATTAAAATAACATTAGATTCGTTTGTTGTGTTTTCTAAGAGAGAGTGGGAAGTAATAATGGTGAGTTGTGAAAGGCTTACTTGGGTCAATGTCAGTGCCGATAAGCTCCAGCACAACATTTCTTGTTCCTATACTATCACTGATGGCGTCCAAATGCTTCAGCATGGTCTCTCTGAAATTCTCTCTGATCTTGTTCCTCACCGTTACCACAGCTCTGACCTTGAACTGCACAGGTTTCTCTGCATGCACTCTCAGTGTGGTCTTAATAAAATCCTGACTGATAGCTGCTACCGGAAACCTTGGTCCCCTTCTCAACCTCGTACCCCTTGTCGTGTTGTGGAAAGGAAACGAGATAGGATTGAGGCCGAACAAGGGTTGGTTGTGTTGAAAAGTATTATTGTGAAGAAGCGGTTTGGAGGAAGCAGAAGCAAACGAGGTAAAACCCATGAGTTGGTTATGAAGAGCCACTGGCATGTTGGCTGCTTCTTTTTTCACAACGTATGAAGCGTTGAGTTTGTTTTTATGTTTAGGGCAGAAATAAGAAAGAAGAAAGACAAAAAAAAGAGTTGAGTATGCAACGCAGCTGAGTCTTTTCGTCCATATTTATTTGTGAATCTATAGTTATATTTTCTCCCCCGCTACCAAGTCAAAACCATTTTTTGTTTAGCGCGTGGACCAGAAACAAACTATTTATTTTTAATTTTATTAGAACCCAAATAAATAGTTTTCTTTTGCCAGAACATATGTTCCTGAATACGTTTCATATTATATCGGACACATTAGTGCAAATGTAAGGACCGAAAACAATTATCCTGAAAAAAATTTGACATTAGATTCCTTTGTTTTCTTTTATATATATATATATATATATATATATATATATATATATATATATATATATATATATATATATATATATATATATAATAAGAAGAGTAAATATTTTTTAATACACCTAAATATTTTATATTCATTTGATATTATTCTTTTTTTTTTTTTGAAATAATACAAAAATTTATATTTTTTTACCATTTTATCCTTGTAACAAATATCAAATAAATTTAAAAATGTATCATAATATTATTACTCTTTTAATAATCGTTTCTCTTATAGTTTCTTTTATTTAAAAAATATATATTTAGAGTATAAGTAAAACTAAAACAAGAAGCTGTCATGAAATAGATTATTTCTACTTGTGTAATGAAATATTTCCTGTAAAGCAATGAGCGCTATTATTATTGGAACAAATAGAAGCGTTAACTTACCAACTCAATGGTACCTTTCGACGCAAAAGAAAAAGCATAAAATATTTTCCTCCAATTGTTGCAGTTTGTTACATTTCTTTATAATTTACTTCATGTTCCATGTATAACAAATAATTTGTTCAATGTGTCAATTTTCAGAAATAATTAAGTTTATTTTGAATTCTATCCTAACTACTTCTTGTGTCAACTGAGCTTTTTCAATGTGTAGCATTTAACGTCTGCTAAAAAAAAGTCAACATAAAAAATAATTAGTAACATTTTTGTAAATAAAATGATCAATTAGACATAAATTATTAAGTCAAGCGGACATAATAAATTCATTTGAAGTCGATTCTGATGGTCCGTCTAATATGATGTTGAATTCTTGTTAACCTCAGACTTTATAAATAAAATGACCATTTAAATGTCGACCACTAGTTGGACTAATGACAAACTCGTTCGAAGTCCGTTTTGATGATCCACAATATCTAATAAAATGAACATTCAAAGTCGATTTTTCTTTTTCACTGACCTTTGATATGATATTGAACTCTTATTGAGCTTGGATTGTGTAGCTTCTGAGCTTGAACTGACGAACCGTTGAGCTCGAGCTATCAAACTGCTGAGTTCAAACTATTATGCTGTTGAATTCGAACTACTAAACTTTGTATAATTGAAGCATAAAGCGTCAAAAGTTCTCGAAGTCGACATGTAAAACACTTTAAACGTCGAAAAATCATAGAATCAACGTTTAAATGTGTTCAAATAAAAAAATTGCAGTACCATAAATGAATTTTGAATATCCATATTATATATATATATGAACGATAACCTTAATAGCATAAAAAAACAATTATGACCTAAACCTTTGCTTAGTGTTCTTGAATTAGATATTTTCAATATTCAAAGTAATATTCAAATTTTAAACAATAGTTAAATATTACAAAAGCGTAAATAAAATTGATGACGTTTTTAAGTAGAAAATATTGTTATGCCGAAAATTCAAGTCAAAGTCAAATTTATTCAGTTATATTAAGGTCAAATATATTTTCTTAAGTTCAATTCGATCAAAAGTCATCCTGGACTGAAAATAAACTTTTATAATAAAAAACTAATTGTAGTTTTAAAACCTACAACTAAAACATTATATTGAGAACGACTTTGAAAATAAGAAAACAATTTACAAGAATAATTACTCTCACTACAACATTTTTTGCATACTAAATAGAATTATTTTATGCAAAACAAATTTTTGACATAATTTTTTAGTAATTTCACACTTTAATAGAAATCTGTGAACACATTAACTTATTACGAACCATTCAAAATAAAACTTCAATTATATATCCATCACCTATCACCAGGTATTATGATTAAATTGATAATATCCATAATTAATATATTTAATAATTATAGAAAATAATTGCAATTAATAAATTATATTAATCCATACAAATTATTGAAATCTTGTTTCAATTTTCCATTGATTGAAGGCAGTCGGCAGGCCCAGCAGATGGAAAAGAATTAAAATAAAAAAAGTAAATGAGACATAAAATTGAATTGATAGGATGACCTAGTTAACTTGTTTAATTAACTTGTTTAATTAATGCTAAAAAAGGTTCGGGGGAAGAATATTAAAGTGGAAGTTGCATTGCATTGCATTAGTTGAGATCATGGAATTGTTGTGGAATTTGTAAACATTTTAAAACTTGAGACTTTTCATCTTCACATAACCGCGGAAATATGAACACTTCCATTGAAAATTTAACGCAAGTGTCAGATGGTTGAATAACCATTGGTCGCTTAGTCCAACTCCAATCAACCCAATGCCCAATAAATCAAAGTCATACATCTAATTAATTATTTAAAAATAGGTACGTGGTTTAGTTTAGTCATACAAAAATATTTATCTTATCAATTTTATTTTTTAACTTTAATATTTTTAATTAAAAATAATTAAATATTATAAAAAATTACTTATAAAACAAATAAAGATTATTATTTTTTACTATTATAAAAAAATAAACACATATACATAGCTTATGTATCGACAAACAAGTGATTAAAAGTTAAAACATTTCAATATAAGAAGCAGAGTATAAAAGTAATTGAAGAAAGAGTTATAAAAGCATTAAAAAATAGAATTAATTGTTTAGTATGTAAACGGCAAGAGTAGGATACGTGGAGGTAGAGGTTGACTGAGGGAATGAGTACTTTCAAGATTCCAAACCTGACGCCTGCATGTCAAAATCTATATGGCCGACGCGCCCACCACCACACCCATATATAGACTAATTCCTTATAACTCTTTCAAACAAAACGGTAAAACCATGACTTTTAATTTTATTTTTCTTGGAGATGGGTCACCTAAATGCCAAACGGAGAAAATATAAGAACCCGTAAAATTTTATTTTTGATCCTACCTACAAAACTCAAACAAATATTAAGTAAATAAATACAAATTAGAGTACCTTCAAAATTGAATTTGAATTCTTTATTGAGTTTTTATGTACCTTTTTTATGTTATGTCTTTAAAATACGTTGATGAACACTAATTTTGATGTTTTAAAATATATTAAAAAGATTCTTATAATATCAATATTAATTTATTATTAATGTTTAACATATTACATCACCAAACAATTTCAAAGTTACACCCATTTGTAATTAATTGAATTGTTATAAGTAAGATAAATTTTCTTTGTTAAAGTATTCAATGTGCAGGATGCCAAAGAGAAGACTTCGACTAACATATCAACATGGGATGAGATGACCTCATATGTTCATGCTGGCAACATAAGAAACATAATTTTGGACAACTAATAAAGAATAAAGAATTAAGGTCGCTAATCATAGGTAAGGAAACCTAAGATTGAATATTCTTACAAACTCTTGTATCATGAACTCATACAAGTATTATATAATAAATAAACATTCATGAGACATGTCATTTAATTTAATCACTATTTACTTACTAGTGGTTTGTAAGATTTACTACTAAAGATTTTAATGATTAAGTTAGTTAAGAATGTTCAGACTTACATAAAGAAGACATATCAGCTCTGAAAGAGTGGATATAAACAATAAATACGTAGAAGGTACGAGTAGTCTTTGTGTGAACATTTATTATTTGTTTTCTTTTAAGTTTTTGATAAACTATTTTTATAAGGATTAAATATTTTTTTAATCTTTAAACTTACACACAAAATTAAAATTTTTCATTGTTTCAAACTTTGATAAATTTTAATCCTTAAAATTTAAATTAATAGTTATAGTTCTTTAAAATTAATAACATTAACTTTTTTAAGCTTAATAAACAATGTTTTAGACTAATATTTTAAGTTGGAATTTGTCAAAATAATACAAATAATTGTATGATAAAATCTATCTATATTTATATAACATAGGTATATTTTTTTTAAAGAGTATGAATTAGTTAAACTGAAATTTGTAAAAAAAAAATTGAGTTTTGATTTTGCCCATCCTTAGATGATTGGTACTGTTTCATGATCTGGTATAGTTTAACAAACTTAATTGTGTGAGGTTTGAGTATTAATGAATTGGAAAAGGAAATAGAAGAATTTGAATAAACTAACTAACACATGACAGATAAAACCCTCACAAGATAAAATTAATGGCACTCGATAGGTTGACAATATTTGATCGCCCAATAAGCAAGTGGAAACGATGATAAGTTACCTTTTTGTGTTTTTTTGAGGAGTCATGTGCTAAGCTTTCCATAATTGGTAAGTTTCCTTTGATATTACTTACTTTACCGAGTATCATCCCAAACCCCATGCACGTTCATTCCCTATCCCAATAACTTAATCTCTCAACATTCATTCATTTATATTACTCTTCTCTCTTTCCTGCATCTCGAGAATAACTTTTATATCCTAAACAAGCATGACATATCAAGATCAAAAAGGGGAGAAGAGAAAATACTGCTATCCCAGATAGTATAATATAAACATCACATACATTGAGGATTAACAATTCTTGGTATTATCGTAAAAAACATATACAATCACTGTTGTTTTATAAACTTTATCAATAAATTTAAACTAGTTTTAAAAATGTCATTGCATGTTTTTATTATCATTCACATACAAAGACATCACCTAATTGACTAATTTTTTATCATTGAAAGAAAGAAATATTTGCGATGAGAGAGAAACAATATGTATATATATTATTGAATAGATTGAAATGTAAAGGTGTGACATTAGAAGATGTAATGGTGGGTATTGTTTGTTTTGATTTAATTTATAGTAGTAAATGATTTAGTGAAAATGAAGAGTATTATATTGTTAGGAAAACATTGGCACGGGGTAGGTGCTTGGTTTGTTAGTTGTTGTATTGTAGCTTTGCGGGGAAAGATAGTCTTATCAAGTTGAATTTGATATTAATTTGTTTACGGTAATAATTAATTGGCATTAGGAAGTGTGGGAAGAAAATGTGAAAGTGTAGCGATGAAGTGGATGTACAAAAAGCACTACCTTATATAATTATAATTGGAGCAGGTGAAATCCAGGAATCGGTCCGGTAAGTGAGCGACATTCCCATGCGAGTGTGGGTACTCTTCCTTCCTTTCAAATGTCGCACATACTCGTACTTATATATGCTAATTCTAATCTCTTTTTTTCTTTCTTTCTTTCTTTCTTTCTTCTTCCCTCTTCCCTCTGCCCATACCATACCATCCATAATCATTATCACTATTTATTTTATTCATCAACACAACACCTCACCTAGTTAATAATAATAATAATAATAATAATAATAATAATATTACTTCTAAAACTTAAAACCCCTTCGTATCTCTTCAAACTTCAATCCCAAGTTCCAAGACCACATGCCTTTTGCATATCCACGTTAGCAAATAATACTATCACAGATTCTGCTACCATTATTAATTAGGATTATGCTACCATCTCACACCAAACCAAATCGACAAAAACTACACTACGCGCGCAATTGCTTCCTTCTACCAATCACTAAAAATATACTCTTCTTCTGGGACATCAAATTTATCTAGAGATGGGAATTAAACCATATGATATGAGGTAGGGTCAATTTCCCCATCAAATTGCCTTCTAAATTTTCTACTCCCAAAGCTCAACACTTGCACTCATTGGCTTCCAAGATCTCACCACAAACAAAATTGCTTGGCTAAAAACTGGCTTCTTTTTACACTTCACTCACCTGCCTCTTCCCTCTCTCTCCATCACTACCTTCCAACCACATCACCACCTTTAATTTCTTCTCACCTTATATATTTTTTTCCTAAACTTGCTGCTTCCATTCTCTAAGCCCATTCATTCCCTCTGCTCTCATAATGAAGGTAGGTCCTCTCTCTCTCTCTCTCTCCCTCCCTCTCTCTCTCTCTTGAGAGACTAAATTATACTGTTATCTTACACTAGGTTCTCCTTATTCATCCCATCAGAATGGATGAATGAATGAATATCTTTTTTGTCATTTGCCTCAGTTCCTCAGCTGGATGCAAACTAAAATTGGTGGAAAACAAGATAACAGAAAACCACACACTCATACAACTACTACTTGTAAGTTTTCTACTTCTTTCATTCTTCTTTTCTTTCTCCCTGCTTGATGCATGCTTTTTCTACAATGGCCTGTGTGATCCATGTAAGATTATTCATTGCCTGCTGAAACACACACCACACCACCTTCTCTCCTTCAACAAAATCATCCATGGCAGAAATAGAAGCAAACCTATAGAAAACCAGACAGACGAACGAATGTATATGTGTCTTCATGTGTTGAATATTTTACTTAATTGTACCAAAGCTAGATTCCCTATTTTATAACATGTTTACACTTTCAGATCATTATTGACGATGGTTTTTGAGTTAATTAACTTTTAAAGTGCCTGAAGAAAAAGAAAAAAAGTTAATTATGTATTTCAGAATTCTAGCTCACACAAGTTTTTGTGAAACTTTTGACCTTTTATGAAGAAACTGATCATCTTTGGAAATGTGCGATCAGATCTATGAAAAAAAGCCACCCATGCACCCAGCAAGCATAGGATATCTTAATAATTTCTGTTTCAATTTTTCCTCTTTAATTTTTTAACCTTTTCATCATAGATCGATCCTAAATCATTACGATCCAGAGGTGATATATATATATATATATATATATATATATATAATATATATATATATATATATATATATATTTCTGTCCAATGCTAATGTATGAAAAAAATTAACATCATATCTAATGTAACGTAACCTATAACTAATTTTATTTCTTATTTATTTTTTATTTTGTTTATATACATCTTAAATATATTTTTCTGCAATTGAAGGAGACAATAAAAATTGTATAATTCTAATTATAAAAATTGTGATATTTCCATGGAAGGTTAAGGATCTAAGCTGCCATATACGATCAATTTTTACGAACTAACTTTCCCATACTTTAGTAGGTTGGTAGAGTGATGATATTTAAGTTGACATATCAGAATTATTTTTTACATATGATAAAATTGTATAGTATTTTTTTCCTGATCACTCAAGAATCTATCCTTTTTCTATTTTTTTTTCTTATACTAGTACTTGATACATACATGAATGAAGAGGAATTAAATTATTACAAAGAATAATTCTAACAGCAATAGTTTTCATTTTTTTTAATGTAGTGGTTATATTGAGTTACAGTATTAGACTAAAAGAAATTTGTTTAGGTAAATTTGTAGGAAGATATTTTATCTATGATTCGTTAATATTAAGTTTTATTTTTAAGTAGACAAAAATGACTTAACGAACCCGGACGTACGGAGTACTTGTCTATGTCTACAAGACATTATTGTCCTAGTTTAACTGCTCAGGATTGGCTGTTCCTCCGCACACATACCAATACATTTCCTACCCTTAACTTCTATAATTTGTATTCAACTTCTATTTTCTTTTTTGTTTATAATATATATAAAGAAGTCTATTTTAAAATATAAGGTTATAACAAACTCTGTTTTTTCCATTGCAATTCATTTGTTCTATTTTTTTTATTGCATCACTTAACATATTTTCTTTCTCCGACTATATTTCTTATATTTTTCCTTTTTTTCAGCTCAATCCATCTAATTTTTACATAAACTATTAATGGGACTTTGGAAAATTTTCATATAACTTGTTTCACATGTACCCATACGAAGAATATATAAATATTATATTGGGACTTGTGTGATAATTAAACATTCAAAGTAATTCAGAAATAAATAAAATTGTTCTAATTTACAGATTTGTGTGTGCATGTTTAATATAAGTTATGTTGAAGATATAAATGAATATATATATTTTTTAGCTTTTAAGATAATTTAGTTGAGTTGTTAATTGAAAAAAGTTTTGATTTGGAACTCGTTAGATGATGGAAAACAAGAGGGTCGAGAAGAGTTCAGCGATTGGCCTGATGGCTTGCTGGCAATCGGTACATTTGGAAATAATAAGGAAGCACTAGAGAAGCGAACAGAGGAACCATCCTCCTCTGAGCAAATTCCTGACTTCACTCCTGAAGAAATTGGGAAGCTACAAAAAGAGCTCACTAAACTGTTGAGACAAAAACCCAAAGTGGAAAAGGAAATCGCCCACCTTCCTCTCGACAGATTCCTCAATTGTCCATCAAGCTTGGAGGTTGATCGGAGAATCAGCAACGTTCTCTGCACTGATTCTGAAAATAAAGATGACGATGACGAAGAAGAAAAACAAGAACGAGAAGAAGAAGATGATGATGATGAAGAAGACATTGAGAAGACTCTCGGTGTCATACTTGGTAAATTCAAAGAGATTTGTGCAAAAAACAGTAAGAAAGCAATTGGGAAGAAATCAATTTCGTTTTTGCTGAAGAAGATGTTCGTTTGTAGAAGTGGTTTTTCCCCAACACCCAGTCTTAGAGATACCCTTCAATTACAGGAGTCAAGAATGGAGAAGGTAGGTAGTCCTTTTACCTCCGTTGGATTACATGTATGCATTGCATGAACTATTTCAATATAATAGCGTTTTCTTATTCAGCTTTTGAGGATGATTCTTCACAAGAAAATAAACTCCCAGCATTCTTCTCGTGCACTGTCCCTGAAGAAGCGACTGGAAGACAGGAGGAAGATGCCGATGGAGGAGGAAGCAGAGGCTGAAACTGATGATGGCGGTAAATGGGTCAAGACTGATTCTGAATGTCAGTATAACTTCCTATTCACACTTCTTTCTTGTATATATGTATATGGAGGGACAAGACAAGACAAACCAAATCTCTTTTCCTCTTGCAGATATTGTTTTAGAGATTTAACAAATCCACCTCAATTTTTAACTGCTCTTTCTTTGTGTCTGTCAGGTAAGGTAACCTTCTGTTGTGTCTATATGGCTCATGTAATGTAACTGTAAGTCTTTCAGAATTACTCATAAATTACCAATTATTTTGTCTCAGATTAAATCAAGAAGCAAGGAGATTATACAAAGCATTACCAGGGAGCGTGAATGAAGCTATGTTTTTTTAGAGTTTATCTGTGATCTTGCACTGGCCTGAGTGGCTCGGATCATCAGTGTCAATCTCTCTGTTCTGTCAACAGCTACCGCTTCCCTTTGTTTTTGTTTTTTTTTTTCATGGTTGTTTCTGAGTATGCAGAGCAACTCATGTTATACTTAATCGTAAACACCATAACTCCTATCAACACCAATGGCCAAACCTACACATTCTGAACCCACTCTCTTATCTGCTAATTTCTTATCTACTATCCTTGTAATATCACTGCCACTCAATAATATTCACAACATGGGCTAGTAAAATACATTTTCTATTCTACTTTAATTCAAAATGTTACATTTTTTGTTTTTTAAATGCAGTTTACAATATTATTCAATCACAAATTATTCGACAAGATAAGTTTTTATGTAAGTCTTAATAGGCTAAAAAATATTTCAAAAACAATTTTTAATTTGTCCATAATATAACTCACCAATGAAGTGTAACCGATCGGTCAAGATAACCGTTTCAGTTAATGGTTACTTATGTCCAGTTAGCAGATGTATTAACAGATATTAATAGTCAATTAAAGAGTTTGATTGTCATATGTTCTGCGAGTATATATTATTGATGGTTAATTAATAAGATTGACGGCCTAAAAATATACGATATTAATGATTAATTAATAGGTTTGACTGCTCAAAAATATACGCTATTAATAGTTAATTAATGGGTCTGATTGTTATGAGTCCTATAAATATGCAATTAATGTTTAGGTAAAGACACTTTTTTCATTCTAATGAAATAGAGACCTCTTTGAGAGAAACCCATCTTATTTGAGCATCAGAGTGTTTTATATTCCAAGTACGGTTAAGGTCCCCAGAGATCACAGAGAGATAAAAATGAAAAAAAAAAAACAGATTTTATCACACTCAATGCATGACCTTAAGGAAATCTACCCTTGAAGTTAACTCTCTGAGAAGAAGAAAATCTACACTGTTGCACCTGAAGAACTTAAAAACAAATGAAGTTGATGATGAGGGAGGAGGAGAGGAGTGCGGGAGGAAAAAAAATGTGAGCTTGAAATGAAATGCGACAAGAAGAGGAAGGGGTGTAGGGTTTACAAAATAATCTGAAATGCGGTAAGATTGAACTTAATTAGGAAGGGGTGTAGGGCTCCTGCTTTAATTTAATCATTAAATGGGTCAACTTTTTTAAAGTAAAATATTCTTTCTGAAAAGGATAGAGTTGTAAATAAAAAAAAGAAAGAAGGTGCAGATGATGTTGGTGAGGTGCAGGGAGAACCTCTCTAACAATTATCCAGCCAACTTGCTCAAGTATTCTTTCTAAAAGTGTATTTGCTCAAGTATTTGATTAGTTAATAACAATGCAAATATTTTTTTCTTTTAAAAAATAATAAATTGATGTCTTTTAAGTCTTAATTAATATTTTGATCTTTATATTTATGAGGTTGATTCACTGTAATTCTTTATCAATTTATTTTTTAATTATGTTCTCATTTTATTTAAAAAGATTTTCGACAATTTTATTAAATTGGTATTAAGACTGTTTGAAATACGAGAAAATGTCATTTTTTCTTTTCTCTTCTGCTTCTTCCAGCATCCAACACTTTTTTCTCCTATCTCTCTCTTACTTTATCATCTAACTTTAACCCTTTTCATCTATTCTTGTTCCTATTTCTTCTTTTTTTACCTTAGGCTCACTTTTTCTCGTTCTTTTATTTATGTGTTTTATTTTTTAAACGCAATTTACGATCTTATTCAATCCCAAATTATTGGATAAGATAAGTTTTATGTAAGTCTTAAAATTTTACTCAGTCATTTTTTAATTTTAAAACCAAAATATATCAAAATTTAAAATAAAGATAAATTTTTATTTCATACTTAAATTTATAAACCAAAAACATATTTAACTTTAAGAAAAACACACTAACAAAATTAAAAAAGAAAACAATACACATTATTTTATAATTATGGATCATAAGCTAAGGAAGATGTGTCATATTTCATAAGTCATTCCAATCTTGAGAAGTCTCTTGCAAGGGATTGCCATGGAACTTTGACCTTGTCTGAAGTTCTTTCGAAAGAAACTGTACACATAATTCACAATGATCTTATTGATGATGGAGGAGTTTGGATGAGCCACAACTTCTGCTTCTGCCAGCATGTACACCACTTCTTTCTCCAATGCTTTTTCTATGAATTTGAGTTCTTCTTCAGCTCCATGGACGGATGAGGCAAGGAAGTTAGCAAATAACTTGGTGTCACTCCTCCCCACTGATCGAATGGAGTCGGGTGAAGCTAATGCTGATTGATTGGTGATTATTTTATTCGAGGAACAATGTGCTTCACTCTTATCAGTGCTTTCAACTATCGCTGCTTGTTCAATTGCATTTCCACTTCCCTCGACCTCCACCTCC
This sequence comes from Vigna umbellata, assembly GCF_029865625.1. NCBI lineage: Eukaryota > Viridiplantae > Streptophyta > Magnoliopsida > Fabales > Fabaceae > Vigna > Vigna umbellata. The sequence continues at coordinate 2,466,394 of NC_142166.1, forward strand.
ACCATATGGTAGTTCTCCTCTTGAATGAATGCCTTTAGATTTTGTATCAATTCTGACTCAAACTTTGCAAGATCCAAAAGAAGGTCATTGTAACCATGCCTCACAATACAACGAAAAACTCTGTACTCTCTTGGTTCCACCTGCCTAAACAAGAACCTCTCTTCGGATGCAACACTACTCACCGGAATTGTTTTAATAGACACAAACACAAGAATTGAATGGACAGATGGAATGCTAGCTATAAGATGTGGGAATATGGGAGGAATGCCTTGCACCAGCTCAGAATACAAAAGTCCAATTCCTGGCACTCGCCTTACATTTGGGTTGTTCGCTACTTCATCGAGATATGCACTTGATACCTTGTTTTTTAACTCAAACATGTATCTTTCTTTGTGTACATAGTGCCAAATTCCCATAATCGACGTCAAGAACATAGCTGATACAATTGGAAAATATCCTCCTCCTATGAACTTGGTCAGTTGAGATGTTAAATAAAGTAATTCAATGAAACTGAATCCAAAGAAGAATAATGCCACACGCCATAGACTCTTTTCCCATAAAACGAGCATTATCAGCGAAACTAGAGTTGTTGTAATCATCATATCACCAATAACTGCAATCCCTGCGCATATATCCAAGCAAACATTTATGTATGACTCATTTCTCCTACATCTTTTCCTAACATAAGATATATAAGAAAAACAAGCATCAATAATAACAATCACTTACCATATGCATGACTAATCTTTTCTGTGGTCTTGAAGGCAGCACACACCACGATACATGCGATCATGAACATGTAGTTGATTTCCGGAATATACACCTGACCATGATGTTTAATGGAAGTGTGCACCACCCTAACTCTTGGAAAACAACCTAGACTTAGGGCTTGGGATATAATGGAGAATGCTCCGGAAATCATTGCCTGGCTAGCTATAATGGCAGCAGCAACAGCCACAACAAAAGTTGGCCAATATAAGGGACCTACATGTTATTTTTAATTATTAATTAGTTCACACGGAGAAATTAATTTATTAAATGTGTCACTTGTTAAAAAAGGACTACTTCCAACTTGTTAAATGTATTGTGTCTAGATTGTTAAAATAAAATTACTTACCTGGAATGCATTCATAGAAAGTATTGGCTACATTGTCAGGAAACTTCCTCAAATATGCTGCTTGCCCAATGTATGCAATCACGATCGATGGACATGTAATGAAAGAAAAGCTTATCTACAACACATTATATTGCATCATCAATTTAAGTTCAACTTTAATCAATTGTAGCTTGAAACACCTTTTGTGAAGAAATTAACCTTAATAATAAAAGTATTTACTTACCTGAATGGCTCGTACATTAAAGTGACCCAAGTCAGCAAACATAGCCTCAGATCCTAAAATGACATATACGTAAGTTAAAATAAAAGGTTGAATAATTTAATCGGGAATAATTAAGAAGAGATATTAGTCACCTGTTATGCATAAAAAAACTCCACCAAGTGATAACCATCCATTCTTTCCATTACGTTTGAAGTAATCATATATATATTTTGGATAAAAGGCACGTAATACTCCAATGTCATATTTGAATAAGTTGTAAAAACCAATTCCAGCGATGAACAAAAACCACACCAAAATAATTGGAGCAAATGAGAATCCCACTTTATCAGTACCAAAACGTTGAACAGAGAATAGGACTATCAAAATTGCTATTGTGATTCCCACAACAGCATCTGAAAAAAATAGAAACAACATTAAGCACATTTGAAAGAAATTGCATTTAAAAGGAGACACGGTAAGACGTTGATGACACACACCTTGACCTAATGATTTACTGATCCCACTTACAGCTGAAAGTACTGCACAACATTAAGCAATATAAGAGTATGAGAGGAGCTTAATTGCTTGGTAAATATATTCTCACATTGATTAGAAAAACTTAGAAATATAAGAAAAAAAATTGAGGAACCTGATATTGATGGAGTAAGAATGCCGTCTCCCATAACCATGGAGGTTCCCATGATTGCAAGAAGCACAAGCACAACTCGTGCAACATTACTGCCCTCGAGTTTCTGCTTTAGTTTGTGGGCACGTCTCACCTGACTCGATGGGGTTTCTAGTTTGTAATTAGAAAGCTCCCTATCCTCTGGTTGTTCATTTGGAATCAAACTTATTTTTATGTGCCTACATATTAATGAATACAGTGCAAAGGCTCCACCTGTGAAATTAAAAATCACATAATAAATAACTTGCTATCGGGATTTCATATTGAATAAACATATCAAACACACTTATTATGTTAATTTTATCTCACAATATATTTGATATCTGTTATAAAATTATCATACTATCATTTTTATGTCAGGTAGTCATAATAAGTTTTCATTTTTCACTAATAAACATGTACTACTTTTTCTATTTTTTTTCTCTAATATAAAAAACACACACGGATGTACAAATCCACAGACACACTACTCACTTTCACGCTGCATGCACGTAAAGAAAAAAAAATGCAATATAAATATCTGTCTGTCACCATTTTCCAAACACAGAGAGCATAAATAGCTTAAATTTGATGTAAAAGTTTGGTTATAGATTAAATATAAGGTATATAAAAGTAATATAAACCGCACGTTACTATTTCTTCAGTCTAACGTTTTAGCAAATGAATAATGACATATTTGATGTCTTTTTTCAATACCACGAAAATAATATCAATAACTATTTACTATATTGTATCATTAGTCGTTTATTTTATTCGTTTAGTTTAAAACTGAAGCTAAAATAATGAAGAACAAAAAATCATAGAATGTGGGTTTAAAATGTACTCTTCAAAACAACAGAAAATGAATAACATGTATTCATCTTTTTTGTTTGGTGATTAATGAAAAAAAAAATTGGATTTTATAATAATAATTATACAATTGTTTGGTTTATTTTCAAGTTTGAGAAAAAAAAACATAATACTTTTAGGCGTCTCACCCTACATCTCCAAATATTTCACCTTACACCTCTAAATTTTTTTGAAATATTTGTAATGCCCTCCATTAAAATGTGATTAATTTTTAATAAAATCAGAAGAATCTTTTGACCATATTTTTTGACCTAGGATTCTCAATCTCCATTAAAATATCTTACTTTTATAATTTAAAGATATATAGTTATTTTTTAATGAAATATTAATATTTTATAAATATATAAATATTTGAATTAATTAAACTAATTATGAATTAAATAATTTTGTTTGTAACTATTTAATATTTATTTTAATGAATTAATAATACTTAACACTACCTAAAGAATATTTTAAATTTTTCATATCATTTTTAAATAAATTTATCAATTTTAAATAAATTCATTTTATTAATAAATTAAATTAATTCATACAAGTTACCTAATTAAACATTTAGAAATAATATAATAAAATTTTTTAAAATAATTTAATAAACATTTACAAATAATATAATTAAAAAAAGCTATCAGAAGGACATGGAAATCAAAAAAGAAATACATCGAATTTTGAAATCCGATTCAGATACAATATTTTTGATAATAATAATTTTTATATTTCTTTCATTTATGAATATTAAGCACACATTTTATTAGTTTCATTTGTTATAATTTGTTATTAAATTTTTTCAACACAGATCAAAATAACAAACACGACACAAATGTTAACTTTAGTATATTATAATAAAGTCATAAATGAGTAATAATAATAATCAATAATACACACCAAACATCATTAATTATAAATATGAAATTTGAAAGTATAGAATAAAACTCTTTGGAGGTACAGAATAAAACACAAACACTCATATTTTTGTAAGAGTCAGATATTATATCTAAGAGGAAAAAAAAACAAATTTTGTAAGATTCGATATCCAATCCAAATTTGAGAAAAGAAAACAAATTTGATCCAATTTTGGATTATTATTTTTTTGTAATAGTTGATAACCGATCCAAGTTTGAGAAAAGGATAAATTTGACAACAAAACCAAAGCATACCGATCTGGGTTTTGTTGGAGTTCAAAATGGGACTACTCTCTTTCATTTGGTTTCCAATTAATATTTCTTTAGTTTATTATTTTGGTTTCCAGTTAATGTTTGTTTAGTGTATTATTGAAATATAATGAAATAGAGAATAAAGAAGGAATGTATCAGGAAGTGATAGAAGAATGTGAAAGAAGATTTGAAGAGGAAAAAAAGTAATAGGCAAAAAGTGAGACATATGTTTAGAAAAAGAATAGTACCGTTGCCGTTGTCGTTAGCCCACAGTACGATGAAAACGTATTTGATCATAGGTATAAAGAGGATGGTGTAGATGATGAGAGACAAAACACCCAAAATATCATCCTTATGCTTGATTCCATATGGGAAGGTGCTACCGTATACGTAAAGTGGTGATGTCCCGATATCACCATATACAATTCCTAGACTTTGAAATGCTAAGCTAAGAGTAATTCTCCACCCCATCTGTTCAAATAATAAATAAATGAGTACATTTGATTCATAAATTATGAACTGAGATATGTGTATAAGATTACCTTGTATGCATCCATAGAAACTCTTCCAGCCTCTAAATTCAGAGAATCTATGCGCTTTAATTCTGCCTTTGCTGTTACACTTATTTCCTCCGTGTTTTTTCTTCCATCAGCTTCTCCTTCTGTTCCAGCCATCTTCACTCTCCAAACACTTTCTTCCTTTTCTTTTTCTGTGCAGTTGGAGTTAGTTTGCATTAGTTTTTATAGATACACAAGTCAATTATGATTGATATCCTCTTACTTACTGATCCTGCCACGTGTTGATCCTCTACACACCCGATCAGCCAATCATAACGCGCCAAGTCATCACTACTTTCATCACCCAAGACAGACCCTAATTTTCCTAGCTCCATGTCATCACCATTTCATCACCATCCACCGGAAATCGTGAAGCTCGAACCCAACCTCCATCACCATCAGCTTCGCGAAACCACACCTCAGGCCACCATCCTCGCCGGCCACCACGGATCAATCAAAAACCACCATGAATCGTGAAGCCTCCTCGCGTCTTCTCTCTCGTGCCACCACCATCAACCCTTGAGCAGCGCCGTTTTTGCGAGCTCCTTCGTGTCATGGAAGAACCACCAAACACAGCAAATCGCACCACGCGAAAGAACCCAGAGTCGCGAATACCTAATCGCAGAAACCCTCCACGCACAGATCCAACGCGACCCAGAACAGCCACCACTGCTTCTCCTCAGAACCACCATCATCCACCACATTACCTTCGTCCAATCCAGCACGCGAACCCTAAAATCGCAGAGTGTCAATCCCAAACCGCAAGAACCACGCGAAATGCAAATTGAAACCACCCAGACGCGAGTTCAGAACCCAATTCGGTTCTCCATTCGAAAGCCACAAATCACAATCGCAATACCTGCAAAACCCCGATTCGTTCATCAAGATTCTCCGATCTACACCGCGAGTTCGAATCACCTACAGGAAAACCAAGAACAACAGAACAAGACCACGATAATCATCTTTCTCACACCTGCAGCACTGCGAAATCGCAAAATAGAACCAGAACCATGAATCTCCACGGCGCAGACACCCCCCTGCAAAACGCAAAACCCTCATTTGGACGGAGAAGGAAAATGCCACGTGGCAGACCCTTATTGGATAATGAATCTGGTGAAAAGGTCAAACCCTGGTCAAACTAGGTCAAGTCACTTATATAACTTGTAAACTTTCTACTACTTGTAAGTTTTCTACTTCTTTCAATCTTCTTTTCTTTTTCCCTGCTTATTGAATGCTTTTTCTACAATGGCCTGTGTGATCCATGTAAGATTATTCATTGCCTGCTGAAACACACACCACACCAGCTTCTCTCCTTCAACAAAATCATCCATGGCAGGAATAGAAGCAAACCTATAGAAAACCAGACAGACGAACGAATGTATATGTGTCTTCATTTGTTGAATATTTTACTTAATTGTACCAAAGCTAGATTCTTATTTTATAACATGTTTACACTTTCAGATGCATATTGACAATGGTTTTTGAGTTAATTAACTTTTAAAGTGCCTGAAGAAAAAAAAAGTTAATCATTTTGACCTTTTTTATGAAGAAACTGATAATCTTTGGAAATGTGCGATCAGATCTATGAAAAAAAAAGCCACCCATGCACCCAGCAAGCATAGGATATCTTAATCATTTCTGTTTCAATTTTTCCTCTTAAATTTTTTAACCTTTTCATCATAGATCGATCCTAAATCATTACGATCCAGAGGTGATATGTATATATATTTCTGTCCAATGCTAATGTATGAACAAAATTAAGATAAAGTTTTTTTAACAACTTTTATTTCACAACTCATGTGTGAGATTTGTGGTAACTTATGACATTTTAAATATTTTTTTAAAATAAATTCAAACAAATCAATAAAGTGGTGATAAATATCACTGTTATAAAAAAGTTGTTAAAATATTATAATTTAACATTATATCTAATGTAACCTATAACTAATTTTATTTTTTATATTTAATTTTTACTTATATACATCTTCAATATGTTTTTCTGCAATTGAAGGAGACAATAAAAATGGTATAATTCTAATTATAAAAAGTGTGATATTTCCATGGAAGGTTAAGGATCTAAGCTGCCATATACGATCAATTTTTCATATTCCTATACTTTTCTTAGATTATTACGAACTAACTTTCCCATAGTTTAGTAGGTTGGTAGACTGATGATATTTAAGTTGACATATCAGAATTATTTTTTACATTTGATAAAATTGTATAGTATTTTTTTCCTGATGCTCAAGAACCTATCCTTTTTCTATTTTTTTCTTATACTAGTACCTGATACATACATGAATAAAGAGGAATTAAATTATTACAAGAATAATTCAAGAAATTAAATTATTACAAGAATAATTCAAGAAATTAAATTATTACAAGAATAATTCTAAAACAAATACATGACGTGTTTGGCCAGACGTGAGAAGGTGTCAGACAACCCAAATGTTAAATATCCTAGACGAAGCAAAACAAATACATGACGTGTCCGACCAGGCGTGAGAAAGTGCCAGAGGGCCGAATCCCTTAGCAGGGGCTTGGGTCATGATTAAGTTTGTACTATCTTAACCCATCTAAAAAACTATAAATATTGGATAAAAGTAAGAGATATGTGATCGCATTTACTATGAATTTAAGACTTTGTTCTGATTCCATACAAACTGTTTACTTACTTAAACATCGGAGTACCTTTGGCAGGTACCCCTGCTCGGTTTAGAGCGAGCACGAAGGTGTAGGACGAAGATAGAATTACTTGAATGATGTAGGAGGAAAATTGTGAAGGTGTGTTTGTAAAATTTGTTTGACCCTACACCCGAAACATTTTGGCACCCACTATGGGCTGAGTAACTTGAAAAGACCCAATGGTGACCACGAGAAATATGAACTCAGAAGGCCCAACAAAAATGATCAGAATGTTGCATCAAATGATGGAGGAAATGCAACAATGCTACGAGGGAGAGGTGACAGCCCTCAAAGCTGAGAACGCGACGAGGGCCGTTAAGGAGAACACTCTGGTTAAGGAGGGGGATAAGACCGATCAGGCGGAATGAACAAAGCAAGATTGTTCACTACCGACACTGTTCAGGCCACTAACACAAAGGTCAGAGAGAATGCAACGAAGACCGTCCCAAAGGAAAGCATTATTGTAAGCAAGGAACATCCTCCCATAAAAATAAAGCATCCAAAGGAAAGCATTATTGTAAGCAAGGAACATCCTCCCATAAAAATAAAGCATACGATGTTACCGTCTGTCCCAACTATCATTAAGGTTCACATATCCGCGCAGTTCGTCCCCCCCCACCCCAGTTCAAGATGTATGACGGTTCCACAGACCCGGAGGACCATATTAAAATGTTCACTAATTGAATGGTGTTTCATACGGGTAATGACGCCATATGGTGTTGTGCATTCTCCTTGTCCTTGGAAGAAGAAGCAATGAAATGGCTCAACTCCCTGCCCACCAATTCAATAGAAAATTTTGCAAGTATAAAGTGCATGTTTGAGTCAATATCCTATACTAGAAGACCTTTTAGCATATGGATCTATCACAAGATCTGATCGTACCCTACAATGAACTGATAGTTGGCTATGCGGGGGAGCGGGTCAATACCAAGGATATGTGGAACTCCAGACTTTTTTGGGGACCAGTTGGGATTAGGGATGAGAACGGGTCGGGTCGGGCACGGATAGTGCCTACCTGCAACCTGACCCACCAGATAAATATGTACCCGCTACCCGACTTGCTACCCATTTAGAAAATATCTGCGGATATTTTAAAACTAGTAGATACCCGCAAAAAACAATATTTTATACATTTTTAAAATAGAATTTAAATAAATTTACAAAAAATATATATAATATAAATTAAATTAAATATAAATTAAAATTTAATTTAACTTAATAAAATATAATTTTATTTTACTTTTAATTAAATTTAATAAAAAAATATAAAAAAAAATATATGGCCCAATTATATATGACCCAATCTATAATTCAAGAAAAAAAATCAATCATCAAATTAAAGAAAAAAAGAAGGAAATCTAACAATTAAAAAGAAAGATTTTTTATCAAAGATTTTCTAAAAAAAATATAAGTTTTCTAATTATTAACAAATACCAAAAATACTCCTAAAAATATCTTTTTAAGTACAATTTTACAATCTTAAAGATTTAAAAGAAAAATATAAAATTAACCTATTTCTAAACAATTAAAGACTAAAGAACTCTCAGAAAAGATTTTTAGCAAAGAAAAATATGAAAATCTAGAGTGTTATCATCAACCTCCATCTTCTTTGTGTGAGGCCAAGACAACACCACCTTCACTCACGACTGCACTTTCCTTGTCTCGCCGTTAGCGTCGGCATTGTTGCATCTTTTCCAAGACGCGTCGTTGGCAAGGAGATCCACCAACATTACCGCCAACCCTTTTTCTCAATTATTGTTCAACCTTCTTCCTCCTCTTTAAATGAGTTTTTTTCTAATTGTGGGTGTTTGAGGTGAAGAAGAAGACAAAGATGGATTGATGGTTGCCGAAATGTTGGGAGAGAGATGGGGTTTCTGATTTTTTGTGAATTGGAAACTGACAATTGAGATTTCTGATTTTGGTCATCATTATTGTCTTTTTTTTCGCTAATTTAAATATATATGTCATTATTTCATATTATTTCCTAATTTAAAGAAAAAACACACAAAGCATGTAGAAATAGTAATCAATGTACTAAATTGTCAAGATTTAGTTACAAGACAAGCGCATTACAACTCTCATAATAAATTCAAATATTTTTTGTTTTATTTTAAAATTATAAACTGACATAAATAGGTAATTAGTATGATATGCCCTTCCTAATAACTTTCACTTTTATTACAAAAGTGTTATTACATCATTTTTTTTTATAACATATACACTACACCCGGTTGTTGTAATAAGTCATCATTTTATTCTATTTTTTCATTAATCTAAATATACACGTCATTATTTCATATTTTTTCCTAATTTAAAAAAAAAGCATAGACACAAGCATACATACACGGACAAACATATGCATGCACAAACTCACACACACGAACAAACAGACTTATGAACGCACATACATATGGACATATGCATACACGAATGTACGTACACGTATGCACGCACGAACAAAATTATTTTCTTTTGTAATTACTAAGTTGAAAAGATAAATTCTTGATTTAGTTGTTGATATTTATTTATATATATTTGTTTTTTTTATTCTCTAGAGACAATATAGTTTAGTAACAAATGGTTGAGGAGGATTATATTACATTACATGCCTTTTTATCATATCTATTATAAATATTCTTTTGTGAATATTAGTGTTGTGGTGTTCAAATTGAATAGACATTAAAATATTTGAAGACTTAAAAGGTGGACATCAAATGGTTCTTTTGTTGATTATAGGTAATTGTAAAGTAACATGCTTTGGTAACATCAAAATTAAAGGGAAGTTTATATTTATTGTGCTTAGGGATGGGTGGAAGAGATATGTCATATTTCGTATGTCATTCCAATCTTGAGAAGTCTATTGCGTGGGATTGCCATGGAACTCTGACCTTGTCTAAAGTTCTTTCGGAAAAAACTGTACACATAATTCACAATGATCTTATTGATGATGGAGGAATTTGGGTGAGCCACAACCTCTGCTTCTGCCAGCATGTACACCACGCCTTTCTCTGATGCTTTTTCTATGAATTTGAGTTCATCTTCAGCTCTATGGATGGGTGGGGCAAGGAAGTTAGCATATGACTTGGTGTCACTCCCCCCCAATGATCGAATGGAGTCGGATGAGGCTGATGCTGGTTGGTTGGGGATTATTCTACTAGAGGAACGATGTGCTTCCCTCTTATCACTGCTTTCAACCACCGTTGCTTGTTCGATTGCATTTTCAATTCCCTCCACTTCCACCATATGGTAGTTCTCCTCCTGAATGAATGCCTTTAGATTTTGTATCAATTCTGACTCAAACTTTGCAGGATCTTCAAGAATATCATTGTAACCATGCCTCACAACACAACGAAAAACTCTGTACTCTCTTGGCTCCACTTGCCGAAACAAGAACCTCTCCTCCGATGCAACACTACTCACGGGAATTGCTTTAATAGACACAAACACGAGAATTGAGTGGACAGATGGAATGTTAGCTATAAGGTGTGGGAATATAGGAGGAATGCCTTGCACCAACTCAGAATACAAAAATCCAATTCCTGGCACTCGCCTTACATCTGGGTTGTTCGCCACTTCATTCAGATATGCACTTGATACCTTGTTTTTTAACTCAAACATGTATCTTTCTTTGTGCACATAGTGCCAAATTCCCATAATCGACGTCAAGAACATAGCTGATACAATTGGAAAATACCCTCCTCCTGTGAACTTGGTCAGTTGAGATGTTAAATAAACTAATTCCATGAAACCGAATCCAAAGAAGAACAATATCACATGCCATAGACTCTTTTTCCATATAACAAGCATTATTAGCGAAACCAGGATTGTTGAAATCATCATATCACCAATAACCGCAATCCCTGCATATATCCAAGCAAACATTTTATGTATGACTCTTTTCTCCTACATCCTTTCCTAACATAAGATATATAAGAAAAACAAGCATCAATAATAATAATCACTTACCATATGCATGACTAATCTTTTCTGTGGTCTTGAAGGCAGCACACACCACAATACATGCAATCATGAACATGTAGTTGATTTCTGGAATATACACCTGACCATGATGTTTGATGGAAGTGTACACCACCCTAACTCTTGGAAAACAACCTAGACTTAGGGCTTGGGATATAATGGAGAATGCTCCCGTAATCATTGCTTGGCTAGCTATAATGGCAGCAGCAACAGCCACAACAAAAGTTGGCCAATATAAGGGACCTACATGTTATTTTTAATTCTTGATTAATTCACACATAAAAGGAGAAATTAATTTATTAAATGTGTTACTTAAAAGGACTACTTCCAACTTGTTAAATGCATTATGTCTAGATGGTTAAAATAAAATTACTTACCTGGAATGCTATCATAGAAAGTATTGGCTACATTGTCAGGAAACTTCCTCAAATATGCTGCTTGCCCAATGTATGCAATCACGATTGATGGACATGTAATGAAAGAAAAGCTTATCTACAACACATTATATTGCATCATCAATTTAAGTTCAACTTTAATCAATTGTAGCTTGAAACACCTTTTGTGAAGAAATTAACCTTAATAATAAAAGTATTTACTTACCTGAATGGCTCGTACATTAAAGTGACCCAAGTCAGCAAACATAGCCTCAGATCCTAAAATGACATATACGTAAGTTAAAATAAAAGGTTGAATAATTTAATCGGGAATAATTAAGAAGAGATGTTAGTCACCTGTTATGCATAAAAAAACTCCACCAAGTGATAACCATCCATTCTTTCCATTACGTTTGAAGTAATCATATATATATTTTGGATAAAAGGCACGTAATACTCCAATGTCATATTTGAATAAGTTGTAAAAACCAATTCCAGCGATGAACAAAAACCACACCAAAATAATTGGAGCAAATGAGAATCCCACTTTATCAGTACCAAAACGTTGAACAGAGAATAGGACTATCAAAATTGCTATTGTGATTCCCACAACAGCATCTGAAAAAAATAGAAACAACATTAAGCACATTTGAAAGAAATTGCATTGAAAAGGAGACATGGTAAGACGTTGATGACACACACCTTGACCTAATGATTTACTGATCCCACTTACAGCTGAAAGTACTGCACAACATTAAGCAATATAAGAGTATGAGAGGAGCTTAATTGCTTGGTAAATATATTCTCACATTGATTAGAAAAACTTAGAAATATAAGAAAAAAAATTGAGGAACCTGATATTGATGGAGTAAGAATGCCGTCTCCTATAACCATGGAAGTTCCCATTATTGCAAGAAGCACAAGCACAACTCGTGCAACATTACTGCCCTCGAGTTTCTGTTTTAGTTTGTGAGCCCGTTTCATCTGACTCGATGGGGTTTCTAGATTGTAATTAGAAAGCTCCCTGTCCTCTGGTTGTTCATTTGGAATCAAACTCATTTTTATGTGCCTACATATTAATGAATACAGTGCAAAGGCTCCACCTGTGAAATTAAAAATCACATAATAAATAACTTACTATCGTGATTTCATATTGAATAAACATATCAAGCACACTTATTATGTTAATTTTATCTCACACAATATATTTGATATTTATTTTCTATTGTTTGTCTAATATAAAAAACAGAACGATGTACAAATGCACAGACACACTACTCACTTTCATGCTGCATAAAAAGAAGAAAAAATGTAATATAAATATCTGTCCTGCCACCACTTTCCAAACAAAGAAAGCATAAATAGTTTAAATTTGATGTAAAAGCTTGCTTATAGATTAAATAAAAGGTAACTATAATGATAAGCCTGTTCAAATAACTTTCATTTTAACTATTATTACGTCGTTTTTTATGACATATATAGTGCACTTGTCATGATTTCTTTTTCTTTACCAATCTTAAATATATCCAGATCACTATTTTTATTATTTTTCTAATTTAAAAAGAAAAATACATATGCACATATGTATGCATTTACAAGCGCATACGTAAACAAACTCACAAACATACGACACATAAACATATGACGTGTATATATATATATATATATACGCACGAAATTATTTTCTTTTATAATTACTAAGTAGAAAAAATAAATATATATTTATAATTCTTGATTTAGTTGTTTATATCTATTTATATATATTTATTTATTTACTTATTTTTTATTTTCTAAAAATAATATAGTTTAGTAAAAATTGGATATTTTAAATTTTTTTTTTCTAAAAATGTCCAACGAAGAAAAAATAAAAAAACAAATAACTCTGTCCAAGAAAAAACAATAAGATAAAGTCTTTTGTTAGAGTCGATAACCGATCCAAGTCTGAGAAAAAGACAAATTTGACACCAAAACCAAAGCATACCGATCTGGGTCTGTTTGAGTTCAAAATTGGACCACTCTCTTTCATTTCGTTTTCACTTAATATTTGTTTAGTGTAATATTGAAATATAATGAAATAAAGAATAAAGAAGGAATGTAACAGGAAGTGATAGAAGAATGTGAAAGAAGATTTGAAGAGAAAGAAAGAAGTACGTAAAAACTGAGACGGTGGTATATATGTTTAGAAAAAGAATGGTACCGTTGCCATTGTCGTTAGCCCACAGTACGATGAAGACGTATTTGATCATAGGTATGAGAAGGATGGTGTAGATGATAAGAGACAAAACACCCAAAATATCATCATTATGTTTGATTCCATCGCTGAAGGTGCTGGCATATACATAAAGAGGTGATGTCCCAATATCACCATATACAACTCCTATGCTTTGAAATGCTAAGCTGAGAGTAATTCTCCATCCCATCTGTTCAAATAGTAAATAAATGAGTATATGTATTCATAAATTATAAACTGAGATGTGTATATAAGATTTATACCTTGTGAGGATTGTGTGTAGTCATAGAAACTCTTCCCGCCTCTAAATTCAGAGAATCTATGCGTCTTAGTTTTGCCCATGATACTTTTCGCTCTTTCAGCTTAAGGTTCTTCTCTGTCTCTGCTGTTACACCAGTTTCCTCCGTGCTCTTTCTTCCATCTTCTCCTTCTGCTCCAGACATCTTCGTTCTCCACACACTTATCTTCTTTTTCTTCTTCTTCTCTGCAGTTAGAGTTAGAGATATTCAATTTATGTTCATTTGCATTAGCTTTTATAGGCATACAAGTCAGATCTCGATACCCTCCTACTTAGTCATGATATCATATTTTATCATCAATAATTGCACTCCTTTTTTGTTTAATTTTTAAACTACGCATCCCTCACGAGCTCTTCAGTTGACTTTTATGGTTGTTGTTATTAGGTGTATGAAAACACTTCCTGGTTTACTTTTATTTCTAAAATTATCAATTATTTACTCCCAAGTTTCGCATTTATTCATTCAATTATTGCTTGCTTTACTTGAATTTTTCTGCATGCGTCACCACTGTAGAATAATGTGTCTTTTTTTAGTTAATTTCCAATATGTCTACATCACAGAATGACTTTAATGCTAATAAATTATCAGTATAACGTTAAGCTATTCAATTAGCGTATTTAATGGTATAATAATTCAATAATTACGTTATGGACATCATGTTGGGAGAAAAAGTAGGATGACAACGTACAGAGTTGATAAAATAAAAAATACTTCTAAACAATTAAAAAATAAATAAATATTCAAGTTTAAAAATATTTTAAATATGTTTTAAATTTATTTCTCTAAATTTTAATTAAATCTTTTTTATACACTAATAAAAATTATAATATATCTCTTAAACGCAAAAAAATAACTATTTGCTTAATAAAATAGTTAAATATGTTTTTGACCACTAAAAATTTGAATTAATCTCTCTTCAAAACTTTAATCCAATTTAATCCCCAATTTTAGAAATATATAGATTTACTCATTTTAACCAAATTTTGTTAAGTTTATTTGACATTTTAAACGTTTTTTTCACATAACATTGGAGTGAAATGTATCAAACAGCGTAAGCAACTCAAATACTATCATGAAATACATTTTGAATTGTCAAATAAACAACAAAATTTGGTTAAAAGACATAAATCCACATATTTATAAAGTTGGGAAACTAAGTTGGGCCAAAGTTTTGAAAATGAACTAATTTCAATTTTGGTTGAAAGTTAAGAAACCAAAAATATATTTGACAATTAACAATACAATATTTTAACATAATCACACAACAATTATGATAAAAGAGAAATTATTTCAAAAATGTGAGTGAATTTCATAGATATAAAACAAGTCAAACAATTATAAGAGAAAAGAAAAAATATGTAACAAAAAAAAGTTCTAAAACTAAAACCTAAAAGAATAAATAGATAAATATATATATATATATATATATATATATATATATATATATTCTTTATGTTATCTAATAAAATGTGAGTATTTTAGTGATTTAAACGGTATTAGATAAGTATTAGGGCGGAAATAGACAGAGATATACATACTCATCTCTACGGATGGTAACGGGTCGGATACGGGTAGTGCCTACCCGCAACCCGACCCGCCGGATAAAATCGTACCCGTTATCCAATCCGCTACCCGCCGGGTACCCGTTTAAAAATTACCCGCGGGTATTTTAAAACCCGTGGGTACCCGCAAAAAATTAAAAAAAATATTTAATACATTTTAAAACTAAAATTTAAATAAAAATAAATATATATATATATATATAATATAAATTAAATTAAATGTAAATTAAAAATTAATTTTAATTAAATTTAAATTAATAAAATATTATTTTATTTTATTTTTAACTAAATTTAATTAAAAAATATATAAATTATTTATTTTTTAATTTTTTGCGGGTAACGGGTACCCGCGGAACGGGTAGTATACTACCCGTACCCGACCTGTTTAGAAGCGGATATTAAAATACCCGCTATCCGTTACCCGCAGATAGTTACTACCCATCGCTGATTTTACCCACGAATATCCGTGTCTGCGGATAAAATTGTCATCCCTACTTGTACCCGTTCATATCCAATTGAAAAAGTAGATACTATTATCCATACACAGTTAATGTAGGGATGCTCCGTAAAAAAAATGGGGTTGGATTCAAACAATACTTGTCTGAACCAATTTACTTGCCGTATCTAGATAAAAGTGACCGATTAAATGGCACAAAAACAAAAATTAGAATTTCTATGAAATAAAAAATGGTTATAAGCAAATTTTTATATTGATAAATAATTAGGAGTGAAGGATAGTGTAGTTTTAAGATTAGACTCATAAATACAATTATCAATTATTAACCAAACTCTAATTTATGATACTTCAAAGGAAGCATAATTCAGTGAGAGAGATATATACCTTGGGTTTTTCATCCAAAGTCGGGTGATCTTAAACACCAATTTTACAAAGGTCATAATAATATATTTAAATTTATATATTTAATTATTATCACTAACAAAAGTACATAATTTAATATTGAAATTTTCTTAGATATTTCTTCTTAAAAAAAATATAGTTTTGAAATTGTATTTGATATGGATATCCCATTTTAAATAAGCTTTTATAATTTTATTTCTTTGATTTATTGGATATATATTCTCATATTTGACCTTATGTTTGAAAGTATTAATGTGAAACTCTTCGTTTGTTATTAGGGCTGATAGAACAATTGAACCATTGGTATCATTTTTCAAAATAGTTGACGAAATTGAATTTGTGTTATTTCTTCACATGTAGCTTTTTTTTATTACTTTTAAAAAATGAATTTATTATTTTATTCTCCATCAATATACCTATTTAACAACAAAGTTCAAGATTTAAAAAATAAATAAATTATCAGAATTAACAACCAATTATGAAAAAACACATCATAGTTAATTTTTCCTTCTACGTTCATAAAAAAATGTTACACAAAAGGCTTATCAGATAAAAAAAATTATTACACTATGAAAGTAATATTTGACTATAATGTAGGACAAGAGATTTACTGATACAATCTATCTGGGAAAGATTGGGATCTTTTTAATTTGAATTCTTTCAATAAATAGATAAAATATTAGATAAAATAAATAAGAGGAATATGAAATAAGACAGAGATGGTAAATGTCATAATCTAACCAATTGAGGAATAAAGAAAGATTCTTCGTAAATAATTGAATATTTGATAAGAATCAATGTTCTATAATAAAAATCAAGAGAATTCTCTTTTATAAGAAAACTAATTTCATATATGATCAACCCAGATGTTTACATATGTATTTTAAAAACATATAAATATTGTTAAACACCTAATAATTCTAAATAAAAGCCTAAATACATTGGGTCGTAAAATAACTTTAAAGCAGCAAAAACAAGACGGACTCATTATCCAACTTTTTGCCCAACAAATGTATCAAAATGTAATCAGAACTAAAGAAATTTGTTTGCGAATCAAACTTAAAACAAGTTACAAAGGTAATTAAATGACTCAAAATTGTTCTATAATGAAGCTATAAGCTATGATTTTGATATTCTGAGTTTTTAGCTTCTGTAAAATCATGAGACTTAAAAAGATTTGTTCTTCCAAATTTTGACTCCTTAACCTTATTATAAGTTGTTCGAAATACAATAATTTACATTCAAATTCTTCTTGTATTTATTTCATGGATAATTATCAATAAGTTTCTCTTTATATTTTATAAAAATGGAACAAATGAGAAATAAAAATGTAATAATAAGTTTGCATTTAATTTTTTTTCTTCAAACACAAAAAGAGAACGTGTAAGAAATTGGAAGACAAAGTATGTAGGTAAAAAAGCATGGAGCGTAAAAAAATCTTATTAATTTTATTTTTTAGTATATTTAATTTTACGTTTTGTTATTCATTAACATTAAATACATACTTTATAAAAAAAATAAAAATCTATCTACTTTCATCTTCATAAGTTGTTGTTGTAATACACAAAATTTTAAAATTTTGATTGCCAAAACATCCTACCTACCTCCCATTATGCTCTGTCCCTTCTCATACAATATTATCATTTGAAAAACTTTCGGAATAATGTAAATATTATATAGCGTTGAGGTTATGTATTAGTAGTAAACAATAAAGTCTATTAATATTCTAATTTTTTTTAATTTTTAGTTTTAAAATATTTCATGAAATATTTAAAAACTAAATGTATATAATATAAATGATAGAAGAATATGTACAAGTCTAAGAGGAAAAACAGAAAAGTAATATTAGAAAAAAAAAATTACAAATAGTTTTGCTAGTTTTAAAAAAAAACGACTTTATCTCATACTTAACAAAACATAAAATTAAGTACATGTTATTAAAGAGTACTATTTTATTTGTCACAGACTTTTATGGTGGCACTAATTCGTATTAAAAACTTCTTTAAAAATAATTATAATTTAAAACCTGTTATTGTAATATAGTTTGCCAAAGTCAACACATAAAAAAAATGAGTTTGACGAAAATCACGCCAACTACTCTTTTTATATAGCGACATCAAAAGTTTTCAGTACTAACCAATAATACTAGTTTAAAATTCTAAAACTCTCTCTCCAAAATTAATTAATTATGCTTTGTAAAATATTTTGAAACTAAGATGTTACTTGAATAACACTATATCCAATTTAAAACAATTTGTGTAATAATGTTTTCTCTGTTTTAGAAGGAAACATGTAAATAAAGAAAGAAAAAATGCAGTTGTTTGGTTTATATATTACAGAATAAACATCGATATTCTTACAGTCACATTACAACAACTTCTCTAAATTGAGAATGAATATTGTCTTTTTTTCCTTGTTTTTTATATATATTACAGCGGAGAAACATATACTTTATCCTTCCTTTGTCCTATTCAATAATTTTCCTTAGTTCCAAACAAAATTTAATTATACGTTTGCTTTGGAAAATAACTTAAAAATAAGAAAAGAAAAGGAATAATTTGTTATATTTTAATAAAAAATTAAAAATATATAAATTACACATATTTTTATAGACATACGGGGATTTACTAATAATTTTCTTTCGAATAGTAAGGTTTCTTTTAATTTTAAGTTTAATGTTAAAAAGTGAAAGGATTTAAAATCTTGCATATCCTAATTTCTTTTGTTTCTTCCATTACTTCTTATTCTTGCATGAAACAAAGAGAAGAAGACATGCATATATGTTCCCATTCCTTCTTTTATTAATTCTTCACTGTTTTTTTCTTCTACATTGATCCAAAGAAAGAGAGAAATAAAAAAATAAAATATCATAATTGATGTAATATGAATAAACATAAGTACAAAAATATTGTTATTGACAACAATTGCGTGTTTGAACAAAAATAAACCTATTCCATTATTTAAAATTGTTTTTGACTCGGACGTGATCATTTGAGGTTTTGTTATTCATGTAATTAATATTTCTTCAGTTTGTTATTATATTGTTTTATTTTCAACTTTGTATAAAGATATATAAATATAAGATATTCATTAATATAAAGACTTAAAAAAATTTATTTTAAAAATGATAATAGTTTAAAAATAATGAAAATTAATTATTTTAATATTAATATAAATAATTTTGTTATAAACAAGTTTCATTGTTTAAAAACACATAATTTTTCTATAAATCACTTCTCTAGAATCATCTTACTTCTCGAGACCTTAGGATTGATATTAACGATAAGTTCTTCAATTTAGACCAATCAGTTCCTTTATTTCAGTAAGTTGAGTTTCAATCTATTTTCTTTGGTCTTTTCTTGTATATGTTGCATGTAGATCCTACTTAACTTGCATGAGTTTTTTGAGTTTTTGTTGATAATGATTCTAATGATATATATGATTGTGTTTCTATTGTTCATAAGAGCATATAAAGTTTTGTAAGTTTTTTGAGCTACTTTAGGGTCTTGGAGTTGTTTGATCATCTATTAGGTAAGGAATGCTAGTTACTTTGATTTTAGCTATTAAGAAAATTTTGATTTATGCTTGTATGGTAGTTGGATTGTGTAATTGAGTTGTCTGATGAGATATGACCTATTGAGTTGTATTAGGAAGCTTGAATTGCCTTAACTATAATATGATTGAAACTCTATTATGATTTAGTGATTGAACTTGTATTTGGAATGAATTGTATTGTTGAAATGCATATGATATGTGAATTGGTTGTTTTGAACATTTATGGTTGGTGTTAGACTGGTTTTGTAGCGCTGGAATGTCATAAATCTCCATAATCCAGTTATGCAAAATTATGCAAACTCGTTGAGTGACGGTTGTTGAGCGAGAATATATTCACTAAGTGACTTTCGAGAGAATTTAAGTATGTAAGTTCTAGTGGTTTTCTTGCTAAGCGGATAGATTTGGTCTCTAAGCGAGTCTACTGTCAAATACTAATGGTTGAGCGAACATATCTGGTGGTTGAGCGAGAATACTTTAGTTGAGCAAACAAATATGGTGGTTAAGCGAATAAGCTTTCGCTAAGCGAGTAGATCTAATCTAATGATTGAGCAAAAATATCATAATTTTAACTAACTTTTCATATATCTCTTATGATGTGTTTAATGAGTGTGATTATGTGAATGTTAAAAAAAGTTGTTGGTTTATAATATGGTTATGTATGTATGGCGTTTATTCATGTTTGATAATATGGTGACTAGTTCGTGACGTGTGATTGAGAATGGTTAGAACCAATTCAAGGAATTGATGATGATGTTGTTAGTGTGTTCTTTGACATGTGGGAATTATGAAAGCATGTATCCAAATATAGTAACAATCATTCAACTCATATAGAGATGAATGAGGTGAGGGAGAGAAGACAGGATGTTTATACCCTCTAAACCTTTGGTCTCAGGTGCGAATATCGTTTATAACTCTGCAAAGTATAAATACTATTATGGATGCACACTTATATTGAATATATTTGTGCATAGATAATTGAATCTAGAGTTAACTAATTATATTTTTATATGAGCTATAGAATGTAGAATAAATATATGATGTATAAAATTGTTTATGAAGTTTTCTTTTGAACCATAACCTATTTTGTTGTCTTTTTTGTTATTTTATGTATATTGTTTGTTTCTTTTACCATGATCATCTTATTAATGTGAAGAGATGAGAGATATGTGTTGAAACATTTCTTATTGAAAATGATAATACTACATATCCTCTTCTTAATTGTCTAGTGGTTACTTTTAACTTTTTAAATAGGTTATTATTATCTAGTGGTTATGTTTAACCCTTTTAAATATATTTATTATTATAGTCACTATTTTTTTTAATAACTATATAAATATTATATATAAATATTATATCTATATGAGATGAAACAAATCTCTTTTATTTTATCAATTTCATAACCCTTTATTTTTATTAATAATAAACTACATTAAAGTGTCACAATCAACAAGTATTTGTTTAACGCGTCTTTTAAAACCTACTTTATCATTGATTGAAATCAAATATATTTTTTATATAGTTTTTTATTTTAGAATTTTTTTAATGGTTTCAAATAAATTAAATAATAATAGCATGTCCGAGCATGTGTTAAAAAATTTATTGCAAGCTCTTCTCTAAAAATAATTCATTATTTTGTGCGATAAATATAATTTCCTATCTATTTGGCTGCATCTCCTCCTATCCAAAGTAATTGGCTTAAGGTTAACGTGTATAAGAAGCATTTAACAAATAAACATTTAATATGTTTTGCTTAAAATGTTTTTATTTAATATAACACGTACATGTGTTTTTAAATATCCTCGTAAATTTCAAATATAATTATTTTTTGAAAAGTGTCTATATAAAAATAATAATAACATTTGAAAGTCATTGCAAAATATATATAATTTTGAAATAAAAAAAATCGTCAAATGTTTTGAAGCTCCGGTGGTAGTATTAGTAATTTATTTTAGGATTATGGAATAGAAAATGAAGTATTTAGGGGGTGATGTCATGAATTAAGTATTAACAACGTAGGTGAAAAGAAATAAAACAGTGACCTTTTTATTATAATTATAATTATAATTGTTGGATGCGCATGCTGGTAGATGTGGTGGATAATTGGCTTCGTAAAGTCAGAAAGTGTTCAATTTTTTACTAGTCCACTATACTTTTACAAAATACAATTTAATTTCTTGAAGAAAGATCTAGGAATGTTCAAAATTTGCTCTCTATTATGACTTTTACGGATCAAATTTAGATATAATTTATTGTTTTTTAATTAGAAAATTTAAATTAATTTTGGTAATTTAAATTAATACATTTTTTTATATTGTAACTATTAAGGTGAAAGTGAACACACAGTACTAATGAAGCTTTAGAAATTACATTCCATTTTTTCTATTTTTTTCACACACAAGTTTTTTCTATTGATAATTTTTACATACTTCCCATTTAAAACCTTATTTAAGAAACTCATTTTCTAAAACGATTTCCATGTGGTAAATATTTTTAAAGTAGTTTTTTATTTCATTGGTTGGTGCACACGTTATTTAAGTGAAAAAAAAACATTTATTTTGTACATTACTCATGCGTTTTAATTTATTTGACCATTTAACATATGAAATTAAATAAATCAAATTTATAATAAATAACTTGTATAGTTTACTTTGTTAAAATTATATATAATGTACTACTTGTAGAAAATATATTCAAAATAAACTATTTTTTATAAGAATGTGAAGTGGAATTGAAATTTTAAAAGTTTATTAATTGTCTATGAAGCATTCCCCGAGCATTTATTTCATATGAAGAAACGTTTTGAAAAAAATATGAGACCACAATATATTTTTCCGCCTTCAAAGTGAAATATGGAATGTGGGATGTGACAACACCTCGTCAAATATTATTCACTATATCTTTTAAAATGTAAAATTTTATTCGACTGTATACTTTTATAATGATATTTATAATTAACTATGTGATTTAATAATTACTTTACATTTTTATTATAATAAAAGTTTTTACTCCTAAATATATAATGCTAATTTTATTTGTGATAATAATTAGATGGTAAAAAATATTAATAAAAATAATAAATTATTAACAATAAACTAATTAATCTAGAAAAATATCTTAACTTTTTAAAAAAAGAAAACCGTATTTCCTCCACTAAACAACTTTATTTTCTTTTGTTTCTTTCACCTGCCTTCTTTTACTATTACCAAAATATGTTTTATTGTAATATATGCAACCATTATTTGTTTTCATTCACACTAATAAAAACTCATAGCCACTACTTTTATATAACAAAAAAATAACAATATTATAATTACAAAAAATAAATATAAATAACTTTTATAGCTTAATATATATTTTAAGACAACATCGTTTAAATAAAATATTTTAAAATTTAACATAAAGTCTAAAACAAACTAATACTTAATCATTTAGGACAAATGATAAAAAGTTATAAATACTACTTATTAAGTGTCCTAAACTATATAAGAGAGTCTAATGATAGAAGTGTCTAACGCATGTTTGATAACCGCTAAACGTTATAAGGAATATTGTAACAAAATATTTAATTACAGTGTCTAATAAAAAGCTAGAACATCTAGAATAAATGTAACTAACGCTCAACATTAATACCTAAACATCATAAGTTACTCAAAATAGACAACACTGGTAATACTCGAAACATTATGTCTAAATGCTTAAGATCGTCTAAATGCTTAAGATCGTCTGATGCTTTAAAGCATATACTTTCTAGTACCTCTTTGTGTGTTGTGGTGTGCTCTATTTTTCTGTGCAGATTTTCACTTTTATCCAAAGGTCTTTTCAGAATCAGAACAATGTTAAAAGATAGGAAAATGTTCAAGAAATGTCTCACACATTTTCTACTTGTCATTTTCGTACACACATCATAGTTTTTTTTATCAAGATACAACATAGCTTGTGATTATACCATAGAGGTTATACACCTAGAAGAACGTTAAAGCTTTGAGTAATAGATATTTTTCGAATAAGTTTATATAAAGAAAATTGTGAATATTAAATTAAATATATTTTTAAAATTTATATTATAAAAATTATAAATTTTTAATAAAGTAATTTATTATAAATAAATATACAAATATATAAAACTAGAAAAAAAAGGTCACTAAGAATTTGTTCCTCCAAAAATAGAGTTTCAGCAACAAACAGCTTATAATATTAGAAAAAATATAATGAAAATTTAGTATTTACAAAAGGAAATTGTACTTTAATAATGAAAGGTCTAATTTTGAAAAATAAATTACCTAATGTATTACTCGTTTCAAGAAACTTTAAAAGTGTATGTAATTAAAAAAAAGTTTAATAGCCAATTTAGTCCTCACTTTGGTTGAAAAATCTCAATTTAGTCCCTCGTTATAAAAGTGTTTTGAATTAGTCCTAACTTTTAAAATAGTGGGTCAGATTGGTCCTTTCTGTTAAATATAAGTTAACAAAATTAATGGATGATGATGTGACACAACTTAAAGCTAACGAGGGACCAATCTAACACATCAGCTTTAAGCTGTGTCACATCATCATCCATTAATTTCGTTAACTTATATTTAACGAAAGGGACCAATCTGACCCACTATTTTAAAAGTTAGGACTAATGTAAAACACTTTTATAACGAGGGACTAAATTGAGATTTTTCAATCAAAGTGGGGACTAAATTGGCTATTAAACCTAAAAAAAATAACGGTTACATATACTATTAACGAATTCATAGTAAACTATTAAGAAAGGTATAATTGGACGTGTTGATTTTTATATAGACCATGTTTTTATATGTTATAAGAAATTTGAAAGAAAATGATTATGTTTTTCAAAGAGTAGTTTTATTTTGAATTCTATTCAACAAGAGAGATAGATGGATGGGAGTGTAGGCATTGTTTGAATGTTATGAATGGGTGCATGTGTGTTGTATATCTGTTGGAATATGTATAGCCTCGTGTAAGACCTCATTGGTCATCATCACTCACCAGTCAATTCTATGAGCACGAGGAAAGAAAACAGAACAACTACTCCTTCTGTTGTTATGTTATGACACAACATTCCACGAACTATCTTCCCATACTTCTAAATTGACGGCTTTTTTTCTATTACTACACTTTCTATCTCTCCTTGGATTTTCCATTTCTTTATAAACATTTTACTTTTTCTTTCCCTCTATCACTCAAATATCAATTTCTTACTAAATTAATATCATCATATTTTGAATGATAATTTGTATGATGACAACTAACTATTTCTATCGTCATAATAAATTAACTAGTGATATAATTATAAATAATACCTTACTTATTGTATGAGTTAAAATAAAAGTTATTTATTATGTCAATTTAAATAATAACTAATTTAAAAAAATGAGTTATTACGTGAGATGAAATTGAAAATGACATTGTAAGTCTTTTTATTGTAACATAGTTTCCAACTTATCTAACTTTTCATATATGAGTTTTAATAGCATCAATTTAGCTTTTTATTGTTTTTAACACCTTCTTTTTATTATGTTTTTTTTTTCATTTAGTGTTATGTTTTTTTCGTTTGTGTTTTCGTTATGAGATTTATTTATGTTAATTAATGGACTACATATTGATATTTGATTTTGGTTGTAACCATGAAACAAAGATTCTCAATTACTTTATTGCTATTTACATTTAATCATAATATATTAGATGTGTTATTACTATGTGGTAAGTTGGGGCTCGTGGATCGGTTGTGGTATAAAGAAGAACGGTGCAGTCAGACGGTTACGACAGTCATTGAATAGAGTTAAACTGCAATTAATACGGTTAGTGCTATTGATGAATGGTTAATGTTCGCATTAATGTTCATTAAGAGGTAAATTAATAGGTTTGATTTTCATAAACCCTTAAATTTCAAAGTAAGACACTTTTTCATAATTTTTACAATAGACCTTCATACGAAACATATCTTACTTGAGCGTCAGGGTATCTTCTGCATGTCAATCCTCCTCAAGCCTATCGGATCGGTCCAACAGAGCAGGGAGAAGAGTGAATGTTCGTCCAATCCAGTAGAAACATGTGTTTTTTTAGATGATGAATTTGAATGGATTTAGAGATAAAGTTTTTGTTGTTTCTTTTTAAGAGATTTGGAAAGTGAAAAAATATGAGTGAAATTTGTGAATAATTTAATTGATATGGTAAATAATTTTTTTAATAAATTAAATTATAAAATTATTATTTTTCCTTATAGTAAAAATTTATATATATATATATATATATATATATATATTATTATTATTATTATTATTATTATTATTATTATTATTATTATATAAGTGGTTTCCTCTCCTCCCATGTTCAATGCATAACACCACCCACCCACAATGCAAACTCATAATCAATTTCCGCACTTATGAGATTGGATGAATAATGTATCCCGCAACTTCATGCCCTCTCTCGTAGCAAATCTATTCAAGAAAACACAAAATATCATAAATTCATAGCTTCAAACAGAAAATCAGCCTAACAAAATTATATTTTTAGGCAAATTTTCAGTACTTTCTCTCTTAATTCCTACAAGGTAATTGCAATCATCCCTAAATAAAATACTGAAACATGGGCATGGAAGTGAATACGGCAATCACAACTATATGTTTTAACAAAATTGTCTTTGTTTCTTTTGTGTGTTTGCAATAATTACCCACTTTGAAGAGAACAGAGACTATTGAGTTTGTAGTAGAAAAGCTTCAAGTATGTTATGTTCATTTCATATCCTTCAAGGAATAGTAAGTGTTCTTGAAAATCGATGGACACTAGAATGACCTAAATGTGTCCTTGAACAATGTGTGTTGGCATTTATTGGAACCTTACAGTTGATACGGATCAAAGTCTTCCTTGAAACCTCAAAGGAATGTTTGTAATGACCATGAAATAGAAACTATGTAATGACCATAATATTGTTTTGTCTTTTCTTTCAAAAATCTAATTGATCTTATGAAAACCCTGTAAATTGTTTGCTTATCTTAAAATCATAATTTGGAGTACCTAATCATCATTTGTACTGACAAATAGATTTAATTGAAAAGACACGAAAGACATGTAACTTACCTTATGTTGGCTGGCTGTTGTTTCAAACAGTCCACAGAGCTCCTACACAGATTATTTATGGTAAGGTAATTGGTCTATATAGTATAAGTTTTTAATACAAGATTCAATTCATATCATAATTCCGTAGAAGTTAAATTTGGAATGAGAAAAATATAAAGTAGTCATTCTCTTCAACACAACAACTAAATTATACAAATAAAAAATAGTCACAGATTGTAGTAAAATAAATAAATTATTTTATCTTATAAAAAGCAAGTTGATGAAATATGATAAAATACATTAAATAACATAACTTATGTCTCACCTCAGTAACCTAGAGATTATGTCGATTGCTTTACTCCAAATTTTTAATTTTTATACATGCAACTTTACATAATTAAGATTTCACAAGCATTCAATATATGAACAAATATTATATTAATCTTTCTTTGAACTATATTGTAATATATATAGATTCTTTCTCTTTGAATAAGAAAATCTATATTGAATTTATCAGCCTCATATTGGTTTGTCACAAATGTTGTATTTTCTTCTGACCTTGACAAAGAGCAAAATCATGAAGAAAGATTAAAGATAAAAAAGTACTCGGAGGGTTTGAAAGATATAAATCAAACTTAAAAATTATGTATTTTTATTTATTGATAAATCCATTTAATATACAGTGCTAGGTTGATAACTAACTATTTTTTTAAAATAAAATTATGATTTATTGAAAAATATTTTTAACTCATTAAATATTATTTTTTATATTAATCAAAATTAATAATCATTCATAATAATTTAATTAAATTTTATTCTCAAATATAGTTTTATAATTAATTTAATAGAGTTTACTAAAAAAATTTAAAGAAATTTTTTAGAGAGAGAAAAAAAATGGATTTATGGATTGCATGAAGAAACAATTGAAACGGTAATTATGATAATAAAACAATATTTTACTTTATGAATTAGTTAAAAACTAAGGTAATTTTGGTGGATAAGACAAATTAGTGTAAATAAGTATTTATCTTCATCTTTTGTTTTTACAAAAGGGTTTTACCAAAAAAGAAGTTATTTTCTAAGCCAATAAGTTTTCTAGAGTAGAGTTTCAACTACATTAAACCTTTTTTATATTATTAATAATACACTAACAGCTTTACTATTTCAACCTCACATTCTGTAAATTCTATTTTTTAATTTCTAGATGTGTTTTTCACACATGCAATTTGAGGGAAAACAATTTCTCAATGGTCTCAAATTGCTATTTTTTTATCCACATAATTGATTTTTTTAATAGTATATATGTTTATTTTATGTACTTTTTATCTCACTCTCTAGATGAAATTTGATATTCTTAAAAAAATATTAATTTTTAAAAATAATCTTATATCATAAATGAAATTACTACTAGTAAATATAAAATTTAATTTATATAATTAAGTAGATATGTATTGTACATTATAATTCATAGTTTATATGTTTAAAAATCTGGTTTATTATAAAGTTTAATTATATAAAAACGAATATTTATTCTAGAAGCTAAAAATATTTAGTTATAAATGAAGAATTTACTTGTTTGTTGGAGTGAAGAAAAGGAAAAGACTGAAATATGATATAAATGAGAAAATAAATAATTTGGTTGCTGTGGTTAATGTGAATAAAAGGAGGAAGAGTAAAAGTAAAGCACAGAAGGCGAAAACAAACAGTCAAAAAGACCTAGGAAGATCAATCGATATATAGTAGCAGCAGCAAGGGTTGTAGAGGCAATGGAACCTTTTGGTCGAGGTGGCGGTGGCGGTGGTGGTCGCGGCCGCGGCCGTCGCTCTCAATCTATTTCACGGGTAACTAATATTTTCTTGTGTTTGAAGGTCATTAGGTTATTATTTTTTAAATAAAATAATTACTTTGGGGGTTTTACGAATATGAACGGTTTTGTAGGTTGTTGTTGGCAACGAGCAATGTGGGCGAGGTAGGGGCAGCGAAGAGAAGAAGCAAGAGCAATGTGAGCGAGGTAGAGGAAGCGAAGAGAAGAAGCAAGAGCAATGTGGGCGAGGTAGGGGCAGCGAAGAGAAGAAGCAAGAGCAATGTGGGCGAGGTAGGGGCAGCGAAGAGAAGAAGCAAGAGCAATGTGGGCGAGGTAGGGGCAGCGAAGAGAAGAAGCAACCGCAGAATTCATCACCTGATTCTCGTTCCGATTCTGATTCTGTTGGAATGGGAATGGCAAAGTTAAATATTGGCGATGACGTTGATAAGCCATCAGCAGCAGCCGCAGCATCCGCAGCAGTAGGAGAGGGAGGGTTTGATATATGTCACCGTAAGCAACCTGGAAGCGTGGTTCTGAAACCTCCATTGCTTGCACAGAACAGAGAAAGGAGAAAATCCCGTAGTAGTAATAACAATGGCATTGGGTTATCGTTGAGGCCTGGGATGGTGTTTCTGAAGGGTTACCTTTCACTGAGCGATCAGCAGAAGATAGTGGAAAGGTGCAGGGAGTTGGGGGTGGGCGTGGGAGGATTCTACCAGCCTGGTTACGGGGAAGGAACCAAGATGCATTTGAAGATGATGTGCCTCGGAAAGAACTGGGATCCTCACACCTCTCAGTACGGAGAACGACGACCATTCGACGGAGCAAAACCCCCCCAC
Source organism: Vigna umbellata (assembly GCF_029865625.1). Classification (NCBI taxonomy): domain Eukaryota; kingdom Viridiplantae; phylum Streptophyta; class Magnoliopsida; order Fabales; family Fabaceae; genus Vigna; species Vigna umbellata. Next base: position 2,496,208 of record NC_142166.1, read on the forward strand.
ATCCCTCCCGAGTTTCAGACATTGGTCACTAATGCACTTCGTGATTCCAACGCCCTCGTTCCTCAAAATCGCCTTCCCTCCATCTCACCCGACATCTGCATTGTCAATTTTTACTCCCAAACTGGCCGTTTGGGTCTTCATCAAGACAAGGATGAAAGTGAAGACTCTCTTCGCCGAGGCTTGCCCGTCGTATCCTTCTCCATCGGAGACTCTGCTCAATTCCTCTATGGAGATCACAGGGATCCCGACAAGGCAGAGAAACTGCAACTCGAATCTGGGGATGTTTTGATCTTTGGTGGCCCCTCCAGAAATGTATTCCACGGAGTTAGCGCTATTCATCCAAACTCTGCCCCCAACCTCTTGCTGCAACAGACTAATCTACGCCCTGGTCGATTGAATCTCACTTTCAGACAGTACTAAGTTAAATTCATATATATACCTTTCCTTCTATTCTCACTAATATATTCTATCTAATTTCTAAAGTAGCCTCGTATTAACTGAAATTATGCTCGTAAACTATGCTAATTTTGCAGCCACTGTTCTCCTTATCTGTTGTTTTTGCTTTCCAAACTGTCTGTGCTTCACTACACTATAGCTCGTTATTTGTTACTTTGCTTGTTTATCTATTATGGATCCATTCTCTTATTACTGTCATTCCGCCATCCATCACTTTGTATGCCGCAAGTTAAATTCTTTCTCGTCTGGATTTCGTGTAGAATCAAGTTTTTTTTTTCCACTGGTACGGTTACTGCATTTAGTCAAAATAGCGTACTATTCCTTGACTGCTACCATTTGGACAAGAAAACCATGTCATAATTCAACTTTCAATGTCTCCTAGAGGGCTTTACTTTATTTTTCATTTACAAGATAAATTGAAATTTAATATCCAGTCAGCACCTTTATTACTTTTTTATTTTGGGTACAAGTATAGACCAACATTGCATTTCACTCAAACAGAGCAGTCGAAGCATCCATTATCAATGTTGGCTGAATAAATTTAACTAATAAATAGCATTAGAGTTCAATTGTTGTGGAGCTGCTTTTTGACCTTGAATCAGGCTCGGTTCCCCAATGCTAATGCAGCGGAATCAATATGTACAAGCAAACAAGAATAAACTTTTTGCTTCAATCTGTCAACAGTCTCCACCATCCCTTCACTTTCCGTGTTGCAACTGCTCCTCAGGTTGTCCAGCCACTCGTTTGCATGCTTAAGGTGTGACAGTGTTAGAGCTATATTATTGGCTTGCTCAATTTGTCTCCCTGCAACATCCTTACTATCCTTGCTCTTCTCACGGGAGCTAACGGAAAATCCAGCATCTAATGTCTTTTCCAGATACATCAGAAACCACGATCTTGTTTCATTTAAAAGTAACTCTCTCAGCTCGTTGATCTCTTTCATACCACCCCCTTTGGCCCATTCTTGTTTCTCAATCCCTGATAGTTCGGTCAAAGGTTTTGAAGACTTTGCCGTGCTTTTAGCTGGCATCAAACCTGCTGTCGTGCCAGATTTATGCCTTTCTAAGGGAGTTGAAATTCTGTATAGTTGAAGTGATTTATCATTCAATTGAGCTGTACCATTTGGCTGGTCCATGAGCTGTTGGAGAGCAAAAAATTTGCTTAGTGTGGCATGAGGGTTCTCTGAAGATGCGAAAGAGCAGACGTTGGCGAACATACTGAAAACCAAAGATGAAGAGGTGACATTTGAGGGACACAAAATAGCAATAGGAACTGTGCTTTCATTTGTAACCCAAATTAACTGATGAAGGCGTTTGATTACTACGGAATGAATGTATTGTCTATGTACTAACGAGTACCAAGGTTTAGATTAAAAGACAGTATATACCTCAGGCATTTAACTGTGGTTGTTGCTGCAGACGCTTCTTTTTGGGCTTGTACTACAACCTGAGATGCTAGATGTTTCCTTCTAAGAATAACCTTCGGTAAAAGGAAATAAAGTGGGCAAGGAGGAAATTACGTTTAGGTTTTGTATGATTGCCAAGTAAAAAATCATGTTAATACGCAAAATCCAAGTGCTCTGGTCGAATTAAATATAGTTTGTTTTAAGCCTAACACATGTTTCAATGCACGTTTATTGCTAATCCGTCACGCATTGGATTGGCGATTAATGACAATTATCAACGTTTCAATTAATGATAAGAATGCACCTTTCCGGGCCGGAGAAGCTTGGCTGGCAAAGAAGACCATGGGATTGTCTCAGTGCTCTTGCTTTTATCTTTAGCGCCAGACAACAAATTCATATTCAAATTTTCCTGTTTAGTAGGACTACTGTGTTTGGCAGAAGTGCGCACAGAAGGTGCTATGACAGCTTCTCGGATGTTAGATTGAGCGACGTCTTGCTTTGGTGAAAATGCTTCAAGTCGAGTGCCAGTTTGAGTCATTGGGAGCACCTGTGATGCTAAAATCTATTATTAAATAATTTTCAACAACAGTACAAAAATATCGAACTGATTGTATCTGATAAGTTCATTGAAGTTATTTGCAATTTTCATTCAAGGCCAATCGTACTTGATTCTATATATCACTCTCACTTTCCCAGTTACTCCAAAGCTACATAGAACGAGTTAAATTCTACAATACAACCATATATTCTTGAGCCTTTAGGAAACGGAATCCAGAGCAAGAATCATACCTGACCTTTGATGTCTAGTTGCTTTCCTTTCACAGATCCCACCTTTTTACCATCTGCGCCCATTTCTAGATCATTTCCTTTGCTTCCTACATTAGCCTCTAGCCCGTTAAGCTTTGAGTTTGGATTCAGAACACCCTGCATATACCTGGATGCAACACCTAGTTTTTCCTCTTTAATAACAATCTTCTGACTTGAACTTGGATTCTCTTTGGCTTCTGTTAAATCCGTGGATTTGGAACCATTAACTCCATCACTATGAGGATGCTCTGATTGTTCTAACATCTGCATTAAGTCCTTGGGATTGCCTTCAAAAGGATGGCGTCCAGGGAGTGCTCTAACACCAACAAGAATAGGGACAGGTGTCCCAGCTTCGATTCCATCCACATAAAAGAATTGCCCAAGCTGCAGCTTATTATTCAATATGAGCTCGTTGTCTTCCTTCGAAAGTGAGACATAGGTTGAGTGAGAAGAGTCGGAGACTTTTATGAAGAAACCTTGGTTAGGCCATAACTCAGAGCCAGATAGTGCGGGCACGATGCTGATCACCTGCAGAAGAACAGAGCGATATTCCCCGCGTACTTTTACGTTAGAGTTCATACTCTGAAGAAGCTTCAGTAGAACTCCAGGCACCAGGGATGCCATTCTTCTTCCCCTTGCAACTCAAATTGTAAATGTCATGCGTTATACTTTTCAAGTGTCAGTAACAGGAAATTGAATGTTATCATGAGATCTTTAGTGCACAAAAAAAATGAGCAGAAAAACAGCTTTCTTTGCAGGTGAACATGTAAGATATTACTGTTTAAGGGATGATTGAAGCACAGGACAATAGGGCTTCCGCAATGGCTTAACAGAGAACATCTAAAGGTTTGCATGAAGGGCACGTAACCATCCAATTCTCTTGGCTTGGAAGCCAAGCCAAGGGACCATCCCATACTTACAACACATTCTGTCAGACACGAAAATGACAAATCAGCCCCTTTTATAACACAACATAAATGAGATATTATTATGTCTATCTTTTGGACATTGTGGTCTTTACGGTGGTAGGATTCAATCTGGTAGCGTTTCGTTTTTTAAGCTAGAGGCAATGTAAACATTAAGATAGGTAAGGATATTCCCATGTCAATTTCTCCTAAGATGACCCACAATCGATTACTTCTCTTTTGTTGATCCTCAATATTAGAGCTTGGTTTAAGCTCGATTTACTTAAACACAAAAACCTACGACTGTATATACTTGGTTTAAATCTTTTGTAAAACTATTTAGTTATTATGATCACAACATTCTAGTTTAAATGATACCATGAATTATTGTTATTATTTTCAAAACCTTGAACAATTTCTCAAATAATGAAAAAAATGTTTTTATACTTTTTAAAATTTTAAAATAGACTTATTAAAAAATATTTGAAATAATTTTTCAAAACAAATAAAATAATACAAATCGAAAAAAAAAACTAACGAGTCACGTAAAACAAAATACATGCATTATAAGAAAATATTATTTTCCTGACCAAATTTTGTAGATGAAAAAAAAATTTGTTAAAAAAATTGTCTTAATATTTACAAGCGAATTTTAACTACGAATTTTAGGATTTTAATTACAAATAATAAATTCATCAGTAACTCACAATTTTTATTACTAATCAATAATTCTTTCGATAAATTCTATCACTAAAATAGGAGTTAAAATTTTTGTTTTAGATTTGACCCTATCGTAATAAAATTTATCAATAATACCTTTTTAAAATATGTCGGTAATTAAATTTGTAATACATTCATCAATAATTAAATTTTGAAAATTTATTGATAAAATGGGGATTAATTCATCAATAGTTAAAATATTTGTTATAAATTAAGTTGAAATGAGTAGAAAAAAGAAAAAGAAAGATAAAAAGTGACAAACTCACTTCCTCTCACAAATGAATTAGACTTTAATTAATTTAATTTTATAAAATTGACTTGTCTCATATTTGTACTTACTTATATATTATTGACTTTATTTCTAGTTGTTAAGTATGACTTTAATAAAACATTTTTTTCCATTATTAAACTTTGTTATCATATGATTGGTCATTACACTTGCTAATAATTGGAAATTTCTTCAAGTAGACATAATGTTTTCTAGATCGATTATCTTCAAAAAAACCACTCCTAGTTTGAACGACCATGATAAACTTAACAAAGCCATAACTTAAGCAAACCCAAGACAATGGGTTTAGAGACTTCCAAGCAAGTATACTTTAATAATTTCTTTTATAAAACTTCCTTCTTAATTTAAGATCTTAATAAAACTTTGGCTTTAGATACTACGTAATTGTAACTAACAGCAAAAATAATCATGAAAGAGTAATTACTTTCAGACCATAAAATGGCAAACATCATCATTTTAAGGTAAACAAACCAAAATCATAAATGTATTTGTCCATGATCAAACAGATGATCGAGGAGTTAGAGCTCTTATAGAGATTGTAGAGTGTTCAAGAAAATAATGTTTTAGAGAAAATGTAAGTGTTTAAGATAATGAGACGAGTTTAGAAATTCTATTTATTTAATCAACTTATTTTTAAATTTGATAATACTTGGTCTCATTATTTTAACACACCTACCAACTCTAATATTCTATTTTCCAGGTTCTTATAGTCTTCCAATCTTTTATATGTTCTCTTTTTGTGTTTGATAATACTTTGTGTTCTCTTATATGCAAACTTATTATTACATTTTTATTTTTCATTTGTTTCATTTTTATTAAAAAAAAAGATAAACTGATATATGATTATCGATGGAACAAATACTAGAAGAACTTGAAGATGAATCATTTCAGTTCAAAGGACTTATAACAAAGTCAAGAAGTCAAAACTTGGAAGAAAAAATCTCTTTAAAACTCATGATGCTACAAGAAGCTAAAAACTCAATATCAAAATCATAGCTTATAACTTAATTATAGAATAGTTTTCAGTCATTTAATTACCTTTGTAATTTCTTTTAAGTTTTGTAAGTTTGATTTGCAAACATATTTCTTTAGGTGAACATTTAGTTTTGATTATTACATTTTGATAAATTTGTTGGACGAAAGAAATCGTTGGGAGACCAATCATTGGACAATGAGTCAAAGTCTGTTTTTCTGTTTCAAAGTTATTTTACGACCGAATGTACTTCAAAACTATATTTTTTAAGAAGAAAGATCCAAGAAAATTTTAATATTAAATTATGTACTTTTGTTTAATTAGTGATAATGATTAAATATATAAATTTTAAATATATTATTTTGACCCTTCTAAAATTGGTGTTTAAGATCACCCACTTTGGATGAAAAACCAAGGTATATACCTTTCTCACTCCATTATACTTCCTTTAAGTTGTGAATTATCCCTGAATTGGAAATTTGGTTAATAACTGATCATTGTATTTATGAGTCTAATCTTAAAACTAGACAATCATTAACTTCTAATTATTTTGATAACTTTTTGGCAAGTATACCAAATCGTTACAAGTAATACAGTGATAAATAAAGTATCGTTCTCCTCAGGGAATTTGTGTTACGTTATTCAATTAAAATTTATTTATCAAAATCAATTGAACAACAAAATATAGGTGAATTAACAGTTTCAAGCTAGATGACAATTTAAAATTGAAATTAAAATTTAAAGAAAGCTTCATTGGAATTGACTTCATGACCACATTACAGTGACTAATCTGAGCAATATAACTTGCGTTCACACATCAACATCACAGTATCTTGGTTTAATTCCTTAAAACAAGTTCTAAAGAATTATGTTCAATTCTTAATTCCTTAAGTAAGTAAACATAAACTTTGCATTAAGAACGATGTTATTGATGACCAGGAGAATTGAAACTATTCCTAGCATCTTTCCTTCTGGTTGCTTTTCTTGCGTTAATACTCAAATTTACTTTCCAGTACAATTTAAATATAAAAACAAGTTTATTTTACTTCCGTAAAATAAAATAAAAAGTAAACAAGAAAAGCATACGAACACAATTTATATTGAACAGGAAAGATTACATCAAATGTCAGCCATTACAGTCAATTCCAACGAATAAAAGTTTAGCCTATCCTAGACATCACAAACATACTCATTTCTGCAATTCCTTGCATGATGTGCAGTCTTGATGTCTTCAGAGAGGTCTCCTGATGGTCTCCAGAGCAGTTCTTCCCCCCAAAAATCTATTTTCCAGTCCTCTTTCTTATCCCTCAAAACACGTCTTTTAAGAGACAGTTTATTTCTCATAAAACTGCTCCCTTCGCTCAGCGCACAGAAGCAGATTCGCTGTGCGAATTAAAATTAATTCAGCACTCAACTGCACCAACTCGCTAAGCGCACAGCCTCTGATGCGCTGTGCGAATTCAAGAGTTGAAATCTCCAAACTGGCATGATTCGCTCAGCGAACCAATTATGGTGCGCTGTGCGAATGGATTCTCCTGGCTCTGCGAATTTTGCTTCTGCTATGCGAGAATTGGCTGACAAATTCACTTTTGTGCAACTTTTCCTGAACAATAATTTACAACACAATCTACTTCCTATTACGACTTTTCACTGAGTAATAACATAAATAATTACAAAATTGAGATCATTTATAAGTGTCAAAACATCTGTTTTTTCACACTTATCAACTCCCCCAAACTTGAACTATTTCATGCCCTCAGGAAATAACAGAAACATATGAACAACACATAACACACCTTTGACATTTTGATAGAATGACTTTACACATCAGACAAATCACATGCATTCCTAAAGATTCAAACAGGTATGACACAGTACAATACTCAAAAATTCACCTGTGTATAGAATATGTAAAACCAGATCAACATTTATCAGTCTCACCACTCACAGTGTTTGTCCTCACAGCAGAATTGTCATAGAACTTCATCAGCTTTTGCATTTCATTTGATTCACACACTTCACACACTATTGGTTAAGTCAAAAGGTCTTTTCAGGTTAAGATTTGGCTTGGCTAGAAAAAGAATCATGGTTTTTCTTGGATTCAAAGACACCTATTAAGAAGAGAACAACTTCAATTCCCAATCCAGTACTCAAATCCCAAAATATATCATTTATCACATACCATTTTCTTTCACAGCTCAACCTTTTCTTTCATTTTGAGCTTCTTCCTTTTTTTTTTTTTCTTTCATATTTTTTTCTTTCCCCCAAACTTGAATTCAACCTTAACCTCCTTTAAAACATAATACATGTTCTCTTCTAAGGTGTAAGGTAGGATATCATCTAATAGGCTCAAGGTGGAAGGAAAAAAAAAAATTTCAAGGCTCAAAAGGTTCACAAATGTATCACAGTGTCTCAAGGTTGGCTATCTGGCCAAGTAGCTATATGATCAATACAAACAGGGCCTTTTTCATCCTTAACCAAAAAGAGTGTGTACATAGAATCAAACTCATGCAAAATCCAAGTCCATATCCAGACAATTCAATATCTCTCAATCAGTATATGTGCTCAACACTCACAAATCTGGTCATATTCATACACACAGATAAAAATTTTGAAGCACAGTAACCACAAACATACATGTCATCATCATCAGGAATCACATAACTTAATCAGACAATGCATAGTCATTAAATCAAAACCTCAAAGTCTTTACAACCACAACCAACATCACAAATAAACTGAGTTCCACAATAACATCTAAACTGAAACATCTAAAAACAACATAACAAAAACATAAATAACACATCAATAACATCTGTCCATCAGCACTCTACCAGGACGCATCTGGCCTGGATCTCCACTGGCTCTCCTGCGAATGATAACTCTGCTGTACCCATCTGGGATCTGGCTCCTCTTCTTCCTCATCACCATCACCTGCCATCATGTCCTCCTGCTCATCTAACTCTGGCTCTGGTGCTCCTGGAAAGGCACTCCCCCACCTAGACTCTGGCCTGCCCTCAGGCCATGGAATATGTTCTGCAAACTGGGCCCCACTCATCAGTGAGTCGGGAGGAAAATCAGGGATTCCCAGGGACAAGTGATACATGCTATCCTGTAAAGACACCTGACCCTGCCTCATACTAGTGCACCAGTCGCGGATATCGTCCTGACGAGCCAGACTCTGCTGCATGTAGCGAGTGAAAAGATCAGGTGAAGGAACAGACGGCGCTACAGGTGGTCTGGCCGCTCTAACATTCCTGCGTGGCGGAGGAACTGGAGGAGGGGCATTCATAGCAGAGAAGTCGTCCCTGCTGCTGCAATTTCTATCAAAGAATTTCTTGTTGAGAGGGGGTTGAAGTTTCAAAGTGATATCAGAAACTCCAGGTACTCCACTGGCCTTGCACAATGCTGTCACCAAGGCAGGAAATCCAAGCTTACATGTATCATTATCAGCAATCAGTGCCATTTCTTGAGAGATATAAGCTCCCACATCCATGTCAATCCCTGTCATAATGCCATATACCATATAAGATCTTTCCAGATTGATGTCGGAAGTATGAGAATTGGGACAAATGTTGGTGAATGTGAAGAGACTCCAGATAGTGGCCAGTGAATTCAAATGTTTCCTTAATATTCTCACTGGTGTCCCACTAGTGCCAAGCTGATAGCCATATCCGGGAAGGCATAAAGTGGAGGCAATAAGGTCATGATCAGGATAGGTAGACATAAAAGCACCGAGAGGGCATGGCTGAAACATCAGTGTATTCAAAATCCTGTTCATTGATCTGCGATCATAGCGTACTAGCTTGCCTCTCACTTTTGAAACTCTAGAGTGAGGCTGAGAGTGGTCAGGTTCCCAAGCATTTGCATAAAATTCTTTAACCAAGACTTCATCAATCTCATCTGGAAGGCTGGCTAAAACAAAGTTCCATCTTCTCTTCTCCAGTTCTTCCTGGATATGGTCATACTCTCCAGGTTTCAATTCAACCCTCCTCTCAGGTAATAATGCCCTTCCCATGATAACCTGATGAAACCTATCAGAATGTGCCTCTGATATAAAACGGTCCTGATCATAGTTCAGGAGAAGGTGCTCCTCTTGGGCTTCTGAAGGTTGGGATCTAGAAGAAGACCCTCGGGTGGTCTTCCTCTTCTTTTCTTGTGTGCTCTTGGGAGGTGCCATCTGCAAGAATTAATGGACAGTGCAAACAATTGTGGAAAATGGGTCAGAGCAAGTGAATTAATCAAAACACAGATGCTGCCAGATGGAATTCGCTATGCGCCAGTGTGCGCTATGCGAATTTGCATTTTCAGTGCCTACTGTCAAGATCAATTCGCTATGCGACACTGGTCGCTATGCGAAAAAGGCGAAATAGGTGTCCACTCTCTGGGAATATTCGCTATGCGACCAGAGTCGCTGTGCGAATTTCATATCAGCAATAAAACCTATAATTCGCTGTGCGACTTTCTCGCTAGGCGAATTTCATGTTCAGAAAACCAGACCTCTAATTCGCTATGCGAATCTGTCGCCTAGCGAGAGACAGCGCAGAGGACATCCATCAGATCAAATGACAGTCATGGTTATGCATAAAACAGATAAGGCTTGAAAGTGTATATGCACACAGTGGTTCAAGAGAGCATTCCAATCAGACCAAAACTCCTATTATACTCCTATGAACATTAAAAACAGAGAAGCAAATGGAGAGTAGAAAATGAAACCTGTGAGAGTGACCAAGATTATTTGAACAGGATCAGAGAGTGAAGAGGCACTTGAAGCAAGGCAGAAAGTGAAATGGTGGCAATGGAGATAAAGTGGAGAAATTTGCAGAGAGGAAGGTACGTTCGCTGTGCGAAAATGGAAGAGAATGGTGGCAAGGGAAAATGAAGAATGGTAAAATGAAATGGGGAAGAAGTAGGTTTTTAAAAAAAAAAAAAAAAAATAACTGAACGAGTCAATTCGCATAGCGCACCACAGCTGTGCGCTGTGCGAATTTCTCTCGTTTTCTGCACCTTGGAATATTTTATTATTTTTTTATTTTTTTTTGAATTTTTATGTTTAGTCGCATAGCGCACCTCAGCTGTGCGCTGTGCGACTAAATTTTTTTTTTTTTTTTTTTTTTTTTTTTTTTGAACAAATTCGCAGAGCGCACTAAAACAACAATATATACAGATACACAGAAAACTAAAACACAATATATACAGATACACAGAAAACTAAAACAATGAATTTACAGAGATAGGAACAAAATTGAAATTGATAAACAACTAATTGAAATAACAAAACAATCAAATTCCCCGGCAACGGCGCCAAAAACTTGATAACTTTTTGGCAAGTATACCAAATCGTTACAAGTAATACAGTGATAAATAAAGTATCGTTCTCCTCAGGGAATTTGTGTTACGTTATTCAATTAAAATTTATTTATCAAAATCAATTGAACAACAAAATATAGGTGAATTAACAGTTTCAAGCTAGATGACAATTTAAAATTGAAATTAAAATTTAAAGAAAGCTTCATTGGAATTGACTTCATGACCACATTACAGTGACTAATCTGAGCAATATAACTTGCGTTCACACATCAACATCACAGTATCTTGGTTTAATTCCTTAAAACAAGTTCTAAAGAATTATGTTCAATTCTTAATTCCTTAAGTAAGTAAACATAAACTTTGCATTAAGAACGATGTTATTGATGACCAGGAGAATTGAAACTATTCCTAGCATCTTTCCTTCTGGTTGCTTTTCTTGCGTTAATACTCAAATTTACTTTCCAGTACAATTTAAATATAAAAACAAGTTTATTTTACTTCCGTAAAATAAAATAAAAAGTAAACAAGAAAAGCATACGAACACAATTTATATTGAACAGGAAAGATTACATCAAATGTCAGCCATTACAGTCAATTCCAACGAATAAAAGTTTAGCCTATCCTAGACATCACAAACATACTCATTTCTGCAATTCCTTGCATGATGTGCAGTCTTGATGTCTTCAGAGAGGTCTCCTGATGGTCTCCAGAGCAGTTCTTCCCCCCAAAAATCTATTTTCCAGTCCTCTTTCTTATCCCTCAAAACACGTCTTTTAAGAGACAGTTTATTTCTCATAAAACTGCTCCCTTCGCTCAGCGCACAGAAGCAGATTCGCTGTGCGAATTAAAATTAATTCAGCACTCAACTGCACCAACTCGCTAAGCGCACAGCCTCTGATGCGCTGTGCGAATTCAAGAGTTGAAATCTCCAAACTGGCATGATTCGCTCAGCGAACCAATTATGGTGCGCTGTGCGAATGGATTCTCCTGGCTCTGCGAATTTTGCTTCTGCTATGCGAGAATTGGCTGACAAATTCACTTTTGTGCAACTTTTCCTGAACAATAATTTACAACACAATCTACTTCCTATTACGACTTTTCACTGAGTAATAACATAAATAATTACAAAATTGAGATCATTTATAAGTGTCAAAACATCTGTTTTTTCACACTTATCATATTTATCAATATAAAAATTTACTTATAGTCATTTTTATTCCACAAAACTTCTAATTTTTGTTTTTGTGCCATTCGATCGGTCACTTTTCTTTAGGTATGACAAATAAATTGATTATTGTGTATGGGTATGTATAATATTCAATTTTTCAATTGGGTATGAGATCGAAGATGAGTATGTACATCCCGCTCATTCCCATTTCCATATCTGCTATAGTATTCATCTTGTACCATTTAAATAACAAAAATACTCACATTTTATTAGGTAACCTAAATAATTTATATATATATATATATATATATATATATATATATATATATATATATATGTTTTTTCTTTCTTAAGTTTTAGTTTTATAATCCTTTTTTTGTTATATATTTTCTCTTTCTTTTATAATTGTTTGATTTGTTCTATATCCATGAAATCCACTCACATCTCCGAGATAATTTTTCTCTTATCAAAATTGTTGTGTGATTATGTTCAAATGTTGTATTATTAATGGTTAAATATGTTTTTGGTTTCTTGAAAATTAAAATTAGTCCATTTTTAAAACTTTGACCATTTCCCAACTTAAAAAGCACGCAAACTTAATTTTTTAACCAAATTTTATTAAGTTTATTTGACAAAATGTAGTTAAAATGATTAAATCCACATATTTATAAAACTGGGGCTAAGTTTACCTTATTATTAATTACATTCAATCATAGTTTTATGTCTCACATTTTTACTCTTTTTTAATATTTTTATTCACTATCTTTTTTACATAAAATTATTGTATTCTCAATAATATTTCACTTAAACCTTTCATTTAGGTAATATAAAAAAATTATTATTTTTATTCTCTATTGATCCTTAATTTTTGTTTCATATGAAGAAGTTTTGTTTTCCTAAAACAATTATCATTATCTCTTAACAGTTCTACTACTTTGATACATGAAAAGTTTTAGTTTTTCTTATATTTTCAAGATATTTTTCATCTCATCATGCTTTTAAGATACATATTTAATCATTTTCTATTTGTTTATTTTTATTATGCAGAATATTGTTTTTATATAATATTTTTATTTTTTAAACTCATTTAATAAATATTAAATATTTTATGTACTCTAATATAATAATTTAAATGTTATTGTCATAAATTTATCATCATGCAACATATATTGATGTTTAAAGATGAAACATTTATGTTAAATTTAAATTATTATTAATTAAATAGTTGTTAGTTACGCAATTTCATTTAAGAGATATATTATAATTTTTATTAGTGTATACAAAAAGATTTAATTAAAGTTTAGAGAAATAAATTAAAGACATATTTAAAATATTTTTAAACTTGAATACTTATTTTTTTAATCTTTTAAAAGTATTTTTTATTTTATAACGTTGTCATCCTACTTTTTCTCCCAACTTGATATCCATAACTTAATTATTGAATTATTATACCATTAAATACGCTAATTGAATAGTTTTAACGTTATACTGATAATTTATTAGCTTTAAAGTCATTCTGTGACGTAGACATATTGTAAATGAACTAAAAAAAGACATGATGTAGACATACTGTAAATGAACTAAAAAAAGACACATTATTCTACATATGCATGCTGAAAAATTAAAGTAAAGCAAGCAATAATTGAAGGAATAAATGCTAATCTTGGAAGTAAATAATTGATAATTTTGAAATAAAACTAAACCAGGAAGAGTTTTCCTAACACGTAATAACAACAACCATACAAGTGAGGGAGGCGCAGTTTAAAGATTAGTATATGATGGTGGTCTGAGGTGTGGTAACGCGAAGCTGATGGTGATGGAGGTTGGGTTCGAGCTTCACGATTTCAACTCCAAAAGAAAAGGAAGAAAGTGTGTGGAGAGTGAAGATGGCTGGAGCAGAAGGAGAAGCTGATGGAAGAAAGAGCACAGAGGAAACAAGTGTAACAGCAGAGGCAGAAGGAAGGCGCATAGATTCTCTGAATTTAGAGGCTGGAAGAGTTTCTATGGATGCATACAAGGTAATCTTATACACATATATCTCTCAGTTCATAATTTATGAATACATGTACTCATTTATTTACTATTTGAACGGATGGGTGGAGAATTACTCTTAGCTTAGCATTTCAAAGCATTTCAAAACAGCTTTGTTTGCAGGTGAAGTAAAAGAAAAAGAGTAACCAGATGGAGAATGAGCATAAAGAAGCAATAGAAGTGAACATGTAAGATATTACTGTTTAAGGGATGATTGACGCACAGGACAATAGGGCTTCCACAATGGCTTAACAGAGAACATGTAAAGGTTTGCATGAAGGGCACGTAACCATCCAATTCTCTTGGCTTCGAAGCCAAGCCAAGGGACCATCCTATACTTACAACACATTCTGTCAGACACAAAAATGACAAATCAGCCCCTTTTATAACACAGCATTAATGAGATATTATTATGTCCATCTCTTGGACATTGTGGTCTTTACGGTGGTAGGGTTCAATCTGGTAGCGTTTCGTTTTTTAAGCTAGAGGCAATGTAAACATTAAGATAGGTAAGGATATTCCCATGTCAATTTCTCCTAAGATGACCCACAATCGATTACTTCTCTTTTGTTGATCCTCAATATTAGAGCTTGGTTTAAGCTCGATTTACTTAAACACAAAAACCTACGACTGTATATACTTGGTTTAAATCTTTTGTAAAACTATTTAGTTATTATGATCACAACATTCTAGTTTAAATGATACCATGAATTATTGTTATTATTTTCAAAACCTTGAACAATTTCTCAAATAATGAAAAAAATGTTTTTATACTTTTTAAAATTTTAAAATAGACTTATTAAAAAATATTTGAAATAATTTTTCAAAACAAATAAAATAATACAAATCGAAAAAAATACTAACGAGTCACGTAAAACAAATACATGCATTATAAGAAAATATTATTTTCCTGACAGAATTTTGTCGGTGAAAAAAAAAAGATCATTGAAAATTTTGTCTTTAAGATTTACAAGCGAATTTTAACGAAGAATTGTAGAATTTTAATTACAGTAATGAATTCGTTGGTAATTTACAATTTTTGTTATCAATTAATATTTCTTTCGGTAAATTCTATTATATGAGAGTTAAATTTTTTGTTTTAGCTTAATAAAATTGATCGATAATACTTTTTAAAATTCCTTGTTGATAAATTAAATTTTGAAAATGGGCGTTGATTTTTTTGTTATATATGATTAAATATGTGTTATAAATTAATTAGGAATTAGTAAAACAAAAAAAATGAAAAAAAAGAAGGAAGAGAAAAAGGAAAAGAATCAAAACGAGTTCACAACAATAAAAAGAATAAGAAAAGGAGAAATGAAAAAAAAAATTTAACTTAACTCAACTTTACGAAATTAATTTATAAAATGAAATCTATATCCATTTATATTTTAAATTCACTTTATCATATGATTGGTCATTAAACTTTTATGGAAATTTCTTAGACATATTGTTTTCTGGAACAGTTATCTTCAGACAAAAAACCATTTCCATGCAACCACCACCCCTGATTTGAAGATCATGATAATTTTCTGATTTGTAAACTTAACAAAGCCATAACCTTAAGCAAACCCCAAGACAATGGGTTCAGAGACTTCCAAGACAAGTACACTTTAATAATTTCTTTATAAAACTTCCTTCTTAAATTTAAGATCTCCATAAAAGTTTTGCTTTATATACTACTTAATTATAACTAACAGCAAAAATAATCATGAAGGAGTAATATTTTTAGACGGAAAATGACACTTGAACAACCATTTTTGACAACATTTAGACACGCGCACACGTGTCAAAATCTGAGTGATCCAGTTGGAAAAATTAAATGAAAATGGACCACTCAGATTTTGACACGTGTGCGCGTGTCTAAATATTGTCAAAAATGGTTGTTCAAGTATCATTTTCCATTTTTAGACCATAAAATGGCAAGCATCACCATTTTAAGACAAACAAACCAAAATCATAAATTATTTGTCCATGATGAAACCAATTGATATTTGTGTTATTATTAATTTTAAATTTCATTATACTAACCAACCTTCCTTCGAATTAAAGACTTCAACACAACCCTCGAGTGAGAGTATCTTCAAATAAAATTTATTACAAAATTTTGTTATCAAGAAAAAACACTACTTTTGAATAAAAATAAACCACTTAAAAATAGGCTTACTATATAAATAAAAACAACTCTATTCCATTTTAAGAAACATATGTTTATAAAAACCACATTAAACTTGATTTGAAATAAGAGAAATTGAATAGAGATAAGATTGTTTGATTTTAATGGAAACATAAGAGAGGACATATATTTTGAATAAAAACAGCGATTTAACCATACAACAATGATTAGAATAAAAACGATAGAACAACATAGAGGAAACGTAATGATCATCACAGACACCATGCTACGGTGCTACCTCCTCCTCATGGAATTCCCTTCTCCATATCTTGGAGCTGCTCCACCTCCCTTCACATCATCAAGAACAAAACCACCAATCAATACCATGCCCTGCTATCTATCAGTAGTACATATCACTCCATGTAATATCTAATGCAGATACATTTTACAAACTCCTAACATTTCATTACCAACCCAAGAACTTTTGTATCTCATTTTTAATAGAAAATGACATGACAACCATGACATGGACAACAATTGAGATGCAAATGGACAGCTAGGAAGTTCAGAATCTTTACAAGCAAATTTCAATGTTCAAGTAGAGCCTATGGCATCAAAACTCACTTCTGCTTTAAAATACACAACACACTGACAAGGCTAATCTAACTTGAGGTTTCATCATTTATTCACTATAGGCCCCGAAGGCTAACATGAAATTTGCATGCAATTCTTGGCCCAGGTAGCATTGAATGCCATATTTGCATGCCTTTTCCAGTTTTATTCACATGTATGCCATGAATTTTGTATTATAAAACGAAAAATGTTGTATAAATATACTAACCCCTAAACAGAAGTTCTGGTCACTCGAATTGAGTTCAGATGTATTGTCTGTCTTTCCAAAATTAATTTCAGTGGAATTACGTTTATTTGATCTAGAACCTTCAGCATTAGTCATGATGTACGTAGGTGAAACAGGTGCAGTGGCTTGAAACATTTCTTCGAAGAGCTGTTGGAACTCCTCAAAACTCTCCTCCCCATTCTCCTGTTATGTCACATCACAAGCCACCCAGTGTCATCAAATGTGAATTGACCAATAGGCTAGTCACATAGTATAGATGCATGCAAGCTGCTGCTGTGGCCGTTCAAGACCAGACAACATAACTAACATGCCCTTGTACTGTAAGTTGTATGCATTACCGCACGAACTTCCCACATAATTAGTCACTATGAACTTCCCACATAATTAGTCACTATGCAATGTAATCAGCAACAATAACAATACTAACACATACCATAGATATGAGACTAACTTCTTTCATAATCACATATGGTGGGCCCACGGTTCGATGATAAAATCAATACCATATCATATCTATCACATGACTCATCTTAGCCATTGAGGCCCACCACTTAGACGACCAGGCCAACAAATATCATGAATTAATTTATTAATTCATGGTTTGAAACTACTTAGTGCACGTGTTTGTTTATCACATTGTATCCCTGCAATGCAATATCTGCCTTTAACTCCTTTTGCTTAATTTCTGTTTTAGAATAATTGGGCATGAAACTTCATCCATAGCCTTCTCAAAATTCTGACAGCCATTGTGCATCTTAGTGAACTCAACAAGAATCATTCCCCGCAACAAGTATAAAAAGCCCAAGAGAATATCATTAGTCAAATAACAGAAAAAGCCATGGCAACAACATACTATTTGACAAAGGCCAACACTCTAACTTCATCCATATAACACAAAAAAAAGGCGTGAAAAACGTGAAACTTTCGGCCCAGTGGACAACGATTGGAACAAAGAGGAGATAACTTACACTGGGTTTTGATTGAGTCATCATTGTGGCCATTTCATTCAAGAAATCACCCATGCCCTGCTCAAACAAACATACCAAATGGCTCATTACAAAAAGAACAGTCCTAAGAATGAAACCACCACCAAATTTTGATTCTCTTTGGTCCATATCCCATGTAGGAAATTCTGGTATGGACTTGATCCACCGGTTGGTTGTGTTGCGTGTAGATCACAACACAAGACAAGCAATGGTATGCAAATTGAACTTAGAACAGTTTGTGCCTGGCTAGCTTTCCTAAATAAAGATGAAAACAAAGGATTTTAACTGGTCTCACATGGTACCTTTTCTCCAGGAAGAAGAGAAATGGACGATGCAAAGCCCAGAAACAGGACAAGACTGCTACAGACGAAAGGACACCACACCAACAAAAAAAATCATTTTTTTAAATAAAGAAAGAAAGAAAGAGAGAGGGAGGGAGAGAGGAAACTGAGAATGTTTACATTAGACAGGAACAAGGTCAAAGAAGAAGGAGCAGTGATATTAAAGCAAAATTATTTATTTAGTTTGTAGAAGATAAGGAGAGGGAGAATAAGAGAGTAGATACGGTTTGGTCGTCATCGCTGTCATAGACACCTACGTCGTACAGTAACCTTGTGTTGGCATCAGATAAGACTGGGCAAAAACAGAGTGAAACTAATTAACAATGGAATGGAAGAAAAGAAGGTAACATGAATTGAATTGAAACAGATTTGACCAACCAGAATAGGCGTGCTGGATTGCCTGGAACTTCTCCTTCCCTTCTTCCTCGCGGCTCCCTGAACAACGATCTGGGTGCCATCTCTATCCCATCAAACAAAACAAATTCTTTGTTTTTAATACCAACTCATTCTAATGAGCCACAAAAACAAAACTCTTAAAATGAAATGTGACAATTCATTCTAACCAGTGCAAGTTTCTTATAGGCTTTCTTGAGTTCAGATGGGCTACACTCCTTTTCTATGCCCAGAACCTCATACAACTCTTCACTACATTTCTCTCCTTCCTTCGCCATTTCTTCAATCAAATCAAACTCGGTTTCCTTCTACCCAACTTATCAAATCAAACCAGAACCCAATATTTTTTATTTATTTATTTATTTATGCACTCCTTACTTTTAATATTGTAAGACATGGATGGATCAAGGAACCTCTTAACATTTTTATTCGGAGGGAAGAGGAAAGCATAAATAAAAACAGTTCACCCACCTTAAGAACTCTCCAGAAGCACCCTCTTTACACAGTTTCCTTTTTTTACTAAGGTTGCAAAATATACTATGTTTAGATCTTTTTAATATTTGAGTATTGATTAGAGTATACTGTAGAAGAAAATGATGTACGGACGAGATTGGAGGGTAATACTTAATACTTCTTTGTAATATATATATATATATATGGTTCGAGTGTGTTTCCAGAAGTTTCGGTTCTGTGTAGCCACACAGACAATAAATTGTTCGAGTAAATAGCACATGTCGTTAATATTTGTGTGCTCGTGAAAGATTATCTAGATTTTGGTTGAGATTTTCGATTCATCTTATATGTTTTTTTTTGTTAAACTAAGGATATCAATTGACCAATCCATTGCAACTCACTCCAAGTACGATTATATTCTAATTATATTCTGGAAAATATTTTCAGAATTAGAACAAATACGCTAAATAAATAAGAAAGTATTAAGAAATACGTTTTATCTCTTCTAACTTGAAATGCAAATATGTATTAATTAAGAAATGCGTTGGAACGAATCAAATCAGGTCAATCTGCAAATAAATTATTCTGTGGTTATTAAAAAATTAAAATTAAGAGCATGAAACAATGTTTATAATCTATTTAATTAAGATAAATGAGGAAGTTTATTTTAAAGTTTGTGGGAATAGATATATAAAGAGGTTGTTTATGTAACTGAGACATGAAATAATTTATTTAATTAAATTAAAATTATTTTTCATATGTTGGATAGACAGAGTAGAAGATTGGATGGTTATTATGGTTGAAAGAGTGATCTGAGATTGTAGGGGCTTGCAATACTCTGATTTCCGCTCCAGACAAGCTGGGAAACAATCTGTTGAGCACTTTGGGTGGGATGAAGAGAGTCAAAGAACACGTATTCTTCTGGATTCTCACATAACTCGTAATCTTTCACTTCTCTTCTACCTCCGCAGCTGTAATATCCTCTGTGGGGTCCACTGCCACAGCATGCCACGTCGCCTTCTTTCAACCCTTTACTTCAAAAAACTAAATCAGATAACCTTTTACACCAAAATCATATCTACTAAATATATGCATTACTTACCATATTTGGAAGGATTGTTTATAACATCAAAAGTTATGGTAAAATAATCCACGTATGAATATTTAAATCCTTCTAGTTCTTTCTTTAACTTGCCAAGTTCAAGGTAAAGCACACTGTTGTGTAGTTTAGGCAGTGCTGAGGCTTCTTCCACGCAGGAACCTTTTGATCCATTCACCAGACCTTTCACGTATGGAACACAACCCGCAGCTGGCAGGCTAAAAACACCAAATTTCCTTCCTCCTGCCTCGTGTATCCCCTAATTCATGCAATGCGTCATATTAGAATGGTGCACTTGTTTTATTTAAGTTGAACTTTGACGCTTCGATGCAGAGCCAAGTAAGAAGAATCTGCTACATACCTTGATCACTGATGTAAGATTACCAACTACCATCTCTACTTGTTTCTCATTCGTGCGTGAATTACTTGAATTTTTTGACAAGGAAATTTCATAATCATTGATTCCAATGTTGATCAAGTAAACAGCTTTCGCAAGCAGAGCTGTGGTTTCTGCATTTCCAAGTTGCTGCCTCAATTCCTTGCTGACTTTCCTGAAATAACTGAGCTGAGTTTTTAGATCTATCACCTGCAAATTGAACAGTCAGATAAAAATAGATGGCATGGATCAAAGTTAATTAAAGACCTAGTCAAAAGAATAAAAGATATCATTCAATCTCATCCACAAGTAATAAATAGTTAACAATAAAACATAACAGACCAGTCCTTGATGGGTTTGAACCAAAGCCCTAGCTCCAGCTGAGGCAAAATTGACTCCATCAACGTATCGATGATTACCAGGGAATAGATAGGGTGGGATTAGAGGCAAGTCAGCATACTCAGCTGCAATAATATTGTAGATATAGGCTGTAAGAAGTGAGTTATTGGTTGGTCTTAATTAAACACATAAAAGCAAAGTTGTTGTATACCTATGAAATCTGGAAGAACGCGACCATCAGAAAATCTGCCTGTTGGATACTTGAAGAAGGTTTCCCCATATGGAGAGTAATTAGCCTGATAATCAGCCGTAGTATTTATGTAATTGTTGTTTCCAACGTCAAATAATGAATCTCCAAATACAAATAATGCTGCGTGTTCTTTTGGCTCGCAAACATCACCCAGGCTTAGGCAGCAACTTATGCCATAGGTTGCTAAAGAAACTAGAAAACAGAAACTGAAGTTTGAACTTGCCATGAGTTTCACTTCAATTTTCTAACGTCTAATGTCACAGTTTGCAACTTGTGTTTATATAGGCTACTTTGACTTCATGCACAAGGAAAACTAAATTTCTAGCATTGTATCAGTAAATAATTTAAATATTGAAAATGTATCGTGGAAACATGTACAAAGATTTAAATCAACGGAGAATTGGTCTGTATTGATTTTTTATTCCTCATTTAATTATTAATAATAAGCTCTTCTAGTCAAAAATGTTACTTCTATGTTAAGTTATAAAGCATGATTTTTGACTTCGTTTTTCTTTATCTTAATACATAGATAATAGAATTTTCTATATTAATTAATTTAAGATTTAATATTCCGAGGTTCTTATTTCGAATCGAAATCTCAAATAGATTTTTTAATTTTTTTTATTTTAATTGGATTTTTAATTTTACGAAATTGATTCAATTGGATTTCTGCGTTAAATGAGGTCAATACCAACATTTAGACTACCGTTGCGACAACCATCTTCGCACTGAAGGCCATAAATCGCGAAAAAACCCTTAATCACAAGTTCAAAATCACAAATCCACTATCAACCTCGAGTGACCATTGCGAGTCCAAATCTTTGATCACCAACATTCCTTCCATCATTGTAAATCACACAACCTACAAGTGAACCAAAACAACGCAAATCCACCAGTAACGACAACAGAACACAAATCGCAGAAACCATCACGCCACCGTGAGCAATCCTTGCGCCTCCTCACGCCAGTTCATTTAAGTTTGATTCGACTTTGGTCTACTAAATACATGTTGGGTCAGGTTGGTCCGCCACTCAATAACAGGTTGACTTTTCCAACGATATCAAACATTCAGGATGAAATGGATTCACACCACACTCTCAGGCGGACTATTAGGCAAAAGGTGAAATTAATGTGGGTTTGCAAGGCGGACGTATGTCAGAATCTCATGTTGCGTTTGAATAATTTATCACTTATTTAAATATAACATCACTGCATTTAAATTTTCCATAATATATCAAAACATGTTCATACTTAAATAATTTTTGTTTACACAATCATTCAATCATAATAATATTAAAAAATTTTAAAATTAATAATCAGTTCCATCATATTTTTTTTCATCAACATTATCATCTAAATCACAAAACTGAAGTAAAACTTATTGCTACTTATAAATACTCTCACATTTATGTTTACCCATATTACTACCAATAAACCATATTACTACTAATAAAATATCTGCTAAATATTTTATCATTTAAGTTTTCCTTAGAGATGAGCATAGAATTAAGGTTCCAAATAATGGAGGAAGTCGCAGTGTTCTAATTTTTTAAAAGAAGTGAATAAAGTGTTGTCATAACCGAAGGCAAGTTCCATCATCGAGGTACATTAATTATCATGATATGATTTTCGACCCAAGAAAATGCTCTTTAAGTGGTGACGAATTTCTGGGTTTTCATGATAACCCAGAAAGACATAATTAAAGAACACAACATTTATATGAAGAAAAAAATTGATCTGATCTGAAAAGAAGCCAATACAAGGAAAAAATAAACAACGAAATAGAAGTGACACAACCGGACAAAGAGTCACAAACTTGACAAAATCAAAAAATAACAACTCTCTATCAATAACTCTTATAAACACATGACTTTGCTGACCGACATGTTGACAAAAGAAACTCAGTGCTTCAAATAAAGACTTTTGCAAGCATGGACAAAGACTTGCAAGAGAATGAATGAACATTATTAATGTGTGAGAATGATCTGAAAGAAGAATGGAGAATGTATACATAACAAAAAGAGCGCATAAACTCCGTAAATAAGCTCGACAGCAAAACTCACTCACATGAGCCCAAAAGTAAAAACTTGGCTCAATTCATTTATGTTATTTTGAGAGTTTATACTGTAATTAGATTTTTTCAGCTACTTGAAACTGGGATTGCAAAATTTATTCTCCAATTATTATTATATTTGGGCTGGCACAAAGTTTTCCAATATCTATGATGCATGTTTGCTAGCTAGCTGATAAGTTCAATGTTGCCTTTGACAGTGGTCTTTTTTAATACACCAACTACAACATATCTACCCCAAATGGATCAAATGAAACAACTGCTACCATCAAGATGTCACAATCATGAACAAGGTAATTTATCTGAACATGGTTGGATTATAGTTGAAATAGAATTTTAAGATTGTAAGGGCCTGCAATGCTTGAGTTGCCGCTCCACATGAACTGGGAAATAAATTGATGAGCCCTTTCAGAGGGATGAACTGAGTCAAAGAACACATACTCGCTAGGATTCACACACAAGTTGTAATCTTTCAATGTTCCTTTCCCTCCACAGCTGAAATATCCATTGTAAGGCCCGCTGCCACAGCATGCCACATCGCCTTCTTTAAAACCTTTACAACAACCACAATCACAATCAAATCAGATTAACTTTTCTCTTTATCACTATAAATTTGTTCAAACCATACCTACCATATTTTGAAGGGTTGCTTATAAGGTCTAATGATAAATCAAAGAAATCCACGTATGAATATTTAAATTCTGTAAGTTGTTTGTTTAACTTGTCAAGCTCCACTGAAAGAACCTTATTATGCAGTTGGGCTAGTGCTGAAGCTTCTTCCACGCAGCCTTTAGATTCATTCATAAGAGCCTTAACGAATGGAACACAACCCATAGCTGGCTGATTGAGAACCCCAAATTTCCTCCCTCCTGCCTTGTGTATCCCCTGATCATGTTCTTCATGTTAGATATATATTCATTACAGCTAGTTCTACTCTTATGGTTCATCAACGCACCTTTATCACTGTTGAAAGATTACCGACTACCATATTTACATATTTCTCTGGAGTAATGACACTATATTTTTGTGTGAGGTAGATTTCATAATCATTGCTTCCGATGTTAATCAAGAAGACAGCTTTGGCCAGCAGGGTTGTGGTTTCTGCATCTCCCACTTCCTGCCTCAACACCTTGCTGACTCTATTGAAGTAACTTAGTTGAGTTTTAAGATCTATCACCTGCAAATTAAACATCAAAATGCTTGCAGTTGGATACAAAATGAGCAAGTCAAAAGAGCTAACAATAACATGCCATGCAATGCAACAGACCAGTCCTTGATGGGTTTCAACCAAAGCCCCTGCTCCTGCAGATGCAAAATTGACTCCATCAACGTATCGTTGATTACCAGGGAACAGATAGGGTTGGATTAGAGGCAACTTAGCATACTCAGCTGCAACAATATAGTTCTGACGTTATAAGCATGAATGTGTAGAAACATTAAGGAAGCTGGTAAAAGAAAAACAGAACAATTTTATGTACCTACGAAATCTGGAATGATGCGACCATCAGAAAATCTGCCTGTTGAATAGTTGAAGAAGGTTTCCCCGTATGGAAAGAAATTTGCGTAGTTATCAGCAGTGGTATTGATGTAATTATTGTTTCCAGCATCAAATATTGAATCTCCAAATACAAATAACGCAGCTTCTTTTGGCTGGCATGTGACACTTAAGCTGAGTGTTATTCCATTGCTAACCAAGAAAACTAGGAAGAGGAAACTGGATTTTGAAGTTGCCATCAGAGTTTAACTTCAATTTTCTCATCTTCTCAATAGAACGAAACTCGTGTTTATAAAGGCCATCATCCAGAATAAAAATAATAAAAAATTAGTTCCTAGGAGAAATGATATTAATAAATAAAAATACATGATAAAAAATACAATCTAAATAGAAATATAAAATTTCAAAGCAATTGAAAGCTTAATTAACCCATCTCATGAACATATTGTAGTTTATAGATCTTAAATTAACAATTATCTAATGAATGAGAAACCAATGAATTTTTTATCAATAAAAACAAATAAAATTAATAAAGGCGAAAAGGAATTTTTTAAATCATGTATTTTAGTATGACTAAATTATTTATTTTACAAAGTAAAATATTTTTTAAATTTTCATTACGTCAAATAAAATAATATTTCAAGAATGAATGAATAAATTAATTAAATAAAATTTGGTACTTTCAAATTATTTATGACTTATTATTTAAATTCAATTTATATTTTATTTTTTTGAATTTCTGGTCAAGTTTCTGAATTCTCAATTAAAATTATGATATATTTACGAAATACTTTTTTTTTTCTTAAGTAGGTTTTAGAATAACTTGGTATTGTTAATTTTTAATTAATAATATGAAAATTTGAAATTATATATTTTTCATTTAATGCTTAAATTTCTCAATTAATCTTATAGGTAATACATCATTTCTAAACCATCTTCTAAATAATTTTGACGTATTACAATTACTTTTTTAAGATGTACAATTTTAATGATTTTATTGTCATTAAACTAAATTAAGGTCGATTAAATTATTTCTCCATATTACTTTTATTTTAGGTTTAAACTCTCAGTTGGTCCTCGTATTTGTGTGTCAATCTCAAGTGGGTCATCGTGTTTTTTTCGGTCTCAATCAGATCTATAAACTTGTAAAAATAAGACAATTAAGCCCTTACCGATAAGTTTTCACTAACGTCTAATTGTGATGACGTGTTTATGATGACGTCCATCGTTTCATTATGTGGAATTTTTATTTAAATAAAAGAAATTAAAAAAGGAATTAGGGATTTGGAAATCTTAATGGTGAGGGATTAATTGACTCATTTTTACAAGTTTATGGACCCGATTGAGATCGAAAAAAAAAAAGATGACCCACTTAACATTGACACACAAATACGAGGATCAAGCGAAGGTTTAAACTTTTATTTTATAATTATATATTTTTTCATTTAGTGAGACAATTAGTCTTGAATAAATTTCATTACTTTACGGAATACTTATTATTTTTAAAAATAGTTTTAAAACTGAAATAAATGAAAATAATGGAGTAACTCATTGCCCTCGAACCATATCCAAGAAGAAATACAACTCCTAAGAAAATGATATTGAATCAAATAACTGAAATGTCCATTTCTTTCAAACCATCAAAACAAGAATGATAATTAACAGGACATGGTAATAAGGTAGTTTTCGTAGACTCGAAGTTGTTCAAAACCTTAAATGGTCTTCATAATTTTTTAAAACAAATTATTAATAAATTATTATTATTATTATTATTGTTATTATTATTTTATGATAATTTTTGTTATGCTGGTTACTATTTTTGTTAGCGATATTAGGTTGTCTTATATTGTATAATAGAACAATTGAAAATTGGATAAAGAATGAATTAAAAAAATGGTATATTAATGCTAAGAATTATTAAGTACCTATGAGTACTATAATATTCAATAATTGATTTATTTTAAAAATAAAAATAATATTATCATAAAGTTATAAATTACATAAAAAGGTTTGTTATTTTTCAAATACATCCTTTATTTCTAAAATACTATTGAAAATACTTATATTTATTATTATGATTGCTGAAAGTAGTTTATAAAATTAATATTACTCAAATATTATTTCATAGTGTTAAAAAGATAACTTAAATGATTTTGTTACACACACATGAAGAGTACCTTTGTGAAAGACTATTTTGGGGGATTGAAGTTGTTGTGAATAATTCGACTAAATTGCAAATTTGGTTCCATGTAATATTTTATTCTTGATTTTTTTTTCATTTATTTTGTCATTATATTCTCTAAATTTCATCTACAATTTATTCAGAACATACGACATTGTGTTGCTACTTTTGACATTGAAGACGATTGCTTAAAGAACACCATATTTCTACATCATACATCATGTACAACAATCGTAACCTTAACATTCCCGACATTTTGGACTTCTACGCAATGGAATTGAAAAACTTTGGTTTCGTAAACTTCTCCATCTCTTACATACCAAACTAACAAAATTATTGAAATCAAATATTTATAATTTTCTGCATCTTGCTCATCATAGTGCTCTTTTTCATCCTTCAAATTTTCTCACGAGAAGATAACCGTAGAGAAACAACCGAGTTCAAAAATATCAGCAGCCAAGACTGTTTCACAGATCATATTATAATCGCCCTGCAACATCAATCGAGATTCCCTGAAGCTAAAACTATGGACTTTGACAAGGTAAAAGAGCGCCCAAATAGCTATATATAGTCCCATAATTTAAAAGCAAGTGATCAATAAACTTCACTCGTGCTGAGCGAGTTAATTGTTTTCAACTCTATCCTCAACAGAGATCACAACCATTCCAGATAGCAAGAAAAATGGAAATAACATCATATTTTTGTCAAGCACAAGCAAGGATGTGTACTTGGGAGGAATAAATGCAACAAAAAACACAAACAAGATTAATGAACTCCGAAGGAAAATGAAAAATGATGTGCAACTTATTTAAATACACAGGGAGGAGGCCAACAAAAGGCTGCTCAGAAAACTCCGCCAGCCATGGAAGCAATGTCATCAAAGCTCCAAAGGTTCATCAGGTTTCCACCATCCTGGGTTGTATCACAAGATAGCAAGGATTCCAATGAAGTATCGTCCCAGCTCCCTTCAAGATAAGGCATCTGAAAAAACTTCAATTCAGATTCAATATCCACAAGCTCCTCAGAGAGTGTCTTGGAAGAATCATCTTGCATAGATACCACATCCTGAGAGTTAGTCTGATGGGTGGCATCCTTTGCAAAATGAGAATCGCAATCCAAAGGAGCAGAAAGCATGGATGAGATCTCAGGAGTTTTGGGAGCCTTTTCACTCCACCCAAGATCTGCACAATCAAATGAGTTACTCCCCTGATCTGAACTGAAGTAAAGGGTCACATTATCAGTCGAAGGCAGAGATCTGAGCCCATTTCCACTGCCGGGGAAGGAACCCATGTCAGCAAACTGATTAACTAGGGGTTTCTGTTCCACCAGATCCATAGGCCAACGAAGATCGTTCTGATTGTTCCCAGCATTGAACTTGTGAACATTGGGCTGAACAATCTTCCGATTTCCCAGTGGATTTAATTTAGAACGTTTCACGGAAGCTTCTTCAGGGAAATTCACCTTGGCTTTATTGCCACGAATCCTCCGTGCTTCAGCATCATAAGCTCTTGCTGCTTCTTCAGCAGTGTTGAAGGTTCCAAGCCAGACACGAACGCCCTTTCTTGGATCCCTGATTTCAGCTGCCCATTTCCCCCAAGGACGTTGACGAATTCCCCTATATTGATTCTTCCTCTTTCTCTTTGCAGACTTTTCAGCTCCACCATTGAATGCCACAGATTTCACTGCCCGCTCTTTAATAAACACATTTCACGGCGAGGGAAACAGACACTCAGAACAATTAAACAAAGAAAATAACAATAATGATATCATACATGGATCATATAAGAAAATTTCCAATCCTCCCAAAAACCCTTCGAGGACTTTAGAAGTCTCCCCAATAAAGTAAAAATCATTTTTAGTAGTTTAGTTTTTTAATCAAGGCGAAGGTTACCACCCACTATACTGAGAAAGAACAATTGCAGTGGTGTGCGACCGAGAGACAGAACAGCTTGTAGCTTGTGATAACAACAAAACAACACGATGAAATGAAACATCAATCAATTTCAACAAAATCCACAAAGTGATCCTTGAGTTAAAATCAGTAGAAAGTGAACTCTGGTACGAAAAATGGATAAACATACACTCCTAAACAAGAAGCATTTCTCCCAAAAAACAAATCATTCAAGAAATCAACCCGGGATCCATAACGAGTCAAAGAGTTTCTAGCAGATCTAGAAAATAAAATTCCCTACAGTCAACTCCATAAACGAAAATCACATATTAGATTCACTTTAAAATTGAGGGTACAGAAATTCATATCACATGATGCCCAACAAAATTGATTTCCATTCCAGTGGATGAATAAAAACTGGTCCGAAAAAATCAAACAAAAAAGCAGACATTGATAATTTTGCATGCGAAGGAAAAAAAGAGAATTGTGAAGAAGAGAGAGAAGTTACGAGAAGAGGCGGAGAAAGCAAAGGGTTTGACTTGGTGGTCGGCGTCGACGTCGGTTTCGATGTCGGAATCGTCCTTGAAATCCCTAAAATCAGCCTCGAAGTCATCGTCCGAGTGGATGACCTCAGAAGTCCGTTTCTTCAAATCGGACCACAGATGACCGGCGGTGATCCGGCGAGACCTGGCAGTGACTGCCGCCGGAATGAAGTCAGAGATAATAGCTCCTCCACACATCGGTCAGATGAAAAACAACAAAGCTATGAATGAATATCCAAAGACTCGGTTTTGGTTGAACGCTGCGAATGAAGGTTTTTGCTTTTTCTATTCTGCGTTTTCTATGTTTACCCACTCTTCATTTGTTTTCGTTTTATACGCAGCCTTTTTACACAAGAACGACTCTTTTGACAAGAGGTTTAAGTGATACAATAAAATTTACCTACAGTAATTTATTATATTAAAATAAAAGTTTAAAATTGTTTTTTTTTTCTGTACTAGGTTTTCTAATTAACTTTTTCATAATATCAATATAATTTTCATTTTTTTCTAGTAATAGGCAAAAGTATTTTTTTCTCATCATAAATTATTTCTTCACTTATTGAGTACAGTGTAGACATCCAGGGACACTGTTTAATAACTTTCACTTTCTTGTGAACAACGTTGGTATGGTTAACTGTTAGTTGAATTATAACAGCCGAATCTCCATCTTTAATTAACAAAAACTCTAACTTTTTGGATTATAGTTTTGAAAGAAGCATGAATAAAGAAATTAGGATTGGTAGAGTGATTGGATGTTTTGTTTAAGCCGTTAAATTGATAGCGATGAGGCGGCTAACTTCTCCTAGTTAACCCATTAAACCAATTGGTAATAAAAATTAAAATAAAACATTATTTATTTTATTATTTATTTGAAAATCAAAATATTCAACAATATTATAATATAAATCACTAACATTAAGTTCTAATTACTAATTATAATAAAATAAGTTAACATTTACAATAATTATTATTTTAATTTATTTAATTAAAAATATTAAGTAATTAATTAAAATTTTAGAAAATATTTTATGTATATGATATTAGATAATATAAAACAAAATGTAAATAAAGTTATTTTCATATAGCTAAATAATTCTGATTAGGTCAGTAATTAAGGTTTAAGTCAATTTAGATCACAAATAAATTAGTTATATAATCAAAAGCCCACTGGAAAAACAATAAATTAGAGTTATGATAAGGTGGTAGGTGTACATTAATTACACATTATTATTCTTCTTGCATTTGAATTCAAACTAACTTTGGAATTAGAGAACATTTAGTAGATAACTCATGTTTACAAGAAGACTTGAAATTAAAAAGTTGGATGACCACCTCGTTTGAAGTGATCGATATCGAAGTATTTTGGCTTCTATCACGAGACATAGGTGTCAAATCAAGTATCAAGCATAAAACTTAAAAGACATTATTAGCCACCCAGCTGTTCGGATGGAGTTGAGTAGGTGCCATATTAAATTCGTGCAACACCTCCATCTGAAACTCTTGAAAGATATCTTGACGAGCATATTGGTGAACAAGTAGGCGTACATGAAAAAGAAGTCTGCTTTAAAACATTTCCTGTCATGACAAATCCATGTATTTTCCTTGTAGACTCGCAAGTCAAGCACGTGGTCCTCTATGTTGTCGCCAAGCACATATGTCTTTCCAGTCCAATCGCACAATTTCGCACCCCAACGAAAGCTAGTCACATATTCACAAACCTCGTGTGACGCCAATCATAACGTGGGACGAGTGGAAGATTCACTTCCTCCCCCTCATCAAAGAAATCAACCTCAATCTTCGTGACAATATCATTTGAGATAAGGCCTTCCTTCGCATCTCTAGTGTGTACAACCATGGTTGCACTGCCTAAATTTCACTTGGTTAATCTCTAGTTGTCTAACGAAGACTTGAACAATGACATTGACGACGAGGAATCATCCATATACCCCTGACCATTCCAGCTAGAAGACTCCTCAGACAAAGAAAGACTAATAGTTAACATTATTATTACCTTAAGCAGAAAGCGAACAATAAAGGAAGACCTATATGAGAAAAAGTGAAAATGACAGGCCAACTTCATCTTTATTTATAAAAATGGATAGCCCAACTGTCATGAAGCCACAACTGTCATATACAATCTGATAGTCCAAACGACCTAATGTTTCATATCTCCTTACAACTAACTAGCAAGCACGAAGTTCAAAGTGTTTTGGCTATCGATCTCAATGGTCACATTTCAAAATGAATGGTAGGGAGTTCAAGCAGGTTGAAGCAAAGAACAGTGGATAACAAATCAAATTTCTTTACATAACCTTAAGCAATTATCAGATTTGAGGGACTTGAGTACATTATGGATTGTCGGGTTAAGGAATGAGGTTAGTCCAAGCAATCAGTCGATCGAACCCAAACTTGTTATCTTAATCGAAAAACTAAACTATTACATTAGCGATTTAAGACAATCAAGTAATTCTGATTAGGTTAATAATTAATGTTTAAATTTATTTGAACTGTAATTAAGCTAATTCTAATAAAAACCCATTAGAAAAAAACTATAAATTGAAATCGAAATTAAGTGATAAGTAATACATTAATTATACCTCTATTATCCTTTGAATCCAAATTAATTTTGACATGAAAAAATCTTTAAGAGGTAAACCCGTGTACAAACAAAAAGACTTAAAATTAAGACAATAGACTATCGGTTGTTTGAAGTGACTAAGTCGACCTTCCTTACGAAAACAATTCTTATAAATCGTAACATTCTTATTTAGTTTTTCAAATCTTATTTTTTATGTCTAAAGTCTTTTAAAATTTTAATTTGATACATGAATACCATGCAACATCTAAATTGTATTTTAATGATATTTTTTATGAACATGAAATATGAAAATTATTTTTGAAAAAATTATTTTAAATTACCTGTATTCCTATACTAATTTAAAACTTATCATACACCTTAAGAATTAAAGAGAATTATGTTGAAAATTATTATTTTAAATTTCATAAACACTAATATATATCATTTTAGACAAAATATTTCTTTTGTCTTAAAAATACATACCATCCCAAGTTACTAAATGTTAATTTTGTTAGTGCCGTGGAAATGTTGAATTCATAAGAAGGTAATGAATGGTGCTACTTTTAAAAAGTAAGCAGATTGTGGTTATTAGAATACACATAAAACAACAAAAATAATAATGGGAATATGTCTAGTCTGTCATTATGAAGAGGTGAAATTGTTGCTTCACTGTCTGATGATTCATATGCATCAAGGATTACCGTGTCTGCGCACATGTGCTTGCAAAATCTTTGACTAAGCAAAAGAAAAGGGACACTCCGAAACCATCCATCAAAATTTGCTGTAAAAGGATACGAATCTTTCCCTTATTCTCCTCCTCTTCTCATGACACCATTTCCTACAGACACTCCTTCATTCATTCTTAATTTTACAAACATGAAAGAAGGATATATACGCCTCCACCATGTTTCGTACCATCCATCCTTCATCTCACAAGCGTTTCGCTTTCACCATTATACATACATACTTATATGTGGAACAACAACTAACTTAAGAATAAACATAGTCCTAAGGTAAGAATATGGAAAAAGTGCAAAATTTATACAGCCAAACAGACCAAACCCGGAACTAACAAACAGTTTTAGATCAGAGAGGTTGGTGCATGGTGACGACCAAGGGAGTGGTGACAGTGTGCTTGGCATCAGACCAAACTATGGAGCCAGTCTTGACAGTTGAACTCCCGGGTGAAAGCTTCACTTCCCTGGTTTGCACCCTCACAAGGAAGTTCAGTTTCTGACCCAACCTCCTGAAAGCCAGTGTGTCCGGTTCAACAGTGACTTCGGTGTCGGCAGGGGCTGCAACAGTAACCCTGTAAAGGGAGTTGGGGTCTCCAACGTTGGTGACAGTTCTAATGAAGTGTGTAGACATGCGTGAGCCTTCCTTGCCATACTGTTGAAAGACAGCAGATAAAGAGGGGTAATTGAGATTGGCAGCGTGACCGGCCCTCTTTGCTCCACTGCAGTCTGCGGCCTTTCTGGTGATAACCCGAATATTGTGGGCAGTGTAGTTGGAATTGCAGAGGAAATCGACATAATCGTAGGTGGAAATGTCATAGACCAGACCGGGGTTGATGGCCTTCTCCGGGTGAACGTGGCCAGCCCCATAATCGAAGACCGAAGAAGCATTCCCAGTGGACTCGTCCAACAAGGTCCCTCCACCTCCTCCATTGTCGAGAGTGTAGGCAGTGGTGATGAGAGCAGATCTTATGGCGGCGGGACTCCAGTCAGGGTGGGCCGCTTTCAAAAGAGCAGCCAAACCGGAGACGTGAGGGCAGGCCATAGAGGTGCCGGAGAGTATGTTGAAGTCAGTGGTACGGTGGTCGGAAGGTAGGGAAGAAGGAGGAATGGAAGAAGGCCATGCCGCAAGAATGTTCAATCCAGGCGCAATCACATCGGGCTTCAAAATCTCAGGGGAAACCGGATTAGGCCCTCTGGCCGAGAAAGACGCCACCTTTGGCGCTGGCTTAACCCCAACCCTCGTGCCCCTGAATAAAATGGTTGCGGTGGGTGGCGACCGTAACTGTGAGGCCAACGAGATGTATCTTCGAATTTGGTCGCCCCCAGCGGCACCGACGGAGGTGGCCGGGAGGACGTGGCAGTCAGCTACCAGACCTTCTCCATCGAAGGGACCATTGGCCAAAATCATGGCAACTCCACCGGCATTCTTCACGACTAGGCCTTTGGCAGGCCTTGAATTGACGCCTCTGTCACAGACAACAATCTTACCACTCACGGATTTAGGGTCCAAGGAATCTTCCAAGCAGAGAGAGGAAGAGTAACCGTCAGACCCAGCATACACCAGCTGGTACCGCCGACCCGGACTCAGCCCTGGCCCACCGTAGACACTCACTCCACCAATCACCTTCCCGTTCCCCAGAATAACATCCGCCGGGAAATCTCTGTCTATGGTTCCGGCCCCCACAGTTGTCATCCACGGTGCCACATTCGTCACCGTCAGCCCGCCGGGACCGCCGTTCCCCGCCGAGGCAGACACGAACACGCCAGCCTCCGAGGCTCCGAAGGCCCCCACAGCGATCACGTCCAGGTGGTAGGGAACCACGACGCCCCCGACGCTCAGAGAGACCACGTTAACACCGTCGGCCACGGCGGCGTCGAATGCTGCCAGGATGTCGGAGTCGTAGCAGCCAGCGTTCCAGCAGACCTTGTAGACGGCGAGGCGAGCCTTGGGAGCCATCCCGGCGGCCATTCCCTTGGCGTAGCCCATGACGGAGGCCGGAAAGACGTACCTGCCGGCGGCGATGGAAGCGGTGTGGGTACCGTGACCGTCAGTGTCTCTCGGAGAACGGTACTCGAGTGTTTCGTTCATTTTGCCGTTGGTGGCTTCGTAACCGCCGCAGAAGTAGCGGGCTCCGATGAGCTTGCGGTTACAGGAGTTGGGGGGGAAGCCTTTTCCGGCGACGCATTGACCCTTCCAGTTGGGGGGAGGGAGGCCTAAGTCGCGGTCGTTAAAGCTCTGGCTTTCGGGTGAAATGCCGGTGTCGATGAGTCCGATGACAAGATCGGAGCCGAAATCGGTTTCCTTTAGCAAGCCAGCCCTGTCGGCGGTGTTGAGGCCGAGGAAGTGAGGGGAGCGCGTGGTGTGGAGTTGGCGCACCTGCTCGGGTATGAGGGCTATGACGTGGGAGAGTGACTCCAGGTTCTCCACCTCCGCGGCGGAGAGAGTTGCAGAGAATCCGTGGAAGACTGTTTGGTAGGTGTGGATTATGGAGGTGGCCTCACCCAGTGATGATTCGTACCAGTGCCTGTGCGTGGGGAAGATCGAAGGCTTCGCATCGTGCTGCACTTGCACTATGAATGTTTTCTTCTCTTCTTCCCAAGCTGAAGCTGTCACCAACAGCAAAACCAGAATGCTTCTTCTGAGATCATAGGGAGAAGCCATGGAGAATGAGATTCAGCTCCAGTGAAGTGAGAGTGCTCTCTCTCTCTCTCTCTCAGGTGAACAGAAAGAGTAGGACCTAGTGTACGTGTCTATGTTATAATAATGTCAATCAAATTCACGAACACACTGACAAAACATTCACAGATACAGAAAACATGTGTTGCCACAATTCCCTCATTTATTAACTATCAACCACATTTTACATTTAGCAAACAATATTTTATTTTTTGTTTCTCATGGAAAAACCTTTTCTTTTCATTTGCTTTTTGGCCTAATTGGTTTTTCTTAGCTCAAAAAGTCAAATTATTGCGTTTATATCATTCATGGTTATGCTTAGTGAAGGTCATCGAAGTTCAATTTTTACACAATCTTGGACTACCAACACCACCCTAGAACTTTTACACATTCTACTAGAATCTACATTCAATATCAATTGTATTTAACATTGTTCCGT
Source organism: Vigna umbellata (assembly GCF_029865625.1). Taxonomy (NCBI): domain Eukaryota; kingdom Viridiplantae; phylum Streptophyta; class Magnoliopsida; order Fabales; family Fabaceae; genus Vigna; species Vigna umbellata. The sequence continues at coordinate 2,532,096 of NC_142166.1, forward strand.
TTCTTTATTCATGTTACGTATATTGATTTAAGATTTTTTTAACTAGAAACATTTTCAGAAAAAATATACTTTCCTTGAAATTAAAATAAGAAATAAATCTTGACAACGGTTTACTTCCTAAAAGTCAGCAATCTCTTCAAACCAATCATTAATCATGAAAACCATGGAACGTGTAACAATTCGCAAAGGGTTCGGCCATCAGTGTGCACGAGACATAATAATATTAACTAAAAAATGTTCTTAAAATAAAAGGCATTAACAATGACGACATAACTTTCATCGTCCTCTTCAAATCAGATCAAAATAACACAGTTATAACACTTCACATATTGTTTTAAAATTTAATTATTCACCAAGTTTCAAAACTACGTCAAAAAACGGAATGCAGTTCTATTTCTCTGACAGAACTCGCGTTATGCTTCGAAAGTCAAAGAAAGAACAGATTACGTGTAGCCACATAGATACGCAATGCCCTAATACTAAAAGCCACCCCAAATTAATTGAAACGATAGACGTGCTTGTCACAAAATTGTTTCATGTAAAATACATGATCTTGAATATAAGCCAAGATTTGTAAAGAATACAAAAAGAGATATAGATATACATGGATTACTATAAGTATAGCTGGATCAGCTCATCACTGACAACAGATGGGGTAAGAACACCTAAATCTGTGAAAAGCAGAGTAAGGTATTGAGGAGGGGTGTAGTCCCGCGCGGACCTTTCAACCTCAACCTTGGATGGAATAGGTACACCGAAATCAATAGGGCGTAAAGCAGGGGCTAAATCCTTTTGGTCAAGAGGGTAGAGACGAGCAAACTGCAGAAATGCATAACCAGACATTAACTACACACAAATTCAAAGTAAACTTTCTAAAAAATGAGCGCAAGCCAACATAAAGTCCAACTTAGCAAATTGCAAATATACCTTGTAGCTTTCAGCAGCGACATAAACTGGTTTATTCATCCCGTGTGCAACCAATGCAATTTGGTAGGTTCCCATCATGTTGATTATGCCCCCACTTTCCACAACTCCATCTGCACCTACAAAAACCATGTCCACCTCATCCATAGTATATGCCACAGCAGAATCTATTAGTAGTTTCACAGGAACATCAAGCTTGGCCAGCTCATTGGACAACCGCAATCCTGTTCGATCTGGTCTTCCCTCTACAAATTAATAGACACGAGGTTGAAGTTCAGATTACAGTGAAGATGCCAAATATATACACTCCACAAGTTTTAAAATGGGTTTCATAAATGGAAATTATGTGAACAAAATTGAAACTGTTCCAGAATAAATCTACTTGTAGCTGAAAGTGACCTAAACATTCGAATTATGTGTTTTGCCTTTTCGTTACCTAATGGCTAATGACCCGACAATCCTCCTCTATTTATCCTACCAAAGCTAACCAACCCAGTCCGAGTTACTGGAGCTGGAGTATATTGCTTCATGCTTAGGATCTTAAATGTTAGTTCCATAAATTCCAGGTATTAGGGCCACGTTACACTCCCTCAGATATTGAACCACAGTTTCCTAAGTACTGGATTGTTGCCCCACTTATCATTACAGATTCCTCTTTCTGAAAACATCTGACCCATAGGTTAAGGTTACGCTCCTTGAGATATCATTCGACAGTTTCCTAAGTACTGGGACGGGCACAGGGACTTAGTGGGTTGTTGACCCACTTATACTTAGAGCCTCTCTCCGAAAACATCTGACCCATATGTTAGACACTGATAAGGGTTGTGTAGGATTTGAGCAGACCCATTACCCAACCCATCAAACACAACCCACTCTTGAGCGTGTTGGATTCGGTTGGATCAATTACATCAACATTTTGAAATAAATTCTGTTTTCCTGTTAAAAGTTGTAATTTTCAAGTATCAACCTAATTAAAAAATAACACAATCTTTACAAAAACTAATCCAAGACTTCAAATAAGGCAATGAGTCAAGTCATACCAAGTTTGTCCAAACTAACTTAAAACATGAAAAGAAAAACATAACACAATTTGTTTATAATATACTAAAACACTGAGCCAACCATTATAAGAGTGAGTTAGTTCGAGTTGGATCAGATTTGATCCAATTACAAATGAAACCCAACCCAATCTAATTGGGTTGGATTGGGTAAAGTTGGGTCATCGGTTAACCCGATCCAGTGAACACCCCAAGATAATGACCAAGTTAAGTCAAATATGATCCCTTAATCAATTGTTACGATGATCGAATCCCAGTCTAATCAGGAGGGTACAGAAACCAAACTTCACAGGCAATAACAATAACCAAGCCTTATCTCACAATGTGAACATGTTTCTCCGTATCAATCAATCAACAACAACAGACAGGCAGAAACCAAATTATCAGTAAAACAATCAAAAGATTGGCTTCTTCCATTGTTTTAAAAAGAATACAGAAATGAATTGAGAATAACAATTTTAACAATCGCGATTAATACAAGATGTGACTGAAAAGATGAAGAAAGCCTAAATCCATGAAATTATCGTTAAAGAAAAATACAAAGTTGCTCATTTGTTATTTAAACTTTGGAACTAAACATGAATATGAGCCCTCTGTTACAACTCTGAAATAATGCGCCCCTAAAGTAATACATAAATAAAATCAAAGTAAGAGAGCAAAAAAGAAAAAACCTGTGCAGAAGACCCGAAATAATTTCTTGTTTTGTGCTGCCAGTTTGAGGACTTCCAACACAACTCTGGAAAAACCATGAACCAAAATTGTGCAACCATCAAATATGAAATCCTGACTCAACATCGCGATAACTTTGCGGGCCTGCAGAATAAAAAATGAATTTAGGCACAAATGTGAGAAAAATAAGGGAAATTAAAGTGCAGTGCATAGAGGGTGGAAATGAATGAGAAAGTTGCCTTGTGGGAGATTTCGCCGAACTTCTCCGCACGCTCAATCAAGCGAGATTTAGCGGAATTGAAGTCTTCGTATTCTAAAGCAGAAGTCCGAGTGACATATCGCATAAAGAGATCACAGCCCGCTGTTAAAGAGATAGAGGTGGCATCCCACGACTGTAACGGAACAAAGAGTGTTGAGATCAATGAACCAGAAGATAATGAAGTTAGTGGCTTGAGAGTACCTTCAGAGTATCGGAGGCCTTCTTCAGCTCCATTTCCAGCTGCATCATGGTGGTAGCCCGGCTGGTCCTTATGACGGCGGCCAAGGCGCGAATGGCGGCGACGGCCTCCGCCAAATGGGGCTGTATCCGCCAGTTATTAAACTCCTTGATGACGCTGAATGGCTTGTCAGGATCGGGCCTGAGTTGAGGTAGAGGATCAGGGTCTGGCCCAATGGCGGCCTGAGCCTGGGCCAGCCAGTCGCTGGTGACAACGCCATGATGTGCTGCTCTGGTCTCATAGTAGGCAGAGGTCTTAGGGTTAGAGTTGGGATTAGGATTAGGGTTAGGGTTTGATATCGATGATTCGGTAGGAGCGACGGTGTCTCCCTTGAGAGCAGCCTCGTTCTGCTGCCTGTCCATGATGAATGACGCTGATCTCCACCACATCTTTGATCCTCCCTTCCCACTTCAACACAAGCAAATTCGATTCGATTCGATTCAGATAAGAATAGATACCATGTGTTGTGTTGTGGGTTAAGCAAAACTTAAGATTAGGGTTCCGCAATCCCCAAATTCAAAACTAAGCCAACTCAACATTTCCCCTCTCACTCTGCCATTTTCTAATCAGATAAATAAGAATCACTCAACTTTTGCATTTTAAAAAAAAAATTCAAAAATATTCACTGGAGTGTTGTATATTAAAAGAGGACGATACTTTAACAATATTTGTTATTTTATTATAGGTTCATGTTCACATCAAGAGTAATTTTGGACCAATTACAAAATAATACATAAATAATGTTAAAATATTGTTTAAGTATCATTTTCTATATTAAAATAATTTTTCTAATTTTATATAAACTTATATATGCTAGGAAATGTATTTTTTAATTTAAATGAAAAAAAAAGTAAATAACTAACATCTGTTAATCAATAAAATGTTAAATAATTTTTTATTATGTTTAAGTCTGAATATATATTTGCAAAAGTAAATTTAATATGCCGAGTTTCGTTCTCCATATTATACACAAAAATTTAATTAACTAAATACATATGCAAAAATGAACTTGGTTAGTTTATTTTTCGAAAAAATAAACCTAAGATTAAAAAAGAAAATTAATGTAACACACCTTATGAGCAAAAAGCCTACATGTTTTATTCTTTTTAAAATTAAAAAAATTATCAAAATATTATGAGCAAAGAGTTATAAAAATAAAAAATGATTTCTTTGAAATATATTTTAATTTGTTTTTCATTTACTTGATGTGTGATATGTTATTGAACCATTTTAGTTAAATTAATGATATTAAAGCTTAATTTTGTATTAAAGTCATTTAGACTCTATCTTAGTCAAAATTTAGGTTTATTGTATTATCTCTTATTGAACACCCTTTAATTCTCATGTCAGATATCTTTAATATTATGGGTATTCGATAAGAATTTAGTATACTGTTTAAGAATATAAATGGTACAATATTAAATTTCTCTTGTAAGGATCTAGTAAATTGATTAAGAATAAAAATTGTATAAATTAGATAAATTCTTCATAATTTGTTTTTTATTTGAAGAATTTATTCGTCTAAATTATAACCTACCTTAAACATTATGGTAAAGGACAAAACATATATATGTAACCAAAATTTGTTTTAGAGTACGTTTAGTTGTCTATTTTTTGTTAGTTAGTTTTGAGAAGTTTTCATGCATCGATGGATGTGACTTTGTCACACTAATATGAATTTTATGGAAGGATGTTATTCATGGATATGTAAAGATATAAAATCTTGATATTTTGATATCTTAATTTTTATTTTGATGTTTTAAAAGGTATAGAAAAATATTGAGTTATGTTGTGAATCATTTGAGGTTGAAATAGTAATGTTTAAATAATCACATTAAGGTTGAAATAGCAATAAACAATAAACAGATTTAAATGTTACAACTAAACTCTTGTTTAGATGACATTTTCACTCAACTAAATATTTAATTTTGTTTTGTTGTTTGTTTGTTTATTGCTTTAATTAATTTTAAATGTGATTATTTATATTTATGTGATAAGTTTCACATTAAGAATTGTAAACCATTATTTTCATGGAGAGAATATCGTGTTGAGATATTTAGGTTGTGTATTGAATTAAGGACTGAAGAAGGAAATATCATGACTTTACTAATATAGGAATCACACTGAATAAAATATTATGTGTGAAAGTCAAATGAAGTTCCTACTGTCTAGTATATGATTTGTAGAAAATATAGTGTGATAAATAAAAATATATAAGTTTAAATCAACAATCTTTCAAAATTTGAGTCAATTATTTGTGATTTTAGATGTTAATATTATTATAACATAAGAAGTAATGAACGAGTTATTAGTTAGATACTCAATTATATATTAACTAAGTGAGTAAAATGAAATTATATCCATTAAAGTATCGATGAGATGTGAAAATAAGATGTGTACGCTTTAATATATACACATGCATTTAAAAAAAAAACTTTAGCTTATTCAAATTTTGGGTAATTGTTTTTTCAATCAATTTTGACTGTGTTACACAAGAATAAACATGCTACAAGATTACGGTGTCCATAGGAATGACTAAAGAATAGAAAAAATATTTTGTAGTTGTTTGGTTTCCATTATTAAATATGTTTTTGTATATATATATATATACTTTGATCTCTTATAAGAGAGAAATTTATTTTAAAAATGTTTAAAGGGTAATGTAGATATTTATGTAATCTTATTTAACTTATCTTGATTATTAACAGTGTAACTCTTAATGGAATGTTCCATGTATTAGAGATCTAATATCATATAATGTATATATGATTTGTTATTTTCACTTTTTATTTATTTACTTTTGATGTTTAAACGTAAAAAGCAACGAAAAAAAAATATAAACATGAATAAAATCTACACACCATCGAAAGTGTAAAGTTAGACTTTGTAAATAAAATTCACGTGAAAAAATTAAGATTGTAAATTATTATCATTAGAAAAATTGTTTTATATATTAAGACATTTTTCAGTCTGATTAGTTTAAAGAGGCTATCAGGCCGGATTTTGAATAAGTAAGTGGGTGAAATTTTAAATACTTGAACAAAATTAAACGAGTTAAAATAATTTTTATGAATAAAACTTAATAAACCTAGTCATTAATGCAAACAAAAAATCCCGAACTCCAATTAAGAATCCACCATTTTGGTACTTCTTCCATGCAAGCAAATGATTCAAACTCTCCTCATCATCGACCAACATCTATCTTGACTTTCATCGAAGATAAGTGAAAGTGTGTTTTATTTAATTAGTAGCTAGCAGAGCATCAAACATGGCTTCTTCTGTTTTTCACAAATTGTCTTTATCATCAGACAGCGAAGTTGTTCTTTTATAATACAAGGACACAGAGACAAAATATGAACTAATAATCTAAGCGAAAAGGAGGTGCAATTAAGCAAAGGTGGCATTCCCATTATGAAGCCTTAAAAGTTACAAGTGGCAAGAGGAACAAAACCCTCTGCACATGTTGCTAACATCCTTTTCCTTTGTCACAAAAAGCCTTTTTCATACATACACAGTCTGTATATAGATATACATATATATATGCTGCTAAGATCTCCGAGTCTGAAAAGATGAGATCGAATAAGGTAATGAATTAGCACAGTGAGTTAAAACCATTACAGTTAAAGTCCTTTCTGACACGGCCTTCTTCAACAGCGCCATCGTTGGAGTTCTTCTCTCCTTTCACTATCTGAAGCCAACTCTGTCGAAGAAGAAGATTGGTGATTTGAGCCTCTCTCTCTCTGGTGAAGCCACGGATATGAGTATTAGAAGTAGGAAAAACTGGAGCAAGAAAAGGTGTGATTTTTAATTATTGGGTATACCTTGGATGATTGTTGGTGAGGTCTGGAATTCTTTGAAAACAGGGCCCTTCATCATACCCTTCGCAAATGATTTCCCCTCGCTCATCTTGGTAACACACTATGCCCTCAGAACGATCTTCGTAAACCTGTTTAGCCAATTAAATACACATTAATTAGCACAACATCTGTTTCCTTCTGCTAAGACGAGGGGAAACATCAAACCCAAAAAACATCAAACCTTGTTCTTCATGGATGCTGCGATCCTCACTACCGATGATGACGATGATGATGATGATGCCCTTTTGAGTGGGACATAGCTTGGTTTGGAGATGAATTTTTTGTTTGGGCAGTTGAGAAATGATCCATATCTGTGAATTGGGATTTGAATTGAGGAAACAGAGGTAGCAGCCATGAATGTGATTGTCCGGGAAGAAGAATAAAAGTGGTGAGGGATAGGCCCTGCCTATATAGTAAGGCAATGATCTCATCCTTTAATTAATTAGTTTTTGATTAATGGTAAAGCATTGGTTATGATATTATTATAAAATGCTATAAGTTGAATTATTAAAGGCCTGTGTCTTATCATGATAAAATGTTGTAATATAAATAGTAATGTAGGGCCAAAGTGGCTTATCCCTTACCTTCGTTGCCGGTGAACTCCAAGTCACAGTTCAGGTTTCATCATGCTTATCGTTTTGTTGGTTGGTCCATTCACCATTTCACTATGAAATCAATCAATCTCTTGCTCTTCACTTCACACAATAATATACATAATCTCTTATATCAACACATCACTGTAAGACCACATGGCCTTTCAAGTAAGTTATCATGCTTTTAATGAAGAAATTTTCAAAACTTTAAGCTACGATCTTCAACCATGATTTCACTAAGTATAATTACAGAGGACCAACGTCACGTCACATCAAACGACTTCACTGATTCATTTTCTAACTTCGTTGTGTTTAAAGCTGTGATCTTGCTTTTATTATATTCACCGGGGTTATTCATCTTAGTTGTTTACTGTTATTTTAGTTTTCTTTTGTCTGTATTCTCTTATTTTCTAGTGTATTTTTTTGTAGTTGATCGTAACTTCATTGTTATTTCCTTGATGACTTGTTTGTAACAGGGTCTTGTCAAAATTAATGTTCAAAACAAAATAGAGAATTATGTAAATTTGAAGAAAAAATAAAAGTTCTTTTTTAAACTAATTAAAACAACCAAATTGAAAGAGAATTTTTTGTGGAAACATAAATTGTGTTGGTTTCTGAACTTCACAACAATCTGGATGCAAGAGTCCAAATTCTCTATTAATTTATTTTTTAATTTTTTTACCAAAATTTCAAAATATACTAATATTGATATATTAAAATAAATTAATATATTTTAAATAATTTATTTTGAAAATAAAGTATCATTCCTTTAAATAGTTTTTATCTATTCATAGTTACAACATGTGTCACCTTAACCTACTGTAATACTCTAACGACAATTTTTCATACAAAACTCTAAATCACGTTGTTATTATTCTTTTAATTCTTGATAAGACCCAACACTTTGTTTTTATTTTTGTCATTCAATCCCCTGTATACGAATATATTAAAAATTTCTTCCATGGAGTAAAAGTATCTTGCATTAACATTCACACCATAAAAATAATGTAAGTGGGTGTTAAAACATAAAAAATCAGATTATAGCCAATAATACTTAATAACATCAAACAGACATTGAAGATACTTTATATATATATATATATATATATATATATATATATATATAATCTTACATATGAAATACCTCAACTGAATAGAATCATTCTGTCAGGTTATATCACTTTCATATTTATATTTCACTTTTTTTCTTTGAGTATGAAACAGGTCATAATAATGCTTCTAAGGGTAATTTTGTTGGTGGGTTGAATTTGATGTAGCATTAGGGAAAGTAAACCGTGCAAGCTGAGTGAGGTAACAGTGCATGACAGAGGCCAATTCTGATGTTGTTTGTTGGTAAAAGGATTTGGTATGCAGGTCCCGAAGCTCCCTCTTCTTTTGATGAAGCAGTGGGTGAGCAGCAGTAGCACTATTTCATCATCTTCAACACTCTTCCGATCCATCCAGTCAACTCAACAGTGCCTTTTCCTTATTCAGTTCAGCGTGCTGCTCCTGTTCTGTTACTCTATCTGACTATCCACTTACTTTCTCATGTCCCACTGTTTTATTTATGGCAAAACCAAAGCTCAGACAACACACAATATATAGGCTTAGGCACTAGTGGTACTAGACTAGTAGCCACACTCCCTTTTTCTCCACTCAGTTACCCCAATAAGCTCAGCTTAATACAGACCCCACTCTTATCTTATGCCTCAGACCAACTAAAAATATTTATATACAACATGGTATGAATTTGTATGGTAATGGTACAAGCAGCACCACACACAACTCCACTTAATCTGCAAGCTCAAACTGAGTTTGTTAACTCCTTTCCAATGCCAAACAACGGTAACTCGGATAGCAGAGAGGTTTCAGCCAACAGAGATGGAAGCAGCTCTATCACACACAGGAGACTAGAGGCTCCCTCTACCCCTGGCAGACCCATTTTCAGCTTCAACAGTGTTGGCAAATTTTCAAGAAAGAGCTTCCCTTCCAAATGGGACGATGCAGAGAAATGGCTCATCAGCTCCCACCACTCCCCACCTCACACTATAAAGCTCTCTGAGCCTTCTAACATAAAGGTGCACCCTGACTCTGGCAACTTTCAAGGCTGTGTGTCTTTGGACCACCATGACACAGCCCATGCTTCTAATGGGATCTCTTGTTCCACGCACACTGTGCTAAAAGGTGCTATAAGCATCCTTACTTCTCAACTTTCCCCTTGCTTTTATGCTCATCATTATCATCCTGTCTCTCTTCTCCTTTCTCTTTACAACTCTCAAACTTCTGCTTATCCGCATTCTACAATAATAATCTTGTATAAAACTTGTTTTAGAATGACTTTAATTTGAAATTACATTCATGTTTTTTTTTAATGCTACCAATGCTGATAGGATTTGTCGACATTTCCTTTCAAATGTTATTTTCTCTATCAATTTTTGAATTTTGAAATGATCCAAATATAGGTTAAAAGACTCTTTTTTTGGGTCTTTAATAGATCTTAGACTAGTTGGTTTTGTGGCTGCAAATCAATTTACTAAGCTAGGAGCTATTACTGTAAAGAATGATTGTAACTGCAGTCTACACTTGCAACTTCCAAAGAAGCTGATACTCTCACTACAAACATATTGATAAAAAATCTCATCCTTTTGCAATTAAATGATATGATTGAGTTAAAGTTTATAAATTAAATAACTCCTTGACAAACAGTGAAATTTCGTTTGCAATGCAGGTGAGTTCAAAGACAGCACTGTGCCCATTTTCCCTAATTTGCAATATTCAGAGCCAACTGGAGAAGGGTTTTTGTTTGGAGACCCAGCTGAGGAGGCAGTGGAAGTGGTTCGTAAGGATGCTGGGACGGAGATGACGCCTCTTGGAAGTTGCACAGCTTCAAGATGCCACACCCCATTCAAGAGTTCATCTCCTGCTCGCCATAACACTCCTGCAAGTAAGTCGGGACCATTGTCCTCCGCAAACCACCATAACAAAACCTGCACCATTGACCTGATTCGGCTGGAGGAGTGTCATTTTGCCAAATTGCAAGTAGGAACACCGTATAATTCGGTAACATCACACTGGAGCTCAAGAGAAGAGGAGGAAAAGGAAATGTCAAAGAGCTTGAGACATAATGCTAGCCAGAAAGCTGATTCAGACTGCAGGGTTGCTACGTGGGAACAAGAGGAAAAGACCAAGTTTTGTCTCAGGTAAATAAACGTTGTAGTAGTCAGCTATTGTAATTTCATCTGATGTTGTATATTGTATGCCTGTTGAGAAGGACTAAATTTTAGTATGTGCGGCAGGTATCAGAGAGAAGAAGCCAAAATTCAAGCTTGGTTAGACCTCCATAGTGCTAAAGCAGAAGCACAATCAAGGAAGCTTGAGGTACTTAATTGCTGATATTTTCTGATGAATTATGATTAGTTATAGTGGTCTGCATTCAACAACAATGCGTGTGGAAACCATCAGTAATAGTTTTCCAAACAAAGTTATTCTGCAACTCTTCACCGGGTACAATTGACCAAATCATTTAAGCTCAAGTTTCTTATTCTCCTAAAATAAAATAGTTTCAGGCTTTCAGCACAAGTCATGGCTGCAATTTATCAAATCAGGAAATTCTTTGTACTTAACGTTGTTTTGATTAATTTAACATGAAAAACTGATTTTTCCTGCATTGGCCTATCGGCTACTCCATTTTCTTGTTCATGTTTTTTCATCTGAAATAATAGTAAGTAGTAAGCTTGTAGGCATGTACAAAACATCCTTCCTATTTTTTTTTGTTTTTGGCATGTAGCAAGATGTTGACCATTTATATGTCCATAATAATAACCCAAAATGATTCATTTGATAAAATACTGTACATACTAGTTGGCATCTGCTGGTTAGAACTTTTTATTACATTTCAAAGTTTTTTGCCATGCGTACAGTTTGCCTTCCTCCTCGATTCAGCCCCCGTTTAAGGACTTCATTCTCTATTGTTTTGTTGACCACTCCACACTTCCTTAATGCAATGAATATCCGTATTCGTGCTTCCCTCTTTGGTAAAGTGAACTATAATCCCATAAGTCATCCTGTTCCTAATATAATATTAGGGAGAAAATGCGATTTTTGTTTAGAAATTCGTGAGGAACTTGGAGCTTATGAGTTGATTTGGCGAGTTATAGTCGTAGCTGCTGCCCTTGATATATTCTCTTCATTGCTGTTCAACTTGAATATAAAACGGATATGAATATTATATTACTTTTTAGAACATGTCGATGATTTGTTTGGACAGACTAAAGGCTACAGTGTGATTGACTTGTAGTATATCTTGCGAGGAATGTGGGAGGGGGAAACAGAATAATATATGGCTTCTTTTTATCCGCTTCAAAACAGCACACTCTATCTCAAGGTCGGCCACTTTTGGTTCTCTTCATTATTGTGTAACGATTTATGGGAGTGAGTTTGAGTCACCAAAAGTGACGGTTGTAAAAGTAGCACTATTCAACTCATTTATAAAGGCTAAATAGTTCTCAGGTTTCTTGTTCAATTAATTCAGTATTAAAAGTGTAGGGTGGTGTGTTATACTTTAACGTGTATGAAATATAATGTACACATATTACCTAGCAATTTCTTAAATTCAAACAAGGTTAAGAAGCAACGAAACTAAGGAATGTTGTTGAAACAATTGTTTAGGTAAAAATTCAAAAGATGAGATCATCCTTGGAAGAGAAGTTGATGAAGAAGATCGCAGTGGTTCACAGAAAAGCTGAGGAGTGGAAAGCAGCAGCCAGACAGCAGCACCTGGAGCAAATCAAGAAGACCGTTGAACAAGCACAAAAGATTAAGAACCAGTGTAACCCTCAAGTCTTAGGCCACAATTCATGTGGTTGCTTCCCCTGCAATAACAATCATCACTAAACATAATATAACATTGATCCCTTGTCCTTGCATGGAGTTTACTCCTGAAAATATTTGTTTCCCTATCGTTTTACTAAATATTTTCCTCGTCTTCAATGGGTACTCGGAATAGTGTTGCATTTAATGATAAATAGAAAGGAGACTCGGGTACTAATTCAAAATCCAACGCACAATTACTACAAATTAATACAAGCATAGGAGAGGGAAGCTTGAGTTGATTGAGAACGCACTCCCTCATTATTTTCATCTGTCTGACCTGTCCTCAATTGAAACAACTATATTTAGGAGGTGACAATGGAACAAGAAAGAGTGAATAGAAGGTAAAAGAGGACAGAAAGTGAAGGGGACAGAGATGAAAAACTAGAGGCCAAGAGAGAATGGGAAGCCAGTAGAGGGCAACCAGCTTGAACCTGCAATGAAATTGGCAGGAGTGAAGCGCTGAGCCTCAGCAGCACTGGTGATGACCTTAAACCCTTTCCAAGTGACCCTCCTTGAGGTTGCAGCACCAGGCCCAGTGTTCTGATACTCCCCGTAGAACAACGTGTTCAAAGCAAAGTTCCCATTCCACTCGTGCCACCCAGCAGGGTCAATGACGTCACTTATGGTTGACTGCATGATGACAGTACGAGAGTACTCCTTCCATGGCCTCCCGAGAAACGTGGGGAAGCTGCTCTTGACAGATTCCAAGTCTTTGGTTGCACCAATCCTGCTTTTCTGAATGACAATGCCGGTGTTTTGGTTGGGGTCAACGCGGCCCTGAGCGGTGACCATGTTCTTCTGCCCACTGTTAGGACGCCTAGCGTGAATGTCCGAGTTCTGGATGACAGCCGCAGAGTTACCGAAGATGAAGTCGACTGTGCCTGCTACGTAGCAACTGATAAAGAATTGGCGGTTGCTGTGGACGTAAAGGGTGTCTTGGTATGCAAGAAAGTCGCACCTGTAGAATGCTGAGAGGTCAGCACCAACTCTGAGAGCAACCGCTTGGTGCTTTGAAGGACCAGCTGTGTTTTGAAAGGTTATGTCTCTTGCCAAGAATCTTTCACCAACCACGGCTGCACTTGCAAACCAAAACCACTTGTTAAATATCTCTGTTCATTTATAGTGCAAGTATTTTAAGTTGAATTTTAAAATTGAATCAAAAGAAGGTACGTTTTTCTTCAAAAAATAATGGTTAAATTCAGGTCATCATGTAATTGTTATTGTAAAATTGAATCAAGTGAAGAGACTAGTCACAACGTCTACTTTTCTCAAACTGCTATTTTCAAAATTATGGTCGTCATTGTTGGAGGTATAGTCAACGATTGTAAAACTTTAAAGTCACACCTAAATTAGCTGAGTAATAATGATGTAGTGCAAGACAGAGAAGACCGACTTCATCTTCTCACTTTCAAGATCTATGCTTTATTGGTGGGACAGCCTGTTTATTTCTGTCGTGGTACGTTGGAATCTGTATCATCTTCTGACAAACTTATCCACAATATCTTTCAATTTTTTTCTTTTAATTTTCCTTTCTCCATTAATCACACTCATTTCCTTTAAATGACATAAACACGAACGTGATATAGATACTGTTTACAAAGAGAACGAAAGAGACACTTTAGCTTTTGAATAGAAAGTATCTATAGAATAATCATTAGTTTTAGCAATGTTCAAAACAAAGTTAAGCAGTCGTTTGGGGGACCAAGCACAATATGATTGAAAGCACATTGGGATATGTTAGTATCCGAGAAAAGAAAAATGGAGCGATTTGGATAATAATAATAGTGTCTGAAGTTAAGCACTGAACCATGTACCTTTTGACATCTTAATGTGGATGAATTTAGCATGTTAGAAAAGCGGGAACTAGAAGAAAGAAGAATAATTAAGGAACTGACCAACTGTGGCAGAATTGAAGGTGGTGCTCCCGTCTACCACGTTTCTACTAGCTGTGATGATGGTGTTGGTCCTGCCATCCCCAAGGAACATTATGTTAGTCTTCTTCTTTGGCACATCCACGTTCTCTCTGTACACACCTGCTTTGATCCTGATCACGTATCTCTTGCTACTACTCTCAGGAGCCGCAGCCACCGCTGCCGACACCGTCCTGAAGTTCCCGCTGCCGTCCGCGGCCACTACCACGTTAGGACTGACCGTACCCGACTGCAGAAGGCGGCGGTCGGCGGCGGAAATCCAGTGGGGCCACACGATTTCATGGGGGTCCTCCATGGTTTTCCTGTGCTCGTTTTTGTCGTCGTTGTGCATGGCCATGGCCATGTCGGTGTCAGTGAGGTTTTTTGTCATGGCCAATGCGTTGCTGCACAAGTGCTCGGCGTGCACCTGGCCAGCCTGGAAATGCTTCCTCAGTCTTTTATCGGCCTGCTCGTGAGAGAACCCGTCGAGGCAAGTCTCATGGTTGGTTATGGCCGAACTGATGAGAGTTTTGAGATCCTCGGCGTGGTGCGAGAGAGGCTTCTTGGAGGGGTAGTCTTTGAGTTCATCTATGGCCTTGTGGAGCTCGTCCAAGGTCTCGTCAATGGTTTCCAAGCAATCGTGGAGGGCCGTTTTCTGCCTCTTGGTCAGGCTCTTTACGTTTAAGAGCTTCTTCACGGTAAAGTAATTCCGCTCAACGATTCCAGCGGTTATGTTCAGCGACTGCTCTATCACGTTCTTGTGGCTGGAAACTTTGTCGGCCAGGCCGGGTTCAGAGGCTATGCTTGAGAAGCACAACTCCGGGTACAAGGTGCTGCTGCAGGCGCTTTTGATGATGGCGTGCGACGAACTGGAGGTGGAGGCATTGTCGCCGGAGTTCTTGCGAGAGCTGACTCCGGCGACAACGGCGAGGGCGACAAGAAGAGTGGCAGCAAGAGCCAACAAGAGTTTGGTCTTGGTCTTGGTTTTGGTGAGGGCATCCAAAATAGCGGGAAGAGCTGTTTTTATTCGGTTGGTCATGGATCCCAGTTTCCAACTTACTCTGAGGAAAGGAAAGTAACGAAAGAGATAATAATTGTTGTGTTTTGTTTTGGAGAGGTTGAGAAATTATAGGATAGGGAGTTTGTGTGGCCTCTTGGAAAAGCTTGCACATGACAGAACAGTATAGAAGTTAATGCTAGGTGGTCCTAATTTGCTTTGGCGTGACCTGTAGTAGCGTTCTCAAAATAAATTTCTACTGCATAAATTCAAGTTCTTGAGCCTCTTTTGTCTTCATCCCCCAATAATTCGCAAATTTGAAAAACGTGTTTTCTCAGCCAAAGTGGTAACATGCAGTATTAACTATCATGACAGTTAACAAATATGTTACTTCTGCCTAGTTTCTAAAAACTGTATTACATTCAAGTTTCATTCATTAAAACAAAACAAATTTAAGGTTTGTGTTTGATGTTCATCTTTGCTCTGTGTAGATGAGCCAAGTCAGGCAAACGACAATCTTTTACTTCAAATTTAATTTTCGAAGGGAAGTTTTCCTGCAAAATTTAAACCCGCACGTAACTTCATTAGTTGATATATTATATCTGAGTATATATTATTTTATTCTTGAACAATGATAAATACTATTAAATAATATACTATAGAAAACTAAAATTATAATGTATTATTTTTACTGATAAACATTTTAACTTCAAATTGTATTAGAGCTGTTTTCTTCTGTGTATAACTGAACATGATAAACTTTTTAAATGCAATTAATTTAATGAGATCATTGTAATTAATTGAAAAAACAATATTTTAAATAACACCTTTTGAATTTTCATGGGAAAAATTGTGAGCAGATTTGAAAATACACAGTAAATCGTTAAATCCAAACAAACATAAATATATTAAAATATTACCTGTGAATTTTTATCCACAACAAAATACACAGAAAATTAATTCCCAGATATTGCATTTTTTTCATAGGAAAATCCGCAAAAAGGTGGGTTACAAATATTAACACTATGATCACCACATACAAAATTTACTTACTTCTAGACTAATTCAGAAGAAAAAAAACTAGATTACACAATTTAAAAATTATCTCTTGTTTTAGAAAAAAAAAATGAATAATCTAAAAGATAAATTAAATTTCGAAAGTGGAAGAGGTCAAGAAAAAAATAATTTTTAGATTATTTAATTTATAAGTCACTTTTTATTTTTAGATTGTATAATTAAAAAGCCTTTTTTACTTTCGGATTTTACAGTTCAAAAATATTTTAAAAATGACTTCCGAATAATATAATCTAAAAATAAATTATTTTTAGTTTCCATAATTCAAAAATCATTTTCTTACTTTTAAATTGCACTGTCTAGAAAAAATATAACAGAATTGGTCATACATGAATTTAATAATTTTTTAAATTAGTGTTATTTAGCATTGTTTTAAAAACGTACACACAAGCTCACCCACTTGTAAAATAATAACAACAAAATAATAATTATACCGAAAACTTTTAAAAGTAAAAGATCAAATTGAATATAAAATAAATTAAAAGATTTAATTGAGATAAAACTAATAATTAAGTTTGTTTTTTAAGCATAAATTAATTTTAAACTCGTGCGTTGTTGTTGTTTATTAAAATAAATTTAGAGGTTAAAAACATAAATAATAAATATTTTTAAAATTGTAACTAAGTTTTAAATAGAATCAATACAGAAAGTCAATATATTTATGAAAATATAAATAACAAACATTATAAAATACAAAGAATAAAATATTTGTAAAAACAAAATAGATTCTCTAAAAATATAAAGAATATTTAGAAATAAATATTTTAAACATTTGAAATGAATTATTAAGTACAATGTTTTAAATAATATTATTTTAAGAAATAAGAGTAAAATATATATTTCTAAAAAGATAGATTTAAAAATGAAAAAAATTAGTATAAAAAATAGTTAATACTTTTTATATAATTTATTTTTTCTAATATTTATTCCTAGACTTTTATAATAAATGTATAAAATGACATATACAATGTTTGTATTGATCTAATTAGTATATAAACTAACTTGTCTGATGCATATTGTTAAATTTATCTTATGTTTTTCTTTATATTCATCTAATTAATTATTAATAGTTTCGTCTAATATGTATTGCAATGTCCATCTAATCAATGAATGAACATACTTGTTTAATATGTATTAATAAACTTGTTTAATTTGTGTTTGGAAATGTTTGTCTAATGTATATTGAAAGAGTTGTCCAATCAATATATGAATGACTTGTCTAATCGGTACTAGACTTGTTTAATATGTATGACTATACTCGTCTAATTAACACGCAAGAGGCTTGTCTAATTTTTTTGCTTTACTCATGTAATCAATGTATTCCTAAAGTTGTTTAATAATTTTTGTTATATTTGTCTAATCAATGCGTAAAATGACTTGTCTACTATTTTTTGTTATACTCGTCTAATTACTATATGTACAGTTTCTTTTAATATGTATTGTTAGACTCACCTAATTTTTTTGTTATATTCTTTTAATCAATATACGAAAAGACTCGTCTGATGTGTATTGTTAGACCCATCTAACCAATAAATTGATAGATTTGTCTAACATGTAATACTAGACTTATTCAATCAGTATACGGACACATTTATATAATGTGTATTGTTAGACTTGTATAATCAATGTGTGGACAAAACTTGTGTAATGTGTATTGCAAGACTTGTATAATCAATGAGTGAACAAACTTATATAAAGTATATTAATAGACTCGTTTATATAGACAAATTTATATGATGTAATACTTGTAGGTATATATATATATATATATATATATATATATATATATATATATATATATATATAATCAATATATGTGCAAAACTTATTTAAAATGTATTACAATAGTCGTTTAATAATTAAACAAAGAAACTCATATATAATAAATATTAATAGATTCGTATTAAATAATTATAAAAAAATAGTCTAAATATGAATAATGAGTAGAAAGATAAATTACCTTTCTATAGACAAGTAATAAAAAAAATCAAATGATGATACTAAAAACTTATAATTTTTTTGTCCATATTCTAAATGTATTTTTTTTCACCATAAAATAAAATAAAATGTTATTTTATTTCATCAAATAAATATTCTATTCGATAAAATTTATTTCAAATAATAACAAAACATTTAAAATATAATTTATATTATAAAACAATTAACACTTTAAATAATTTATGAATAAAAACATATATGACGTCTTTGAAAACACGTGGAAGCCAAAAGAATAAATACGGATAAAAAAAGTAATTTTTCTAATATTTTTTTCTTATATTATAATAGATAGATAATAATGTGATATTGACGACATCTTAAGTAGTTTTTGGTTCTTAGGATATTTATATCCTGAAATTGTCTCAATTTACCCAAAGAAAAAAAGGTTACTAACTTTCAAATACAAATAACCACACCATAAACCGTTTTAAACATTTTTTCTCTTTAATATTTTACTGGAAATTATTTTTTACAAAGATTATGTTGTTTAAGTCTCAAATATTATATAAAATCTTTTAAATTTAATCACCTTTATCACTTCCAAACATTTTAGTAATTTGATACCTTGATATTTTCGTAAACTATGATTATTTGAATGAGAAAATTTTAAAATTAAAACTAACAACATTTTGTCTGTGGTTAATTTAAGAAGTAAAATAAAAGGCTTCGTAAAAAGGGGCGAAAGAGGTTTGGCGTCGAAGAGACGACAGTAGAACTAGGTTTGGGTAAAGGGTTTAAACGGTGCGTTTCAAATTGTGTGAGTGATGCTTCTTCGTACTTGATTTCATACTCTCCGTCGCGCGCCACCGAGAGAAGAAGAAGCGGAAGCAGCAGCAGCGCCGTGCGCCCAACCACAACCACAACCACAACCTCAACCTCAACCTCAACGTAATGCTCTCTCTCTGTCTCCCTCTCTCCCTCTGTAGTTTACAATAATGGTTATTTGATTCAATTTTAACACTAACAGTTACAGTGACAGGGTGCTTATGGTATCTGTTGGTTCAAAAGCATTGGTGTCAAGGAGCTCAATGGGCGACCACGATTATGAATCCCTCAAGCAAGCCAAAAGTAAGAGGAGAAAGCATAAGAAAGGGGGAGCCGCTCATGAATCTGATTCCAATCCCAAACACTCAAACACAAACTCCAAAACCTTCACTTCCCCGCCTCAAGGATCCCGTGTTAGGTACCCAATAACTATTCTTCTCAGTTTTTTCTCATCCCTTCAACTAATTCAATTTTTTTTTTCAATTTACGTTATGTTTTGTAGGAAGCAACTTGACCCTGAAACTACCCAATACTTCTCAGAAATTGCTAATCTTTTTGAAACCGAGGGGGTAGAATTGGAGGAACGTTCACTTATATGTGCTAATGCGCTCCAAGAAACCAAGGGGAAAGAATTCGAAATAGCAACCGATTATATTGTTAGCCACACTTTGGAGACCATTCTCCAGGGTTGTGATGTTGACCACCTTTGTGATTTCCTTCACTCTTCTGCTAACGACTTCCCCTATATTGCAATGGATAGATCCGGTTCTCATGTTGCTGAGACCGCCATCAAGTCTTTAGCCGTTCATCTCGAAGACGATGAGGCTCGCCCTCTGGTTGAGGAGGCTTTAACCATCATATGCAAGGTGGAATGCATTTCATACTAGTTGAATTCTGTAAATCAATGTTTATATTGCTTGCCACTAACTGGTCCTCAACTTTATTTCTGCTTTAATGTTTTCAAACTATGCATGTAAGCATGAGTTTTACCAGCAAAGGTAGTTGATGTTGGCAAAAAAAATAATCTAGTCAGGCAGTGTCTAGATATAGTCAGAGAAATAAAATGTTAATTGTGGGAAGGGAAGAGGAAGACATGGCCAGGAAGGATGTTCTTCTGCTTTAAATGTGATTTCTCATACGTATACATGTCATTTGGCAGGTGATTGCAGCAAATTCTGTTGATGTAATGTGTAACTGCTATGGTTCTCATGTGCTTCGGACTCTTCTCTGCCTTTGTAGAGGAGTACCATTAGATAAGTCTGGATACTATTTATCAAAATCGACTACCCTATTAGCTGAGCGGTTGAATTCAAAGGAGTTTTCAAAGAAAGACGATGCAACAAATTTTCAGCCTGGATTTCCAAATTTACTGAAAGTACTTGTCTCAGATATGTTAAAGCATGCTAAGAAATGTATTAAGACACTACAAGTTGACCAATTCAGTAGTTTGGTTTTCCAGGTATCATTTCCATCTCCCTCTCTTTCCTATATAGTCTGCATTAAATGAATACTTGTATTCCTTCATGCTTGGCCTTTAGTATTTACTATTAGATTATGGGCCATCTATTGTTATTCAATGAGGTTCTCTATAAAGTCAAATTTAATTTTCTTGCTTTGGTTGATGCCGAGGGCATGTGTAGGTTTTTTATATTGTCTTAGCCTCTAGAGTCTTGTAATTCCATTCCATAGTGAGTTGATATTACGATGGAGGTTTTGCGAGATATAGCCTTCGTCTCAGTAATTTCTTAGGATCTGCTTTCTTTAGAACTTTATCATACTCTACAGAGATTATTAAATTCATTCTTAACTTTATTAGATTACCTCTTGGGTATAAACATTTTCTGTGATGCCATTATGTGCTTATGGTTAATTGTACTTTTTGCTTCTCTATTTTATTCCTCTCATCTCAATGGGGTTTCTTTAATTAATGGCAGACAATGCTGAGGGTCTTGGCAGGCGATGATGAAGAGTTGTTACATGTGATTCCTTTCCTTCTTGGCTGCAAGGATAAGAATAATGCAGAGGGCAATTTTATAGACGCTAAAGTAGTAGCAGATCTCAAGAATTTATTAAAAGAATCTAAATTTAGCCATCTAATGGAGGTGAGTATCATATAGATGAAAGAAAACTATATAATTAGCTACAGTAGTGCATTAGCTTTTGAAAAATACGAACAGAAGTTCAACAGAAACTACATTAGCTAGTTCTTTTAAAGATGTTTATGAAAAAGTCTCATTTTCCTTTCGTACTTTCCATAGTAAATGTGAATTTTAGTACATAAGCAAACAAACATTATATACCTACCATCAGGGTAACCTTTCCACAGGTACAATCTCAACAACTTTAAATAGTCCCTAAATAATTTATCTCTTTACTGACAGTGAACGTTGGGCATGTTATGCATGTGAATTGTTTTGTGATAGTTTAAACAGCCTCATAGGACATATTTTCATGTGGCATTGTATACTTAACCATTTTATGCCTGTGCATTTTTTTATGAAGGCAGCAAGTTTTTTTTATGGAGACATTGTGAATTTTTTTTTCCACAGATTCTGGGGCAATAAAACTTTGTAAATCTTTTTCAGGTCGTTTTGGAAGTATCTCCTGAGGCCTTGTTCAATGAATTATTCACTAAAGTATTCAGGAATTACTTGTTTGAGTTATCTTCTCACCAACATGGAAACTTTGTTGTCCAAGCATTAATTTCTTATGCAAGGAATCAAGATCTGGTATTGTGCCCACTTGCCTTTCTGCTTTACAATACTGAGCATTTTCTACATTTTTAAGGGTGACCAATTAATTTTATCTTCTTTAAGATTGGTTGCAGAATGTTGCATGTATGGCCTTTGTCTCATGCATTTTCTTTTATTTGTGTTATAATTTTCTCTTTTGCAAATTTTTTCCCGTGTTTGTTGTGACTTTTTATTGTTTGGTAGATGGAGTTGATTTGGGAAGAACTTGGGCCAAATTTGGAGGATCTTTTCAAAATGGGAAGGTCAGGAGTTGTTGCTTCACTTGTTGCTGCCAGTGAAAGGCTTCATGTTAACGAACACAAGGTTTGCACTTTGGTTGCATTGTCTACAATATGCAGATCTGTATGTTCTTGTGTATTCGAGATTCTTAATTTATTGCTTCTAAAACCTAACTTCATGTCTACAATGATTTCTTCAAAATTGAAAAGTAAATGGGGTTACTTGCATTTCAGAAGTTATTTTTATCTTGTTTTTGTTTTTTGTCCTTGTGAAAACTTTAATGACCTATTTTTTAACTTTGGGGCAGTGCTGTGAAGTCCTTGCTGAAGCGGTATGCCCAGTGGATGATTCTCCGAAAGGGATTGTTCCACGACTCATGTTTCTTGACAGTTGTTTCACATATGACGATAAGTCCAACTGGAGCTGGCAAAGTGGTGCTAGAATGAATGTCATGGGTTCTCTGATCTTACAGACAGTATTCCGGTTTAGAAGTGTAAGTGATTTACTTGAAAATTGATGTCTTAGCTACTTTCTTTCTGGTTTTGTTAGCCAAAGCTATGAGAGGAAGCATTTTGTTGAAATCCTTTAAAATTAAGAACAGATCTGCCATTTGTTGTTCCTACAGAAATATTTTCATCCCTTATCATAAATAATGAAAATCATGATGAATTTAAGTGTTGTTGTGCCTTCTTTGATTCTAAGATATTAAAGATCTCCTTGTTTAGAGTCATTTTGTTTTTTTCTGCTGTATTTTTTGAGATAGTGATGAGCAGTCTGACATATGATAGTATGGTGAACTTTTTATAGTATTGTTGATGATCGAATGAGAAGAAAGAAAACAGGGAGGGCTAGATGAGAGAAAACATGAATACTGATGCATTTTTCTGTTGTTTGGTTGGAGAGGAAACATAAAAGGAGAGGAAAGTTGACCTCTACAGTCAAAAGTTCAAACTTTTCTTTCCTTCTATTTTCTAAATTCAAATTTTAGTTTTCTTCTCACTTTCTTTCCTTTGTACCAAACAGAGAATTACTGTTGGAGTTCATGGAAGCACTATGCCATAAATTGTTCATTGTTATTTTATTTGAGCCTGCTAGTTTTATATGGTGTTTACATTAAATAGGCTATTGATATGCTCAATTCCATTATCCTACCTTATATTTTCATAGGAATATATACAACCTTATATCAGAAGTATAACTTCCATGGAGGCAACTCATGTTCTTGAAGCAGTGGGAGATTCAAGAGGATCACATGTTATTGAGGCTTTTCTAAGTTCAGGAGCTTCTGGGAAACTGAAGCGCAGATTGATAACCAAGTATATCTTTCAGCTATACGTCTACCATTTATTTTCTCTAGGAATTTCTTATTTCTGCTGCAGGGCTTAATGACATAAACAATATTTTTAGATTATGTTTTCTATTTCTTTGTTAAACTCCAATTTTTTTTCACATAATTAATGGGATCTCTGTTCAAGCTAATGAGATGAGAGAAATTATTTTGCGGGAGTATATTTTATTTTATTAATAGTTAGAGATTTACCTTTTGTGGTTTAGGATGATTTATATAATACTTTCTTTTGACTAACACTAAAT
Source organism: Vigna umbellata (assembly GCF_029865625.1). Taxonomy (NCBI): domain Eukaryota; kingdom Viridiplantae; phylum Streptophyta; class Magnoliopsida; order Fabales; family Fabaceae; genus Vigna; species Vigna umbellata. Next base: position 2,555,875 of record NC_142166.1, read on the forward strand.
GGATTGAAATATCTATTGAGATAATTTTAAATTGAGGTTGTTTTACATTCCAAAATTGTAACTTAGTGACTCTAGTTCCCAAAGCCTAAGTTTTGGAGGGGGTATGTATTTTCCCCAGTCCAATTTACCTTTAATTTTTTTTACGTACTTCATGTTGAAATTATTAATAATCTGTGTTTAATGGATTTGAAAATTGCTACTTTATTGTCTTTATATTTTCCCTTTTTTGTCTTTCATAACTTATAACTTATTTTGTAGACTGCAAGGACATTTTGGGGAGGTCGCACTCAACTCATCTGGTGCTTTTACCATTGATAAGTGCTTCACGGTCAGTAATCTGTCCCTAAGAGAGACTATAGTGTCTGAGGTGTTAGCTGTGCGAAGTGATCTTTCCAAGACAAAGCAGGGCTCGTATCTATTAAGGAAACTAGATATTGACGGGTATGTTGGTGGCTATTTAGTGAATTATAGAATTTTCAGATTATTACTTTCAATTGAGAGCGTATTTTTTAACTTCTCGATTTTATAAGTTTATTGAAGGTTAACCTTCACGATTGATACCTGCTTTATTACAACAGATTTGCTGCGAATCCTGATCATTGGAGGTCAAAACAAGCATCCAAAGAATCTACTTACAAAGATTTTTGCTCTATGTTTGGTTCGAATGATACAAAGTTGATGAAAAACGATTCCTTTCTTAGAGATACCTCGAATAACAAATCTAATCCAAACACTGTAAAGGAAATGAGGAAAGAAATTGACCAATCTCTAGGTTCTGGTGCACCTTTTTTGAGCTTCCAAAATAAAAACCCAAAAAAAGAAAAACACAAAAGTAAGAGAAATGCTTATATCAGTGGAGATGATGATGAGTCTAATAGGAAAAAGAGGTCTAAAAAGGAAAAGGTTGAAAGTGGGTTTGATACTGCTGCTACTGCAGCAAGCGGGAAGACATTGAAGAAACGACGAAGAGATGGCGATCTTTCCGAGGCTTCTCTAAAGAAAGTGAAGGCATCGAATGCGTAGAGTTAAAGACAATTTTTTCCGCTCAAAGACGAAGTTATTTTAAAGAGAATGATGGTGTTAAGCAGGTCAGCAGGGTCCCCAAGATTTAATGCTTGAAGATTTGTATGATTTTTTCTTTGCTAGTAATTTTGTATCATTTTACTATTTCACATAGAATGTCACTGGAAAATTGAATTAACAAAGGTAGTTACTGCAAAATAATTTTTTTTTTCCTCCAATGATTTGCTTGACGCCCCTCACCCAATATACCGATATTTGCTGGACTTATATGTTTGCGGTACAAACCTGGACATCATTCCTCGTTTCTAGAATACGAAAATTTTAGATATTTAGGTGTATCAGAACTCAACAACCTTGGTTAGCAAAACTGTAAAATTCAATGTAAATTGCAATACATACAAACATTGGGACTTGGCAATTTGAAAGTAAGATACGAGTATACACAAACAGTTATTTTTGTCGCAGTTGAAACAAAACTAAAGAAATAAGATTGTTCTGTCAACCATATGTTGGAGGATTGAACCTGCGAAAGAGATATGTTTTTTCTTGTCAGTCAAGGGGTAGCTACGTATAATGGAAAGGCTAGAAACTGTAAATACTAAGAGTTACTTGTTTTGTGTCGGATTCGATTTGCTTGGAGGTATCCTTCGGAAACTTGAAGCGAACTGCTTAGAAAGATTCTTCCTATGAGCGTGACGATAAGATGAAGTCTTGCTTGACGGCCAAGAGTGCACTTGTAGTGTTGGGAAAACCTCAGCTCCGGCTCTGGTTGACCAGGTTAATAATAGCAGTGACAGTGTGAGAGCAAGAGCAGCGAGTGCTGGGGACCAACTCTTCATGGTAGTGGAAGGAGAATCTTGGTTCTTATGGTAGCGATACTGGAAGCATAGTGAGTGAAGTAAAGCTAAGATACTATGCTATGTGAGTGATATGTGAATTATATGAGTCTCGATTCATTTTTTATTAATGTCAGAAATGCAAAGGATATTGGGATCCGATGCCATTTTGGGTACATGTGGGATCATGTGCTTGCCTTTTGACTGCTGCTGCATCCGGCCTTGTCCGGACTTTGGATTTGGTGAAAATGAAGACAGAAATTTCAGAGAGGTCATGTGATAAGCCACGTGATTGTACTATATCTTTGAGTTTGAACTTTCTTGGAGATGATATTTTTGATAGATACTGAATAATAATTAGACAATAACCTGAGAAATCAGCAAAACCAAAACGGCTCCTGCTTTTCGCTTATTTGAATGAAAGGCAACAATAGAAAAGAAGAAATAATACATTTGTTGTTGTGTTGGGTTGTGTTCTGTATATTTATCAGTCTCACTCAAGCACTCCCCAAACTTTATTGACTGTTTCAAAGAGCTTTCCAGCTTGGCCATGAGGACAGCAGTCACACCGTAGCAGTGCTGCTTCATTCTTCAAATAATATTTTACTCATACTCTCAGATTATTTTTTAATTTCAATGATGCTCACGTGGGTAACTGGTTGCACCATTTTATAAAGTTAATACTGAGATATTATTAGTTTAACGGGTTATCAATCATAATTGATCCAATCAAACTGTTTTGTATTATCCCAATCACTTGAAAATTATTTATACAGTGAAGACACAAGTTCGTGAAGCCTACTCATTAATAAAACGATAATATTTCGTGGTAGTTGATGGTAGGGCATCGGATACGAGATTCATTTATTTTCCATAATAATTTCTTTTTGAAAATCTTTTTGATGCTACTTATTTAGATATTTCAATTTTCTAGTGTATTTTGTACTTTTTGTTATTTATGTAGAAAATAGAAATATCTAAATAATATGCCTTGATTGTTTTTATACATTCCGTTGAGAAAGTTTTTTTTTTTACGCCTGAACAAAATAACTGAGATCCAATCATCCAATTTGAATATTTTTTTCATAAAGATGCTAGAATATTCCGATACAATTTGAGAAAGTTAAAAAGGAGGAGAAAGATGGAAAAGTAATGTGATAGCATGATGGTGGAATGGTTCAACCTTCAAGCCATTAGATTTGACTAGTTGTCAAAAACTTTCAAAACTTACAGCAACTCATAAATTCAAATCCAACTATCATTGTTATACCACAATCGCTTATGTTTCGTCATTTTCAGTCTACTGCTATTGTAATTATAATAATACATTATTAAACGGTGCACATATTTTGTCCTTTACATCTTCTCCATGCTCTGTTCATTTTCAGATCAAAATTTCAAAGATGTAACATATACAGAGAACAGCTTACTTCTAACTTCTTCTAGAAGATTTTTTTTTTCATGAATTAAAATTAATTCAGAAAGTATTAGACTACATGCGCCCTCGAGTCCATGTTTTTCAAAGTAAACTAGAATGAATATTCTGCAAAAGATTTTTCAGTCAGCACATGATGGCCACATAACCAATGACATCATCAGTAATGTAAGAAAGTCTTATCTACCGTTCTCTTTTTTAAGATTAACCACCCTTCTTCTTTACTAAAAAAAAATCTACCAGTTCATACAATCAACAGCCATGCACACTGACAGTTTAAAAAGTTTGACACAAGAACACCAGCTTTATTCATATTTGTTGCTAATCTAGTTACAGTGCGTACTGTTTAGTATCAGCAAGATTCAGCAGAACAAAAGCTCTGAATTACAGAAGATTTTCAATGCAATTACCATATTTCAAATTTGTGCTTGCTAGTATTGGTGAGACAAATAAATCCTATGTTGTATCCCTTCCACTTCACATCATATTGAAGAAAATAATCTCCAATAAAAGGAAGAGGGTCATTCTATTGTATTGCTAGAAGTCGAAACCTATACTATATACAACAAAGACACTTCAAACAATTGCTCTCCTCAGCCATTATATGCACACGTATTGATAACAGCTACCATATCTACGAGAGCTCTGACCTCTCTCTCAAGAACAAGAACAGAAAATTCACTCACAACTTCCTACCTCGAAGCTGAATAATATGCACATTAAAGAAAAATAAAAAAATAATGAATAGAACTCAAATAATTCCTAACTCAGCTGCATCCCTCCCCCTGAATCAGCTGCTTGTTCTACATCTACAGAAGTAGGACTCCAAGGATTTTTTCTGTCTCTGCTCAAAAGCCTCTTCAATGATTTCAGTCTTCCCGTCATTGGCGATTTCAAGTCATCTTCAGCAAACCTGCTTGCAGAAGGAGACAAAGAAGTCGAAGTGATATCACTTGGTATGTCAATAACCAAGGTTCCGCCATGTCTATTGCTGTTGTTACTATCGTCATCATTGCAAGTAGCAGCGGAAGAGGATGAGGAGGGGCAAGGTGGCTGAGAAGCACCTTCCTCCAAAGAACCACCACCAGTTGAAGTTATTTGGTTGTGATCCCCCCAAACCAAGACGTTAGTGGGAAAAGTCGGAGACTCTAATTCTGAGTTCTGTGCACTGTTATTTTCATCGGATTGTACAGCAACAGAGTTCCTGCAAAGAGGGCAGGTAGAATGGGATTGGAACCACATGTCAATACAATCAACGTGAAATCCATGATTGCACTTAGGCAAAAGCCTGGCCTTTTCTCCTTCCACCACCTCCGAGAGGCAAACCGCACATTCCAAACCCTCCTTTAAGTCTTGGGCTTGGAATACCAACACGGGTATGGAGTTCAGAACGGAGGGATCCAGTCCCCTACGAAGACCACCCTCTTGACCGGAGGAAAACACAAAGCGGCGGCGGCGCCGTGATTGGGGAGCAGGCTCGCGCCACCAGAAGTTTCTTGTGAAGAGATGAAAGCCGAGAGCAATTACAACAAGGAAGAAGAAGATTATTATAACGATTATCATTATCTTTCCGATTAACGCAACGGCGGGGGATTCACCCAGAGTGTCAGTTTGCTCACTCATAATGCTCTCTCTTCTCTCTTCTCAAAGCACGGAAGAAAAGAAATTTGAAGGAGGGTTTGGAACGGTGAACGAGAGTGAGAAGGGTCGGAGTTAAAATAGATTCATGGGAATGAGATTGCGAAGAAATGAGGTTGGAGAGAAGAACCTCCACAATGGACTTCAAAATGAAAACAACCTTTGACGACCACGGCGTTGAATGGTCTAAGTTGAACTTGGGGTTGACCCACACATTCACATAAAAATGAAGATAATCTTAATCAGTATTGAACAAGAAGAAGATTCAAGATTAAATATTGAAGATGGTTTAGTTTGGATTGGTTTCCTTTCCCTCCACGTCTCTGCCATCTCTCTCTCTTCTTATTCGTACATCCTGTTTAAAACCGAAACATTAGCCGCAGAGTCTGTATCTGTACCACTCAACTCCAGCAACTAACCTTTTAACTTTTGACCATTCCAATGATTTAACTCAAACACGCTCCATTCACATAATTCAATTCAACCAATAATTATCATAGAAAACGAAATGTAAACTAAATACGCTCTTTTTATTATATAATAAAATTATAAAATTAAACTTCCAACTTGCTTCCCATGTGACAGCATCAGAAATTTCGAGTGAATTGCTGTTCCAGGGCAGGGCATCTCAAAATTATGTGTGACGCTGTCGCTGTTGTCAGGCCACGGCAAACAAAATAAATTTTGATTTTTGTTCTACCACACCCAATAATTAGTATAAATACTTTTTTTTTTAAATTTCTTTTAAAAACAAAACCACGATGGAGAAAATACTCCAAAGTGGAGCTGAACCTAAAATCAGTTTTCGGATGTGCTCATATTGCCTCTCTTAACCATAAAATTGACAATAATAAATCTTTTCTGTTGGAAATTAAAACGACAAGTATTTATGTAACAAAACCTTTGCATTTGTAAGTGTCTAAATGTTACATGGATATGTCATAAAGCCATTTGTTTTTATTAAGGTGAAATAGCTTGATTTAGTTTTTACTGACAGGGGAATAGGCCATTGCTGTGCATGAGTATGACATGACTGGATGGAGTAGTTTTGCAGTCATTGTGATGCCAAATTCGATGGTAAATGACTGGAGTCCTGGTTCTAAACAAGTGAAGGTAGTTGCTTGTTAGAAGATTAGAAATTGACTGAAAAAGCTTGTCCACGAAAGAAAACCGTACTTTTTCTTGCAGTTGGTGGATCCAAATCCAGCTGTTAGTGGAAATGAACAAAGACGTCTTGTTGATACGGTCGCCGACACTCTAACCATCAAGCATGCATTCCCCCAATGTGGCCATGTATTCACTGAACCTCCCACCATCACATCACTTTTCAGTATTTCTTCAATTCATTGAATCTCAATCATACAACTTCAGAGGTTAACATGTAGTTTCAAAAACAAGTATGCTCAAATGTTTCCTTTTTAATACAAATCTTTAAATAACTAAATAGTATATGTGAGGAATAAATCTAAATCACATACATATATTAGAAATTACATATAGCAGTATGGATCTGATCTGCATATATTAGAAATTACATATCATTGATGGAAAGTGTGAAATATGGTAAAAGTGGTGGACAGAGAGACAGCCTTAATGAAGCAAGGGGAAACACTCACGATTGGTAGCTGGAGGAAGCAGTATGTAAAGAAGAACAATGAATATATCAGAGAAACTGCGGAAGAAACGAAGGAGAGAGTTTCTAAAAAGTTTGGGGTGGGTGTGATGGTTGTCGTGGAGAGTGATATTGTTTCTGCAGAGAGGGCAGGTAGAATGGTTGTGGAACCATGGAGCAATACAATGAAGGTGAAAACGGTGGTGGCATCCCGGCAAGGTCCGTATCTTCCCTCCATCGGAGATTTGGCACAGACACACTGCACAACAATCTCCTTCCCTCTTCTTCCTTCCATCACCATAATTTCTGCTATTGCTTCGGATTTTCAGAACAAGTGCAAAGGCTGTAACAATGAGTATGAAGACCAGGGTGCTGATCATCTTGTCTCTTCTCTGCTCTTCTCTTCACTCTTGATCAAGCAACCTTCCTTCATTTTATTGATAGCCACTCAGACACCAGCGCCTGCAATGCATCCATGCCGGCTTTCAATAGTATGTTCCTTTGTCTTAGTGCTACTGACCGATTCTAATCAGCTTTATTGGTGTCAGAAATCAGAAAACAAAAATCAATATCTTATTCAAATTTGCTTTAATTAAAATTTTAATTTTAATTTTCAATTGCATCTTTGTGAAAAATTTGGACATTCTATTAATTATATTTTATTTTCACCTAATTATTTTACCATTTGACTTTTACTTTTAACATCATATCTATATAATTTATCAGGCACTCTTCCTTTTTTTAGTAAATAAGTAAAGATAATGTCAAATGAATGTAAAATATTTAGGTGTGCTAAAGAAATTTTACTTTAATAAAAAATAATTTTTTAACAACTATTTTTGACAACAATGGTAACTTATGATTGATTTATTTCAAATATATGGACCAATAAAATAGTAATATGTGGTCTATTATCAAAAAGTTGTTAAAATAAAGTTAACACATGAGAGTCCATTATTAATTTACTATTAAAAAGAAGTTAGAAAAGATAGCCAACCAAATTTTTTTTTTAAATTAATGTTATTTTGAAAGCGAAGTGCCCGACGCGAGGCCCAAAATGGATGGGTTTGGAGTGAGGCCCAACTAGGAAGCCCAACCCGGAGTGTTTGACATTTCACAATTTACATGTATTGTAGGTACTATCTTAACCGATTGGTTCCATTATCCTATTTCAATTTGTGGTGTGCGAGCGAACAAGCTTCTTCAGAGCTGCTACTTCTTCTGCTTCTTCCTCCAAGAAAAGAAGAGGAGATGCACTTTACGTTTGCCTGAATTGCACCCACTCTCTGAGCTTCCATGCCTTTGTTTGGTAACTTTACGTTTCTTTCTAATCTGCACGATTCATAGGATGATTAAGTATTGTTAATTTGGCTTCTGTTGTGTTTTGAGCAGAGATTACGAATGCGCAACTATCCTTCCGTTATTCTCTGACGTTGAAGGCCCCAATGCCGTACCATGCGCCCAGAGGCTCCTGGATTTGCTTGGACAGCCTTAGGAACAGAAAGGATGCTAAGCTGAATGTGATTAAGGCTGTTGCCACCTTCGAACCTAACACTGTCGCTGCAAAACCACACTCCAATCACTTGGATGTAGTTCCTCTAACCCCTCCTTCCTTTGACCTTCAATTTTCCGACCAAGAAACCCAACAACCTCAACCCGATGACAGGGAGCGGTTGAGAAGAATGAGGATATCCAAAGCTAATAAAGGAAATACGCCCTGGAACAAAGGAAGAAAGCACTCTCCTGGTATGCTGTTCTTCCCATCCCCACCCTACTTTCTTTTCTTTTCTTTCATTCTCTTCCAACATTCGTTCCATCTAATTCTCACTTATCTGTGCCACCACCAGAGACTTTACGCAAAATCAAAGAAAGAACAAGGCTCGCGATGCAGAACCCTAAGGTGATGTCATGTAAGAATATTCTTATGTCTTTTTTCAACAACAATTTTCATATTAATTAATAACACAACATCCAATCCATCTTAATTCTCTTCACCTCGAGTGTCTCACTATTTCAAAGCAAAGCTCACAATATCTCACGTTCCTAATTTTTTAACCTCTCTCTGCTTCGCCTAACTGTTTCTTAGAGTCGCATTTTATCATGATTAATAGGAAATTAGGATGTGAAGTGATATTTTGAATATTTGCTCATGTAACATTTGTATATTGATTTCCTTAATAACATTTTGTAATGCAGATCAAAATGAAGCTCAGTAATCTTGGCCACTCACAAACGTAAGCATATGCCTAATGCCTTTCCATTTTTATTGCTGTTACCAGTAAATACTGCTTCTTTTTATTAATATAAATACTGCTTCTCATGTTGGTAAAAATGAATGCTGCTCTGCTTCTTTGTTACTAATAAGTATATGCCTTCTTCGTTGATTGCACAGCACAGAAACAAGACTGAAAATTGGTGCTGGAGTGAGAAGGCGATGGGAAGAGAGGCGTGAAAAGAAGAAGGCAGCGGAGTCTTGCTGCTTTGAGTGGAAAAATTTAATTGCAGAAGCTTCTAGGAAAGGCTTTCTTGGTCAGGAAGAGCTGCAGTGGAATTCTTATGAAACCTTGGATGATCAGCTGAAGCAGGAGTGGTTGATGAGTGTTGACCAAAGGAAACAAATGATAAAGACATCAGGTGGCAAAAGAGCACCCAAGTCCCCTGAGCAGAGAAGGAAAATTGCAGAAGCCATTAGTGCGAAATGGGCTGATCCTGTAAGTCTGTATGCTAAATACATTGAGGTTGGGTAATTAATTGCTTTACTGCCATTAAATATTTCCTAGATCTTTCACCTATCTTACGTGCTAGTTGATTCACACAAAAGTTTTATGTCATGGACACTAATGACACTTATGTCCAGCACTTTTGCCGTATCTAAAAAGTGGACGTTGATATGTATGTGTCTGCTCTATCCTTGATGTGGACTTTGTCATGTTTGAATAACTTGTCACCCCAAATGTGTTAGATAAGTCTACTCAAAATTTTGTACCCTAACAAATAAAGCTTTGTCAAAGTACTCAGGCTTATTTGGGAGGAAATTCTTTTTTACTATTTTTCCCTCTAAAAGAGCAATTTATTTTTCTGTTAAATCAGGAATACCGTCAAAGAGTTTATTCTGCATTGTCCAAGTATCATGGCACTGAAGTTGGAGCTGAAAGGAAAGCTAGAAGAAGGCCAAAAGATGATACCCAACCTACCAAGAAGAAACCTACAAAAAAAAGAGACACTGTTACTAGTACTCATGTTAAGAATGACTCAAAAACCCATAAGCCCATCCTGTTGAAAAAAAGTAAATCCCCAGCCTACAAAGATCCTTTGGTGAATTCTAAGCTTGAAATGATAAAGAATATTAGAGCACAGAGAGCTGCTTCGGAAACCACACAAATTCAAGCCATTGAACGAGCAAGGTAAACCCATTTTCTACTTGCAAGGATCAGTGTAGAATATTATATTATTTCAATAATAAGTAAATAATCCCCCTCCCTCTCCTTAACACACACAAAACCTGTTTTTTTCCTTTGTTTTGAACATTTGGCCTTCTTTTATATGTGGTCATGCTGGATTCGCAAAATATCAAACATAGTCTAATTTTGTTTGGTTTTGGAGATTAGATCATAGAAATACAAGTTTTGGTTTTTTGATCGCTATTGTTCAGTAGTCGTCATGTTTAAATTCATGAAATGATATGTTACGCACAGACTATTGATTGCTGAAGCTGAGAAAGCTGCCAAGGCACTGGAGGTTGCTGCGACAAAGAGTCCTTTTGCACAGTCTTCTTTGATAGAGACCAGAAAGCTTATAGCTGAAGCTATTCAATCACTGGAATCCATTGATACACAAGCTATAACTGACAGTAATGTTCCTTCGGTTGGTTTGAGTGAGGTCAATCAAGAAAAAGAATCAGCATCTGAAGTTCTAAACCAATCAAAATTGGCCCCAGTAAATGGACACACAACATTATCATCAATGGACTACAAGTTCTCTGAAAATTTTAGCAAATTTTCCTTGGAGAAGCCAGTTAATGGTGAACCTGAACTTCTCCTAACCAATGGCTGCGCATCCTTACCTTTTAGTTTGAATGGTCAGATACGCGAGTCTAGTCCATCCAATCAACAAAGGGAAGCTGAACAGGATCAGAGAAGTGAATACGAAACAGAGCCTTCTCCAATAGTGATGGGAATTCAGTCCCTTGAAAATGAGACAGTGTCTAGATCACCTATAGTAGTATCTAAAAGATGGGTTCGCGGAAGGCTCGTTGAAGTGGCTGAAGAGAAACAATAAAATGGGTAAAGCTTAGCTCAGTTTTCAAGCATTAATACAATGCAATGTCACATTGTTTGTTGCATGTTATATAGATCATAAATGCCACAAATATTTTCTGCTTTAATAGTGTGATCATTGCATACTCATCCTTTCACTCTTTGAAATCAAGCAAGAGGTGAGTTCAATCAGCCTCGCAACAGCCAACTACGTGTAGACAGATCGTGGAAGACTAAAATAGCAATCACTAAGGGCACACTTCTATTAGGTCACAGGATACTTCTCTTAATCATGGTACATTAAACTAAGTTAATCATATGATTGTTTTGTTACTTTACAGCGTGTGAGTTGATTCTGTGAGTAATTTGTATTGTAGTTTTGTAGCCATTGCACAGTTGAGCCCAAGCTGTGGCCATTTTCCCTTCGGCAGGAGAATCCATTACACCGGGGATCCCACCCGAATCATTAAGAGTAGAGCAGTGTTTATTAAGGGTCAACCAAATTTTCTTTTATGTTTTCAAATTCGCCGTTCAACTAATGTATGGCAATTGACCAAAACTTCCATAGATTTGCTCCTTTTCGGTGGTACTGTTTTTAAGGCTGTAGTACTATAGTTGAATTTAAGCTATATGATTAGTTTTAAGGAGAAGATAAATATTCGTAACACACTGCATAAGAAGGTTATTCTTTTATAATAAAAAGTTGTTGGAAGATAAAAATGTTCATTTTTAATCGAATATATTTTTTTATTGACTTCAAATTAAAATTCATATAGAATAAAAAAATGAAAAAAAAAACGTCTTAAAAATACTCGTCATATAATTCTAATTTAAAATGATTAAAAGTTTGATACGTATACAAGATTTACGTAATTAATAAAAAAATTAAAGGGGGTGCACTATCGCTTCATAGATTTAGCTATTCAATATACCTAAATTAATCTCTCTTGTATGATGGTGGAAAGGTTACAAATTAATTTGCGTGAGACTTCACATTCTTGTCAATCTGTTTCTTCTGGTTCCTCTTTCTGCAAAACGACAGAGCAGACAGAATAAGATATGAGAATGAAAGAAAAGTATAGTGAAATTAATTTGATTAGGTATAGTGAAAACAAGAGAAACCCGATGTTTAACTTTTCTTTTCAAAAGCTTTCTCCCTCAGTTTTATTAATTTTATTGTTGCGTGATTATTGTGGTAGTTGGGCCTGTTGAAGCAATGGGCTCAGATGGGCCTGGGCGGTAGGACATCGTTTTCGTTCACAAGACAAGACGTTATTTTCTTCCTTCCTTCAACTTCCACCGTAATACTAACACAACAGTCATCCTCCTCCTCCTCCTCCGGTGACCGGTCACCGCCAGGCAGCAATGGAAAGGAATTCATCTTCCGACGAAGCAGACGAGTTCATCCATCGGAAGGAGAGGAATGCGCCTACGTCTCCCTCTTCCTTCCACTTCCAACCCCTCACTTCGCGAATCACTTCCAAGTTCAACTTCCCTTTTCAGAAGAGATACCTCTTCGCCATTCTCCCTCTCTTCGCAATTCTCCTCTACTACGTCATCCCCGATTCCCACTCGCTCTTCTCCCTCTCCTCCGTCAACCTCAATCTCCGCAACCATCAACCCGAGGAATCTCAATTGCGCGCCCTTTACCTCTTGCGCCAACAGCAATTAGGGCTTCTCCACGCTCTCAATTCCACTTCCCAAACTCCCACTCTCAAATCCCTTCTATCCAACCAGATTTTCCTCAACTCACAGATTCAGCAGCTTCTTCTCAGTCCCTACACCCCTGCCACCTCTCTCTATTTTCGGAACGCCTCTTGTGGAACAGTGGATGAGAACCTGCGAGAAAGGAGGACCATCGAGTGGAGGCCCAAGGCTAATAAATTTTTGGTTGCAGTGTGCGTCTCGGGGCAGATGTCTAACCATCTGATGTGCTTGCAGAAGCACATGTTCTTCGCGGCTCTCCTTAACCGGGTCCTGGTTATTCCCAGCTCCAAGGTGGATTATGAGTATGAGAGAGTATTGGATGTGGAGCACATGAATAAATGCATTGGAGGTAAAGTCAAAGCAGTGATCTCCTTCCAAGAGTTTTCTAGCATGAGGAAGAATGGCAAGCACGCGGGTAAATTCTTGTGTTATTTTTCCCTGCCTCGACCCTGTTGTCTGGACGAGGAGCATTTGAGGAAGTTGAAATCGTTGGGGCTTTTGTCTACGAATAGGCCTGCGACTGTGTGGGATGAAGACGCGAGGAAGCCCAGAACGCGGAGCGTGGAAGAGGTTGTGTCAAGGTTTTCACGGGAGGAAAAGGAGGATGTTTTAGCCATTGGGGATGTATTGTATGCAGATGTGGAGGAGGAATGGGTGACGCAAGCAGGTGGCCCCTTGGCTCATCGGTGCAAGACTCTGATTCAACCCAACCGTCTCATTTTCCTCACCGCTCAACGTTTCATCCAAACCTTCCTCGGCAGGAACTTCCTTGCATTGCATTTCCGAAGACACGATTTCTTGAACTTCTGGTACCTACGTCGCCTCGCCTGGCCTCCTTAGTCACCATCTATCATGAAAGCGCAATCAAGTAAATAATTGCGTGCGATATGATTGTGATTGTGATGATACGTTTTGTTTCTTGTTTACAGTAATGGTAAAAAACCAAGTTGCTTTTATCCTATTCCTCAAGCAGCAGATTGTATCTTGCGTGTGGTTGAAAGAGCCAATGCACCCCTCATTTACCTCTCTACAGACGCCGCAGAGAGTGAAATTCGGCTGCTTCAGTCACTGCTTGTGAGAGAAGGCAGGCACGTTCCACTTGTCAAACGCCCACCTCGGAATTCGGCAGAAAAATGGGACTCTTTGTTGTACAGGCATCACATTGAAGGAGACCCTCAGGTCTGAATACAATGCACTATATTTCAATGTCATTCATTACCTTCTTTTTTCCGACCGCTTTTAACATCGGGTCAATATTATTTCTAATTCTATGACTTATCCATTCATCATGCTGCATCTCTTAATTGTTTAGTTTGGATCCTTATGTAATGGGCGGTGTGCGCCTTGTAAATTCCTCTGCTAAATTTCCTTGTGGACATTGTTTTCTTAAGGTGGAAGCTATGTTGGACAAAACTATATGTGCCATGTCCAGTGTGTTCATTGGAGCATCGGGTTCAACTTTCACCCAAGACATTCGACGGCTAAGAAAGGACTGGGGATCCGCATCATTGTGCGATGAGTACCTTTGCCACGGTGAGGAGCCAAATGTTGTAGCGGAGATGGAATGAGAACCACAAATAACTCTGATCTCACTTTCGGGGATACTTCACCTTTGTCCTGCAAACATTTGACTTAGAATAGGATTTTCTTTGTCCTGCAAACATTTGACTTAGAGTAGGATTTTGTCAATATGTGTTGTCATGTATGATAGTAGAGTTGGCCATTTCACTTGTAACTTTCACTGGTTTATATATATTCTACCACAATAAATATAGTGTATGATTAACAGCTTTTACCTGAATTTGTTTCCATGTATAACTCTTTAGCGTACCAAACCCTTCTTCCCTATCCCAAACCCACATCTCGATTCTTTTTGGTGGGAAATGAGAGGAAATAGATAAAGTAATTTGGATGGAAAAAAATGGAAACGAAATAAAATATAAATAAAGGTTTATTGTTGAAAAAAATAAAATAAAAATAATCATAATGGATTGTGTTGGCATCATAATAAATTATGTATTTTCATTTTCGAACATAATCCTCTTAGATAACATTAATATTGTGGATGGTTTTATTTTCAAATGCAATTTTCCTTTTCTAGACAATATAACTAATTATGTTGCATCTTTTCTCATTTTTCTTCTATTTTTGTACGGAAAGTCTTGATTTTCGTTCTTTCCTCTCAAGAGGGAAAAAAAATACATGTCGATATGCCAATTGACGTCTAGTGTATGATAGTTATGAAAAGTGATATGGTGTAAGGGTAATAGGAAAGAAAAATATAAAGAAATAATAGGCGATGATGGAGTTTATCGCATCACTCTTTGGAAATTAATGCTGAAGGTAATCAATCTATCTGTGGATTACGTCCAAGGAACTTTGAACTGGTTTGGTCAGAGCTAAAAGGAAAAGGTCAAAAACATCTCAGTATGTTCATGAATGACATGTTTAGGGATTGTAATCCAAATATAGCCAGAACCTTTGTTTTGATATATAACGAGACTATTGTGAGCGTCAAGCCAACTTAACGTTTTCATAATGTCATCTATCATTGAACATCAAACAGAGAGTTGAATTACAAGCAGCAAAAACAGTGGAAAATACTGTTTCAATCATCTTCTGATTCTGTTGCTGTTTTATATGCCTTGTAACACGTTGACATTTACTGTGAATATATTAGATGATCTCATATTGAAAGTTACTTCACAACCGACCCGGCTACATAAGCTTACAAAGTTAGATTGCATAAACTAGGAAACCTTTCATTATTACCAGTTGTTATTAACAGAATATGGAAGGCACCTCAAATTTGTAACCATCGAAGTTATATCATCCGGTGTCTAACTCAAAGAAAGGGAGAAAAATATAACTACATTTCCTTGGATTTAGATCTCCCGTAGAGCTGCCTCATCACTTCCTCGTTGGGATCCTCCATGATCACTACTGCTAAATGTTCGCTTGCTCATGTTAGCTCGCTGCACTAATCGCACCAGTGCTTGAACCACTTCTGACATTGGTGGTCGGAATTCAGGCTCCGGCTGCCCCAAAAGTGTAAAATAAACACATTAACATGCTATGCACAAATATATTCTTTCCACCCAAAAGCATCCAATTCATTATTACAAAATCAGTATATTTTGGATGAATAAAAACGTGGTTGACAATACCTGCACGCAAAGGGCAATAACATCAGCAAATCGAGAAAGAGACTTAACAGGATATAGCCCCTTCAATGTAGGATCAACCATTTTACCCAATGCATCAATATCATGGAGTTGAGGTGTTGCCCATCGAACCAAAGACTGCTCAGATCTTGGCCTTGAGCTGTTACAGAATATTACAGTCAGGACCAATAGAGGAGCCAACACATGATTTGTGTGTAATTTGAAATGCTGCTGAGTATTGCTCAATAACAAGAAGAAACTAAAAAATTCATATTCTGAAATTATGTTAAGACATCTTGTTTACGCAAATATTTCAATTGTTTTAGATCTATCAAATGTAGAAAACTGTTGCATTAAATGTGAGGTTAATCATTATTCACCTATCAAACGGCATCCGTCCGCTGAGAAGTTCCAACATGACAACCCCAAAGCTGTAGACATCACTTTGCAGAGTATACTGACCAGACAACGCAACTTCAGGAGCATCATATCCAGATCCAACATTATGACTCAATATCTGAATTTGAGACCAAAAGTTAAAATAATAATTTTGTTGGGACTGGTGTCACAGGGTAAAAGGAAAAGCCACAGTTTTTTGCCAGAATATTCCTGCAGAAGCACAAAAGTATGTGGTGGGCTTGGACCCTTGATGTGCAAATGCCCCTTTGGCCCTTAAATTTAGCATTGGGAAATTTTAGTTCTCCAGATCCCAATTGTGAAAATTAGATCCTTTAGGTATCGCAAATGTGGCAATTTTTAGTTTCTTAAGTTCTAATTGTGTCAACCAGATCTTCCAAATATTACAGGTCTGTGATTTTAGTTCTTCATACATGTCATCCCCAAATATAGCTAGCCAATCCGCAAATATAAAAATCTAAGTTCTAGAGATTTATAAAATCACCTGGTCTGCGTTTGGAATATAGCTAGCCAATCCACTATCTGAAAGATGAGGATTAAGCTCTGCATCAAGTAATATGTTGGCTGATTTAATATTCTTATGAACAACTGATGGCGAACTAACTTCATGTAGGTACCTACAAAAAATTGTTGAGAAAGTCTGGTCATTGAGTCTCAAGTAACATTAACATTTATGCTTGATGTCCAACCACATGTTACCACATAAAAATCATGGGAAAAGAAAACTTCCATTGTAAGTAAAATCCTTACTTTCACAAAGTGGCACTCTCCCATCTACTGATAGTACACTGATTTTCAAGGTGATAGTGGATACAAAATAAACTCAATTCTTGCTTTATAGTCCAAAATAATTTTCCAGTGTTTATTTCCAAATATGAACTTTAGAGAAAGTATTAATCCAGAGTCCAGACAAATTTTAATTCAGGAAAAAAAAGAGCAAACTAGAAACTGAATTTCAGTTTTAAATCAGTCAAGCCCAAAAAGGACAGGTTAGCATGCAACTTAAGTAGAATACCATACAAAATAAATAAAACAGAAAAATAGAAAAGCAAGGAGGAGCTAATAAAGCTGGAAAAAAAGTTTAACTAAAATATTGTTCATGAATTGGTGCAAAAATTCCTCAAAATATAATCCTATTAGTACATAACTAACTTACTCTAAAGCACGCGCAGTACCCAAAGCAATCTTGACACGGGAATTCCATATCAGTGGTTTACTATATTCGTCTGGTAGATGAAGGAAGTCATGTAGTGATCCATTTTTATGAAATTTATAGACCAAGAGGTGTTGTCCATACTCTGAGCAATAACCTACAAGCTCTGTCACATTTGGATGATGCAAACTGGAGATGTTTGAAATTATTTCTATAAAATCATCTGACAAATCATTGGAAAGGACAGATGAATCTATCTTCTTCACTGCAAGAACCTACAACATAATCAAAAATTAAAAAAAGAGTCAAAACCATTAAAAACTTTTGGTCCAAGGTAGAAATTTCCACTATTTAATGGGATATTAGCTATATCTGTGGCATTTACATGGGCATCCTTGATTTTTTTTGCTTAGGGGAGAAAATGTTGGAGATGCAGAGATGGGAGACACTAACACAACCTTATGGCATATCAGAAATGCATGCATCCTTGTGTTTGTACATAGATAATACACAGGTTTGATCCTCTTTGGCGAATATTATATATTGATGACAATAATCTGGACATACTAACCCTTGTCATTGGAATCAGACAAAGTCAAATTATAGTAATACAGGTTAAGAAATACCTCTCCATCATCAAATTGAGCACGGTACACACGCCCAAAAGACCCCTCGCCAACAAGATGATCCACACTGAAGCTACCAGTAGCAATCTGCAGGTCAGCAATAGAATATGATTTCACATTTGCAGGAGCTGTTACAGTCTTCTTCATAATTGTGGGCTTCTTGGAGAACTCTTCATCATCAAATGATTTATGTCGATCAATAGGTGGGGGTTTAAGATTTATGGAGGCAGAAGTATCAAAGGTCTTCATGTCTGAAACAGAGGATGTTTGCTCTGACTTCTCTTCTGCATTATGGCACATATGTCAATTTGGATAATAAAGTTGAAAAGAAAAATAATATGCCAAATTTTGAATTGCAAACTTTAATTTGGTAATAACCAGATTACTAGAGAAAAAAGACTGACCGGCAATATATAACAGCAAATAAAGGACAAGTTGGTCTTGTTCTTAAACAGTAAAGTTTGGCAATATAATTATAAATTTATCTAGAAAACACAACAATAAGGATGCCCTCATCATTAAAGAAAAAATATCTTGAAATAGTATGCAAGATGCAGACCATGCACTCCATTTGAGGGAAGTGGAGCAAAGGATTGATTGTCCAGCTTTTCTAAATCTGAAGATGTCTTCTTGGATTTTCTCTTCACCAGAAAGAATGCTACTATTGCCCCAACAACTATGACAGAGACTACAATTCCAGCAATGGCGCCACCTCCTATACCGGACTTTTTGCCCGTGTCAACTGAACTGCTGCTGCTGTCACTGACATCTGGGGTAGTGTTGCTTCCCCCTCCAGACTGGTGGTGTTTGTTCCTTTTAGGTACGGGAGGTGTACCAGGAGGAGGTGGGGGTGCAGGTCCGGAGCTCCATCCATTACCACCGCTCCTAATGTTAAATTTTCCAAATATTAGAGCTCCACAGAAATTTATGATGAAAATCTGATTCCGAATTACCAAATTGCTGACAATGAGAAATGCTTACTGTAGGTTTATATCCTTCAACTGGTCGGGTATCCATCCAGTAAAATTATTGTTCTCCACATTCCTGAGAATAATTTAAGACAATAAATACAATTGGCTTCAAGTTTTTCATTTTGGAAATATAGGAAAGGAGCTATGTCATATGATACAACAGAGACGCACAGATTATCCAGAGGAAGATTAGCAAGGACATCAATAGTGCCCGTAAACTGATTGTTTTGCAGATTCCTGCCCAGATATAAACAAATTAACTTAGAATGCAATCAATAAAATGTAATATACTAACAGAAAACACCAACAGTCAGTATTTTTACAAGGTTGTTATGTGTGAAAGTGAGCTCATGGTCTGAGGGAGGTCACCAATTAGAGAATTGAACGAGAGATCCCTGTAATAAGGAAAAAATATAAGCCCACTTGGCTCACAATTGTTTGGTATTACCAAGGATCAAAAGTAGCCGCATGTAAATAATGAAATTACCAAAACCATATCACATGAAACATATTTCAACAGCACATATATATGTATTCTTTTCACATGCAAAATGTCTTGAAATGCAATTAGAACTAATACTGTAAAACTATTCAACTGCATAATAGTAATTCATCTAAAAAAGCATTATCAAAACATATATAAGATGAAAAGGGTCAAATCTTTATAGAAAGGTAACAATAACTTGAAAGCCATTTAGACTACTGTTTTTATGCAGCTGAAGGGCAAGACAAATTCTCACAATGTAGAGAGGGCAGAAAGATTAAGAAAGTTAACAGCCAGTCCTTGCTGGAGCTGATTGTGACCAAGATTCCTGCATAAAAAAAAATAAAAAATTATTTGAGGTGTTTGTAGTGGTGGTCAATACAGTGCAACTATGTAAATTTACAAGAAGAAAATTACACACAGGTCTGTAAGAGCGTTCAAGTTTGAAATAGAGTAAGGAACAGTCCCTGTGATGTTATTATAAGCAAGATTTCTGCACACAAAGAACTAAGAACGTTACAAATCATATCATAAATAAAATACACTGAAGAGTAACAACCCCATATTAATTGAAACATACAATCGCTGCACATATGGAGGGAGCTGGTATGGTATGCTGCCGCCAAGACTGTTGCCACTCATGTCTCTACAAAAGTTTACAAGGTCACACAATGATAGCAATGAATATATGTAAGGAACGAGACCATTAATCTTACAGGGTGCTCAAAGATGTCAAGCTTTCTAATCCATAAGGCAACGACCCAGTCAGTCCAAGATTAGATAACTTACTGAGAAGTCACAAACAATAGTCATTAAAAATAAGCAACAAAGCCTAAAGGTAATGATCAAATTATATAAAGTGAAGAGTGGGACCATACATCTCTGTAACACGGTTGCCTGAACAAGAAATGCCTTTCCAAGGTTGCCCACATGGATCATCGCCATTAACAGGCCAACCAAGCTGGGATGGTGAGTTCAAATTTTGAAATAAAAGTCTCACAGCAGTAGCTGCAGAAAACATTCCAAAAATAAAAATATTCAGTAAACCTAATACATGTATTATGGTTTTTCATTATCTAATAGGTTATGGCCTCAACATGATCCATTTACATATTTCAGGGTATAGATTTCTCTTCAGGCAAAACTAGTTCATTATGATAGAATCCTTGAATATACTACTTCTAAACAAAAGTGAATAATTTGGACCTTAGCCATGAATACGGATTAAGAAAATGTTTTCTGACAATTACTTGGTTATTCATAGACTATAAAAGTTGCAAGTTTATAAATACCAAAGCGTAGAAACTAAAAAGAAACCCAACTTTCACCAAGGATTCTCAGAATGGTACATCATAATTTCCTGGGTGGAAGTAGTATGGATAGAAGATTAGTAATTGTTTTTGTGTGCATAATGTTAGTTAAAATAGCATCACCAAATATTAGGCACCTGAAGAAAAACCTTTCAAAATTATATCATCGGGCCAGTACAAAACCCAGTTATTTGAAGGATCATAATGCACCCATACAAGTCCGTATTTAGGGATGCAAATGAGATTCAAAATCATCAGATGTTCATCAAGCAAACATTCTAGATATTCTGAAGGGTCACAAAAGCAATGCTGGCTGCTTGTTGAGGATTTAAAGATGTGGACAACACAAGACAAATAAGGAATTGTACAGCATTAAACTAGACATGAACTATATAATACAAAAAAGGGTAAAAACAAGCTATTTAATGGGTACTCAAACCTTAAACAGAAACCTAAACCCTACAAGATTCTGTTAGTGATTTGCCAATCAGAAGTTAGAATGGCCAAGTAGTCCATTGCAGTAGTTGGTTTATTTTTAATCACTTCGTATGAACTGCCCAAATCCCATATTTGAAATATGGCAGATCTAAAATGTGCCATTTGAGAGATAAGATTAAAGAAGTCCACATACAACATTGACAAGAATTTTGGAATTAAGCACAGGTGAAGTTATCACATTTCCACGTTACTGCTCAAGCTATTAAAGCATTTATCCTCACGGGACAAGGGCTTGCTGAGTGCTACTATAAAGGATGGTTCCGAAGTCCAGAAGGGCAGCTGCAGCATAGAGGGCTCGCCACAAAAAAAATAAAATAACGCACATGCTCCAGTGCGTTGTAAACATTACCATTCAGTACACTTCTTTGCTTACATTTGAGAATTTTTAGCTTTATTTGATTGCGAAATATAACGCACGCATGATTTACTTGTACATCAAACTGAACACGAGATGTTGAAGATAAGAAGTCAACGTAAGGGGGTGAAAAAGGAAAGACCAAGAGTGTCGGCAAACTATAAAACGCACACAAAAAACACCTCATAAAGCCTTAAAATATCAGAAAGTGATTACTAAAACAAGCAGCACATTTTTCTCAGACTTTGTGTTCACTACTACTACATATTTTTTGGCATATGATCCACAGTTGATGAAAGTTGAACAGGGAGGTAGAGGGGAAAAATTGAAAATTTTCCTTATAAAAAAGTTGAAGGGTAAGAGCTATATACACGGAAAAGAAAGAAGTGAGACTTCCATCAACAACCGAATAATGCAGAAGACTGTTAGAGAACTTTAGGATTGATAATGACTTATTCAGCACTTGGAAGAACATAAACCTTAGAAATGACGCAAGGCAAGGTAACCAATTACAAAGTAGTAAGAACCGACAATCAAGTGCACAGAACATATTGTGCAAACTGGAAAGGAAAAATACAATTCATTTGACGAGACCATAGGCATGCAACGCAAGCGGTACTTCGTAGAGAAAACCAACAAACTGTCTAAAGCACTAACAATCACGGTAATAGAACTGATGTGATGTGAGCCACTGAATAGATCAGCTACAAAGCTTCCCATTGTTTCAGAATAAAGGAAAACTAAAAACTCCAAACAAATTGTTTGGACAGTTCAAAGCACATAAGTGAAACGATGGCAGAAAGCAAGTTTTTACAAGAATAGCACAATGCAAAAAGCAACAAACAGAGAAATAGAGTGAAGTGAAGTGAAAGAAGAGACTAACCATCATTTGGATCTGTAGCAGAAGTAGCACCATTGGGCATCCAACAAAGAATGCAGGAAGTGATACACAGCAACAGTAACAACCTTCTAAACTCCACCATCTCTCACAAAATCCTTCCTACCCAGAAAGCTGAAAGGGTTTTTCAGTCACCCCTTTTCAGCAAGTTCTAATCTTTCTCTCTGATTATTTTATGGGTCTATACTAATGCTGCCCCCCATAGCCAAGTAAAGCTGGCCAGCACGAATTGCCAAAAGAATCCAAAGCCATGGAAATTTTATTTACTTTATCACAGTCACAGTGCCTCTCACAGTACTCGTATACATAAAACTAAATTTATACTTCAATAATAGTACCTCACTATTACTATAAGTAATAATGATTTTCCCTTAGAAGTTGTGATGGGAAGTAAGAAAGAAAATTTTTGTGAAGATTGGTTTTTCTGGATTTTTCTGTGTTGGATTTTTCTTTCAAGACAATTTAAGTAGCCTTCACAGTACAGGGACACGAATGAAAGACACGTTTCTACAAATTTATTATTATACAATAATATTTATTTTCTGTTATGTATTTATGTCTGTATATACGTATTGGTGAATAAGCGAGTATTGGTATATGTGGCTTTCATGCCAACGGCTATGACAAAGCTGAAGAAGGAAAGTCAAAGAAACCAATTACTTGAAATGATGTCATGCAAAATTTAATAAATTACTAAAAAGAAAGCAAGTGACGCAAAACATTCATCTTTGTCTAATTTTAATGATGGAATTATCTTTTTTTCTAATTACAGAATAATAATGGAAAAAGACGTTTGAACTAATGCCACCTATTTTAAAGACCGTTTTTTGGGGGTAATAATGAGTGTTCAATAATTTCTAGGTTGTGATTCGGATTGAATAACATCTTTAATTTTTAATTTTTATGTACTTTATTGTTTTCGGAAATTACTATTTAATTATGATGTAACGTAATTCTTTTCCATTGATGTAACATATATTGGTATGTGCTGTCTAAATTATTACTATAGAACAACGTAGTGATATTGTTCCACATAGTAAAAAAAAGAAACTTAGCAAAATAAAGTAATTAATAGAGATTAAAACGTATATTATCTTTCATATAATCGCATAATGAATTGATACGAATAAAAATGACGGAGGAGACACTAATTAAACTCGAAATTTTAAAATAATAAATTTTATTGGTATTTTATCTTATATGTGATTTAATCTTTTAAAATAATGTTCAAATTAATTTCAATTGTTATATTAATAACTTTCTTATATCATAATTTTTCATCTTTAAAGAAGAGTATTAGCATTTAACCGTTTTGTTATTGACAATAAAATATAATTTAAATATGGAAAAGTTGTTAAATATGTTTTTAAATTTAAAATATTTTATAAAAGTAGTTATTATAGTTGTTCACAAAAGTAAAATAACATAAATTCACATATTACTTATAATTCTTTATTTTGTACGTAGTAGATATATTTTTAGATATTGTAATATTAAATTGCTTATTTAATTTTAAAATATTATTTTCATTTTAAAATAGGGCAATTTATTAAAAGCTATAGTAGTGATGGTAAAAGATAAATAATTCAATATTAAAGAAGGTGGTAAATGAAAAATTTTGCCAAGGTTTGAAGTGACAACTTATAATAAAGTCTAAGCTTGAATATTGGTTTAAATATTTTTACATTATTGTATAATTACAAATCATTGTACATGGAATGTTGTTAATTTGACAATCATGGATTTATTAGCCAAACAGTTCTAATTATTTATTTTTCCTATACATTGATGACAGTTTATAAATAAATTAGACTTAATAGTAGTTTTCGATCTTCTAATAATTTGTGAGTAAGATTATTATTTTTTTAATAACGTGAGTAAGATTATTATTATTATATTGACTGGATTTGTTGTCAACTTTGTAATGGTTTTTAGTAAATGTTTGCAAAGATTGAAGTTGTGATATTTGCATTTAATGCAATTGAAATACTTTATTTTAAAATTAGAAAATTATAATGTAATAAATTTTAAACAACTTATTTAAATAAAGTATTTAAAAACTAATCGACTGAGATGAAAGTAATTCAAATTAAATGAATTTGAATTTCTAAAAATAGTAAATTTTTCTATCAAAACATGAGGATGAACTTTTTCATAAAAGCTTATATGAGAGAGAAAATAAAGATTTCCATTGAGAAGATTGTCCAATGCCATAAATTCATCCTAAAATATGTATATTATACGTATGAAAGTCAAGTTACAAGATGATAAAATTCCTTTTTTAATTTGTACATAATATTTTTCCATTATAAGCCACTCATAAATCTGTATTAATGAATATGCTCCTGTGAGCATATTCATTTAGAGTGGTCTAATCGAATAATTACTCTAATTCATAATTTTTTCATATTATTTAATCTATATAGTAATCTGAAAAGACAAGTAAATCAAATTCGATATAAAATTAACACATGATATTTTTTAATTAATATTTCCTTAAAGAACATCTAGTGTTAAATAAAGAAATATTAAAATATAATATCCACCATGTCTCCCGAATAATGCTAAAACAGACCTGCAACCACTATCTTTAATATATATAGAATTCTTTATTTCTCTATTTCTTTTTGTCTTCTATCTTTGTGTTTCTTCGATAAATAAAAAGTGCGGCATTTAATAAATAAAAAAAGTACACAATTTACTCAAACAATCTATTAAAAAATATAAGATTAAAAAAATGCGCGAATTTTTTATTGCCTCCAATCTTAGATTTAAAGGACCAGTTAAACTTGAGAAAATATTTCTTTTGACCTTTTACTGATGTACTATTAATTTCAATTTTTCTCGTTTTTAATTTATTTTAAAAATTAAAAAATATGCAAGTGTGCTGAAATTATTAAAATAAAAATAAGAGATATATTCGAAAGTAAGAATAGCTTGTCCGAAGGCGACAAGTAAGTATTGTGTCACGGGTTGGTCGAAAGAAAGAATATAAAACAAAATTTGTTCTAACTTCGTTAAACTTAACGGTATATGGTAAAAGAATTGGCGGTGATTAGGAAAACAGCCACAGCCACAGGACATAATAAAACAAAAGAGAATAAATAAATACAATTATACAATTATTAATTGATTGTATATTGCAAAAATAATTAGTATTGATTTGATTTATTTTCAATTTGTCGGTGACATTCGCATACATATAATAAATGGTTTGGGTAGAGACGGAATATTCCCTAACCCTAACATCGCCGACAGTCAGATTCTCTGTCCGTTCCAAGAAGTAACAGCTCCGACAAGTTTAAGAATTTGAAGATAAAAACACAGAGTAAAAGGACAAGCTGAAGAAGATAAAGTAGGATTGCGTCTACGGCTACGAAGGACGACTAAGGAAGTAAAAAATTAGATTTAGTTTATGCGTAAGATTCGTTGAGGGAGGTGCAAAATTGGAGGGAGTGGAAGAAGATGCAAACTTTATAGAGAAACAGAAGTAATAAGCAATAATGGTAGAAGGAATGCATCAGACTGTATGAGCTGATTGGATATTGCGGTGTAAGTTTTTGAGTCTGACAACAGACTCAACATGTCCTCTGAGAGTGTGCAACTCCCCTAGTCTGCAAAGTTTGATGCATTTTGAGAGTTAAAAGAGGTTTCTTGTAGATGATTGGGAGCAAAAGTGGTGAATGAGATGAGAAAAGTACCTGGCTATTTCAGCTCGTCGTCTGGCCTGTTCAGCTATGATAGAAGAGCGTCTTCCGTTTACCTCCAGGCCTCCGGCGGCCATGAGATGCAGTCCTTGTAGAGTCCTCTGAGAAAGAACCCACTTTGCAGCCCTATCTTCTTTTCCATAGTCTTTCTTTGATGTAAAAGCAGTCTGTTCAACACAAAAACACATCAAAAGTCAAGCTACGCATTTTGAAATTTCTCGAAACTTTCTCTAAACTTTCTCACTTTCCCACTTACCTTTCTTTCAAATAGGAGTTTCCAGGCATCTCCAGTCAAAGCATAACGCACTGTGAACTTAATGATGTCCAATGGTACATAGAAGATCAAACTGTACAACCATATAACACCAGCCCATTCCCATCCAATTCCGCTAATCTTTGCAAAACTGATATTTGCATACACACCAATTAAGGTCGCCACCTAACCAATTCATACATCACATTCTTCATCAACCACTATTTTATGTGTTAAAACAATCTAACTTCCTTACACTTGAGGCATGCAACATTACCAGTTGAGCTATTACAAAGGCGCACATCAGCAGAGCTCCGGGTCTCTCTAGAAATGACCATCCATAGCTTCGAGTAACAAAGATTAGAGCCTGGCTAATGATGCTAACTTGCAGATATACAGCTGATGAAACTTTCTCGCTGTCACTAGATAATGAGGTTACATGGAAGTGGGTCTGCAACAATACTTTTTCGGCTCAAAGATGTTTATAAATTGAGTGAAATGTGATTTTCATTTTAGGTCTAACAACAAGATCAGGGAGGGAGAGACAAAAACTTGTGTACCTCAAAGAAAGTGGTCTCAACTATTACCCAATAGAATAGGACAGTGACCAAAGCAAGATAAGTTCCAATCACTATTCCTGTTGCAAATATCTCTGGTAGCTTCCAACTGTCGGGTGTCGGGGATGGCTTCACTCTGTCTTTAGATATGGTCATGATAGTACCTAGTTCAAAATTAAAATGTTATGACTACAGATCGTACATATCACTACTACATCTTATTTGGCCTAATTGCCCATCTATTGTTATGTCTATGGTTATTTATTCAATCCTACCTTGTAAAAACTTGTGTTATCCCTTTGTTAAGTTTCGCCAGTAACAAAGTAAGACTATTATGTCAAGAAAAACTTCTGTTACTCTCAAATGAAGATGATTTGTTTTCTGAGATTTCGTACCCTATGATTCTATATTCAAGCTAGAATTTTATAACTTTGCAACATTTACACTCCTGAGTGAGAAAATAAAAAGTCGTGGGATGCTCTAAAACCAAAAGAAAAGATGAATCACGCATTTTATTTTTTTTCTCGTAACTTTATGATGCATTTATCTCTTCTATTACATTGTCATAAACTGGAAAAAGAAATGGTGAGTATAGTTTTTATCTATTGCTTGACTAAGTAGATACGGAAGAAAAGGAAAGTGGAAGTTTTATAATTCATGTCCAGTACTGGGGTGAAGAAATGATCAGAAGTACTACCATCATTTAGTATTGCAATGATCAAGACCATGAAGGGTGGAAAATCATACTCCCAAATTAATGCCAGGAGAGTAAAACCAACCTGCATTCGGTTTGATAAGTTAGACGCTCGTCCAAAGGAACTTTAATGTTTAGATATAAATTCAAGAATAGAGAAAAACATAATCTATAAAAATGACTCTGAAATTGGGGGTAGGAACTTTTCTTACCACTATCCTTATGGTGATGGAGACAGCATATATCTGCATTAAAGAAAGCAATCAAATGAACATCAAATAAATATTATCATGAAAAACACTCCGAGTTATTACTGATTGATACAATTATAATGACTGGTGGTTTGAACAATCTAGGTTTCAGTTAGACACTTTGACTATATTCTTCTAGCTCCTAAGAGTCTTGCTTTCTTGTTGAGGCTACATATTGTATAAAAAGGTGAAAGGAGAATATTTCTATCGTAGTGCATAAGAAGAGGAATGCTACACACTCAACTGTATAATTTTTCATTCTTTGGAATATAGCTCTGCTTGTTAACACAGCACTAACAATGACACTTAACCCAGGCTCGGTTAAGACCAAATCAGCAGCACTTCTTGCAGCATCTGTAGCGTCTGACACAGCTATTCCGATATCTGCTTTCTTCAATGCTGGGGCATCATTTACTCCATCCCCGGTCATCCCAACAACATGTTTCTTTTCTTGTAAAATTTTCACTATTTCATACTTGTGTTCTGAAAGTATGAATTGCAACATTGATAAAATATTTGTTCAACATAATTAGTAAAATAGCAACACTGTTGAAAATGATACGTAACAACGTATAGGAGATATTCATCCAAAAAATTTGAATAAGAACAAAAAATGGTGCTAATCACTTCAGACTAGAAATTATTTTCTTGCTTAAATCACTCATTTTCTTATCTTAAATAAGAAACAGTGCAAGCCATAGGCTAGTTGAAACAACTCATATCTTACCAGTAAATTATTGGAAGCCGAAAGGTTTAAGAAAAGTGATCAATTATGCAAGATTTTTTACCCATAAGGCTCATGGTGTTGATCTATTGGAACAATATTTCATCATTCTCTTTATTTGTTAGCTAAGATAGTGAGATGTCTGAAAACCATATTTTTCTAGTTGTAGTCATTTATTATACAGAATGAAAGGAAGCAAGAGCCAAATATATATATATATATATATATATATATATATATATATATATATATATATATATATATATATATATATATATATGGTCTGAGAGAAGCAACTAACTTTCTTAACTATCAAATTCATATACCAGGATAAACACCAGCAAATCCATCTGCCATTTCAACGAGCTCATCTACAGGGAGAGCTTCATGCTCTTCTTTTTCATGCCCTAACAAAGAAGAAGAAGGGTACATGTTTGTTCCCATGCCAAGTCTTCGGCCTGTCTCCTTTGCAATGGCTAATTGATCACCTACAATGCATTGACGTTTAAACTAGCTTATTTGACCTAAACATTTCAAATGTGAATGTACACAAAAGATTGATGACTTATTCAGCCACTTTTATTGGAAGATATTTAAAATTTATTATTTGAGAAAAGAATTTAGCAATGAACAAGATATGTTAATTTGGGTGTGTTGCAGGTAAGTTCCAACACAGAGAAAATATGAGTTAAACGCATTGATGATAGTGATATTGGTAAATTTTAATAACACATTGAATGAGCAGTTATGTGTATTATTGAGAAGGATTACAGAGCATGTTTGGTGAAGTTTGATGCCAACAATATTCTCTCATTGATATTTCCTTTACTATATTTGCTTTATATAATTGTAGTTACACTTTGATCCTTTGGTTCTATAAACCTTGAATATCATTGAGTTTTTGCAGTTATTCAGTGAATATAGATCGATTTGATTAGAATCAGACAAAATATCTTATATCACGCAGTAGCCCTCATCATTTCTGTGCAACAACTACCACCACACTATGGTCTTTTGTTATATTTTATTCTATGCTTCCATTGAAATTTCATGTTTACCTGTAATCATCTTTACACAGACTCCAAGGTTAAGTGCTCTTCGGATGGTTTCCGCACTATCATGTCTTGGTGGATCAAACAAAGGCAACAAGCCACAAAAATTCCAAGGACCTCCAGGGCTATCCTTGGATTTTTCAGGAACTTCCTGAAAGAGTAATGACTTATCTAAGACAAAATAATAATCGACATCCTAAATTGTTAAAGTAATTAACGTATTTTGAAAATTTCTATAAGTAAGCAACATTGACATCTTTTTCTTCATTTAATGATCCTTTAAGAAGAAAGAAGGGTATCATGCTGATAACCTGATAAGCAACTGCAAGAGATCGCAATCCCCTTTCAGCAAATTTGTCTATTATATCGTGCACTTTTCTGGCAATTTGATCTCTCTCTTGACACAAATCTAGAATCTGGTATGCAGTAAACAGCCAAAAAACACTGAAGTTTTGTAAAAGGCATTCCCATGATTGCAAAAAAATTTCTCTCCTCCCTTTGCATGAGGGTCCATTGAGAAAAAACTTTGCATTAGATTTGAAGCAAAAGTAGGAGGCGTTAGGCAATAAGAAAAGGATATTCACTACCTTTTAGAAATTTTAATACCTGTTCAGGAGCTCCTTTAGTGGCCCTATAAAAATTGCCATCAGAATCAATATACGTTATAGCTGTACGTTTATCTACAGGATTGAATGGTAGAAAATGAACTTCAGTGATGTTTGCACGTGCCTGTAGAGAGGAAGAAGGAATTAATTTTCTTCTATTAATGAACATTTGGAGAACTTCTGTATTAAAGTAACATGGTATATTTACCTCCATTGGATCAGCTAGCATATTAACTACGGCAGTATCAATGGCATCCTGGTTTTCCAGCCTAGCTGCTCTGGCTGCTAGTAGAACAACCGTATCTTTGTCCATATTTCTATTAAAAACCTGTTCAACACGTAAGGTGAAACTCTAAGTAAGGACAATACCTCCTAACAGTCCTCTGAACAATTCATAATAAGAGAGCTTGTTCATGAAAAATAGTTAGTAGTAAAAGTTCTCAACTCTTAAGAATTCTTTTGCATCTCAATATGTTTAACCTTCATGAAAAGATAATGCGTTTTTAATAGCTAATTGGGGGCTGGGGAGGGACCAAATAATATGTTCAATTGAAGTAGTGCCATATGGTAATTAAGAATTAGGATATGTTACATCATGATTCGTGAAGAATGAAATGATTCAAAAATCAGTATAAGCTATCCAAACAAGCTTGAAGTTTTAAACTCTTCTGTGAAGATGATGAAGTTGCTAACTAAATAATTTTTTTAGTGACTTGAGCAAACTGCATTGTAGTTGTACTAGTTACAAACACATTAGATTCTATATTCTCAGCCAATTATTTAGTAATTGAATTCTGATAAAACATATGAAAATGTTATTTTGAATCAATAATATAGATAATATACTTTTATATGTCATTTTTAAGTACCAACCTCAATAAGGTTTTTATCAACAGTCAGGCGATTCAGTGTAAGAGTTCCAGTTTTGTCACTGCAGAGCACATCCATGCCTGCCATTTCTTCAATTGCTGTCATTCTTTTAGTTATGGCTCCCTTACAAACGAAGTAAAAATACAGAAAGAGCATAGTCAGAAGCATAAAGATTTGCTACATTCTTTTGAACTTTGAGGGTAACACCACGTGCCCGTGTATTAGCCAAAGTGGTATAGGATTCCCAAACTTTAAACTAATATTATTGATAATGCAGAAAATATCTTAACTTCTTCCAATCTTAATTTGATTCTAGTTAAGAGCTAAAGAGTTGGACCTGCTGAGAAAGACGGTGAGAGCCAATTGCAAGTGTTACAGATAAGACTGTTGGCATAGCGATGGGTATTCCTCCAATTAGGAGAACAAGAAGATTGTTGATTCCATCCCTGTATGATCGATGCTCCACTGGGAACATTATAATTATTTCAAAAATTATCCCTATAGCTATAGAGCAAATGCAGAAGTTACCAATTGAGGTAAGGACCTGAAAAAGGTAAGAAAAACAGATATGGTCTGAAATTTGACTGATTGATCAAATACTTGCAAAGTATATTTTGCATTGAAATGAATCTCCATATAAAACAAATGCTTCAATCTCAATGCATATTCTCCTTACTCCTTTTTGCCAGTGTTGTCACAAGTTAAGCATCGTCACATTCCTTAAAAGCATTTTATCCTTTTATGCAAATTCAAACTTCTAGCTCTTTGTAAACAGCTTGGCTTGGCTATATTTCTTATTAATATAACCATGCCGAAAGAGTTCAAAGTTTCCTTAAAGTTACCTTCTGAAAATGTCCAACAACTTCAGTACTATCAACCAGGTATGCTGCCTTTCCAAAAAAGGAGTGAACTCCTGTTGCTATCACTACAGCCTCAATCTCTCCATGTTTACATGTCGAACCTGAAAAGACCTCGTCACCAGTTCTTTTCGTGACAGGTAGAGATTCTCCAGTAAGGGCTGACTGCATAAAACAAAACCAGGACATCATGAACTCTGTTTCTTCATCATTGTACCAGTTTGTCATGAGAAAGTATATTACAAAATCACTAAATAGAAAGAAAGAAAAATATACATTAGATTTACAATGTTCATTTGTTTCATAACAAAGGCTTACCTGATCAATTTTTAGAGGATCCCCTTCTAGCAAGCGAGCATCAGCTGGAACTATATCTCCCAATTTTATGCTAATTATATCCCCAGGTACTAAAATTGCTGCATCTTGCTCTTGCCACTGCCCGTCTCTGAGAACCTGAACAAAGATATTAGGGACTCATTAATTTGTGTAAGTAAGGAATCTTGAAAACAATGTATTTTAGCATTACAAGCCTTAAGCAATATAGTAACATAGTACTAGAACAATTTCTTTTTTTTAAGGAGATATGTTCACTCTGCATGGCATAGGTGATGAATTCCTACGTAAATGTCGACAACAAGGAAACATACCCTTGTTTTAGGAGCTAAACGTGCCATTAATGCTGCTGCAGCATTACCTGCATTATTTTCTTCTATAAAACTAATAGTTGAGTTTATTACCAGTAGGCATATAATCCCTATAAAGTCTTGCCAATCAGGACCTTCCCCCTGAAAATTTATCTCAAAATGAGGAACCAAGAAATGGAAATACAAACTAAAAATAGAACCCTGAACGAAAAGAAGAAATAACATATGGTATATTGTAAAACAATTGTTGCGTTCTCTACTCACTCCACCATTAGCAAGGATAATCGCCATCAGTGCTGCTGCTTCCATAACCCATGATAAAGGATTCCACATAAAACCAAGAAATTTCAATATTTTATTCTCCTGCAGTAGAATTTGAGGGTTAGAATTTCTTTAAGTGGATGCAAACATGCTAACTGCAAACATGGGCTCCGCAACAAAATGGGATGCCTCCTTGCCCTTCAAAATAAATTACCACAATGCAGAACTCACAATTTATAAGATTCAAAATCTCAGTGAACAAGTTACTTTAACAACTATGTCTTGGTATGAGTTAACAAGGTACTTGAATGGCCAAATCTATCCTGATTCACATACTCTATATGATGAATTTATGAAAATAAATATTTATAAGAAGTACGTTCTTACTTTCTTCTCTTCAAGTTTGTTTGGGCCAAATATCTCTATTCGAGCTTCGGCATCGTCAGATGAAAGTCCTCTTCGTGATGTTCTCAACTGTTCAAATACTTCTTCTAATGGTATACGCTCCTGATCAAAATAACAATGAACAATGAAGTCGGAATTAAAATAGTAAGAGTTTATTTCATTTGATAAAATATTTTTTATTTTTAATTATAATGACAGAAACGTATTTTCTGTTCAGTAATTTCACCATCTTTCATGCAAATAATTCAACGATATTTGTAATGAAACAAAAAACGAAAAACGTTGAAGGAAACAGTGCTATATTTTGATTGAGCCCTGCCTTTGTTAGAGGACTTACCAAATCAATGCCATCTCGGTTGAAATTCTCAGGATCAAGCAGCGGTTTATCCAGTTCCTCAGCCATGTTATGGCTGCAGATTATTCATGCAGCAGTTAAGCAGTTTGTAATTGCAAAAATTGTTCAAAATCAGAATTGTATCACTGAGAAAAATAAACAGCACCAAACCATGCAAAAAATTTACTCAAGTAAATTTCAGTGTAGTAACGACATGGTTGTATAAGGTACTACTCATTACATCACTACCTAAGTTGACAGAGTAATTATGAATTACACCGTAGATTCTTGTCGGAACAGTAGTAACATATTTTTTGTGATGAAATACTTACTTGGAGGGAAAGTGAAAGTGGGAGATGAGCTAGGTAATGAGAAGAAGCAGAGTGGAAGTAAGATAGAGAGGTTAGATTCCTTTCGTTCCATTACATTAATAATGAAAGTATTGCAAACAACGTTAGCATGTTAGTTGCATGCTGACTGTTGGTTGGCAGTTGCAGAAGGGTAAGCAAGCAACGATGCAATGCTACTTTCCAACACTTTTTGCAACAGTTAAAGTTGTCTTAGCTTCTCTTGTCATGTCTTCAGCCACCTTTCAAAACCTAACTTTCT
The DNA here is from genome assembly GCF_029865625.1 of Vigna umbellata. Lineage (NCBI taxonomy): Eukaryota > Viridiplantae > Streptophyta > Magnoliopsida > Fabales > Fabaceae > Vigna > Vigna umbellata. The sequence goes on from NC_142166.1 coordinate 2,590,081, forward strand.
CTCCCCCATTCAACTCTTGTTCTCCTTAATTTCAACTTCTGCATTGCATTGCATTGCAAACATACATTCTCAGACATCTTCTAACGTTCATCACTAAATTCGTCCCGTTTCATATCTACAACATTTCTGTTACAATTGTAAGAAAATACAAAAAAAATACATAAATACTGAAAATTTGACAAAACTAACAACTAAATACACATTTAGATAGCATGTTACGTGATGGTACAGCTATCAACATGAATCGGTTCTCCTTAATCCATCTTCTAAACGGATTAGTTCAACATGAACCACCTAACTTTCAATCTTAGTAGTTTTTTTTGTAAAAAAAATTTCACCTTTTTAATTTCTTTTATCTATCTGGCAAAACATAATACACAAGCATTACAACTCAATAATTTAAAATCAAAGATTTCGTCTAATATAAAATGTACAATGAATTCAAGAAAATAAAAGATGTCATAACAATCCCTCTTCAATATTCAAAAACTCCAAACTTTTTAAGTTTTAACATTATTTCTATCAATTTAAAAAAAAAATTGCATCATATAATAAATTAAAAAAGTGAAGCTTTAACTCAATACTATCTTTGTTACTTTTCAGATAGGTTAATGCTGGTTTCGAAATCTTGGCAGATTGGATGTTAAACTTTATAAAGAAAAGAACTTTATAGGACACGTGAAATTAGTGTCCTCCCATAAACACTTTGGGCCTTTCTTGGGCCATCGAATAACGGAGTAATTTCTTTCTACACCTCACTAGTTTCTTCTTTCAGCTATCTTTCATTTTCGAATGCACTTTCCAGAATCTAAAAAATGCATTTTGATTCTTATAGTCTTGCCTGAAACCCTAGGATCGTGTTTCACTGGCTGCTGCAACTGGGAAGCACTTTTCATTCTCTGTTTGTCTCCCATCTGCCATGACTGAAGGTAATCCCTGTCGTATGATTCACTTTTGACGATTCTATTTTAATGTTTTGTTTTTTCTAATTTGAATGTCCCCTCCTCATTATCTTCTCATTCTCGTTTTCTTTTCTTTAAGTAGAGTAAATACCCAACACAGGTTCTTCAAAGAGAGATTGGTGACCTGGTTATTAGGTCCCTGGAAAGAAAATTTTCATCCATTTAGGTTCTTCAATGTTCATTCCGATAGAATGCGAGTCTCTCCTTCTCTTGTGTGAAGAAGGGTTGTCACAGTTGCCTTGAGGAATGATGAGAAATCTCTCTGCATCTCATTCCTTCGGGCTTTTCGTCACCTCACCCATCTTTCTTTCCAATAACCATTCTTCTCTCACTCTCTTCTCACCTTCCAGCCGAAGATTTTCTCCTTCCATTCGATGCGCGGCTCAATTCCGTCCCTGCATCGACATCCACAAGGGAAAAGTGAAACAAATTGTGGGGTCAACCTTGCAAGACTTGAAAGGGGGTGATGGGTCGGATCCTGTGACCAATTTTGAGTCTGATAAGTCGGCTGCTGAATATGCTACTCTTTACAGACGAGATGGACTCACGGGTGGCCATGTCATCATGCTTGGTGCAGACCCTTTGAGCAAAGCTGCTGCCTTGGAAGCATTGCATGCTTATCCCGGTGGTCTACAAATTGGAGGGGGAATAAATTCTGACAATTGTTCGAGTTACATAGAAGAGGGAGCAAGCCACGTCATTGTGACTTCTTATGTATTCAATGATGGACAAATGGATGTTGGAAGGCTAAAAGATCTTGTTCAAATTGTTGGAAAAAAGAGACTTGTGTTGGATCTCAGTTGTAGAAAAAAGGATGGTAAATATGCAATTGTCACTGATAGATGGCAGAAGTTTAGTGATGTTTTTGTTGATCCTGGTGTAATGGAATTTCTTGCCAACTTTGCTGATGAGTTTTTGGTTCATGGTGTTGATGTTGAAGGGAAAAAGTTGGGAATTGATGAAGAGCTTGTTGCTTTGCTTGGCAAGCATTCACCTATTCCTGTTACTTATGCTGGTGGTGTGACTGGAATGGCTGACCTAGAGAGGATTAAAAGTGCGGGAATGGAACGTGTGGATGTAACTGTGGGTAGTGCCTTGGATATTTTTGGAGGAAACATGTCTTACGAAGAGGTTGTAGCTTGGCATGCCCAGCAAAGGGCCTATATAGTTTGATTAATATGTTTTCTTCTAATTGGAGAAACGATCTGTTTTTAGTGTTTTTCTAGATGTGTAACCAGTATCAGGTTATTTTTTAATAACTCAAGGCAAATTGAACATAACAAACTTTCTAGGATGAATTGATTTTTAATAATACTGGGTGTACAACAATACTGCAATAGCTATCTAATGCGAGTTCAATAAAAGTTTCATTACACTTTTTGTTTTCAGCTTTGATGGTGTGTTATTTGGATTTGTCAACCCTTTTATGGGTTAAGTTTTCTATTTTCTAAAACTGGTTCATTTTAGTTTCTTGAACGATTTTATTTTATGTATAATTTTACGTGGCGTGAAATTATTATTGATTTTACATGGCCTTTGGATTAGGAAGTTTCAAGGATTGATTATTGGTATAACACTTCGGCTTCCATTCGATAGTGGAAGTTCAGATAATGTCCTACAACCGCGGTTGACTCTATTGTCTCAAATTATCGTAAAATCTATACCTAATTTTCAGGTCTTGGTTGGTAATGACAATGCTAATATTGCAGAAGGTTTGGTTAGAGAGTTGAGGTTAAGATTCAAAGAGATTCCTTTAAGCTTCGATAATGTTATAGGAATGCATTATTAAGATTGAAAAGTAAAACAAGATAGACTGGAGTCAGATAACAAAGGCTTGTGCAGTTCTCAGGATGTCGTGTATTATTGGAAAGATTCAAACAGAAGCAATTTGTCGCATTAAGGTATGCTTTCTGTGAAGAAATTATGTTAATTAATAAATCTTAGTAAGGAGAGTCATCATCTCTAGTCTTTTTCATTTACTAGTCCGATAATCCTACATTCATCGATCATGCAACAACTTCTCTATGTTTGGTCTCTTGAAAGGATTCTGGTTGATGCATCTCTTCTCCAAAAGCCCTTGCCTCTCTCATTGTTGAACCCAAACAATTAACTTCCTTGACATTTTTGGCTTGCTTACATCATCAACAGGCCTCCTCCCCTTAGCAGCTCAAGCATGACAACCCCAGAGTTGTACCCATCCCTGTCATAAAAAATGTATAAGCATGTGGTTTGGAAAAGATCTCGATGACCTGGCTATTCCCAAGTCCTATTATGCATACATATTAAAAACAGTGAAAGAAAAAACTCAGCTCATTGAAGGAACACCCTCACTCTGCTTGAATTCTACTCTATTAATAGTTGCAAACAGTCTCTAGTGGGCAGCTTGTGCCATACTTATCGAAGTTCACTGAATGGGGATGCATACATGTCATAAAGGATTAAGAAATACTCTACCAATCCTGCTGAATTGATTGTGATAGACGAAGGGCATGTTAGTGCTTTTCTCCTCGTACATGCTTTCACTTCACTTTTCACCACATAAAAAAGGATATGTACTCGGTTATGTGAAACTAATGACAAGATTAATATATAGAGTTTTTTAGTTTAATTAAATTCAGGCCATGATATTATGATAATAACGCCAAATAAAATAGATTGTGCATGCAGTTAAAATTATAAACGAGGACCTCAAGTATATAAAAATTTCTTTACCCTGCCTGATCAAAGGTACCAGTATCTTCTGCATGCATGTAAAAATGGAACAATATCTTCTGCATATCGAGAAATCATTTGACCCATCACAAATTAATGCCAAACTAGAAGAAAGATAATCTTGATCTAAGCACCAAATCGAATAGTATATCTATTCCAGGTAAAAATTGGCATCCTGAAAAGATCCTACTCAACATCATGCTTAGAATCCAAACTTTTTGACTGTCAGGAAAAGCTGGAAGCCAGCCATCGAACCTCCACCGAAACTGAAAAATATGATTTGACTATTTTTCAAGAACTCCCGGATAATACTTGACAGGACAACAAATACAAGCATAGCGAACTAACTATTCTTATGTACAAATTTCTTAACAAATACTTATACAATAAACAAATAATTGTTTTTTAAAGTTAAAATTAGTTTTTAAAGAAGTTAGATGAAATGGAACGCCTTAATTCAGTACTTGATAAAAAAAAAATTCTAACCTGATTTGTATTTGTCAATCAGCTAAAGGAATGAAAAGATTTGAGATTTCACCTGTTCATATTATATTCTAAGAAGAATAAGTACTTTTACTTTTGACAAAAAGGAACAGTAAGTAATGAAACGAATTTTTGGCTTTGAAAAGTTTTGCTGAGAAAGGAACATATTCTACCTAGCAACTAGACAGGATTCATCATGAAGATATTGTTTTAAACTGAGAAGAATATATTATCTTTGGTATGGGATAAGAAGAATTACTGGTACAGATTCTCATACTTGGTTAAGGTGGTGAGTGGCGACATATTTTGTATTAAAAAGGTGTCAGTAACATAGGATAGATTAGTATGAAATCCATAGTTGGAAGTAAAACAAAAGGTAACGTGAGAATCCAACCGAATGGTTGGTGTTTCCATGACTAAACTCTCCGTGCTTTGTCCGAATTATAGCAGTACCCCTCTTTTAATGTTCCATCACCTTTGCCACTTTTCTAATAAACCTCAACCTCAATATTCTCAACCTTAACATCAACATCAACATCAACGTCAACGTCGCTTGATCTTGCACACCAACAAGTTTAATCCACATTGGCAACACAAGTAAGGGCACTATTTTATCGCATCACGAAAACCAAATTCATTCCCCCTCCCTGACCTCAGTTTTCGAGCCTTCACGTCACTTCCTGTGTACTCCTTCCTTCACTCGGCACGTCAACTGTTGCCTTTGTACGTACGTACGTATGTATATAATATACATTCATACGTATCAGTATATAAGTTCCTCTGCTCCTCTACCTACTCCCTCAAGCTCTGTTGCGAGCGAGCTTTTTTTTGGGGTGTGAAAAGCTCTAAGTAATATCAAAATCAGAATGTTGAAGCAAGGAGGTAAGATCCGTGGTAATGGTAAGAGAAAGGGAGATGGGTTTAGCAACAAGTGCGCTTCTTTGGTTAAGGAGCAACGTGCTCGTCTCTACATCCTGCGCCGCTGTGCCACCATGCTTCTCTGTTGGTATATCCAAGGAGATGACTGAAATGGAAACCATTTTTTATTCATTACACCTTTCTTTTTCTCTCTTTTTTAGTTCAAGTTAGTTTGAAGTGTCTTTACCCTTTTGAATCCTCGAACATGTTTGAATGAAGGAAGTTGAAGTCGAAGTTGTTGGTTGGTGGTTGCTGATTTGGATTTGTTGCCTTAATCTCCTTTCCCCGTCTGTTTCTTTTTACCCATTGGAAGCTCCGAGGGATCCAAACCAATGGGGTTTTACGGGGACAGGACACTCTCATTTTATGGACAGACAGATCAATCTTGTACAACACAACCTCCTTTTTCCTTGTACTATGCTATCTATGTTACCCCTTTTCTCCTTCATACCTCCCTCTGCAGGTCAACCCAATTTATATGTTCTATCTGTAATGTCATGTTGTGCCAAACAATTTGATAAATTTTATGAAGTTGCTTCATCTTCACAACCTGTTGTAATCATTCCTGTTCACCAGATATGTGTGTCAGGATTTCCCAGAAACTCAATCCACAGCCTCCAGATTTTCTTTATTATTAACTCCAAACCAGTTGGAATAGGATTTAAATTTTGTAAGGGAGTAAATGGAAAAATATAATTTGAAAAAAAATATCACTTAAGGTGACTGGTAAGTACTAAATGAAATTGAAGTTGTTCATGAATGAAAAGCAAGAAGTAAGATTTTTACTAATCTATATTGGATCATTTAATTCACCACTTAATAGGGTGACAAAGTAATCCAAACCCTCCTCTTTGGATCATATATTAATAACTTAACATAAATTTGATTTAAATATAAATTTTCAATGGAATTCAATTTTGAAAAACAAGTTAATTATAAGAAATATATGTCATAAGTGATATAAATGTTTAATAGGTTTTAATTCAAGAGTGTCAAGCTCGCTCATTAGATTGAAAAAAAAAATACTTTTTAATAGATTAGTTTTAAAGGATTTTTTAAAATACTTTAAAATTTATAAATGTTATTAATTAAAATTTAAGATATGTAACATAATTCATTAATCCGATTAAAAAGTGAATTGAATTGAGTCTAGTAAAAAAAAACACAAATCGGATTCAACTCAAAACTTAGTAGATTAATTGATGATTTTATTCAAATTCAACCCCTCCAATTGAGTAACAGTTTATTCACAGAAAAAAAAAAGAGAGGAAAGAATATAATGTAAACAATAGATTACCTTAGAAAAAAAAAGTTAGAATAAAAGATAAAATGTAATATCATATCACCTGAAATTTAAAGTCACCGGAATAAAACATTAAAACATTAAAAAATATGTTAAACTTATACGTGATAAAATATATGGATTTAGGGATTAAATTAATAAATGAAAATATAAACTTAAGGATGAAATTAATAAAGATTTAATACCAAAATATTAGTTATATAATCTGATAATAAAACGGGTGGAGTCTCTCTTCGCATGCCTCAGTCTGAGATTGGCAGCTTCTAAGCTGTAATTATTTATTTAGATACCAAAAATGCAATGCATCATTCCATTCTATTTCTTGCGTTTATTCAATGCTCTTTTTCATTTTTCTAAAATGAAAAACTTCAAATTCCATTCACAGCCACCACCGACAATGGAACTATTTCAACTTCTTTAGTTGTAGTCAACAAATAATCATTACCATCATTCAATTTATCTCCACTATCTTTTTGTACTCAATTCTTTCATACCCAGCATTTTCAAATTGTACCCCCAAAAGAGAAAAAAAAACATAACCTTCTTGTACTGTCTTACTCTTTTGTTTCTTGATTTTGCGTATGATGTGTGACCATGAACTGATAGAAAAGTAAAACAAGATAGAGTAGAGTCAGATAACAAAGGCTTGTGCAGTTTAGGATGTTGTATAATTGGAAAGTGTTATAGAGGCAGTTTGTGGCATTAAGGTATTCCTAAGATGGAAAAATTTTCCTGAGCAATATGGATGATGACATATACAGTCACCAAAATCTTGCAACTAACATAATCTGATTAGGAGTCATCATTTACAGAGGTAAAAATGATTGTGTATATATTGAATTGGAACCTTTTGCACAAAGTATACAAGTCTATGGGAACAGACATTTTATCTCTAGTCTTTATTCGTATGGTGGTTGGATAATCCTACATTCCTCAGCCATTCAACAACTTCTGGGATGCATGGTCTCTTGAAAGGATTATGGCTGACACACATGCAGGCTACATCAAGAACCTTGAGCATCTCTTCTTCAAAGCCCTTGCCTCTCAGAAATGGATCAAAGACTTGATCTTGTTTTCCTTCACTCCTCATTTGTTGAACCCAGGCAACTAACTCCCTTGACATTTTTGGCTTGCTTACATCAACAGGCCTCCTCCCCGTTAGCAGCTCAAGCATGACAACCCCAAAGCTGTACACGTCTCCTCTCAGAGTTGCCACCCATGCTTGTCCATACTCTGGGGGTATGTATCCTAATGTGCCTACAAGTTCAGTTGTAACGTGAGTGTGATAAGGAAGAATGAGCCTGGCCAGCCCAAAATCAGCAACATGTGCCTCAAACTTTTCATCAAGAAGTATATTGCTTGACTTTATATCACGATGCACTATATGTGGTTCACATATTTGGTGCATGTAAGCCAATCCACAACTTGCACCTTGTGCAATCTTCAGTCGGGTAGGCCAATCAATCTGAGATGGACCATCTGCCTTCTCATGCAGCCAGTAATCCAGACTTCCATTTTCCATGTAAGTGTATATCAGAAGCCGAACACCCTCATGCACACAGTAGCCTTGCAAGGCAACCACATTCTCATGCTGTGCTGTCGACAAAGCCTCTACCTCTGCTTTAAATTCCCTTTCCATTAGACCTAATTCTCCTGAAAGTTTCTTGATGGCCAGAGCAGTTCCATTTGGTAATGTTGCTTTATACACCAAACCAAAACCTCCACATCCTATTATGTTTGCCTGACTGAAGTTTTCTGTAGCTTTTAATATTTCAACTATGGTAAGGTCCTTGATTTCACTTGTTTTATTAGGGAACAGTACCACTTGGCTGGCCTCTTTGTCAACCTCGGGATGAACCCCACTGTAAGAGCTGATAGAAATTGATTCTACTTCAATCTTGTCAGGTTCTCCACCTGGATTGATCCTCCTCTTGGATATTACCCACACTATCAACACTGAAACGAAGGAAACAAGGCCAAAACTGGCTGCAATGGCAAATCCAATTATCAGCTTTTTGCTTGAGCTGTGACTACGAGCAGTAGTACTCTGTTGAGGAAGACAAGACCGCCGAACAACTGAACCACACAACTGTGGGTTTCCTTCGAAGCTAGAAAAGGAGAAAGTATCAAATTGGCCACCTGTGGGTACCGGTCCTTCAAGATTATTGTATGCTACACTGAAAGCAGACAAAAAATGCAAGCTTTTGAGTGAAACGGGAATTTCACCGGAAAGTTGGTTTCCTGAGAGGGATAGTTTCTCTAAGTTAATCAAGTTAGAAATTTCCGCTGGGATATTGCCAGAGAATTTGTTGTTACTAAGGTCCAGCTGATGAAGGACTCTGAGTTTGCCAATCTCTACCGGGATACTGCCGTTGAGGCTATTGTTTCCCAGATATATTGCTGGTGGTAGGTTGGAAATCTGATTGTATTGCATCTGAGAGACATTGTTGGCATTAGCAAACACGGGTAACTCCAGGTAAGTCCTCTCTACTTTGTCATAGGTCTGTTGTGATGTTAGTGCTGGAAGCGTTGTGAGCTCAGCTGGAAACATTCCTGTGAGGAGGTTAAAAGACAAGTCTACGTAGAAAAGCTCGGGAAGCGTGTGCAACCAAGGAGGAATTGAACCACTAATTTGATTATAGGACAAATCCAAGACCTCGAGCTTCTTCAGATTATAAAGCCAGTGTGGTACTTGACCTGTGAAATTACAACCGCCTAAACCCAGAACTTGGATCTTTTGGAATCCATCTGGGTTTGTTATGTTGACATCATCTGGCATCATTTCATTGAAAAAATTCTGGGAGAGCATAAGAGTGCTAAGGTTCTTGAGTCCCATAAGCAGCCTCAGAGCTCCAGTGATATTACTGAGGTTGTTGGTAGAAATTGATAGGAAAGCCAGAGACTGAAGTCCAAGTATATCAGGTGAGATCTGTCCCTCAAAATAATTAGATGCAAGTCTCACTGCTTTAAGGGATTTGCATGCATACATGGTTGGTGGTATAATACCAGTAAAACTATTGTTGCCGAGGTCAAGTGCTGAGAGTCTGAGGAGTCCGGAGAAATTCAATGCCGAGAGGCTTCCCTCCAACAAGTTGAGCCTTACATCCAACATGACAAGATTGACACAGTCCATTAGAGATGGGGGCAGAGTGCCATTTATTTTGTTGGCATGAAGAAGTAAACGTTCCAATTTGGAGAGCTTACCAATATCAGAGGGAATGGGCCCGGTGAAATTATTGGAGTAGAGCTCCAAAACTGTGAGGTTGACAAGGTTAACAATGCTCTCTCCAAGGGTTCCACCGAGTTTATTGAGGGGCAAGGAGATTTCTTTGAGAGAAACAGCATCGAAAATATCACCAGGAAGGGGCCCGGATAGGGAATTGGAGCCAGCTCGAAATCTCTCCAGCTTGGAACATGCTCCTAGTCCTGGCTGAATCATGCCAGAGAAATCATTGGAGGAATAATCCAAGAATCTAAGAGAGGATGAGCTACTGTGGTTATTGCAGAGGAGAGAAGTGGGAATTTGACCAGTGAAGCTGTTGTTACTGACGTTAAAAGATGTCAAACTCCCTGCAGCGATTGCATCTGCCAGGTGCTGAAGGAGAGAGAGTGGTAGTTTTCCGTGGAATAAATTACTGGACAGATCAAGCTCCCGAATGGTATTGCCACTGGTATTAGCAACAAAGGGTGGCAATTCACCAGAGAGACGATTGTAGCTTAAATCAAGAATCTGCAGGTGATTAAGAAGTGAGAAAAATTGGTCTGGGAGATTACCGGATAAGCAGTTCTGGGATAGATCAAGAAGGGAGAGAGCAGTGAGATTTATGAGAGATGGGAAGATGAAGCCGGCGAGACCCCTGGATGGTAGCAATAGATGTATGACTCTGAAATTCTCATCACACTTAATGCCTTCCCACAGACAACAATCAACAGAAGCAGACCAATTGAGAGGAGAAGGAGTGGATATGTTCCTGGAGAAGGCCAAGAGTGAGTCTCTATCAAGTTGGTTACAGGAGGCGGCTTGAACAGGAAGAAGGAGCCCAGAGAGAAGAAGAAACAGGAGAGTGACAAAGACCATTAACTTGGGAATCATGTAGATGGAAGAGGGTGGTGTGGACGTTGTTGATGTTGATGTTGATGGGGTTGGTCTGTCTATGGGAGTGGGAGCTCTCATCGGAACGAATCCCCAGAAGAAAAAGATGGAGTCTTTAAGGTCCTTCCTTGCTCAACGTTGAGCAAAAGAAGGAATGGGCATAAGGGTAATATGGGAGGTAGGAAAGGATAGAAATAGCATGGCATAGAGCGACCAGGCATTGACCAATGACCAAGTACCAGAAAAGGCAAGGTAAGAAGGGAGAAAGTGGAGTGATGTTGACAAGTGGGAGATAGATGTATGAAAGAAAAGTATGGTAATAAAATAAATAATCTGTATTAAGCGTTTACTTTTGTTCTGAGGTTGGGTTGGGAGGGGCGGCCGGTAGTGCCTCAGTGGAATTTCTCTGTCATCGTCATCATCATCATTCACAACTATGCCAATGCCATGCCATACATAACGTGTGAAAGTGGAACTCACAATCATAATCTTAAATAAACTACTGCACAAAACAAACATCTATTGCTGTCTCAAAAACATCTTAGAGAGGGAATGGATATTCTGTCTCAAAATGCACTTTAAAACCGCACCATCCACTTTCATTCTCACTCCCTCCTTTAGCATCCCTGTGTTGTTGTGTTGTGTTGTACCACTCAGACTCATTGCAGATTTTAAAACACTCTCTGTTTCTTTCATCTTCAATCTACAGATATATAATATAGGAATCATGTCAGTTTCACATTTGTGCGGGTGTGAATGATGATATACTAATGAAATTAAAGTAAATTCCACTACTTCATGCCATGTCCATATCACTTACAAAGTACAATGCTTTCAACCACGAAACTTCCCCATACAATTCCCGCAAATATAAAAAAAACAAATCATTAAAATAATCAAATATTTGTTAGCTGGTCCACTGATTCATGCTGATTTAGTTAAAAAAAAGAAAAAAATATTTTTTTTGTATGGATTGCATTATGTAATTTAAAAGATATAAATATTTACACCAGCTTTTCAGGAATGAGAAAAAAGACAAAAGTTCTGAGTGCATTTTATGAAAAAAAAAAAACTACCAAGAGATGATGTGAAAAAGAAAAAAAAGAGCAATTATTATATTATGTGCAAATTGCACATAAGCTAACTCGAAGAATATGTTTTATACCAGGTCTCACGTATTTGGTTTCCTAACTTCTGATATATCAATTAATTATGATTAGTGGAAGTTTTTTTTTTTTTTACGTTATTAGGTCTCTTAGAGTTTTTCTTTATATGAAGATTTTTTCATATTTCTATTTTTTTTTATTTTGTATATTATTTAGGAAAGAAAAAATTGATACGAAGTTATTTTTATTATCTTCTCATTGATATCAGAATTTCGGTTAATTTGATTTGTGTTCTGAAGACGAAAAATAATAATGGTATTGTAATCATGATTTAATTGGATTCTACTAATTATATAATATAAAAATTTTGCATATGAAATATTTTTTATTTTGCAAAGACATGTGTGATCTTATTGAGAAATAAGGTATTAAACCAACAAATAAATCTTAGAAAGATTAAAAGAAGAAAATTAGGAAGACTATTGGTTTTATTAGACAATAGATAAATCAACTTGTTTATCATCTTGTATAAGGTGAGAATCTATCTTACAACTTATGAAAGAAATTAAGCTAGTTGATTGAGGATTGTTTATCGAAATATCACCTAAACAACTTGATCACTTGAGTAAGAATGATCTTGTTATTACAAGAGATATGCTGTCTATTAAGAGTAATTAATAAAAGAAAAAAAAAACATGTTTTTATGAACTACTAGTGTATTGTGAAATTTAAAATAATATAAGCTTTTGTATTATGTTTTTAAGAGGTTGATAGAGAGTTAAAAACTCTAAATGTCTATAATGAAAATAGAAAAGAACTAAAAGAGGATAAAAAAGAATAAAGGAACAGCTAATGTATTTTTGTGTAAATATGGGATAAAAAAACTTAGAGAAGAGATTTTATATTATATCTCATATATTTGATTTTCTCTTAAATTTAGCTAAATATCTATTAAAATTTTCCTATAATGTTATCTACCTTGTTAGTCAAGATATTTTTGGTTGATTATTGGAAGTTACAAAAAAATTTATGATAAGCTCATTGATTGTTGTTATTGAAATTTTTTTTAGTAGATTAAATATGTGAGTTTTTCTTTTATATCAAAGTTTTTTCCGTATTTGCTATGATCTCATATATACATATCTTTATTTTACATATTATTTATGTAGAAAAAAAATTAATTTGAGTTTTATTTCCGATAGTTATTTTTGTTATAAGAATGCAAATTATGCTGCTACAAAATAACATGCATGGGCAGGTTGACTTTGGCAAAAGTATTTTAGCATTATTACAACACGTAATACATTTCATTGACGTCAATCACAACAAAAATAAAGACAGCTTTCTTATCAGGTGAGGGTATTATATGAATAAAATAATATATAAAATCATTATTCAATAAATTCAGAAAATTAAACTTTTCATTTGAAGTAGTTTTACCGAGAACCTTTCTTTCATTCTTTTTAAACTCTAATTATTGAACTATAGTTTCTTCATTTTTAATTTTACACTGTCAAACAGGGGCAGGTTTTATTTATCATATCTTTTCTATTGTTTAACAAAGCTGTCGGTATATATTCCCATCATCACTACCAAAACCTTCAATACATTAATACATTAATGCAAATGTAGTGTGCAACTTGATAATTTAATTACAATACTAGTGTTGACTTTTGTAATAATTATTTTTAAAATATATGATTAATATTCAATATTTATCTGATGTGTATTCAATTCATACACCACTTGAAGTTATAGAGTTGATGTAATAGACAATTTGAATCTCGTATAATTGTTTCAATGGTCAAGGTTAACGGTTAACCCAAATGTTTATTTTCACTTTATCACTCATTTAAATTTGAAAGTTAGAAAAAAAAACAATTTTAGTAAGAAATGTGTATTACCTATTTCGTTATTTTAAAATTATATTTATAGATTTTGATATAAATTTTATATTAATGAATTACCTTTTTCTTTTAAATTTGTATTTATAAATTTTGAAATAATCTTTAATATCTTAATTATAGTCCATTTAGTAATAATTATATTATAAATTAATCAGTATTATATCTAATTATTTTAAAGAGATACTTTTCGATTTATATGTTATTATAATTTAATTTTAAGATAATAACGGTAATAATTATGATGGTATGTTTGGTTGTTTAAACAGTCTAATGTAATATTGACTAAACGATCATATCGTATATAAATTATTATGTTATTAAATTTTTCATGGATAGATTATTAAAAAAGATGTGAATATATAATTGGATGTACACACATAAAAATAAAGTATTAGGGTTGAAAAGTTTTCTTTGACTTAGCGTATTTAGGTGCATATTTTAAATTGTTTAGAGAAGAATAAGTAGGGTTAGGGATTTGAGATGAGAAAGCAAGTTGCAATTGGAAAATGAGGGTTACTTTCTATGTCTACGCGCAATTCAAAACCAGTTTTACAATAATTATGTGAATTGTGTTACAATATTCAATAGAGCTGCACGTTAATCAACAAATTTTATGATTGATTTACCAAAATTGCACGCAAGTGTCTTATTTTACAATATAATATATTATTCTTTTCATACTTAATGCAGGTTGACGTAGGGGCTTTTAAGACTTTCGACAAAAGTTACGTTAATTCCGTGTAGTAATGAATGTATAACATTGTTTTAAAAAATATTTGAATTTTGAACTTTTTTTTGTCAATTATTATTTCATGAATGCAAAATATATTGTTTTCGTTGAAATTAATATTTAATAAGAAACGTATCTGTCACATTTTGTAAGGTCCTTCTTTTAATTATATTTTTAAATTTATAATATTCAAGTGTCAGGTCTTACTCGACAATAATTTAAATAAAATATACATTTATTGTTTAGTTATCGATATAGAACATCAATGTTCTTTAAACTTTTTTTTTATAACATTTTAAGGAACAATTGTACTAAAAATCAATCTGCAACATATCTTTTTAAATTCATTAATTTTCCATTAATCTAAAGTTTTGATGTTAAGTTTTAGAATTCCTAACGTGTACATCAAAGACCACAACATTGAAAATGTCTCGAGGGCATTAACGTCTTTTCAAATCCTTTCTCTTCATTCACTTCAAAAGTTTTTCTTCCTTTTTTCTTTTATGTCTTTGTTTCTTGAATTGATGTTCATTTATTTAGGACTAGGATTTTAATTCAGACTAAGTCGAGTTTGAATTAACACAATTACTATCACTATCTTAAATTTTTAAGATTAAAAAAATTAAAAATTTCAAATAGTTATATTTATAATATGCTTTTAAGACAATTGATAAAATCCAAATAATTAAACTTCTAATATTGATGGTCCGTATCTCAAATATTTAATGCAAAAAAAACTCGAATGAAAATAAACGTCCTGATATAAAATGAGAAGTAGAATTTTAAATTTTAAAATTTGAAATTACTATCATAATAAAAATTTTAATAATATAGTTGTGCGATAATTCATTGATTTGAACGCAAATAAAGTTTAAAATTGTGAAATTAGATATACAATTCCATAAAACTAAAAAAGAAAAAACTTAATAGTTTAACATTTAACTTAATTTAGTATTAATTAAAGATTATTATGAATACAAATAATTAAATATAACATAAAACATTTCTTTCTTACTAAGAACCTAAAAAATCATCTAAATTTTTTTTCTTTCTTCTTTAAACCAACATGAGGTTAACATATCTCTTCGAAAAAATATTAAATTTGGAAATATAACGAGTACATTAAAGCCTATAGTCATGGCCCGATTCATACCGAGATAAAATAATCATAGGCCCATTTTATAACAACATAAGCCCACACTTTCTGTTTGTAATGGAAAGTGTTATTCCCAGTCCCCATATTTTCAACAAAAATTACCCTTGTTTCCTTTGTGGGTGAGATTACACAATACATAAAGAATGTTTCATATTGCATTATTTTTACAAAAAATTAAGATAAACAAAAATACAAATTTCCATTTTATTATTTTTTTAATCAACATCGCAGCATGTATGTTTTGATTTGTTGAGCAGTTTTTATATTGATATCTTATATTTTAAAAATATTTTCCTTTTTATTTATTTTATAACTATAGAGGTCGTATAAAAATAAAGGTCTAATATTGAATATCTATAAACAATGCATTTATATATTAATATATATAACGGTAAAACGGTGTTTTTTTTTTCTTCGGAAAAACAACATAGGGATTACCAAGTTTTAAACTTAATATATTAATTTAATTATATCATCATCATTATAATAGACTTCTCTTTTATATTTCTTGTTTTAAATAATTACCATAACTTAGCATGCCAAACTCCAAAACCGATATTCATATATGGATTAGCATAGCCTAGGCATGCTGAGGAATAAGGAATGGCAGCAAGTTGTTGTTTAATAGTATTCTGATTTTGAGGTGCATAAACAGATACACATTAATTGAGTGGCCATTATTGATCCCTAAATTGTTCATCTTTTTCTCCGTTGATGGCGGGAATTTATGCTGCAGGTTAAGTTTGTATCATTAAGTTGTCATGCAACTGGTTTTTAATGTATGATTAGGGACACTCCTGTTGGAGGCAAACATCATTGCACCACTGCTAAGGTTATCATTTGCTTTTACTTTAATGATTTACCCAGTTTCGGTTTTCGATTGATGGCCCCGTTTACCTTTATACTTCTCTCCCCTTCTTCTTCGTGCTCCTTAACTCATTCAAAATCTTTCTAGTTAACTTTCAAAAAGCAAACTGCAGCTGTCTCCAACTCTAACAATTATACAGCATGGATGATCCTAGACTTGAGGAGAAACTGAACTTCTTCCACGGGGATAAATAGTTCAAAAAATTTTAACCTGCTTCGTTGGTTTCCTTTGAAAGAGTAATTGATGCTAAAATATATATACATGCACGACTAATAATGAGAGGCATTCATTAGGTCCAAATCAAACTGCATTGGTTGCAGTTTTAGATAATGAACTCGGATATATCTGTATCAGAGAATGATTTATTCTCTCAGATTCACTTTTCTGAAATTTGATAATAGTTCTAGACAACAGTAAGACATAAAAGTCAAATGAAACGGGCGTGGATATACAGACATTGGGATCATAGAATCCCCTGATCATTGTGTGGAACAACGGATCAGGCTAATTGATAACCTGGTGGCGTGCTGTGTGGGGAACCACAAGTAGAAACATAAAGGGAATTGTGCTGAATTTTGTTTGGAGCCTCTGCATGCCTTGCTTCCCTTCTATTTTCGACAGCTATAAAAGTGGAAGCCACAAAGACCATGACAACAAATCACAACATGGCAACATATAGCAATCTGAAGAATGCTACTATAGCATTCTTGGTCCCTCTGCCCTCCATCCTAGTTTATCTCTCCTTCCATTCTGCCATCAGTGGCTTTCCACACTCTCCATCTTCTCTGTCAACTCTTTGGACATGGTGTTATCACCATCCTTTACTATTTGCCAATGTCCTTTTCTTCTTCAATGTCAATCTGCTCTTCTGGCTCATCGGCCTAATCCAATCCAGCCACTGGGTACACTTTCCACTTCACTTCCCTCTTTTCTTCTCTTCACTTATGCAGTTTCGTTTCTGGTTTGATTTTGAGCTTGACACACACCTTTTGCTGTCGGTACAGATGATCGACCCGTACTGGACGGTGATACCTGTGATGCTAGTTCATTACTATTCGACTCATCCTTTGGCTCAGTATAACTGGTTGAGGTCGAGGACGGTGATTCTGTTGACTTGGGTGTGGAGTATCAGGCTGATCCACAACTACTTCAGGCGAGAAAAATGGCAGTGGGGTGCCAGGGAGGATTGGCGTTTCACTGATTTGAGCCATCAGTATGGAAAGCATTGGTGGTGGGCTTCCTTCTTCGCCATCTACGTGCCTCAGCAGGTCACTCACCATTTCTAGCTTTCTGTGCTTTTACATTAAAGAAGCACGAACCCTGTTTATATAATATCTATCT
Source organism: Vigna umbellata (assembly GCF_029865625.1). Classification (NCBI taxonomy): domain Eukaryota; kingdom Viridiplantae; phylum Streptophyta; class Magnoliopsida; order Fabales; family Fabaceae; genus Vigna; species Vigna umbellata. Next base: position 2,607,660 of record NC_142166.1, read on the forward strand.
GCACCTTCCATTTAAATTTAAGTGTATCGATTTCACCTTTGCAGGTGTTTCTGATTGGACTATCATTTCCATTCTATGTCATCCACTCGGTCAACGAGCCTCTTAGCATGTGGGACTTTGTAGCCATAGTTTTGTGTGTATCTGGTGTTGTCATAGCATACATTGCCGATACTCAGCTTTACAACTTTGTGAGTGGAAACAAGGAGCTAAAAGAAGCAGGTAAGACAGAGGTTTCGATTCTCGAGAAAGGGTTGTGGTATTACTGTCGGCATCCAAACTACTTTGGAGAGCAGTTGTGGTGGTGGGGAGTGTTTGTGTTTGCATGGAAGCTGGGACATGGATGGACCTTCATAGGAGCTTTGGCCAATAGCATGTGTCTGGGTTATGTGACAAAGCTTGTGGAGGAGCGAATGTTGAAACAAGAGAGCAGAGAAGAGGCCTATAGGCTTTATCAGAAGACAACTTCCACATGGGTGCCTTGGTTCAAGTTCTCTCCTTTGGAACTAAAATCTAAGGATCTTTGATTGTGTTTCATTTTCATCATCACATCAGTTCTAGTTCTAGCTGTAGTACTGATTCTACCACCAACTTCATCATCTTAATTTTCCCTACTTTCTTCATTATGTAACGGAGCCAAGCCATGAGTTGGATCATGTCATGTGTGTGTGTGTGATCTGCACTTCCATCATTTTTTGTACCATATTTATCACCGTTACTAGCTCAGAAGAATCTCTGAAATGGCTTCTGCATATACTCTCTTATCATTTTCGTGATAATGAAGTTTAAAATTAGTAATGCAGACAAGTTTTTAGAAAAATATTCATAGGTTGATCAATACTTATTGTGAAAGAGAATAAATTTAATAAGTTTATAACATCTATAATGTGATGAAAGGAGAGATAAAGAAAAAGAAAAAACAAATGTGTAATACATGTATATGAAATGTGTGTGTTATTAATCATAATTTTAAGTTTAAGCCTTTTGATTTAATCCTTCCTACAAAATCAAGTGAGATTTGATCTTAGTTATAGAGTATAATTTAATCTTATCTTTATCAAATGTAAAATATCTATCACTCTCACAACGCACATCTACATGTTGTGCCTAGGGTTAAATATTTGTGAACGATAAAGAATGGTATATTAGGTCTAACAAAATTTGTCAAAATAAATTCTAATATCATGAAAGTGAATTCAAATTTAATTTATCTTTACAATAAACTAACTTAAGAAGTTTGTTGTCATTTGTATATTATATTAATCTTATAAAAAGAAGCTAAATAGTAATATAATATGTTTTTATAAAATTTACCGGCAATCTATCGTAGAGATGAATTTATTGTTACAAAAATAGTTTATTTGGGAATAAATTATTTCCTACATATAATATGGTCTTAATAATGCGTTTGAAAATTACTTGAGTTAACTAACTTACAGCTTGTTTGCAAAATTAATTACTTTATAAAATAGTTGTTAAGTAAATGAGTTTATATAGATTATTTTTCCACATCATTAGAGCACGATTCTTCTCGTTCTCTTCCTTTGATGCAAACATAAAACAAAAGGATTTTTGCTGCCTTTGTTGACAGTGTATGTTGTCGTGTTGCTTGTCTTTGTTGGTAATAACACTGTGAAATTGTCTTGATTATAAGCAACAGTTAAAAAGCATTTGATTAGTATAGCCATGAAATGATGATTGGTGATGGTTGGAGTGGGCATGGCACTAAGAGGAAAATGGGTTTTGTTTCCACTCTATTGCTTTTGCCTCATTTCGATATGTTTCTCGGCGGCCACGGAAGGAAAGCCGCCACAACAGCAGAAGTTGCGGTTCGGGGAAAACGGACAGTTCAAGATCTTGCAGATTGCTGACTTGCACTATGCTAATGGGAAGACCACCCATTGCTTGGATGTGTTGCGTTCTCAGTATGCTTCTTGCTCTGACCTCAACACCACCGCCTTCATCCAAAGGATCATCCTTGCTGAGAAACCCAACCTAATTGTCTTCACTGGTTTCTATTCCTCCCAATTCCTATTTTTACTTTTCATTTCTTTTGCCTCTTCATTCGTTTTTATCTTTTTCTTTCTATTTGAGTGCACAAAGATGATTCTTTTGGAAACATCATCCCTCCCCCCAATTATTTTATTATTGTGGTCACAAGGATAAATTTTCATACATGTTGTTTGGAATTGAATGAGTTTGGCTATATAAGTTTGGAATTTGCAACTTTTACTTTATTGAGCATATTGGCTATATAAGATTTTGTGTATTCATTTTTGCTGTGACAGGGGATAATATATTTGGACATGATGCCTCAGATCCGACCAAATCAATGGACGAGGCATTTGCTCCTGCAATCGCTTCAAACATTCCTTGGGTAGCTGTTTTGGGCAACCATGACCAGGAAGGATCCCTTTCTAGGAAAGGGGTGATGAAATATATTGCTGGGATGAAAAACACTTTATCTATTGTCAATCCTCCGGGTGTACACATAATTAATGGTTATGGGAACTATAATTTAGAGGTTGGAGGAGTTAAGGGTACTGATTTTGAAAATAAATCAGTGCTCAATCTCTACTTTCTCGACAGTGGAGATTACTCCAAGGTTCCTTTCATTCCTGGCTACGGCTGGATCAAACCCTCTCAGCAACTTTGGTTCCGACGGACATCCAAAAAACTTAGGGTATTATTTACCTGTTTCATTGACTAACTATATTTTGGCTCCTGTACACTTTCTCCAAAGATCCGCTAAACTGTTCATCCTGTTTCTCTTTCTATTTTTTATTGGGGGTTATGGATGAAAGTTAGAGACTATTCATTAGACGCAGAGCTGATTTTCATTTCTTTCCCTTGATATATCTTTGGATTAACTATTTGCTCTTTGTTCTGCAGAAAGCATACATGAATGGACCAGTGCCTCAGAAAGAACCTGCACCTGGTCTTGCGTACTTTCACATTCCATTACCTGAATATGCTAACTTTGATTCATCAAACTTCACAGGCGTGAAACAAGAAGGCATAAGTTCTGCGTCTGTGAATTCTGGTTTCTTCACAACATTGGTTGAATCAGGAGATGTGAAGGCAGTTTTCACTGGCCATGATCATGTCAATGACTTCTGTGGCAAGTTAACAGGTATAAATCTTTGTTATGCTGGAGGATTGGATATCATGCTTATGGCAAGCTGGATGTCNTTTGCAGGAGCTGTTACAGTCTTCTTCATAATTGTGGGCTTCTTGGAGAACTCTTCATCATCAAATGATTTATGTCGATCAATAGGTGGGGGTTTAAGATTTATGGAGGCAGAAGTATCAAAGGTCTTCATGTCTGAAACAGAGGATGTTTGCTCTGACTTCTCTTCTGCATTATGGCACATATGTCAATTTGGATAATAAAGTTGAAAAGAAAAATAATATGCCAAATTTTGAATTGCAAACTTTAATTTGGTAATAACCAGATTACTAGAGAAAAAAGACTGACCGGCAATATATAACAGCAAATAAAGGACAAGTTGGTCTTGTTCTTAAACAGTAAAGTTTGGCAATATAATTATAAATTTATCTAGAAAACACAACAATAAGGATGCCCTCATCATTAAAGAAAAAATATCTTGAAATAGTATGCAAGATGCAGACCATGCACTCCATTTGAGGGAAGTGGAGCAAAGGATTGATTGTCCAGCTTTTCTAAATCTGAAGATGTCTTCTTGGATTTTCTCTTCACCAGAAAGAATGCTACTATTGCCCCAACAACTATGACAGAGACTACAATTCCAGCAATGGCGCCACCTCCTATACCGGACTTTTTGCCCGTGTCAACTGAACTGCTGCTGCTGTCACTGACATCTGGGGTAGTGTTGCTTCCCCCTCCAGACTGGTGGTGTTTGTTCCTTTTAGGTACGGGAGGTGTACCAGGAGGAGGTGGGGGTGCAGGTCCGGAGCTCCATCCATTACCACCGCTCCTAATGTTAAATTTTCCAAATATTAGAGCTCCACAGAAATTTATGATGAAAATCTGATTCCGAATTACCAAATTGCTGACAATGAGAAATGCTTACTGTAGGTTTATATCCTTCAACTGGTCGGGTATCCATCCAGTAAAATTATTGTTCTCCACATTCCTGAGAATAATTTAAGACAATAAATACAATTGGCTTCAAGTTTTTCATTTTGGAAATATAGGAAAGGAGCTATGTCATATGATACAACAGAGACGCACAGATTATCCAGAGGAAGATTAGCAAGGACATCAATAGTGCCCGTAAACTGATTGTTTTGCAGATTCCTGCCCAGATATAAACAAATTAACTTAGAATGCAATCAATAAAATGTAATATACTAACAGAAAACACCAACAGTCAGTATTTTTACAAGGTTGTTATGTGTGAAAGTGAGCTCATGGTCTGAGGGAGGTCACCAATTAGAGAATTGAACGAGAGATCCCTGTAATAAGGAAAAAATATAAGCCCACTTGGCTCACAATTGTTTGGTATTACCAAGGATCAAAAGTAGCCGCATGTAAATAATGAAATTACCAAAACCATATCACATGAAACATATTTCAACAGCACATATATATGTATTCTTTTCACATGCAAAATGTCTTGAAATGCAATTAGAACTAATACTGTAAAACTATTCAACTGCATAATAGTAATTCATCTAAAAAAGCATTATCAAAACATATATAAGATGAAAAGGGTCAAATCTTTATAGAAAGGTAACAATAACTTGAAAGCCATTTAGACTACTGTTTTTATGCAGCTGAAGGGCAAGACAAATTCTCACAATGTAGAGAGGGCAGAAAGATTAAGAAAGTTAACAGCCAGTCCTTGCTGGAGCTGATTGTGACCAAGATTCCTGCATAAAAAAAAATAAAAAATTATTTGAGGTGTTTGTAGTGGTGGTCAATACAGTGCAACTATGTAAATTTACAAGAAGAAAATTACACACAGGTCTGTAAGAGCGTTCAAGTTTGAAATAGAGTAAGGAACAGTCCCTGTGATGTTATTATAAGCAAGATTTCTGCACACAAAGAACTAAGAACGTTACAAATCATATCATAAATAAAATACACTGAAGAGTAACAACCCCATATTAATTGAAACATACAATCGCTGCACATATGGAGGGAGCTGGTATGGTATGCTGCCGCCAAGACTGTTGCCACTCATGTCTCTACAAAAGTTTACAAGGTCACACAATGATAGCAATGAATATATGTAAGGAACGAGACCATTAATCTTACAGGGTGCTCAAAGATGTCAAGCTTTCTAATCCATAAGGCAACGACCCAGTCAGTCCAAGATTAGATAACTTACTGAGAAGTCACAAACAATAGTCATTAAAAATAAGCAACAAAGCCTAAAGGTAATGATCAAATTATATAAAGTGAAGAGTGGGACCATACATCTCTGTAACACGGTTGCCTGAACAAGAAATGCCTTTCCAAGGTTGCCCACATGGATCATCGCCATTAACAGGCCAACCAAGCTGGGATGGTGAGTTCAAATTTTGAAATAAAAGTCTCACAGCAGTAGCTGCAGAAAACATTCCAAAAATAAAAATATTCAGTAAACCTAATACATGTATTATGGTTTTTCATTATCTAATAGGTTATGGCCTCAACATGATCCATTTACATATTTCAGGGTATAGATTTCTCTTCAGGCAAAACTAGTTCATTATGATAGAATCCTTGAATATACTACTTCTAAACAAAAGTGAATAATTTGGACCTTAGCCATGAATACGGATTAAGAAAATGTTTTCTGACAATTACTTGGTTATTCATAGACTATAAAAGTTGCAAGTTTATAAATACCAAAGCGTAGAAACTAAAAAGAAACCCAACTTTCACCAAGGATTCTCAGAATGGTACATCATAATTTCCTGGGTGGAAGTAGTATGGATAGAAGATTAGTAATTGTTTTTGTGTGCATAATGTTAGTTAAAATAGCATCACCAAATATTAGGCACCTGAAGAAAAACCTTTCAAAATTATATCATCGGGCCAGTACAAAACCCAGTTATTTGAAGGATCATAATGCACCCATACAAGTCCGTATTTAGGGATGCAAATGAGATTCAAAATCATCAGATGTTCATCAAGCAAACATTCTAGATATTCTGAAGGGTCACAAAAGCAATGCTGGCTGCTTGTTGAGGATTTAAAGATGTGGACAACACAAGACAAATAAGGAATTGTACAGCATTAAACTAGACATGAACTATATAATACAAAAAAGGGTAAAAACAAGCTATTTAATGGGTACTCAAACCTTAAACAGAAACCTAAACCCTACAAGATTCTGTTAGTGATTTGCCAATCAGAAGTTAGAATGGCCAAGTAGTCCATTGCAGTAGTTGGTTTATTTTTAATCACTTCGTATGAACTGCCCAAATCCCATATTTGAAATATGGCAGATCTAAAATGTGCCATTTGAGAGATAAGATTAAAGAAGTCCACATACAACATTGACAAGAATTTTGGAATTAAGCACAGGTGAAGTTATCACATTTCCACGTTACTGCTCAAGCTATTAAAGCATTTATCCTCACGGGACAAGGGCTTGCTGAGTGCTACTATAAAGGATGGTTCCGAAGTCCAGAAGGGCAGCTGCAGCATAGAGGGCTCGCCACAAAAAAAATAAAATAACGCACATGCTCCAGTGCGTTGTAAACATTACCATTCAGTACACTTCTTTGCTTACATTTGAGAATTTTTAGCTTTATTTGATTGCGAAATATAACGCACGCATGATTTACTTGTACATCAAACTGAACACGAGATGTTGAAGATAAGAAGTCAACGTAAGGGGGTGAAAAAGGAAAGACCAAGAGTGTCGGCAAACTATAAAACGCACACAAAAAACACCTCATAAAGCCTTAAAATATCAGAAAGTGATTACTAAAACAAGCAGCACATTTTTCTCAGACTTTGTGTTCACTACTACTACATATTTTTTGGCATATGATCCACAGTTGATGAAAGTTGAACAGGGAGGTAGAGGGGAAAAATTGAAAATTTTCCTTATAAAAAAGTTGAAGGGTAAGAGCTATATACACGGAAAAGAAAGAAGTGAGACTTCCATCAACAACCGAATAATGCAGAAGACTGTTAGAGAACTTTAGGATTGATAATGACTTATTCAGCACTTGGAAGAACATAAACCTTAGAAATGACGCAAGGCAAGGTAACCAATTACAAAGTAGTAAGAACCGACAATCAAGTGCACAGAACATATTGTGCAAACTGGAAAGGAAAAATACAATTCATTTGACGAGACCATAGGCATGCAACGCAAGCGGTACTTCGTAGAGAAAACCAACAAACTGTCTAAAGCACTAACAATCACGGTAATAGAACTGATGTGATGTGAGCCACTGAATAGATCAGCTACAAAGCTTCCCATTGTTTCAGAATAAAGGAAAACTAAAAACTCCAAACAAATTGTTTGGACAGTTCAAAGCACATAAGTGAAACGATGGCAGAAAGCAAGTTTTTACAAGAATAGCACAATGCAAAAAGCAACAAACAGAGAAATAGAGTGAAGTGAAGTGAAAGAAGAGACTAACCATCATTTGGATCTGTAGCAGAAGTAGCACCATTGGGCATCCAACAAAGAATGCAGGAAGTGATACACAGCAACAGTAACAACCTTCTAAACTCCACCATCTCTCACAAAATCCTTCCTACCCAGAAAGCTGAAAGGGTTTTTCAGTCACCCCTTTTCAGCAAGTTCTAATCTTTCTCTCTGATTATTTTATGGGTCTATACTAATGCTGCCCCCCATAGCCAAGTAAAGCTGGCCAGCACGAATTGCCAAAAGAATCCAAAGCCATGGAAATTTTATTTACTTTATCACAGTCACAGTGCCTCTCACAGTACTCGTATACATAAAACTAAATTTATACTTCAATAATAGTACCTCACTATTACTATAAGTAATAATGATTTTCCCTTAGAAGTTGTGATGGGAAGTAAGAAAGAAAATTTTTGTGAAGATTGGTTTTTCTGGATTTTTCTGTGTTGGATTTTTCTTTCAAGACAATTTAAGTAGCCTTCACAGTACAGGGACACGAATGAAAGACACGTTTCTACAAATTTATTATTATACAATAATATTTATTTTCTGTTATGTATTTATGTCTGTATATACGTATTGGTGAATAAGCGAGTATTGGTATATGTGGCTTTCATGCCAACGGCTATGACAAAGCTGAAGAAGGAAAGTCAAAGAAACCAATTACTTGAAATGATGTCATGCAAAATTTAATAAATTACTAAAAAGAAAGCAAGTGACGCAAAACATTCATCTTTGTCTAATTTTAATGATGGAATTATCTTTTTTTCTAATTACAGAATAATAATGGAAAAAGACGTTTGAACTAATGCCACCTATTTTAAAGACCGTTTTTTGGGGGTAATAATGAGTGTTCAATAATTTCTAGGTTGTGATTCGGATTGAATAACATCTTTAATTTTTAATTTTTATGTACTTTATTGTTTTCGGAAATTACTATTTAATTATGATGTAACGTAATTCTTTTCCATTGATGTAACATATATTGGTATGTGCTGTCTAAATTATTACTATAGAACAACGTAGTGATATTGTTCCACATAGTAAAAAAAAGAAACTTAGCAAAATAAAGTAATTAATAGAGATTAAAACGTATATTATCTTTCATATAATCGCATAATGAATTGATACGAATAAAAATGACGGAGGAGACACTAATTAAACTCGAAATTTTAAAATAATAAATTTTATTGGTATTTTATCTTATATGTGATTTAATCTTTTAAAATAATGTTCAAATTAATTTCAATTGTTATATTAATAACTTTCTTATATCATAATTTTTCATCTTTAAAGAAGAGTATTAGCATTTAACCGTTTTGTTATTGACAATAAAATATAATTTAAATATGGAAAAGTTGTTAAATATGTTTTTAAATTTAAAATATTTTATAAAAGTAGTTATTATAGTTGTTCACAAAAGTAAAATAACATAAATTCACATATTACTTATAATTCTTTATTTTGTACGTAGTAGATATATTTTTAGATATTGTAATATTAAATTGCTTATTTAATTTTAAAATATTATTTTCATTTTAAAATAGGGCAATTTATTAAAAGCTATAGTAGTGATGGTAAAAGATAAATAATTCAATATTAAAGAAGGTGGTAAATGAAAAATTTTGCCAAGGTTTGAAGTGACAACTTATAATAAAGTCTAAGCTTGAATATTGGTTTAAATATTTTTACATTATTGTATAATTACAAATCATTGTACATGGAATGTTGTTAATTTGACAATCATGGATTTATTAGCCAAACAGTTCTAATTATTTATTTTTCCTATACATTGATGACAGTTTATAAATAAATTAGACTTAATAGTAGTTTTCGATCTTCTAATAATTTGTGAGTAAGATTATTATTTTTTTAATAACGTGAGTAAGATTATTATTATTATATTGACTGGATTTGTTGTCAACTTTGTAATGGTTTTTAGTAAATGTTTGCAAAGATTGAAGTTGTGATATTTGCATTTAATGCAATTGAAATACTTTATTTTAAAATTAGAAAATTATAATGTAATAAATTTTAAACAACTTATTTAAATAAAGTATTTAAAAACTAATCGACTGAGATGAAAGTAATTCAAATTAAATGAATTTGAATTTCTAAAAATAGTAAATTTTTCTATCAAAACATGAGGATGAACTTTTTCATAAAAGCTTATATGAGAGAGAAAATAAAGATTTCCATTGAGAAGATTGTCCAATGCCATAAATTCATCCTAAAATATGTATATTATACGTATGAAAGTCAAGTTACAAGATGATAAAATTCCTTTTTTAATTTGTACATAATATTTTTCCATTATAAGCCACTCATAAATCTGTATTAATGAATATGCTCCTGTGAGCATATTCATTTAGAGTGGTCTAATCGAATAATTACTCTAATTCATAATTTTTTCATATTATTTAATCTATATAGTAATCTGAAAAGACAAGTAAATCAAATTCGATATAAAATTAACACATGATATTTTTTAATTAATATTTCCTTAAAGAACATCTAGTGTTAAATAAAGAAATATTAAAATATAATATCCACCATGTCTCCCGAATAATGCTAAAACAGACCTGCAACCACTATCTTTAATATATATAGAATTCTTTATTTCTCTATTTCTTTTTGTCTTCTATCTTTGTGTTTCTTCGATAAATAAAAAGTGCGGCATTTAATAAATAAAAAAAGTACACAATTTACTCAAACAATCTATTAAAAAATATAAGATTAAAAAAATGCGCGAATTTTTTATTGCCTCCAATCTTAGATTTAAAGGACCAGTTAAACTTGAGAAAATATTTCTTTTGACCTTTTACTGATGTACTATTAATTTCAATTTTTCTCGTTTTTAATTTATTTTAAAAATTAAAAAATATGCAAGTGTGCTGAAATTATTAAAATAAAAATAAGAGATATATTCGAAAGTAAGAATAGCTTGTCCGAAGGCGACAAGTAAGTATTGTGTCACGGGTTGGTCGAAAGAAAGAATATAAAACAAAATTTGTTCTAACTTCGTTAAACTTAACGGTATATGGTAAAAGAATTGGCGGTGATTAGGAAAACAGCCACAGCCACAGGACATAATAAAACAAAAGAGAATAAATAAATACAATTATACAATTATTAATTGATTGTATATTGCAAAAATAATTAGTATTGATTTGATTTATTTTCAATTTGTCGGTGACATTCGCATACATATAATAAATGGTTTGGGTAGAGACGGAATATTCCCTAACCCTAACATCGCCGACAGTCAGATTCTCTGTCCGTTCCAAGAAGTAACAGCTCCGACAAGTTTAAGAATTTGAAGATAAAAACACAGAGTAAAAGGACAAGCTGAAGAAGATAAAGTAGGATTGCGTCTACGGCTACGAAGGACGACTAAGGAAGTAAAAAATTAGATTTAGTTTATGCGTAAGATTCGTTGAGGGAGGTGCAAAATTGGAGGGAGTGGAAGAAGATGCAAACTTTATAGAGAAACAGAAGTAATAAGCAATAATGGTAGAAGGAATGCATCAGACTGTATGAGCTGATTGGATATTGCGGTGTAAGTTTTTGAGTCTGACAACAGACTCAACATGTCCTCTGAGAGTGTGCAACTCCCCTAGTCTGCAAAGTTTGATGCATTTTGAGAGTTAAAAGAGGTTTCTTGTAGATGATTGGGAGCAAAAGTGGTGAATGAGATGAGAAAAGTACCTGGCTATTTCAGCTCGTCGTCTGGCCTGTTCAGCTATGATAGAAGAGCGTCTTCCGTTTACCTCCAGGCCTCCGGCGGCCATGAGATGCAGTCCTTGTAGAGTCCTCTGAGAAAGAACCCACTTTGCAGCCCTATCTTCTTTTCCATAGTCTTTCTTTGATGTAAAAGCAGTCTGTTCAACACAAAAACACATCAAAAGTCAAGCTACGCATTTTGAAATTTCTCGAAACTTTCTCTAAACTTTCTCACTTTCCCACTTACCTTTCTTTCAAATAGGAGTTTCCAGGCATCTCCAGTCAAAGCATAACGCACTGTGAACTTAATGATGTCCAATGGTACATAGAAGATCAAACTGTACAACCATATAACACCAGCCCATTCCCATCCAATTCCGCTAATCTTTGCAAAACTGATATTTGCATACACACCAATTAAGGTCGCCACCTAACCAATTCATACATCACATTCTTCATCAACCACTATTTTATGTGTTAAAACAATCTAACTTCCTTACACTTGAGGCATGCAACATTACCAGTTGAGCTATTACAAAGGCGCACATCAGCAGAGCTCCGGGTCTCTCTAGAAATGACCATCCATAGCTTCGAGTAACAAAGATTAGAGCCTGGCTAATGATGCTAACTTGCAGATATACAGCTGATGAAACTTTCTCGCTGTCACTAGATAATGAGGTTACATGGAAGTGGGTCTGCAACAATACTTTTTCGGCTCAAAGATGTTTATAAATTGAGTGAAATGTGATTTTCATTTTAGGTCTAACAACAAGATCAGGGAGGGAGAGACAAAAACTTGTGTACCTCAAAGAAAGTGGTCTCAACTATTACCCAATAGAATAGGACAGTGACCAAAGCAAGATAAGTTCCAATCACTATTCCTGTTGCAAATATCTCTGGTAGCTTCCAACTGTCGGGTGTCGGGGATGGCTTCACTCTGTCTTTAGATATGGTCATGATAGTACCTAGTTCAAAATTAAAATGTTATGACTACAGATCGTACATATCACTACTACATCTTATTTGGCCTAATTGCCCATCTATTGTTATGTCTATGGTTATTTATTCAATCCTACCTTGTAAAAACTTGTGTTATCCCTTTGTTAAGTTTCGCCAGTAACAAAGTAAGACTATTATGTCAAGAAAAACTTCTGTTACTCTCAAATGAAGATGATTTGTTTTCTGAGATTTCGTACCCTATGATTCTATATTCAAGCTAGAATTTTATAACTTTGCAACATTTACACTCCTGAGTGAGAAAATAAAAAGTCGTGGGATGCTCTAAAACCAAAAGAAAAGATGAATCACGCATTTTATTTTTTTTCTCGTAACTTTATGATGCATTTATCTCTTCTATTACATTGTCATAAACTGGAAAAAGAAATGGTGAGTATAGTTTTTATCTATTGCTTGACTAAGTAGATACGGAAGAAAAGGAAAGTGGAAGTTTTATAATTCATGTCCAGTACTGGGGTGAAGAAATGATCAGAAGTACTACCATCATTTAGTATTGCAATGATCAAGACCATGAAGGGTGGAAAATCATACTCCCAAATTAATGCCAGGAGAGTAAAACCAACCTGCATTCGGTTTGATAAGTTAGACGCTCGTCCAAAGGAACTTTAATGTTTAGATATAAATTCAAGAATAGAGAAAAACATAATCTATAAAAATGACTCTGAAATTGGGGGTAGGAACTTTTCTTACCACTATCCTTATGGTGATGGAGACAGCATATATCTGCATTAAAGAAAGCAATCAAATGAACATCAAATAAATATTATCATGAAAAACACTCCGAGTTATTACTGATTGATACAATTATAATGACTGGTGGTTTGAACAATCTAGGTTTCAGTTAGACACTTTGACTATATTCTTCTAGCTCCTAAGAGTCTTGCTTTCTTGTTGAGGCTACATATTGTATAAAAAGGTGAAAGGAGAATATTTCTATCGTAGTGCATAAGAAGAGGAATGCTACACACTCAACTGTATAATTTTTCATTCTTTGGAATATAGCTCTGCTTGTTAACACAGCACTAACAATGACACTTAACCCAGGCTCGGTTAAGACCAAATCAGCAGCACTTCTTGCAGCATCTGTAGCGTCTGACACAGCTATTCCGATATCTGCTTTCTTCAATGCTGGGGCATCATTTACTCCATCCCCGGTCATCCCAACAACATGTTTCTTTTCTTGTAAAATTTTCACTATTTCATACTTGTGTTCTGAAAGTATGAATTGCAACATTGATAAAATATTTGTTCAACATAATTAGTAAAATAGCAACACTGTTGAAAATGATACGTAACAACGTATAGGAGATATTCATCCAAAAAATTTGAATAAGAACAAAAAATGGTGCTAATCACTTCAGACTAGAAATTATTTTCTTGCTTAAATCACTCATTTTCTTATCTTAAATAAGAAACAGTGCAAGCCATAGGCTAGTTGAAACAACTCATATCTTACCAGTAAATTATTGGAAGCCGAAAGGTTTAAGAAAAGTGATCAATTATGCAAGATTTTTTACCCATAAGGCTCATGGTGTTGATCTATTGGAACAATATTTCATCATTCTCTTTATTTGTTAGCTAAGATAGTGAGATGTCTGAAAACCATATTTTTCTAGTTGTAGTCATTTATTATACAGAATGAAAGGAAGCAAGAGCCAAATATATATATATATATATATATATATATATATATATATGGTCTGAGAGAAGCAACTAACTTTCTTAACTATCAAATTCATATACCAGGATAAACACCAGCAAATCCATCTGCCATTTCAACGAGCTCATCTACAGGGAGAGCTTCATGCTCTTCTTTTTCATGCCCTAACAAAGAAGAAGAAGGGTACATGTTTGTTCCCATGCCAAGTCTTCGGCCTGTCTCCTTTGCAATGGCTAATTGATCACCTACAATGCATTGACGTTTAAACTAGCTTATTTGACCTAAACATTTCAAATGTGAATGTACACAAAAGATTGATGACTTATTCAGCCACTTTTATTGGAAGATATTTAAAATTTATTATTTGAGAAAAGAATTTAGCAATGAACAAGATATGTTAATTTGGGTGTGTTGCAGGTAAGTTCCAACACAGAGAAAATATGAGTTAAACGCATTGATGATAGTGATATTGGTAAATTTTAATAACACATTGAATGAGCAGTTATGTGTATTATTGAGAAGGATTACAGAGCATGTTTGGTGAAGTTTGATGCCAACAATATTCTCTCATTGATATTTCCTTTACTATATTTGCTTTATATAATTGTAGTTACACTTTGATCCTTTGGTTCTATAAACCTTGAATATCATTGAGTTTTTGCAGTTATTCAGTGAATATAGATCGATTTGATTAGAATCAGACAAAATATCTTATATCACGCAGTAGCCCTCATCATTTCTGTGCAACAACTACCACCACACTATGGTCTTTTGTTATATTTTATTCTATGCTTCCATTGAAATTTCATGTTTACCTGTAATCATCTTTACACAGACTCCAAGGTTAAGTGCTCTTCGGATGGTTTCCGCACTATCATGTCTTGGTGGATCAAACAAAGGCAACAAGCCACAAAAATTCCAAGGACCTCCAGGGCTATCCTTGGATTTTTCAGGAACTTCCTGAAAGAGTAATGACTTATCTAAGACAAAATAATAATCGACATCCTAAATTGTTAAAGTAATTAACGTATTTTGAAAATTTCTATAAGTAAGCAACATTGACATCTTTTTCTTCATTTAATGATCCTTTAAGAAGAAAGAAGGGTATCATGCTGATAACCTGATAAGCAACTGCAAGAGATCGCAATCCCCTTTCAGCAAATTTGTCTATTATATCGTGCACTTTTCTGGCAATTTGATCTCTCTCTTGACACAAATCTAGAATCTGGTATGCAGTAAACAGCCAAAAAACACTGAAGTTTTGTAAAAGGCATTCCCATGATTGCAAAAAAATTTCTCTCCTCCCTTTGCATGAGGGTCCATTGAGAAAAAACTTTGCATTAGATTTGAAGCAAAAGTAGGAGGCGTTAGGCAATAAGAAAAGGATATTCACTACCTTTTAGAAATTTTAATACCTGTTCAGGAGCTCCTTTAGTGGCCCTATAAAAATTGCCATCAGAATCAATATACGTTATAGCTGTACGTTTATCTACAGGATTGAATGGTAGAAAATGAACTTCAGTGATGTTTGCACGTGCCTGTAGAGAGGAAGAAGGAATTAATTTTCTTCTATTAATGAACATTTGGAGAACTTCTGTATTAAAGTAACATGGTATATTTACCTCCATTGGATCAGCTAGCATATTAACTACGGCAGTATCAATGGCATCCTGGTTTTCCAGCCTAGCTGCTCTGGCTGCTAGTAGAACAACCGTATCTTTGTCCATATTTCTATTAAAAACCTGTTCAACACGTAAGGTGAAACTCTAAGTAAGGACAATACCTCCTAACAGTCCTCTGAACAATTCATAATAAGAGAGCTTGTTCATGAAAAATAGTTAGTAGTAAAAGTTCTCAACTCTTAAGAATTCTTTTGCATCTCAATATGTTTAACCTTCATGAAAAGATAATGCGTTTTTAATAGCTAATTGGGGGCTGGGGAGGGACCAAATAATATGTTCAATTGAAGTAGTGCCATATGGTAATTAAGAATTAGGATATGTTACATCATGATTCGTGAAGAATGAAATGATTCAAAAATCAGTATAAGCTATCCAAACAAGCTTGAAGTTTTAAACTCTTCTGTGAAGATGATGAAGTTGCTAACTAAATAATTTTTTTAGTGACTTGAGCAAACTGCATTGTAGTTGTACTAGTTACAAACACATTAGATTCTATATTCTCAGCCAATTATTTAGTAATTGAATTCTGATAAAACATATGAAAATGTTATTTTGAATCAATAATATAGATAATATACTTTTATATGTCATTTTTAAGTACCAACCTCAATAAGGTTTTTATCAACAGTCAGGCGATTCAGTGTAAGAGTTCCAGTTTTGTCACTGCAGAGCACATCCATGCCTGCCATTTCTTCAATTGCTGTCATTCTTTTAGTTATGGCTCCCTTACAAACGAAGTAAAAATACAGAAAGAGCATAGTCAGAAGCATAAAGATTTGCTACATTCTTTTGAACTTTGAGGGTAACACCACGTGCCCGTGTATTAGCCAAAGTGGTATAGGATTCCCAAACTTTAAACTAATATTATTGATAATGCAGAAAATATCTTAACTTCTTCCAATCTTAATTTGATTCTAGTTAAGAGCTAAAGAGTTGGACCTGCTGAGAAAGACGGTGAGAGCCAATTGCAAGTGTTACAGATAAGACTGTTGGCATAGCGATGGGTATTCCTCCAATTAGGAGAACAAGAAGATTGTTGATTCCATCCCTGTATGATCGATGCTCCACTGGGAACATTATAATTATTTCAAAAATTATCCCTATAGCTATAGAGCAAATGCAGAAGTTACCAATTGAGGTAAGGACCTGAAAAAGGTAAGAAAAACAGATATGGTCTGAAATTTGACTGATTGATCAAATACTTGCAAAGTATATTTTGCATTGAAATGAATCTCCATATAAAACAAATGCTTCAATCTCAATGCATATTCTCCTTACTCCTTTTTGCCAGTGTTGTCACAAGTTAAGCATCGTCACATTCCTTAAAAGCATTTTATCCTTTTATGCAAATTCAAACTTCTAGCTCTTTGTAAACAGCTTGGCTTGGCTATATTTCTTATTAATATAACCATGCCGAAAGAGTTCAAAGTTTCCTTAAAGTTACCTTCTGAAAATGTCCAACAACTTCAGTACTATCAACCAGGTATGCTGCCTTTCCAAAAAAGGAGTGAACTCCTGTTGCTATCACTACAGCCTCAATCTCTCCATGTTTACATGTCGAACCTGAAAAGACCTCGTCACCAGTTCTTTTCGTGACAGGTAGAGATTCTCCAGTAAGGGCTGACTGCATAAAACAAAACCAGGACATCATGAACTCTGTTTCTTCATCATTGTACCAGTTTGTCATGAGAAAGTATATTACAAAATCACTAAATAGAAAGAAAGAAAAATATACATTAGATTTACAATGTTCATTTGTTTCATAACAAAGGCTTACCTGATCAATTTTTAGAGGATCCCCTTCTAGCAAGCGAGCATCAGCTGGAACTATATCTCCCAATTTTATGCTAATTATATCCCCAGGTACTAAAATTGCTGCATCTTGCTCTTGCCACTGCCCGTCTCTGAGAACCTGAACAAAGATATTAGGGACTCATTAATTTGTGTAAGTAAGGAATCTTGAAAACAATGTATTTTAGCATTACAAGCCTTAAGCAATATAGTAACATAGTACTAGAACAATTTCTTTTTTTAAGGAGATATGTTCACTCTGCATGGCATAGGTGATGAATTCCTACGTAAATGTCGACAACAAGGAAACATACCCTTGTTTTAGGAGCTAAACGTGCCATTAATGCTGCTGCAGCATTACCTGCATTATTTTCTTCTATAAAACTAATAGTTGAGTTTATTACCAGTAGGCATATAATCCCTATAAAGTCTTGCCAATCAGGACCTTCCCCCTGAAAATTTATCTCAAAATGAGGAACCAAGAAATGGAAATACAAACTAAAAATAGAACCCTGAACGAAAAGAAGAAATAACATATGGTATATTGTAAAACAATTGTTGCGTTCTCTACTCACTCCACCATTAGCAAGGATAATCGCCATCAGTGCTGCTGCTTCCATAACCCATGATAAAGGATTCCACATAAAACCAAGAAATTTCAATATTTTATTCTCCTGCAGTAGAATTTGAGGGTTAGAATTTCTTTAAGTGGATGCAAACATGCTAACTGCAAACATGGGCTCCGCAACAAAATGGGATGCCTCCTTGCCCTTCAAAATAAATTACCACAATGCAGAACTCACAATTTATAAGATTCAAAATCTCAGTGAACAAGTTACTTTAACAACTATGTCTTGGTATGAGTTAACAAGGTACTTGAATGGCCAAATCTATCCTGATTCACATACTCTATATGATGAATTTATGAAAATAAATATTTATAAGAAGTACGTTCTTACTTTCTTCTCTTCAAGTTTGTTTGGGCCAAATATCTCTATTCGAGCTTCGGCATCGTCAGATGAAAGTCCTCTTCGTGATGTTCTCAACTGTTCAAATACTTCTTCTAATGGTATACGCTCCTGATCAAAATAACAATGAACAATGAAGTCGGAATTAAAATAGTAAGAGTTTATTTCATTTGATAAAATATTTTTTATTTTTAATTATAATGACAGAAACGTATTTTCTGTTCAGTAATTTCACCATCTTTCATGCAAATAATTCAACGATATTTGTAATGAAACAAAAAACGAAAAACGTTGAAGGAAACAGTGCTATATTTTGATTGAGCCCTGCCTTTGTTAGAGGACTTACCAAATCAATGCCATCTCGGTTGAAATTCTCAGGATCAAGCAGCGGTTTATCCAGTTCCTCAGCCATGTTATGGCTGCAGATTATTCATGCAGCAGTTAAGCAGTTTGTAATTGCAAAAATTGTTCAAAATCAGAATTGTATCACTGAGAAAAATAAACAGCACCAAACCATGCAAAAAATTTACTCAAGTAAATTTCAGTGTAGTAACGACATGGTTGTATAAGGTACTACTCATTACATCACTACCTAAGTTGACAGAGTAATTATGAATTACACCGTAGATTCTTGTCGGAACAGTAGTAACATATTTTTTGTGATGAAATACTTACTTGGAGGGAAAGTGAAAGTGGGAGATGAGCTAGGTAATGAGAAGAAGCAGAGTGGAAGTAAGATAGAGAGGTTAGATTCCTTTCGTTCCATTACATTAATAATGAAAGTATTGCAAACAACGTTAGCATGTTAGTTGCATGCTGACTGTTGGTTGGCAGTTGCAGAAGGGTAAGCAAGCAACGATGCAATGCTACTTTCCAACACTTTTTGCAACAGTTAAAGTTGTCTTAGCTTCTCTTGTCATGTCTTCAGCCACCTTTCAAAACCTAACTTTCTCTCCCCCATTCAACTCTTGTTCTCCTTAATTTCAACTTCTGCATTGCATTGCATTGCAAACATACATTCTCAGACATCTTCTAACGTTCATCACTAAATTCGTCCCGTTTCATATCTACAACATTTCTGTTACAATTGTAAGAAAATACAAAAAAAATACATAAATACTGAAAATTTGACAAAACTAACAACTAAATACACATTTAGATAGCATGTTACGTGATGGTACAGCTATCAACATGAATCGGTTCTCCTTAATCCATCTTCTAAACGGATTAGTTCAACATGAACCACCTAACTTTCAATCTTAGTAGTTTTTTTTGTAAAAAAAATTTCACCTTTTTAATTTCTTTTATCTATCTGGCAAAACATAATACACAAGCATTACAACTCAATAATTTAAAATCAAAGATTTCGTCTAATATAAAATGTACAATGAATTCAAGAAAATAAAAGATGTCATAACAATCCCTCTTCAATATTCAAAAACTCCAAACTTTTTAAGTTTTAACATTATTTCTATCAATTTAAAAAAAAAATTGCATCATATAATAAATTAAAAAAGTGAAGCTTTAACTCAATACTATCTTTGTTACTTTTCAGATAGGTTAATGCTGGTTTCGAAATCTTGGCAGATTGGATGTTAAACTTTATAAAGAAAAGAACTTTATAGGACACGTGAAATTAGTGTCCTCCCATAAACACTTTGGGCCTTTCTTGGGCCATCGAATAACGGAGTAATTTCTTTCTACACCTCACTAGTTTCTTCTTTCAGCTATCTTTCATTTTCGAATGCACTTTCCAGAATCTAAAAAATGCATTTTGATTCTTATAGTCTTGCCTGAAACCCTAGGATCGTGTTTCACTGGCTGCTGCAACTGGGAAGCACTTTTCATTCTCTGTTTGTCTCCCATCTGCCATGACTGAAGGTAATCCCTGTCGTATGATTCACTTTTGACGATTCTATTTTAATGTTTTGTTTTTTCTAATTTGAATGTCCCCTCCTCATTATCTTCTCATTCTCGTTTTCTTTTCTTTAAGTAGAGTAAATACCCAACACAGGTTCTTCAAAGAGAGATTGGTGACCTGGTTATTAGGTCCCTGGAAAGAAAATTTTCATCCATTTAGGTTCTTCAATGTTCATTCCGATAGAATGCGAGTCTCTCCTTCTCTTGTGTGAAGAAGGGTTGTCACAGTTGCCTTGAGGAATGATGAGAAATCTCTCTGCATCTCATTCCTTCGGGCTTTTCGTCACCTCACCCATCTTTCTTTCCAATAACCATTCTTCTCTCACTCTCTTCTCACCTTCCAGCCGAAGATTTTCTCCTTCCATTCGATGCGCGGCTCAATTCCGTCCCTGCATCGACATCCACAAGGGAAAAGTGAAACAAATTGTGGGGTCAACCTTGCAAGACTTGAAAGGGGGTGATGGGTCGGATCCTGTGACCAATTTTGAGTCTGATAAGTCGGCTGCTGAATATGCTACTCTTTACAGACGAGATGGACTCACGGGTGGCCATGTCATCATGCTTGGTGCAGACCCTTTGAGCAAAGCTGCTGCCTTGGAAGCATTGCATGCTTATCCCGGTGGTCTACAAATTGGAGGGGGAATAAATTCTGACAATTGTTCGAGTTACATAGAAGAGGGAGCAAGCCACGTCATTGTGACTTCTTATGTATTCAATGATGGACAAATGGATGTTGGAAGGCTAAAAGATCTTGTTCAAATTGTTGGAAAAAAGAGACTTGTGTTGGATCTCAGTTGTAGAAAAAAGGATGGTAAATATGCAATTGTCACTGATAGATGGCAGAAGTTTAGTGATGTTTTTGTTGATCCTGGTGTAATGGAATTTCTTGCCAACTTTGCTGATGAGTTTTTGGTTCATGGTGTTGATGTTGAAGGGAAAAAGTTGGGAATTGATGAAGAGCTTGTTGCTTTGCTTGGCAAGCATTCACCTATTCCTGTTACTTATGCTGGTGGTGTGACTGGAATGGCTGACCTAGAGAGGATTAAAAGTGCGGGAATGGAACGTGTGGATGTAACTGTGGGTAGTGCCTTGGATATTTTTGGAGGAAACATGTCTTACGAAGAGGTTGTAGCTTGGCATGCCCAGCAAAGGGCCTATATAGTTTGATTAATATGTTTTCTTCTAATTGGAGAAACGATCTGTTTTTAGTGTTTTTCTAGATGTGTAACCAGTATCAGGTTATTTTTTAATAACTCAAGGCAAATTGAACATAACAAACTTTCTAGGATGAATTGATTTTTAATAATACTGGGTGTACAACAATACTGCAATAGCTATCTAATGCGAGTTCAATAAAAGTTTCATTACACTTTTTGTTTTCAGCTTTGATGGTGTGTTATTTGGATTTGTCAACCCTTTTATGGGTTAAGTTTTCTATTTTCTAAAACTGGTTCATTTTAGTTTCTTGAACGATTTTATTTTATGTATAATTTTACGTGGCGTGAAATTATTATTGATTTTACATGGCCTTTGGATTAGGAAGTTTCAAGGATTGATTATTGGTATAACACTTCGGCTTCCATTCGATAGTGGAAGTTCAGATAATGTCCTACAACCGCGGTTGACTCTATTGTCTCAAATTATCGTAAAATCTATACCTAATTTTCAGGTCTTGGTTGGTAATGACAATGCTAATATTGCAGAAGGTTTGGTTAGAGAGTTGAGGTTAAGATTCAAAGAGATTCCTTTAAGCTTCGATAATGTTATAGGAATGCATTATTAAGATTGAAAAGTAAAACAAGATAGACTGGAGTCAGATAACAAAGGCTTGTGCAGTTCTCAGGATGTCGTGTATTATTGGAAAGATTCAAACAGAAGCAATTTGTCGCATTAAGGTATGCTTTCTGTGAAGAAATTATGTTAATTAATAAATCTTAGTAAGGAGAGTCATCATCTCTAGTCTTTTTCATTTACTAGTCCGATAATCCTACATTCATCGATCATGCAACAACTTCTCTATGTTTGGTCTCTTGAAAGGATTCTGGTTGATGCATCTCTTCTCCAAAAGCCCTTGCCTCTCTCATTGTTGAACCCAAACAATTAACTTCCTTGACATTTTTGGCTTGCTTACATCATCAACAGGCCTCCTCCCCTTAGCAGCTCAAGCATGACAACCCCAGAGTTGTACCCATCCCTGTCATAAAAAATGTATAAGCATGTGGTTTGGAAAAGATCTCGATGACCTGGCTATTCCCAAGTCCTATTATGCATACATATTAAAAACAGTGAAAGAAAAAACTCAGCTCATTGAAGGAACACCCTCACTCTGCTTGAATTCTACTCTATTAATAGTTGCAAACAGTCTCTAGTGGGCAGCTTGTGCCATACTTATCGAAGTTCACTGAATGGGGATGCATACATGTCATAAAGGATTAAGAAATACTCTACCAATCCTGCTGAATTGATTGTGATAGACGAAGGGCATGTTAGTGCTTTTCTCCTCGTACATGCTTTCACTTCACTTTTCACCACATAAAAAAGGATATGTACTCGGTTATGTGAAACTAATGACAAGATTAATATATAGAGTTTTTTAGTTTAATTAAATTCAGGCCATGATATTATGATAATAACGCCAAATAAAATAGATTGTGCATGCAGTTAAAATTATAAACGAGGACCTCAAGTATATAAAAATTTCTTTACCCTGCCTGATCAAAGGTACCAGTATCTTCTGCATGCATGTAAAAATGGAACAATATCTTCTGCATATCGAGAAATCATTTGACCCATCACAAATTAATGCCAAACTAGAAGAAAGATAATCTTGATCTAAGCACCAAATCGAATAGTATATCTATTCCAGGTAAAAATTGGCATCCTGAAAAGATCCTACTCAACATCATGCTTAGAATCCAAACTTTTTGACTGTCAGGAAAAGCTGGAAGCCAGCCATCGAACCTCCACCGAAACTGAAAAATATGATTTGACTATTTTTCAAGAACTCCCGGATAATACTTGACAGGACAACAAATACAAGCATAGCGAACTAACTATTCTTATGTACAAATTTCTTAACAAATACTTATACAATAAACAAATAATTGTTTTTTAAAGTTAAAATTAGTTTTTAAAGAAGTTAGATGAAATGGAACGCCTTAATTCAGTACTTGATAAAAAAAAAATTCTAACCTGATTTGTATTTGTCAATCAGCTAAAGGAATGAAAAGATTTGAGATTTCACCTGTTCATATTATATTCTAAGAAGAATAAGTACTTTTACTTTTGACAAAAAGGAACAGTAAGTAATGAAACGAATTTTTGGCTTTGAAAAGTTTTGCTGAGAAAGGAACATATTCTACCTAGCAACTAGACAGGATTCATCATGAAGATATTGTTTTAAACTGAGAAGAATATATTATCTTTGGTATGGGATAAGAAGAATTACTGGTACAGATTCTCATACTTGGTTAAGGTGGTGAGTGGCGACATATTTTGTATTAAAAAGGTGTCAGTAACATAGGATAGATTAGTATGAAATCCATAGTTGGAAGTAAAACAAAAGGTAACGTGAGAATCCAACCGAATGGTTGGTGTTTCCATGACTAAACTCTCCGTGCTTTGTCCGAATTATAGCAGTACCCCTCTTTTAATGTTCCATCACCTTTGCCACTTTTCTAATAAACCTCAACCTCAATATTCTCAACCTTAACATCAACATCAACATCAACGTCAACGTCGCTTGATCTTGCACACCAACAAGTTTAATCCACATTGGCAACACAAGTAAGGGCACTATTTTATCGCATCACGAAAACCAAATTCATTCCCCCTCCCTGACCTCAGTTTTCGAGCCTTCACGTCACTTCCTGTGTACTCCTTCCTTCACTCGGCACGTCAACTGTTGCCTTTGTACGTACGTACGTATGTATATAATATACATTCATACGTATCAGTATATAAGTTCCTCTGCTCCTCTACCTACTCCCTCAAGCTCTGTTGCGAGCGAGCTTTTTTTTGGGGTGTGAAAAGCTCTAAGTAATATCAAAATCAGAATGTTGAAGCAAGGAGGTAAGATCCGTGGTAATGGTAAGAGAAAGGGAGATGGGTTTAGCAACAAGTGCGCTTCTTTGGTTAAGGAGCAACGTGCTCGTCTCTACATCCTGCGCCGCTGTGCCACCATGCTTCTCTGTTGGTATATCCAAGGAGATGACTGAAATGGAAACCATTTTTTATTCATTACACCTTTCTTTTTCTCTCTTTTTTAGTTCAAGTTAGTTTGAAGTGTCTTTACCCTTTTGAATCCTCGAACATGTTTGAATGAAGGAAGTTGAAGTCGAAGTTGTTGGTTGGTGGTTGCTGATTTGGATTTGTTGCCTTAATCTCCTTTCCCCGTCTGTTTCTTTTTACCCATTGGAAGCTCCGAGGGATCCAAACCAATGGGGTTTTACGGGGACAGGACACTCTCATTTTATGGACAGACAGATCAATCTTGTACAACACAACCTCCTTTTTCCTTGTACTATGCTATCTATGTTACCCCTTTTCTCCTTCATACCTCCCTCTGCAGGTCAACCCAATTTATATGTTCTATCTGTAATGTCATGTTGTGCCAAACAATTTGATAAATTTTATGAAGTTGCTTCATCTTCACAACCTGTTGTAATCATTCCTGTTCACCAGATATGTGTGTCAGGATTTCCCAGAAACTCAATCCACAGCCTCCAGATTTTCTTTATTATTAACTCCAAACCAGTTGGAATAGGATTTAAATTTTGTAAGGGAGTAAATGGAAAAATATAATTTGAAAAAAAATATCACTTAAGGTGACTGGTAAGTACTAAATGAAATTGAAGTTGTTCATGAATGAAAAGCAAGAAGTAAGATTTTTACTAATCTATATTGGATCATTTAATTCACCACTTAATAGGGTGACAAAGTAATCCAAACCCTCCTCTTTGGATCATATATTAATAACTTAACATAAATTTGATTTAAATATAAATTTTCAATGGAATTCAATTTTGAAAAACAAGTTAATTATAAGAAATATATGTCATAAGTGATATAAATGTTTAATAGGTTTTAATTCAAGAGTGTCAAGCTCGCTCATTAGATTGAAAAAAAAAATACTTTTTAATAGATTAGTTTTAAAGGATTTTTTAAAATACTTTAAAATTTATAAATGTTATTAATTAAAATTTAAGATATGTAACATAATTCATTAATCCGATTAAAAAGTGAATTGAATTGAGTCTAGTAAAAAAAAACACAAATCGGATTCAACTCAAAACTTAGTAGATTAATTGATGATTTTATTCAAATTCAACCCCTCCAATTGAGTAACAGTTTATTCACAGAAAAAAAAAAGAGAGGAAAGAATATAATGTAAACAATAGATTACCTTAGAAAAAAAAAGTTAGAATAAAAGATAAAATGTAATATCATATCACCTGAAATTTAAAGTCACCGGAATAAAACATTAAAACATTAAAAAATATGTTAAACTTATACGTGATAAAATATATGGATTTAGGGATTAAATTAATAAATGAAAATATAAACTTAAGGATGAAATTAATAAAGATTTAATACCAAAATATTAGTTATATAATCTGATAATAAAACGGGTGGAGTCTCTCTTCGCATGCCTCAGTCTGAGATTGGCAGCTTCTAAGCTGTAATTATTTATTTAGATACCAAAAATGCAATGCATCATTCCATTCTATTTCTTGCGTTTATTCAATGCTCTTTTTCATTTTTCTAAAATGAAAAACTTCAAATTCCATTCACAGCCACCACCGACAATGGAACTATTTCAACTTCTTTAGTTGTAGTCAACAAATAATCATTACCATCATTCAATTTATCTCCACTATCTTTTTGTACTCAATTCTTTCATACCCAGCATTTTCAAATTGTACCCCCAAAAGAGAAAAAAAAACATAACCTTCTTGTACTGTCTTACTCTTTTGTTTCTTGATTTTGCGTATGATGTGTGACCATGAACTGATAGAAAAGTAAAACAAGATAGAGTAGAGTCAGATAACAAAGGCTTGTGCAGTTTAGGATGTTGTATAATTGGAAAGTGTTATAGAGGCAGTTTGTGGCATTAAGGTATTCCTAAGATGGAAAAATTTTCCTGAGCAATATGGATGATGACATATACAGTCACCAAAATCTTGCAACTAACATAATCTGATTAGGAGTCATCATTTACAGAGGTAAAAATGATTGTGTATATATTGAATTGGAACCTTTTGCACAAAGTATACAAGTCTATGGGAACAGACATTTTATCTCTAGTCTTTATTCGTATGGTGGTTGGATAATCCTACATTCCTCAGCCATTCAACAACTTCTGGGATGCATGGTCTCTTGAAAGGATTATGGCTGACACACATGCAGGCTACATCAAGAACCTTGAGCATCTCTTCTTCAAAGCCCTTGCCTCTCAGAAATGGATCAAAGACTTGATCTTGTTTTCCTTCACTCCTCATTTGTTGAACCCAGGCAACTAACTCCCTTGACATTTTTGGCTTGCTTACATCAACAGGCCTCCTCCCCGTTAGCAGCTCAAGCATGACAACCCCAAAGCTGTACACGTCTCCTCTCAGAGTTGCCACCCATGCTTGTCCATACTCTGGGGGTATGTATCCTAATGTGCCTACAAGTTCAGTTGTAACGTGAGTGTGATAAGGAAGAATGAGCCTGGCCAGCCCAAAATCAGCAACATGTGCCTCAAACTTTTCATCAAGAAGTATATTGCTTGACTTTATATCACGATGCACTATATGTGGTTCACATATTTGGTGCATGTAAGCCAATCCACAACTTGCACCTTGTGCAATCTTCAGTCGGGTAGGCCAATCAATCTGAGATGGACCATCTGCCTTCTCATGCAGCCAGTAATCCAGACTTCCATTTTCCATGTAAGTGTATATCAGAAGCCGAACACCCTCATGCACACAGTAGCCTTGCAAGGCAACCACATTCTCATGCTGTGCTGTCGACAAAGCCTCTACCTCTGCTTTAAATTCCCTTTCCATTAGACCTAATTCTCCTGAAAGTTTCTTGATGGCCAGAGCAGTTCCATTTGGTAATGTTGCTTTATACACCAAACCAAAACCTCCACATCCTATTATGTTTGCCTGACTGAAGTTTTCTGTAGCTTTTAATATTTCAACTATGGTAAGGTCCTTGATTTCACTTGTTTTATTAGGGAACAGTACCACTTGGCTGGCCTCTTTGTCAACCTCGGGATGAACCCCACTGTAAGAGCTGATAGAAATTGATTCTACTTCAATCTTGTCAGGTTCTCCACCTGGATTGATCCTCCTCTTGGATATTACCCACACTATCAACACTGAAACGAAGGAAACAAGGCCAAAACTGGCTGCAATGGCAAATCCAATTATCAGCTTTTTGCTTGAGCTGTGACTACGAGCAGTAGTACTCTGTTGAGGAAGACAAGACCGCCGAACAACTGAACCACACAACTGTGGGTTTCCTTCGAAGCTAGAAAAGGAGAAAGTATCAAATTGGCCACCTGTGGGTACCGGTCCTTCAAGATTATTGTATGCTACACTGAAAGCAGACAAAAAATGCAAGCTTTTGAGTGAAACGGGAATTTCACCGGAAAGTTGGTTTCCTGAGAGGGATAGTTTCTCTAAGTTAATCAAGTTAGAAATTTCCGCTGGGATATTGCCAGAGAATTTGTTGTTACTAAGGTCCAGCTGATGAAGGACTCTGAGTTTGCCAATCTCTACCGGGATACTGCCGTTGAGGCTATTGTTTCCCAGATATATTGCTGGTGGTAGGTTGGAAATCTGATTGTATTGCATCTGAGAGACATTGTTGGCATTAGCAAACACGGGTAACTCCAGGTAAGTCCTCTCTACTTTGTCATAGGTCTGTTGTGATGTTAGTGCTGGAAGCGTTGTGAGCTCAGCTGGAAACATTCCTGTGAGGAGGTTAAAAGACAAGTCTACGTAGAAAAGCTCGGGAAGCGTGTGCAACCAAGGAGGAATTGAA
Organism: Vigna umbellata; assembly: GCF_029865625.1. NCBI lineage: Eukaryota > Viridiplantae > Streptophyta > Magnoliopsida > Fabales > Fabaceae > Vigna > Vigna umbellata. The sequence goes on from NC_142166.1 coordinate 2,636,035, forward strand.
CCACTAATTTGATTATAGGACAAATCCAAGACCTCGAGCTTCTTCAGATTATAAAGCCAGTGTGGTACTTGACCTGTGAAATTACAACCGCCTAAACCCAGAACTTGGATCTTTTGGAATCCATCTGGGTTTGTTATGTTGACATCATCTGGCATCATTTCATTGAAAAAATTCTGGGAGAGCATAAGAGTGCTAAGGTTCTTGAGTCCCATAAGCAGCCTCAGAGCTCCAGTGATATTACTGAGGTTGTTGGTAGAAATTGATAGGAAAGCCAGAGACTGAAGTCCAAGTATATCAGGTGAGATCTGTCCCTCAAAATAATTAGATGCAAGTCTCACTGCTTTAAGGGATTTGCATGCATACATGGTTGGTGGTATAATACCAGTAAAACTATTGTTGCCGAGGTCAAGTGCTGAGAGTCTGAGGAGTCCGGAGAAATTCAATGCCGAGAGGCTTCCCTCCAACAAGTTGAGCCTTACATCCAACATGACAAGATTGACACAGTCCATTAGAGATGGGGGCAGAGTGCCATTTATTTTGTTGGCATGAAGAAGTAAACGTTCCAATTTGGAGAGCTTACCAATATCAGAGGGAATGGGCCCGGTGAAATTATTGGAGTAGAGCTCCAAAACTGTGAGGTTGACAAGGTTAACAATGCTCTCTCCAAGGGTTCCACCGAGTTTATTGAGGGGCAAGGAGATTTCTTTGAGAGAAACAGCATCGAAAATATCACCAGGAAGGGGCCCGGATAGGGAATTGGAGCCAGCTCGAAATCTCTCCAGCTTGGAACATGCTCCTAGTCCTGGCTGAATCATGCCAGAGAAATCATTGGAGGAATAATCCAAGAATCTAAGAGAGGATGAGCTACTGTGGTTATTGCAGAGGAGAGAAGTGGGAATTTGACCAGTGAAGCTGTTGTTACTGACGTTAAAAGATGTCAAACTCCCTGCAGCGATTGCATCTGCCAGGTGCTGAAGGAGAGAGAGTGGTAGTTTTCCGTGGAATAAATTACTGGACAGATCAAGCTCCCGAATGGTATTGCCACTGGTATTAGCAACAAAGGGTGGCAATTCACCAGAGAGACGATTGTAGCTTAAATCAAGAATCTGCAGGTGATTAAGAAGTGAGAAAAATTGGTCTGGGAGATTACCGGATAAGCAGTTCTGGGATAGATCAAGAAGGGAGAGAGCAGTGAGATTTATGAGAGATGGGAAGATGAAGCCGGCGAGACCCCTGGATGGTAGCAATAGATGTATGACTCTGAAATTCTCATCACACTTAATGCCTTCCCACAGACAACAATCAACAGAAGCAGACCAATTGAGAGGAGAAGGAGTGGATATGTTCCTGGAGAAGGCCAAGAGTGAGTCTCTATCAAGTTGGTTACAGGAGGCGGCTTGAACAGGAAGAAGGAGCCCAGAGAGAAGAAGAAACAGGAGAGTGACAAAGACCATTAACTTGGGAATCATGTAGATGGAAGAGGGTGGTGTGGACGTTGTTGATGTTGATGTTGATGGGGTTGGTCTGTCTATGGGAGTGGGAGCTCTCATCGGAACGAATCCCCAGAAGAAAAAGATGGAGTCTTTAAGGTCCTTCCTTGCTCAACGTTGAGCAAAAGAAGGAATGGGCATAAGGGTAATATGGGAGGTAGGAAAGGATAGAAATAGCATGGCATAGAGCGACCAGGCATTGACCAATGACCAAGTACCAGAAAAGGCAAGGTAAGAAGGGAGAAAGTGGAGTGATGTTGACAAGTGGGAGATAGATGTATGAAAGAAAAGTATGGTAATAAAATAAATAATCTGTATTAAGCGTTTACTTTTGTTCTGAGGTTGGGTTGGGAGGGGCGGCCGGTAGTGCCTCAGTGGAATTTCTCTGTCATCGTCATCATCATCATTCACAACTATGCCAATGCCATGCCATACATAACGTGTGAAAGTGGAACTCACAATCATAATCTTAAATAAACTACTGCACAAAACAAACATCTATTGCTGTCTCAAAAACATCTTAGAGAGGGAATGGATATTCTGTCTCAAAATGCACTTTAAAACCGCACCATCCACTTTCATTCTCACTCCCTCCTTTAGCATCCCTGTGTTGTTGTGTTGTGTTGTACCACTCAGACTCATTGCAGATTTTAAAACACTCTCTGTTTCTTTCATCTTCAATCTACAGATATATAATATAGGAATCATGTCAGTTTCACATTTGTGCGGGTGTGAATGATGATATACTAATGAAATTAAAGTAAATTCCACTACTTCATGCCATGTCCATATCACTTACAAAGTACAATGCTTTCAACCACGAAACTTCCCCATACAATTCCCGCAAATATAAAAAAAACAAATCATTAAAATAATCAAATATTTGTTAGCTGGTCCACTGATTCATGCTGATTTAGTTAAAAAAAAGAAAAAAATATTTTTTTTGTATGGATTGCATTATGTAATTTAAAAGATATAAATATTTACACCAGCTTTTCAGGAATGAGAAAAAAGACAAAAGTTCTGAGTGCATTTTATGAAAAAAAAAAAACTACCAAGAGATGATGTGAAAAAGAAAAAAAAGAGCAATTATTATATTATGTGCAAATTGCACATAAGCTAACTCGAAGAATATGTTTTATACCAGGTCTCACGTATTTGGTTTCCTAACTTCTGATATATCAATTAATTATGATTAGTGGAAGTTTTTTTTTTTTTTTACGTTATTAGGTCTCTTAGAGTTTTTCTTTATATGAAGATTTTTTCATATTTCTATTTTTTTTTATTTTGTATATTATTTAGGAAAGAAAAAATTGATACGAAGTTATTTTTATTATCTTCTCATTGATATCAGAATTTCGGTTAATTTGATTTGTGTTCTGAAGACGAAAAATAATAATGGTATTGTAATCATGATTTAATTGGATTCTACTAATTATATAATATAAAAATTTTGCATATGAAATATTTTTTATTTTGCAAAGACATGTGTGATCTTATTGAGAAATAAGGTATTAAACCAACAAATAAATCTTAGAAAGATTAAAAGAAGAAAATTAGGAAGACTATTGGTTTTATTAGACAATAGATAAATCAACTTGTTTATCATCTTGTATAAGGTGAGAATCTATCTTACAACTTATGAAAGAAATTAAGCTAGTTGATTGAGGATTGTTTATCGAAATATCACCTAAACAACTTGATCACTTGAGTAAGAATGATCTTGTTATTACAAGAGATATGCTGTCTATTAAGAGTAATTAATAAAAGAAAAAAAAAACATGTTTTTATGAACTACTAGTGTATTGTGAAATTTAAAATAATATAAGCTTTTGTATTATGTTTTTAAGAGGTTGATAGAGAGTTAAAAACTCTAAATGTCTATAATGAAAATAGAAAAGAACTAAAAGAGGATAAAAAAGAATAAAGGAACAGCTAATGTATTTTTGTGTAAATATGGGATAAAAAAACTTAGAGAAGAGATTTTATATTATATCTCATATATTTGATTTTCTCTTAAATTTAGCTAAATATCTATTAAAATTTTCCTATAATGTTATCTACCTTGTTAGTCAAGATATTTTTGGTTGATTATTGGAAGTTACAAAAAAATTTATGATAAGCTCATTGATTGTTGTTATTGAAATTTTTTTTAGTAGATTAAATATGTGAGTTTTTCTTTTATATCAAAGTTTTTTCCGTATTTGCTATGATCTCATATATACATATCTTTATTTTACATATTATTTATGTAGAAAAAAAATTAATTTGAGTTTTATTTCCGATAGTTATTTTTGTTATAAGAATGCAAATTATGCTGCTACAAAATAACATGCATGGGCAGGTTGACTTTGGCAAAAGTATTTTAGCATTATTACAACACGTAATACATTTCATTGACGTCAATCACAACAAAAATAAAGACAGCTTTCTTATCAGGTGAGGGTATTATATGAATAAAATAATATATAAAATCATTATTCAATAAATTCAGAAAATTAAACTTTTCATTTGAAGTAGTTTTACCGAGAACCTTTCTTTCATTCTTTTTAAACTCTAATTATTGAACTATAGTTTCTTCATTTTTAATTTTACACTGTCAAACAGGGGCAGGTTTTATTTATCATATCTTTTCTATTGTTTAACAAAGCTGTCGGTATATATTCCCATCATCACTACCAAAACCTTCAATACATTAATACATTAATGCAAATGTAGTGTGCAACTTGATAATTTAATTACAATACTAGTGTTGACTTTTGTAATAATTATTTTTAAAATATATGATTAATATTCAATATTTATCTGATGTGTATTCAATTCATACACCACTTGAAGTTATAGAGTTGATGTAATAGACAATTTGAATCTCGTATAATTGTTTCAATGGTCAAGGTTAACGGTTAACCCAAATGTTTATTTTCACTTTATCACTCATTTAAATTTGAAAGTTAGAAAAAAAAACAATTTTAGTAAGAAATGTGTATTACCTATTTCGTTATTTTAAAATTATATTTATAGATTTTGATATAAATTTTATATTAATGAATTACCTTTTTCTTTTAAATTTGTATTTATAAATTTTGAAATAATCTTTAATATCTTAATTATAGTCCATTTAGTAATAATTATATTATAAATTAATCAGTATTATATCTAATTATTTTAAAGAGATACTTTTCGATTTATATGTTATTATAATTTAATTTTAAGATAATAACGGTAATAATTATGATGGTATGTTTGGTTGTTTAAACAGTCTAATGTAATATTGACTAAACGATCATATCGTATATAAATTATTATGTTATTAAATTTTTCATGGATAGATTATTAAAAAAGATGTGAATATATAATTGGATGTACACACATAAAAATAAAGTATTAGGGTTGAAAAGTTTTCTTTGACTTAGCGTATTTAGGTGCATATTTTAAATTGTTTAGAGAAGAATAAGTAGGGTTAGGGATTTGAGATGAGAAAGCAAGTTGCAATTGGAAAATGAGGGTTACTTTCTATGTCTACGCGCAATTCAAAACCAGTTTTACAATAATTATGTGAATTGTGTTACAATATTCAATAGAGCTGCACGTTAATCAACAAATTTTATGATTGATTTACCAAAATTGCACGCAAGTGTCTTATTTTACAATATAATATATTATTCTTTTCATACTTAATGCAGGTTGACGTAGGGGCTTTTAAGACTTTCGACAAAAGTTACGTTAATTCCGTGTAGTAATGAATGTATAACATTGTTTTAAAAAATATTTGAATTTTGAACTTTTTTTTGTCAATTATTATTTCATGAATGCAAAATATATTGTTTTCGTTGAAATTAATATTTAATAAGAAACGTATCTGTCACATTTTGTAAGGTCCTTCTTTTAATTATATTTTTAAATTTATAATATTCAAGTGTCAGGTCTTACTCGACAATAATTTAAATAAAATATACATTTATTGTTTAGTTATCGATATAGAACATCAATGTTCTTTAAACTTTTTTTTTATAACATTTTAAGGAACAATTGTACTAAAAATCAATCTGCAACATATCTTTTTAAATTCATTAATTTTCCATTAATCTAAAGTTTTGATGTTAAGTTTTAGAATTCCTAACGTGTACATCAAAGACCACAACATTGAAAATGTCTCGAGGGCATTAACGTCTTTTCAAATCCTTTCTCTTCATTCACTTCAAAAGTTTTTCTTCCTTTTTTCTTTTATGTCTTTGTTTCTTGAATTGATGTTCATTTATTTAGGACTAGGATTTTAATTCAGACTAAGTCGAGTTTGAATTAACACAATTACTATCACTATCTTAAATTTTTAAGATTAAAAAAATTAAAAATTTCAAATAGTTATATTTATAATATGCTTTTAAGACAATTGATAAAATCCAAATAATTAAACTTCTAATATTGATGGTCCGTATCTCAAATATTTAATGCAAAAAAAACTCGAATGAAAATAAACGTCCTGATATAAAATGAGAAGTAGAATTTTAAATTTTAAAATTTGAAATTACTATCATAATAAAAATTTTAATAATATAGTTGTGCGATAATTCATTGATTTGAACGCAAATAAAGTTTAAAATTGTGAAATTAGATATACAATTCCATAAAACTAAAAAAGAAAAAACTTAATAGTTTAACATTTAACTTAATTTAGTATTAATTAAAGATTATTATGAATACAAATAATTAAATATAACATAAAACATTTCTTTCTTACTAAGAACCTAAAAAATCATCTAAATTTTTTTTCTTTCTTCTTTAAACCAACATGAGGTTAACATATCTCTTCGAAAAAATATTAAATTTGGAAATATAACGAGTACATTAAAGCCTATAGTCATGGCCCGATTCATACCGAGATAAAATAATCATAGGCCCATTTTATAACAACATAAGCCCACACTTTCTGTTTGTAATGGAAAGTGTTATTCCCAGTCCCCATATTTTCAACAAAAATTACCCTTGTTTCCTTTGTGGGTGAGATTACACAATACATAAAGAATGTTTCATATTGCATTATTTTTACAAAAAATTAAGATAAACAAAAATACAAATTTCCATTTTATTATTTTTTTAATCAACATCGCAGCATGTATGTTTTGATTTGTTGAGCAGTTTTTATATTGATATCTTATATTTTAAAAATATTTTCCTTTTTATTTATTTTATAACTATAGAGGTCGTATAAAAATAAAGGTCTAATATTGAATATCTATAAACAATGCATTTATATATTAATATATATAACGGTAAAACGGTGTTTTTTTTTTCTTCGGAAAAACAACATAGGGATTACCAAGTTTTAAACTTAATATATTAATTTAATTATATCATCATCATTATAATAGACTTCTCTTTTATATTTCTTGTTTTAAATAATTACCATAACTTAGCATGCCAAACTCCAAAACCGATATTCATATATGGATTAGCATAGCCTAGGCATGCTGAGGAATAAGGAATGGCAGCAAGTTGTTGTTTAATAGTATTCTGATTTTGAGGTGCATAAACAGATACACATTAATTGAGTGGCCATTATTGATCCCTAAATTGTTCATCTTTTTCTCCGTTGATGGCGGGAATTTATGCTGCAGGTTAAGTTTGTATCATTAAGTTGTCATGCAACTGGTTTTTAATGTATGATTAGGGACACTCCTGTTGGAGGCAAACATCATTGCACCACTGCTAAGGTTATCATTTGCTTTTACTTTAATGATTTACCCAGTTTCGGTTTTCGATTGATGGCCCCGTTTACCTTTATACTTCTCTCCCCTTCTTCTTCGTGCTCCTTAACTCATTCAAAATCTTTCTAGTTAACTTTCAAAAAGCAAACTGCAGCTGTCTCCAACTCTAACAATTATACAGCATGGATGATCCTAGACTTGAGGAGAAACTGAACTTCTTCCACGGGGATAAATAGTTCAAAAAATTTTAACCTGCTTCGTTGGTTTCCTTTGAAAGAGTAATTGATGCTAAAATATATATACATGCACGACTAATAATGAGAGGCATTCATTAGGTCCAAATCAAACTGCATTGGTTGCAGTTTTAGATAATGAACTCGGATATATCTGTATCAGAGAATGATTTATTCTCTCAGATTCACTTTTCTGAAATTTGATAATAGTTCTAGACAACAGTAAGACATAAAAGTCAAATGAAACGGGCGTGGATATACAGACATTGGGATCATAGAATCCCCTGATCATTGTGTGGAACAACGGATCAGGCTAATTGATAACCTGGTGGCGTGCTGTGTGGGGAACCACAAGTAGAAACATAAAGGGAATTGTGCTGAATTTTGTTTGGAGCCTCTGCATGCCTTGCTTCCCTTCTATTTTCGACAGCTATAAAAGTGGAAGCCACAAAGACCATGACAACAAATCACAACATGGCAACATATAGCAATCTGAAGAATGCTACTATAGCATTCTTGGTCCCTCTGCCCTCCATCCTAGTTTATCTCTCCTTCCATTCTGCCATCAGTGGCTTTCCACACTCTCCATCTTCTCTGTCAACTCTTTGGACATGGTGTTATCACCATCCTTTACTATTTGCCAATGTCCTTTTCTTCTTCAATGTCAATCTGCTCTTCTGGCTCATCGGCCTAATCCAATCCAGCCACTGGGTACACTTTCCACTTCACTTCCCTCTTTTCTTCTCTTCACTTATGCAGTTTCGTTTCTGGTTTGATTTTGAGCTTGACACACACCTTTTGCTGTCGGTACAGATGATCGACCCGTACTGGACGGTGATACCTGTGATGCTAGTTCATTACTATTCGACTCATCCTTTGGCTCAGTATAACTGGTTGAGGTCGAGGACGGTGATTCTGTTGACTTGGGTGTGGAGTATCAGGCTGATCCACAACTACTTCAGGCGAGAAAAATGGCAGTGGGGTGCCAGGGAGGATTGGCGTTTCACTGATTTGAGCCATCAGTATGGAAAGCATTGGTGGTGGGCTTCCTTCTTCGCCATCTACGTGCCTCAGCAGGTCACTCACCATTTCTAGCTTTCTGTGCTTTTACATTAAAGAAGCACGAACCCTGTTTATATAATATCTATCTGCACCTTCCATTTAAATTTAAGTGTATCGATTTCACCTTTGCAGGTGTTTCTGATTGGACTATCATTTCCATTCTATGTCATCCACTCGGTCAACGAGCCTCTTAGCATGTGGGACTTTGTAGCCATAGTTTTGTGTGTATCTGGTGTTGTCATAGCATACATTGCCGATACTCAGCTTTACAACTTTGTGAGTGGAAACAAGGAGCTAAAAGAAGCAGGTAAGACAGAGGTTTCGATTCTCGAGAAAGGGTTGTGGTATTACTGTCGGCATCCAAACTACTTTGGAGAGCAGTTGTGGTGGTGGGGAGTGTTTGTGTTTGCATGGAAGCTGGGACATGGATGGACCTTCATAGGAGCTTTGGCCAATAGCATGTGTCTGGGTTATGTGACAAAGCTTGTGGAGGAGCGAATGTTGAAACAAGAGAGCAGAGAAGAGGCCTATAGGCTTTATCAGAAGACAACTTCCACATGGGTGCCTTGGTTCAAGTTCTCTCCTTTGGAACTAAAATCTAAGGATCTTTGATTGTGTTTCATTTTCATCATCACATCAGTTCTAGTTCTAGCTGTAGTACTGATTCTACCACCAACTTCATCATCTTAATTTTCCCTACTTTCTTCATTATGTAACGGAGCCAAGCCATGAGTTGGATCATGTCATGTGTGTGTGTGTGATCTGCACTTCCATCATTTTTTGTACCATATTTATCACCGTTACTAGCTCAGAAGAATCTCTGAAATGGCTTCTGCATATACTCTCTTATCATTTTCGTGATAATGAAGTTTAAAATTAGTAATGCAGACAAGTTTTTAGAAAAATATTCATAGGTTGATCAATACTTATTGTGAAAGAGAATAAATTTAATAAGTTTATAACATCTATAATGTGATGAAAGGAGAGATAAAGAAAAAGAAAAAACAAATGTGTAATACATGTATATGAAATGTGTGTGTTATTAATCATAATTTTAAGTTTAAGCCTTTTGATTTAATCCTTCCTACAAAATCAAGTGAGATTTGATCTTAGTTATAGAGTATAATTTAATCTTATCTTTATCAAATGTAAAATATCTATCACTCTCACAACGCACATCTACATGTTGTGCCTAGGGTTAAATATTTGTGAACGATAAAGAATGGTATATTAGGTCTAACAAAATTTGTCAAAATAAATTCTAATATCATGAAAGTGAATTCAAATTTAATTTATCTTTACAATAAACTAACTTAAGAAGTTTGTTGTCATTTGTATATTATATTAATCTTATAAAAAGAAGCTAAATAGTAATATAATATGTTTTTATAAAATTTACCGGCAATCTATCGTAGAGATGAATTTATTGTTACAAAAATAGTTTATTTGGGAATAAATTATTTCCTACATATAATATGGTCTTAATAATGCGTTTGAAAATTACTTGAGTTAACTAACTTACAGCTTGTTTGCAAAATTAATTACTTTATAAAATAGTTGTTAAGTAAATGAGTTTATATAGATTATTTTTCCACATCATTAGAGCACGATTCTTCTCGTTCTCTTCCTTTGATGCAAACATAAAACAAAAGGATTTTTGCTGCCTTTGTTGACAGTGTATGTTGTCGTGTTGCTTGTCTTTGTTGGTAATAACACTGTGAAATTGTCTTGATTATAAGCAACAGTTAAAAAGCATTTGATTAGTATAGCCATGAAATGATGATTGGTGATGGTTGGAGTGGGCATGGCACTAAGAGGAAAATGGGTTTTGTTTCCACTCTATTGCTTTTGCCTCATTTCGATATGTTTCTCGGCGGCCACGGAAGGAAAGCCGCCACAACAGCAGAAGTTGCGGTTCGGGGAAAACGGACAGTTCAAGATCTTGCAGATTGCTGACTTGCACTATGCTAATGGGAAGACCACCCATTGCTTGGATGTGTTGCGTTCTCAGTATGCTTCTTGCTCTGACCTCAACACCACCGCCTTCATCCAAAGGATCATCCTTGCTGAGAAACCCAACCTAATTGTCTTCACTGGTTTCTATTCCTCCCAATTCCTATTTTTACTTTTCATTTCTTTTGCCTCTTCATTCGTTTTTATCTTTTTCTTTCTATTTGAGTGCACAAAGATGATTCTTTTGGAAACATCATCCCTCCCCCCAATTATTTTATTATTGTGGTCACAAGGATAAATTTTCATACATGTTGTTTGGAATTGAATGAGTTTGGCTATATAAGTTTGGAATTTGCAACTTTTACTTTATTGAGCATATTGGCTATATAAGATTTTGTGTATTCATTTTTGCTGTGACAGGGGATAATATATTTGGACATGATGCCTCAGATCCGACCAAATCAATGGACGAGGCATTTGCTCCTGCAATCGCTTCAAACATTCCTTGGGTAGCTGTTTTGGGCAACCATGACCAGGAAGGATCCCTTTCTAGGAAAGGGGTGATGAAATATATTGCTGGGATGAAAAACACTTTATCTATTGTCAATCCTCCGGGTGTACACATAATTAATGGTTATGGGAACTATAATTTAGAGGTTGGAGGAGTTAAGGGTACTGATTTTGAAAATAAATCAGTGCTCAATCTCTACTTTCTCGACAGTGGAGATTACTCCAAGGTTCCTTTCATTCCTGGCTACGGCTGGATCAAACCCTCTCAGCAACTTTGGTTCCGACGGACATCCAAAAAACTTAGGGTATTATTTACCTGTTTCATTGACTAACTATATTTTGGCTCCTGTACACTTTCTCCAAAGATCCGCTAAACTGTTCATCCTGTTTCTCTTTCTATTTTTTATTGGGGGTTATGGATGAAAGTTAGAGACTATTCATTAGACGCAGAGCTGATTTTCATTTCTTTCCCTTGATATATCTTTGGATTAACTATTTGCTCTTTGTTCTGCAGAAAGCATACATGAATGGACCAGTGCCTCAGAAAGAACCTGCACCTGGTCTTGCGTACTTTCACATTCCATTACCTGAATATGCTAACTTTGATTCATCAAACTTCACAGGCGTGAAACAAGAAGGCATAAGTTCTGCGTCTGTGAATTCTGGTTTCTTCACAACATTGGTTGAATCAGGAGATGTGAAGGCAGTTTTCACTGGCCATGATCATGTCAATGACTTCTGTGGCAAGTTAACAGGTATAAATCTTTGTTATGCTGGAGGATTTGGATATCATGCTTATGGCAAAGCTGGATGGTCTAGAAGAGCAAGAGTGGTGGTAGTTAGCTTGGAGAAAACAGAGAATGGCCGATGGGAAGATGTCAAATCAGTTAAAACGTGGAAACGCCTTGATGATCAAAATCTAACTGGTATTGATGGTCAGGTCTTATGGAGCAAGAGTTTTAGAAGTAAGATGAAATCTATCTTTAGAATTACATATTACAGAGGACAACTGGAGGCATAAAATGAACTTCTGTTCATGCTTCGTTCTTGGCATATATGTGTTGATATAAATATATGAAGAAAACACATAACTTTTGCGTCCTTTTTATGATCAAAGTAGCTTTCTAATTACTATTAGCTGATTTCCCTTGACAGTATCTAACCTAAACTACTTCTAAGTTCAGTTACTCATTGGGGTAGATTGTGTTGGCTTTTGAATTACAAATGGGCAGTTTATTCCCCTGAAATCAAAGTGGATTAAAGAGAGTCAATAATTAGCTGCTAATGTTCAATGTTCATTGGTGTGAACACACTCTCATTCACCGCCTATCCTTCCTGCTCCTTGTTTTATGAGCATATACATAACCTGGAAGTTCAGATTGTGTGAAGGGTTAGTCTATTCACTGTGTCACTGGCATGAATAAATATTGGACTTCGGATTCTCAATCTGTTAGTTTATTAACTTTGCCTGACTAATTAACAATGTTTAGAATGAGAAGCTTTTCTTCTTACTTGTTGCTGATAAAGGCACCTTGTTGGTCACTTTTTGACAGACATTCATGCACACTATTGTAAGACTTGGAACATAAACCAAACTATAATTCATGGAAAATGATTTTGATTAAATAGATCATCTATGTTGCATTCTAATTAAGTTTGTGTTGACTTTGTGAACATCTGCCCTTTGTTTGTTTGCGTAGAAATAGAGTGGAGGAAAAGATAAGGAAGGGAGATAGGGTAAAAATACCAAATAAGAGAGGAAAGAAGTTTGGAGGAAAGAAATGGAAAATTTAGAAATAAAAGGACATAGAATGGAAAAATGTTTTGTTTGAACAGTTAGAAAAAAAAAAAAAAAAGAGGAATAAAATGAAGATTTTTTTCCTCCATTTCTCTGGATGATTAGGAAAGAGAATGGAAAGAAGGACACAAATTGCATAAAATAGTATTTCTATACTAGTTATAAAAACTCAATTAGTTTATTCCTGTTTTTTCTTAACATAAAAATATACATTTTTTTTTGTAATTAAAACAAAAAGAAAGTGTAAAAGAGAAATAATTTCTCTCCCATTTTATGTAAATTTGGGGATAATTCTTAGTAGTTCCAACTGGAATAATTTCCCTCCCTATTTTCCTCTCAAATAAACAATGACAATTTGATGATTCCTATATAATCTTCTTCTTTTCTACTTACCTATAGTAACAAATAGAGCGTAAAGAGTTTAAACAACTTTAAGCAAGTGATTAAATGGTTGATATTTTCTTTTTGTTTGAGGTGCTGACTATGATTTATGTGTAACTTATTGCTTTCCATTTCAAGTCATCTCCCTTGATCGTTTGTTCTTGTGCATCTAACAGGCAACCGCAGGAAAAAACAAGATGGCAACTCTTGAGAATTTATGGTGTTGCAGAAAAATGTTAGTATCATGAAGGTGATTTGGAATGTCTCAGTCTGTTTTATACATCTTATTGTTTTACACGTCCTATAATCAATATACAGGAATACGAGGTAGCTTGGTCAAAAATAATATGTAAAAGGAATGGAAGTTCACTGATGCGGTGCAATGATTGCATTCTATGCGATTGCAACTGTATGTTCAAAACCTAGAATCATGGTGTCCATGTCTCTAATTTTTTCTTACGTATGGCCTCAACATGAAAGGCTTCTTTAAGATGATGCAGAATGAATTGAGAGTAGATTTCTACTTGTGTTGTGTGGATATTTACTCTACCTGATAATGATAATAATACGTTTGCTATTAATTCACAAAGTTATGGTACAATGACAGTTAATGTATGCAATTATGCGTTTATTGCTAAGCTTGACACTGGTTGAATCAGAAGATGAATACTTTTGTTGATAATATAGATTAGGATATCAGTCGTCTCTAATAGAGATAAGATTTTCACTAGGCAATTTTGGCAAGACACAACTTTGACTATGAGTATTGTATTGCATAACATCCTCAAACAGAAGAGCAGTCAAAAGCATTGACTAGATGCTTGGAAATGTGCTTGAAATGCTTCACTTTTGGGCAAAGTTGCTGCTGTAGGCGGCGTGTTGGTGCAGCACCTCGAACCATGCTGGCATTGGCATTACTCCTTCAAGATAGTCCATGATAGAGAACCATATGAGAACACAAAATATGTTCCAGATGGCGAGGATCCTTTTCTGTTCAGGAATTACAAGTTGAAAGATACTTTTACATAGGCTGAAACTTAGCCTTCACAAAGCTCAACAAAAGATGGAAAAATATGCTGACAATAAGAGATGTCATGTGTAATTTAAAGTAGAGATCAAGTGCTAGTGAAACTGCAACCATACAAACAGCACTCAGTTGCTTTAAGAAAGAATCAAAGACTGACTACGAGTTATGTTGGACTCGTTCCGGATACGACAGGTTGCTACTAGTTACTGCTGCCATCAGTAGCTAGAATTCATCCAGTTTTCCACTCCTATCTGTTGAAACCTTATAGCGAAGATCATCTTTTTCCCTATATTCCCTTGCATATTGTTCTGACTGACCCTATGCTACCTGATAATGATAATACGTTTGCTAATAGATTCACAAAGTTACAGTACAGTGACAATTGCTGTATGCAATTATGCGTTTATATTATGATGATCAATAACGGTGCAAAGTTGCTGCAACTTGAACTATTGAACTACAGTTGTGAAGTAGTGAACAGAACAAAAGGCTTCAAGTGCATAATGAAATAGCTAGAAAGATTAATTTTTCAAGCATATCCTTTATATTTTAAATAGAAAATTAATATTGTTCAGAAAAAAAAAAAATCATGATATTTCATTAAAAGAAACTTGGTTATGTTCTTAAATATCTTGTATAGATTGAAGGAACTAATGCTGTGACATACTGCAAGCAAATCCCACACTCATCTTCTTAGCCTACTATGATCTGTCTCTAGTTTGAGTGAAATACTGGCAAATAATATATGGAATGACGAGTTTAAATTATATTGGAGTGATGAAAAAAAGTAAAAAAAAAAAAGATCTGAAGTATTGAAAATGTTAGTTTATTAAAAATAAGACTGCTACATTTCTACATTGACATACGAAAATACGACTTTCTTATGGTAATTAAGTATAAATTTACTGAACTTTTGTATAATAATTAACAATGAGTATATTGTTTTATAGTAATTAAATTGTAATAAAGCATATTTTTTACAACTATTTAAAAACACTTTTAAAAATTTTGGTTCTGAATAAAGTATTCCTATAACTTGAATGTGCGAATGTGGTTCGGAGTGTAGAGTAGTTTTAGGTGAGAAATTGGAGGAATTGTTAGAGAGATAATTTATATCCAACTAAGAAATATAGGTCCCACAAAATGTGTGTGATTGGTGTGCAGGGAAAATAGCATATCAGAATCTGCATCTCCTATGATTTGTGATGACATGTGGCAACAAATAGATTTTATGTAAGGCAGAAGGCCGTGTGAGCCACCAGATTTTGATTTTTTTTAAGGTAAACCTATCCCATTAGATTTCACATGCCACATGGCAACCCACAAATTCATTACCCATTCACACTCCTATCCTTTCGGATAAGATTCTTCATACATCAACAAATTTCCATTTCTTTGCCATTAATCATCAAACATATACACAGAAGCAAAGATAGTCACTCACTGAACAAAAAATTTATATTTTGAATCAAGGGTTAATGGCTTCTGCTTGTGCCTCCTCTGCCATTGCTGCTGTTTCCATCTCCACGCCAAGGCAAGTTTCTCCACTCTCCCATATTTGCAAATATATTTATTTATGTCATTTCATTCTGTGCATAAGATGTTGCACATATTCATCAATGAATTAATGCATTGAATATGGAAATCCAAGCATTGTATGAATGAATTAATGCGTGATGCATAGACGTGATTGATCAAAAGTAGTGAACTTGTACAGTTCCCAGAAGAATGGATCAGTGTTGGGAACCCCCAAAGCTTCTTTTCTTGGTGGAAGGAAATTGAGGGTGAACAAATACACAGCAGCAGTTGGAGTACGATCCACCACTACAGTGTGTGCTGTAGCAGACCCTGACAGGCCCCTATGGTTTCCCGGCAGCACCCCTCCTCCATGGCTTGACGGCAGTCTCCCTGGAGACTTTGGCTTTGACCCTCTTGGTCTTGGTAAGTCAGTGCTTAATCTTCAATTAAGAACACAATCTTAACAATATATGCTTCCTTACAGAATATGTTATGAGCATGTTTTTGTTGAAATTTCATTTATGAAAGCAAATGAGAAAAGAAAGTGGATTTTGATTGATAGGATCTGATCCGGAGAGTCTGAGATGGAATGTTCAGGCAGAGCTAGTGCACTGCAGATGGGCAATGTTGGGTGCTGCTGGGATTTTCATTCCAGAATTCCTGACAAAGATTGGTGTTTTAAACACACCCTCATGGTACACAGCTGGAGAACTTGAATACTTCACAGACACCACTACCCTCTTCATTGTTGAGCTCTTTTTCATTGGGTGGGCTGAGGGTAGAAGGTGGGCTGACATAATCAAGCCAGGGTGTGTGAACACTGACCCCATCTTTCCCAACAACAAGCTCACAGGAACTGATGTTGGTTACCCAGGTGGGCTTTGGTTTGACCCTCTTGGATGGGGAAGTGGTTCTCCCGAGAAGATCAAGGAGTTGAGAACTAAGGAGATCAAGAATGGGAGATTGGCCATGTTGGCTGTGATGGGTGCATGGTTCCAGCACATATACACCGGCACTGGTCCTATTGACAACCTCTTTGCCCACCTTGCAGATCCTGGCCATGCTACCATTTTTGCTGTAAGTTTATTCATCCACTGTGCCTTCAATTTTTGCCCATTTCTTTATGCTCTGACCTTATCTTTCTTTCACCACCACTGCAGGCTTTCACCCCTAAGTGAAAAGGGCTGAAGATCAACCATGCATCCTGGGAGAACATGTTTCATAGAGAGATCAAATGTCTTAGGAGAGAGGAATGTTTATGTCTCTAGAAAGCTTGTAATATGCAACTTCTACATATATGCACAGAATCATAATCCAACTTGCCGACACCTATTTAAGTTTTAGATCACATGAATGCGTTTAGATAATATTCTCATTTGTGCGTATGATGATAATCCACGTCCAGCATTTCATCATTCACGACAAAAATCTCAGAAAAATGGTCAAATTTCATTCTTTAAACTTTTCTCTTTAGTTCATCAAACAATTATAAATTATTTAAAAAACAAGAAAAAAAATATATAGTTCCTTCTTCGATTCTTTAATATTTTCACATTCACAAAAGTATCTCATTTATACTTACTTGTAAATTTAATCCATATCACAATCAAGGAATAATAACAGCTATAAAATTATAAGGAGAACACTGTTCAATTTCATGAGAAAAAAAATCAAAAGAACCTTTACCTCTAATTATTCACACAAACTATGACCAACTCATTTCTACGAATACATATATAGAGAAAGTCTGAATTAAACATTTTAGGGAATGCAAAGGAAAGGAAGTTATGGAAAGATTAGCAGACTTTATCTTTTTTCAACAACAGAAAAAGGTAGTAAAAGTTGAGAAGCTGGAAGAGAAACATGAAGAAAATGAATTCCTATGAGTTGTCAGAAAATGGTGTAGAGAACGGAACATGACTGATGACAAATCAGTAGAATAGTGAGTCAAGTTGGCTGATAAAAAGCTCCTCACTCGTGAAAATAAAGTTTACAAGGCTATGCTTTGAACACTTTCATGCTTCCAATGGTGTCATTCACACGGTGAAGCATTTCTAGACACAGTTTCAACTAAATTCAACTTCTTTCATACTACATTCTGTTCTTGCAAGGAAAAGGGAAGAAAAATATCTCTGAACAAGGTGACAGTATTGGAACAGATTCATATCCAGTTCTTGTTATGGAGGGGAACTCTGTCCATGGCTTAATTTCTTTCCTTTTATCTTTTACTTTATAATTACAAAAAATTAATTTTTGAATGACCATATTAAATTATCAAAATATATTTTTCTTATTTTTGTAATAAGTCCTTTTGCATTTGTTAGTTTGAGAAATGTCCCATGCTAACATTTATATCTACAAGTGTTACAAAGATGCTGGAGTCAGATATTATTTATGCAGGATCCAAAAATCATATGGGCCAAACGCAAATAGAACAGTGACTCTTTTTTTTTTTCTCAAAGAACATGTGTCCATGAAATAAACTTTTGTCAAACTGCGAAGTAAGTCTCGTTACCTCTTTTATTTCTCTGTGTCAATTTAATATTTTATTTTATTTCATATGCATTGCATTATCATTATTATATAGATTTATTATTATAATTATAATTATTATTACATTTTAAAATAACAATAACAAGATGAGTTTATCAAGAAAAATAGTTAATATATAAAATTTTGAAACATGTGGGTGGTAACTGCTTAATTAATAGTATTATTTTTTTCAAAAATATTAGTTAGTCTTTTTTTTGTTGTTCTGAAATATTTACTGCATGAAATTTTTGAGCTATTTGTTAATAAATGCAAAAGGACTTATTTGAGCTATTCGTAGATATAAATATTAGCAAAAATATCAAGTTAAACTATACATCATGCAAAAAATAATAATAATTGTTCTGAAATATTATTTTCTTCCATGTATAGTTTAACTCGAGGTATTTGAGCTATGATTATTCTGTACTCATGAACTTAATCATAAAGCAAACTATTACTATTATTAGACTTAAATATGTTTAGTTTAAGTGTTTCCATTTCTTCTAGATTCTTGACATCTGTTTAGCGTTAATTTATAATGTATGGTGGTTGGTTTAAGTATAAAAAACATTACATTGTAAAGAGTAATTGAGTACATAAAATATTAAAGTTTGTATAATTCAATCTTTTGGCGATTTGATTGAAATGGTGCTGTTCTGTTTCATTCAAGACACTGTTTGATGATGAGCATCGAACAGAAAGTAAACTCTGTAAGAGTGACAGGAAACACATGCGAATGTTTAAGGAGAATTATTTAGTTACAGTGTTGTGTGTGAGAATTAAGCAGCAGCAGTGTAAGCGTTAAAACAGTAAAATGTAGTGATGGAAAGTTGATAGAGAGATAGATAGATAGATATATAAATATAGAGAGAGAGAGTGATGGAAAAATGAGGACAAGTGAAGTCACGTGGAGAGTTGAAAGGAGAGTTGAGGACAGGTATGGTACCACAAAGAGAAGCTCGGTACAGATTACTACATTCTGTTGTTCCTTTCAAATTTGGTGCAATAAAACAAAAAGAGAGAGAAGAGAGGGAGATAGAAAGACATGTGGATGGTGTTGGAGATAGGTAATTCTTCTTCATGTAACTTCAAACTGGTTTCGGTTTCGCATTTGGGAGGGCTGCACTTTGTAACTTCAAAAGGGTTACCTCTCTTTTATTATGTCAGTGGTCACTTCCTATTACAGATGGTCCTCACCCTCATTTAATCTCCATGCATCCTGAGATGGTCCATGATCATGCATCCTCTTCTTTCTTCTAAATTTATCATCTTTATCATATCTATTTTACCGTAATATCGTTCGATACAAACAAAGTCCCACATCAGATAAAATAAGAAATAGACATGGGTACACATAAGATATCTCACTTGCTAAGAGACCTTTTCGAGTCGAGTAGTAAAAAAGCAAATCCGATAACTTAGCCCAAAACGAATTATATCTTACCAGTGTGGAGATCTATAAATATGCGTGTATATTAAACCTACACAACAAATATAACGCCAGAAACTGAGAAGTTTGATCCTAGAGATTAATTAGCAGTGGAATAATTGAGGTGAGAAAGAAAGTATAAAGAAAGGTGTGGTCCATATATGTATATTGAGGTTTAGTACAATTATAGAATGATTTGGATAGATGAGTGAAGGACAGTGCATGCGTCAAATCCAAGGATGGAATTAATGGAAGGCTGAGATGAGAAGAAAATGGTAGAATCTACTAAATAAATCTCCTTCTTAATTAGCCCTAACGTCTCATGCTAGGCTGGGGGACCCTTCATTCCAGATCTACCACTCTTCTTCTTTCACCTTCGTTTCAGATCATACATATATAATACCTTCTCTTCCTTTCATTTCTATCTCTTTCTGCAACTCACTCTTCTTCAACATACACTACCTTTTCTGTGTAAATAACTTTTACTATATACTAAATATTATCAAAATTCTATATTTTTTTCTAATACCTACAATCTTTTAATACCTTATATGTTACGAGTACCCTTTCAATAAAGGAAAGAGGGACCAAATTATGGCCTACTGTACCCTTTGCAAGGACACACACACACACGCAGTCTGTAATTCAACACTTTATAATTAATTTTTCTCCGTAAATTATATATAGGCCTGTATGTTCAACATCAAATCTGTTATCCTATTAGAGGAACACGAATGTTTTTTTTTTTTTAAGTTCATTAAATCTATTGTTGAAAAGAAGAAGAAGGAATCTTATTCATCAGACGAAAGATTAATTTCACTTTCATGGTAATTTATACTACTGATATGAACTTTCACGTTATTATGATATAATTACATAGAATCAAAAGTTAAACATATAATTCAGCATTCACTATCTCCAATAAATTATTGATTTAGTTTATACATTAAAAATATTATATCAATGAACATGTCACTAATTAATGTGACTGTTCGTTTACGGATCCAACTAATGTGTAATGAAATTATAAAACAAAAATATTAAATCTCGACCGTAGTTACAAATATAAACACCAATTTGATAAGTTTTTAAAATGATGATTACATATAAAATATAAAGACCCACTACAATCTAAACAATAACAACATTCTTATTTTATTATTTTTATCTCAGTTATAACAACAATCTAAACAATATTTTTTTAGTCTTCGGATAAGTTTTTAGAGGTGTTTGAGATTCAACTTATAAGAAAAATGTATTGGTCGTGTAACGGGTATGAAGGCATATATAGTTCTTTTTTTTTTGTTCATGATATCTAAATAGGCATATCGAGTTATAATAATGTATATTTTTTTAAGATTAAATGGAATTATATATATAAAGTTATGTGCCTCTTGGATGTTACGGGAAGGTGTCTGATTAGTAATTAAGAAGTTAAAATTGTTTAATTAATTAATAAAGATGAATTAGGGGTTTGGTGAAATTTGTAGATAGTTCGACTGTCATTGTCCATTGTTTCATAAAAATTGGAGAACATCAAAATATTAAACTTAGGAATTGAAAATGATTTCTTTCTCCGGCCATGAAAAAAGAAGAGGGTTACCATGCTCTTTTAAATAAAAATATTCATTTATGTTTATAATTAAAATAGGATAAAAACAAAAGAATTTTTTCTTTAATTCAAGATTATATATTAATTATTGTACCATACTTTGATTAAAAGTATAAAACAAAAATTTGGAAATGATAGTTGGGAGAAATTCTACAAAACGCCTTTTTTGGTAGGAATGGTAGATGGAATAAAAAATAAAGTAGCCAAAAGGAAAGAAAACCATATTACTATATATTTGCATAAAGTTTGTCAAAATTTGTGGTACCGTTGTTCTATTTATGATTATATAAACTTTCTATAAGTGTAGAGAATTTCATTAAGAGAATCTAAAGAAGGTCTTTTATGGGTTGAGAAAGTTAAGCATTGAAATAAGTTGGATGGACACTGTTACTTTCACACCTAACAAATTTTTACATCTACTTTATGTTTATTATTTTATTTTATTTTACTTTTTTTAATACTAGCAATAAGTTCTTTTAGTGTTGGTAACGTGTTTTCTTTTTTCTTTTTTCTTTTTCTTGTGTGTATCTTTTGGAAGTCACGAAGAGTGTAAAAGGGTATTGGTGTTGGGAATCTAAGTGTGAGTCTAAGTCTCACATTGGATAAAAATGAGAAAATATAATACTATATAAAGACGAAAGATCTACTAACCCATTATCTTAAGATTTTAGATAGAAAGTGATGTCAATCTTTTATATTATTGTACTCATATCTCGTTGATATTGTGTTGCATTTTATAAACAAGGTCCTATTATGTATATTTTATGTTTTGGTAATTGTTTTGTATGTAAAAATTTACGGGGATTAGAATATCCCATAGTACTCCATTTATTATATATACTTGTTCATAAAAAAAATAAAATAAATATTTGAACAAATTTTCTAAAAGATTAATTTAATGAATTTATTGGCGTTTGTTTTTAGCCTCAATATTCACTTCTAACTTGTTACTTTATTCCAATTATACATTTTTTCTTTTCATAACTATTCAACTAAATTTTGTAATTAACTGAATTGAATAAATTTATTATTAAAAGTTAGACCATGCAAACCTATGTAACCTATTCCGTCAAAAGTAAAAACAACAGTAACTATATTTTATAATTAGAAATTATATAAAAGGTACGGAAACTTCAATGCCCAAGATTTTCAGCATAAATCGCACAAAATATCGGTTCTCGTTACTTCTTTTCTTCTTATCGAATTTGAGAAATTATATAAAATATAGTGTATCTGCTTTGATTCGAAATGGATTTTCATCGATAAGATAAGTTAATTAATTTTAAATGCGCTGAGTTGATAAATTATTATTATTTTTGTATCGGAGATATACCGATTTATTAAAATATCGAGGTTTTGTTGGTCTCAAAAATGGGTTGGAAGGTTGCTTAAAAAATAAATCAATTTAGGAAAATCATGATTAAGTTTTTGTGTGAATATAGGAAAATGTCTATTTGCCTATTTGTAATCTGGTTATTATGTTAATTTGATATTTAAGGAGTGAAGAGAATTTGTTATTTAATTGTAAAAATATAATTATTAAATTAGACCGTGTAAATTAGTAAGGAGTTTTTAGAGATACTTTTTTGAAACATTTTGATACCTATCATGAACGTTGAAGAAATATTTTTGATGCCCTTTCATTGAAAGAAAAAGAAATATTGTAGTTTCTTCATCAATGTGATATGAACAATATGGAAAAAAAAAATTCAAATAATTGATGAGCGAAAATTATGTGGAACAATGCTTAAAGATCATTAGTATCAGTAATTATTAATGGACAAAAATTAATGTTTTGATCAGCAACGTGATAGTATACTAATCATATAATGAAAGTCGTCGTCAATAATATAGTTATTTATCGATCTTGTAATAAAGTTAGTCATCAATAATGTGATCGTTTATCAATCTTACAATAAAAGTCATTATTAACAACATGATAGATTCTATAACGAAAACCATTTATCAATATCATATTCATTTTTATAAATCATCAACTACATATTTACACATTTTTATATAAACAAAACTTATATATATATAATATGTGTGTATGTTGAGGAAATATAACTCTAAAAATGAATAAAAACATGTCATGTAGAATTAAATAGAGTTTTTCATTAAAAAAAATAAAGGGTGGATGAATTACATGAATCTAAAGTTGAGATATCAAACAATTATAAGAGTACCTTTATTTGCTCTTCCACTTCTTGAAAAAGAGTAATAATAGTTTGATATATATTACATTTATTTGACAACAAATTATAGAATAAAATAATAATAAAAAAAGTGAATTTTAAGATTTATAAAGGAAAAAACAATGAAGAGTAGTAAAAAGTAACGTTAAATGACTGAAGAAGTTTTTGTATGTTAAGGTATCATTATTTCTTGAAAAATAAGAGTCTCGTATTTTTTTTTAACTCTTTTCCTATGGTTCTTTTTTATTTGATGCAAAGTTTTTTTTTCTTCAAAATTTTCATCCTTTTATATTCGTTACTCTTTTTTTTTCATTCTTCAACTTCTTTTAATTGAAGTATTTAGTTGGTAGATTTATGTTTTTTTTTTAAATTCCGATAATTTTCCAATCTAAATTAGAATGTTTTAATTCATTATACAATTAATACAATATTAATGTATAACTTATCTCTTTATGTAAATACCAAATTTATTTCTTTCTAATTATCTTTGTACTTTTAGATGAAAATGGAATGATGTTAATAAAGATGAAATGTTGTCGTCGGAAATGAAAAAGATGAACGAGAATGGTAAAGATGAAAATTGATTAATGTTTGAAATTTTGAAAACTTAAAGTGCACAAATATAAATGAAAAAAAAATACTAATGATAGAACAAGATATTATAAAAAATCAATGAAAATAATGACTCAAATTACAACAAACATCATTATTAAGTTAGTCATTATTTATGGTATTCTCAAAATATAAGTGTTGCAAATATAATGTCACCTATTTTTTTAACATACACAAGATATTTATATTTTTTTCACCATTTTTCTGGTAATTAAGTCAAAATAAAGTAAAAAAATTTGCATAATTTATAATAACAATTCAAAAAATGTCCACGTTATGTCTCTTATGCCATGTTTATATATAGTAGTTACCATATGTCTTCATGTCCTTTTAGATCTCGCATAATTTATCTTTCAATCATCCTTCATTTTTCACTTTTGTATTGACTTTATTTCGATTCTATGTATAATTATCCATTTCTTAATCTTATATTTGATCTTTTCATTTTTTTTATGTATTTAATTCATTTTCTTTAATGTATTTTACTTCAATATCCTCTTTGATCTCTCAATTTTGATACTCTTTAACAATTTAAAATTAATGATTTTTAAACTTAAAATAGGATATTTGTATACCAATGTTAACATAGATTTACTAAAATACTGACGTTTGGGTAACATCAGGATAATCGATAATATATGACTTAAAAATTATTTCGTTAACTCAATATTTATAAAGAATAGAAGATACTTAAAAATTAGTTATTATAGTAAGTAACTCAATAGTTTATAGAAACAAAATTAACAAATTATAGAACCATTGTTTGAGCTTGAAAGAAGAAAATTAAACTCTGAATACTTCACTAATATTTTTGCCAAAACAATTTTAATATAAATGAATAAGATATATTATGTATATCTTTTTATGCTTATTGTTTAATCTTACTAAGCCATTAGTTTGTAAGCCAACGAGCTCGTTAAATTCAATATATTCCAAGAAAGTAACCTCCTTTCCTCTATACATTCTATGATGCTATTAATTTTAACTTTGAACGCAAAGTAAGCGTATTATATTGGTATTTTCAATTGTAACCGAAACTTTAATTATATAAATTAAAAATTGTTTAAAACTATAAATTATATATATATAAACTAAAAAATTGTTTAATATAAAATCATATGTATTATAATTAAAAAGTTGAATTAATAATTAAGTGTATCATTTGGAAAGGAAAAAAAAATTTAAAGAATTGAAGAACTCTCTCTCTCTGTCTCTGTGTATATATAAGAGTTTTTTTGTTTTTAATTCATGTAAACTGAAAATTTATCATTTTTAATCCCTGAAATAAATGGTTTAGTTTGTCTTGCTCACTTATAGAAATGTGTTAGATACTGTTCTTGTTTCCTTAGAAAATAACATTATCACTTTCCCCCGTATCTATGTTGCACATTTTTATAAAATAAGAAACGAAACAAAAGGATTGAATAAACAAAAAAAGTGATAATTTGTTTTCTAGTAATTAAAAACAAATAGTTTTGTTTTTGATGAACTATATATAATAACACATTCAACATTTTGTACTTTTTTTATCCTCCATCAACTACTATATTAATTATCTGGAAATGTTTCGGGCAGTATATATTCAATAGAAAATTAATACCCATCAATTCAACCTTTTTTTTTAATTCCATCAATTTCATTTTAAACTTTACGCATCAGTTTCTATGATAAATTGTTAGGCTTTAACAGTATTATTGTTTGTGCTTTATCAAAAGTCAGTTTCCAAAAGTTAATAGTACCGATGACAACTTTTGAAGAAGTTTTCTATAATAAATTACTGCATAATTGTGTTAAAAATGGTATATTTCCAAAAACTAATAAAGTTTTATTTACATTTTTTTACTAGTAATAATGAGCTTCAAATCGTAGAACTCCATATTACTAAATTACCTTTTTCTTCAAATACATTTAAATACAAAATATCACTACTAACATTAAAGTTATCATGATTATGAATCAATATTAGTAGCATTTTCTATCAAAAGAAAACTTTTGAAACTTTCCCAGATTTTTTATATCGGATATTGGATTAGCAAGTGAAAAATTTTCATGGATAAAATGTTTCTTTCCTTTTTTTTTCAGCTAAATTGTCTTGGGAGATCACACATACTGTTCTATGTTTCTTCATTATGCAGAATGTATGATCTTTGTATATAGGAGATTTTGAATAATTTAATGGATATGATTTCTGCAAATAGTTGAGTTAATACCTATCACAAATAGAAGGCTTCACTGAAAAATAATGCTATCCCAAAATTATTTATGTGATTATTTGCATTTTCTGCAGATACATTGGAGAATGTATCAGTTTTGATCAAAAGAATATCCATTTTTCTACTGGATTTTAGACTATAAATGAAGAAATGCAATGCAAGTAGTATATTTTTATTTCATAACTTTTTTTTTCATGTAAATATGACTTCATATATACCTTAAAAGTGAAAGTAACTAAAGACATTGAAAAACCAAACATTAGATATTCCTAAATTGCACTACTGAAATTGAGCAACAGATCTTTAATTTATCATGAGTTAAGGGTTATTTTTCCCCTAGCTTCCCCATAAATAACCACAGCTATCAAACATTAACAGGAATAGATGAACATAATTAACATAAGAGCACTATGGTGTATACATATTACAGACATTGTTTCATTCTTACACAAAATTTCAGTAAACGTGTTGGCCAGTTCATACTTATTAACCAACAATTATAATATATGTTATAATTAACGTACTTGAGATCAATCCAACTAATCAAATCTGTTTAATAAGCTAATTAATGAGTCATATATGCTCTAAATCAAGATAAACAGAAGATATATGTAAATGATTGACATAAAAATTGGCAATCATAAAAATACTCCCATTACGTATCGATTCATGTTTTTTTCAAATTTATAATTAACTATCTCTTGAAGTTAATAATCAACTTGGTTTCAAAATACATTACAAATGTAATTATATATGTATTTTTTTTATGCACATGATGTTTTCATGATCACTTTCTGAAAGCGGTTTAAATGATAATGGTTCAGAAATTGAATTTAAAGTTTTTATTGATTAATCTTAATTTTTCACAAAAATATTTATTGATTCTTGAACTATTAACTATTATTTTAAAGACAATAACTGTAACAAAACCATTTGAACATAAGGTGCATAATGAACAGTGAATTATGGAAATACTCACTTACCTAGTTCAATGTCTAGGTGAAACTACAAACTTTCTATATATAATAAATAGAAAAACTCACGCGCAAACATACATAGATTTTAATGAATAAAAAAAAATACAAAAACAGTGTTTCTGAACAGTAGTGTGTAAGTTTCCAAGAAGTATTTGAAAAAAAATATATAACTATAGATACTGTTAATACAACCTCCAATTAAATTTATCTCGATCATAAATTATTTTATTGAACAGATCATAAACAATTGAAATATAACTATAAATATAACATTAACCAGAACTGCAGTCCTACAAAAAAGTTTGTCATATAAATATTGATCTATCAATCATCATTTCAAAATAGAACATAAATTAAATAAATTTGATCTGATTTTCTTAGACTGATTAATAGACGATGCATGAGCTAAGAATGATAATGGGAGGGAGGGTGTGAAATATTTTCATAATATTTTTCATTTTGAATTTTATTGTATTTGGAGTTTAAGCATATTATTATTGTAAAGAGTAAAATTATTTGAAGTGTTTGGTAGTTTAATTTCCAGCGGTTTGAATGAGTTCACATGGACATTGAAATCAGCAACGGATCTGAGATACTCTTACCATTTGGACAGAAAAGCATCAGGTTCAAGTGTGTACCTAAAAGAAAGTCCTACTCCTTAGTCTCTTATATTTTGCTTTTAATTACTACACTCTGCGAATCACGTTCCGTTTAATCTCTCCTTTTTATGCCATGAACAGTCTATTTCTAATAAATGTGAGATTAATATTCAAACCTAGCTTCGCTACTTTAACTAATGTGAACCAATCTCTTTCATCACATTAAAAAATAAATATAATTAATGAAATATATACATGCATACTTTTATATATATATATATATATATATATATATATATATGATAAAATGCGTTTACTGCTGCATTATCCATGATTCTCAAAGCAAAATGCATCAAATGTCCATTACAACTGGTTCGAATCTGATTTCAAAATAATACACTACACATACCAGGTTGCACACAAGAAAAAAAGACTACAGTATTTAATTTTACCACGTTTCTACTGTATTGGGTATAAGAGACAAAAGAATATATGATCGAATCTACAAAGTAAACTGTTGTTTTGATTGTTGTTCAAAAGTGTCTAACAGTATTTGTACCCTTGACTAAAGCAAAATACAAAATGGTATTTTAGCAACCAGTGGCTAATAAACTTAGACGACTGTGCTAAAGAGTAGCCAACCAAACATTTAAGAAAAAATCAAAATCCAGAGAGAGAGAGTGATATGTATATATATATATATATAGACATATAACAGAATTCTCTAGAAGAAATACATGGTATCTGCAATAATGAGGAGCATTGAGAGAGATTGAATCCCGGTGCAAAGTAATAATAAAAGTGGAAATTTAGTTTGGGAAGCATTGAGATACTTACTGTTTTAACCCTTGGGAGAAAATCTACACTGATGCAGTCGTGTTTGTCCAAAGCTGGTGGCTGCTTCTGAATTGGAAAGAAGACAAGAAAGTTGAAAGAGGATATAGAAAAAAGAGGGCCGGAGAAGGAGGAGTAACTACTCATTAAATATAACACCAATAGCATAAAGGAAATAATGAAAAAAGTAACGATGGATATAAATGAAACTCGGAAGAAGAAGAAGAATATAATTTATTCACCATTTTACAGCTGTACAACTTTCTGCTCCTTATCAGCAAGCGAAAATGCCTAACTAAGCAGCTGCAGAAGCATCAGTGTTGTGAACCGCATCAACCCAACAAGGCTAACAGAAACACTGGAGGATACAAGAAAGCAACAAGCTTTTCTGTGTATCATTAAATGCAGTGAACGGAAAGAGAGAGAGTACATATGTAACAGTATATACCAATGCAATAAAAAAAGGGGACAGGAGGAGCCGTATTATATATATATATATGATAAATTATAAATATA
The DNA here is from genome assembly GCF_029865625.1 of Vigna umbellata. Taxonomy (NCBI): domain Eukaryota; kingdom Viridiplantae; phylum Streptophyta; class Magnoliopsida; order Fabales; family Fabaceae; genus Vigna; species Vigna umbellata. The sequence goes on from NC_142166.1 coordinate 2,665,234, forward strand.
ATATATTAATATATGTGTTGCATTATACACAATTGAAGTTCTAGCTAATGGAGATCTCATATTCCGTCTCTTGGTCTTGAAACGATTTTTTCAGTTCCTTCGAGACCGGAATCCCAGCTAATTAACGCTTCGTGTGCAGTTCAAGACGTACCAAGAAGTTCAAACGCTAACTTATACGTGCTAATATATTACTGCTTACTGATTAGGAGTAGGAGTAGGAGAAGTAGAAGGAGAAGAAGAATATAAAGAAAGTTTGGGAGCTCTTTCCTTTGTAGCTAGCTGGCGAGAGAAAGATATAGAGAAGAAAGAAAATTAAGTAAAGAAAAAAAAATGCTGCAAAAGAGAGGGTAGCTAGCCCAACTAACTCCGAAACTGCATCTTCTCCGTTCATTATTGGTGGGTCGATGGATATGTTGAATTTATTTTGATGACTACTGATGATACTGCAATGAGGGATCCAAATCAAACAGCAGAGAAGTCCCGCTTCCGCCTTTGTGATCACCGAACCTTGCTGAAGAAGAAAGGGGGTCTTCATGGGGCATCCTCAACCGTTGCTGGAGTGACGAAGAAGAAGGAAGTGAATTTCCCACTGTCACATGCGCTGCCGAACCCAAAGACAGGCCTTTCGAATCTTCCCCCGAAGAGGCACACTCCATGTTCACCCCAAATAGCCTCAGTCGTTTTCCACTGCTTGTGGTTGAACTACCTCCGCCACTCGACATGCCACCGTGCCCATGCCGATGGTTATGATGACCCACGTTCACCGGCACCGAATCGATGATCATGGGCACAATGCTATTCCCTCTGCCTGCCAAGTTTTGATCAGCACCACCACCCATTGGCATGGAGGACCTGAGGTAATAGAGTGAGCCAGTCCCAGATCCCGAATTATGCTCGCCGTAGTTGTTGTGATGATGGGCGGCGGCGGCGGCGGAAGTGGCAGCACCATGAGCATGACCAAGGTACTGGTGTTGGTGCTGGAAAGTGAAGAGGTTGTTGTAATTGAGATGGTGAAAGTGATGATCGTGGTGGTAGCGGGGTGGAACGATGGGGGAGGTGGCGGGAAGGGAGTACCATCTGATAGAGGGAAGAAACAAAGGGGAGGCGGAGGGATCAGAGGGAGGATGGCCGTGATCGGTCCTTCTCCTCCAATCTATGTACAACCTATGTCTATACATATCTCCAAGGCCACGCTGGAAGGAAACAATGTCACCTGCATCCAGCTTCTTCTCCTTCACGAAACGGCTCCACCCTTTTGTCATCACATAGCTCTGGCTGCTGTTCCAATACGAATATCTGAACCGCCACACCTTCCCATTCCGGTCCTCGAAATTCAGGAGCAGACCCTTCTCGTTGGACGACGAATCAAGGGGGAAGTACTTCTCCGCGTGCTGCTTCGGTATCACCAGCCTGTTCAGCTTCCCCACATCGCTCGGTGTCACCACTTTGTCAAACATGTGCTCTTTCTCCACTACTTCCTTGGCGTTTGAACAAGTTCCGTGACCGTCATGATGATGATGATGTTCATGCTGTTGGTGATGATGGTGCTGATGATGATGATGAAGCGGTCCTCCTCCTCCTCCTCCTCCTCCGCCTTGCAAATTGCCCTCCCCTTCCTCTTCCTTGCTGCTCCCCAGTGACAACTCCATCAGGTCTAGCTTCTTTCCAAAATTGGATGCGGCATCTTGGTGGTGTAACCCTAATTCATGGGGAGTGGGTGAAGTGTCAGTGGCGTAGAGAGATTAACGATGGTTCCCCAACCGTGGATTTTGAAGGTGTGGGGGAATATTTATTACATGAAGAATTGAAGTAGACGAGGATGATTAATTAAAGAGAGGAGTTAATTAATTTGTGGTGGATCGATGAAGAAATTAAAAGGGGTAAGAAAATAGAGCCAGCTTACTGCTGCTTTCTGCTTCTCTTGTGATACCAATAATCTCTGTCACTTCCTCTTCCTCCTCTTCCTCCCTGCTATCAGAATAAGTGCCTTTAACTTGTTGTATCAAGTCCATGGAGTTATGGCTGACCTACCTTCAATTCTGTTAATAATAACCTCTGGATCTCAGCAAAAACAATGGAAAAAAAAAGATACAAACAATAATAATAATAAAAAACGAAATCATTAGAATAAAGCGATCGAAGAAAGAAAGAGGGCAGGAAAGTAAACAGAAATGAAAAAACAAAAAAAAACAAAAAGAGAAATTTGAGAAGAAACGGAAAAGTCTGAGGAAAAGCAGGTGCGAATTAAAAAGACTTAATGAGAATAAATTGAAGGTTGCCATGAAATAGCTGTAGCATGGGGAAGAAGATATTTTACCCAGATTGCCGAGGCTCTAATAAGAAAAACAAAAGCAGACTCTCAGTACACAAAAATTAAAACCGTCGGTGCCTTCATATTTGACCAGAACACTCCAAATCCAAACCCTAAAGAAAGACAAGCCATGGAATGGAGAATTCAAAAAGGGGTCGTGTTATTGTTATATACTGCTGCTGACCTATAAAGCATAATATGGGAAGTTAGATCGAGAGAGAGAAAGAGAGAGAGAGAGAGAAGTCGTGTGGATTTTAGCTATAAGTATAGTTACCTCACAGGAAGGTTCTTTACAAGTAGGAAAAGAAGCAAAAAAATTTGTTGCAACCCAGTTTTATTCGTGGGAGAGAGAGAGAAAGGTAGATAGAGAGGATTACTACACTTACGTGGGGGCCATGAATAATGTGCCTATTGTGGTCATGTGAGCAACTTGTCGTTTTCATCATATTTGGTATAATCTGTACAGTACATATGCTTCTGGGTTGAGACCAAATCCAGAACCAATGACCTTAACTTAACTCTGTTAAATTTTGCTTTCACCCTCATTTTCTTCCTAAATCCTACAAACCAACGCAATCATGTCTGTTAATTTATCTCATGGCAGCTCACACACATGGTACGGGCTAAACTACATGGCTCTACCTAGTTGTAGCAGAGAAAATGGCAATGGCATAATGGCATTATGGAGAGAGACGATAGACTAGTGTACACTTATTTTTATTTTTATTTTTTTGACTTTTAGTGTGTCATTGATTGAGTCTCTTCTGGATGGTCCCCGGCTCAAAGGTAACAAAAGGAAAAGCAAATGCCTAAACTATGAGAAAATCAAAACAGACCACCCTGCCCTCCACTCCATCCTCTCTCCTGCCATCTCTTTCTCTCTCAATAATATATATATATATTCATAATCTCTTCTTCTCTTCCCTTCAACTCTTTTCTGTCCTTATAAACAATCAATATTAATATGGAAACTATCTTTCTCTTCCAAGCCAACCACAACTACACCACCCTCTACTTCCCTTCATATATAACTCAAAACTCCAAGGACCCTTTTGCCCTACCTTTTGATCTTATTCCTCTATTTACATTTTCAATTCGTGATGTTTCTTATTACAATAATTAACACCTTTTTTTATATGTACGTCTTCAGTTTGTATGCATATACGAAACATTGTATATCAATATTTTATTCCTATGTTATAAAACTTCAATCATTGGTTAATGTAAGCAAATTGTTTTTTATGCATTTGCATTTTCTGCAACTCTTCATGGTCTCACTCTTCGAGACTAATACCTTGAAACGTGAAGAGATATTATAACCCTTCTGGGTAAATGGTTAACCGTTAGTAGTGTATATAAGGTCGTTGGCTCGTGCATATTAATTACTTTGTTTTAACAAAGTTAATTATAAAAATTAGACAACTCCAGTGCAATTTCCTATAAAGATATATAGTTTACTTAAGGAGATTGATTATATGTACAGAAGAAATCATTAAACTTTAGGTGATAGAACTTAATAAAAAAAGTATTTTAAGTATAATAAGTTAGTTATAAGATTTATGAACACAGATATTAAAAGTGTATGCGGAGTGCTTTAATTCCTGTGTACAAACTACATACGATTTATTCAGTAAAGATTGTTTTAATACATTTATTAAGATGGAGTTGTTTTTGTTATGTTAGGCTAAAGTTTGTAAAGTTGCTTGGCCATTTTAGGTTTCATTTTTTAATGGAATAGTGACATGGGTTTCTTTTAATTTTTTTTCTTTCAATCCAAATTTTTCTTTTAATTCTTTTTTGCCACAATAAATAACTAAAACTTTGTCAAGTAAAATAGAAAACATAAAGATAAATGAATAGAAAAGGTACCATATATTTATTTAAAATTTATTTATTGTGGTTATTTTATTTAATTGTTCATGGTTTTTATTTATTTATGATACGTTTAGTTCTCTTAGAGGATTACTGTTTTATAAAGCATAAATAAACACAAAAGTGTTGAACCACGTGTGATTTAAAAAAGGATTTCACAAATCTTTCTTAGAACATATTTCATTAACAAAAACAGAAGAAATCATTCCTTTTAAAATAATAAATGTGTGTATATCATTATAAATTAATGCGAAACCAATAATAAAAGTAGTGATTTGAACATGATATTTAATTTTGGAATTTACTAAGGAATCTAGTTTGACAATCAGCACTCTGATTTATGAATATTTCAAAACCAAAAAAAGAAAATTATCCATAAATTATTATTATTATTATTCTAAATATTAATACAATATCTAAATATTCTTATAAGCATAAAAAAGAATATTGTTATTAAAATCAATAAATTTTTTCATATATTATTCATAATCAAATGACACTAATATATGTATGTGATGGATATAACTAATAAAGGAAAAGTGAAGGTTGTAATAACTTGTTCCAAAGGGTAAAATAAATATAAAAAAAAGGACTTACTTTTAGGATAGGTTTTAAAGTTCGTTTTTAATGAAAACAAAAACACAGTTTCACTATTTATGAGGAAGAAATCATCTAAAAATAGTTTTTCGATATGGAGATGATGAGGTGAGGAATGACGTGAAAAAGTTGAAGATCAATCAAAAGAATAGACATCCTGTAGATTAATCCTTCACTAATGTTTTTATAACACATTTAAACTTCAAACATTGCCTAAGTTTCCCTACCAATGAATTTAGGTTGCTTACAATTGACTTCCCAACAAAAGAACAAAAGAACTAGGTTTTAAATATGTACTTGTGTGACCCCAAAAACATAATTAACAGTTGTATTAGAAATAGTATGTCAGACTTTCTGAATGTAGATAACTTAACTAAGAAGTGGGAGGAATAGCCGAAAGTCGAAATTAATGCAATCTGAACTAATAATTTTTCTTTTTTTTTTCATAAGGGATGAGTATAAGTAATATTATGAATGTATATATATACGTAAAACTAATCATTAACTTGCCTGCTCCCTGCACGTGATTTTTCGTTTCAATAGGTACTACTCATCAATTTATATTATATAGTGTCCTTGTTTGATGTTATATGATACAAAGCCACATATTTAATGTAGAATTTTAACACATTCACCTAGACACAGCCCCACATGTCAGAAATTAACCTTTTCTCTCTGCTTCACTACATCGTTTTTAAATTTATCAACAAAAAACATGTTATTTCTTCAACACATTCAAGCATAGCCATGTCCTATATTTTACACGTAACATGAATCACTGTCTTCATCAACCCTCTCTGCATGCACGTTGAATTAATCAGGCAGCATCTGTTATATCGATCATGTAAATTTACATGAACTGAGTGGCTAGTTAACCATGAAAGCCAAGAGATTATAGTTGAACAAAATTAATAATCAGTTGCCTTCTTTTATATATAGATACACAGAGACACGCAACCAGATAAAAACATAGACAACCAAGAAAAGTAAAATGTCATATAATATATGATCTGTGTATATATGCATTGAACACAGGTACTGAAACAAAATGTTGAATGCATCCGAAAACCACAAACCCTGGTTGGAAGTTTCTCTTTTTCATTAAGCTTTCGAAAATCAGAAAAAATAAATACTATTCATATGATTTAGATGCCTACAAGTAATTGATCCCGGTGATGATATCTACCTCTAGATCAGATAGTTGGCTATGTTTATGAGTAGCCAGTAGTATCATCGAGTGGTCCACTGTGACCTGCTGCCTATATTTTTCTTTGGCTGGATGAGCCTCCAATCACCATAAATTACATATTTGAATCTATAATATAGACAAGCAAGTGAAAAATTAACGTTATCAAGTTCAAGTCGTAGAGATAGCACAGAGAAAAGAGGATCAAACAAGTTGCGTTTGCCTTGGCATGAGGAATAGTGTCTAGTCATATTCCAATTACAATTCTATGCACTGGCAGGCTGCAGCTCATCACATATACAAGTGTGAGTCTCTTTATTGTTTCTTCTGAAACTCTCTTTGTAATATTATATATAGTTTTGAATGAAAATATATATATACATCCTTTTTCTAAAGCTTCTGCCACACATATTTAATAGAAGAAGGACTCATAAATAGCATCATGAAATAGCAGAAGATACAAGAGAGACCTGTGACTGTCTTTTATTTTCACAGCAAAGACTAATTGCATGAGAACTACTCATAATCAGTTATAAGCAATTAAAAATCCTCCTTTATGTTACCCTCATTTCAAAAAACAACTCCAATAATGTCTTCATGTGAAAGCAAATATATGCAAGAAAATGCCACACAAGAACAGCGGTTCTGCACACAACTATACTCTACCTTTTTTCTCTGGTTTCACCTATTTTTTAATCTATGTTCGGTGAGATGAATAGAGATAAATAATAAAATATAAAAGTGAGAATTAGTTTACGAGATTCATTGAAGAAACTCTAATAGTTTTACAACAGTGAAAATGATATGACATTAAAAAAACTTTGAAAAAAATTACATGACCTACAAGTAACTTTTAGTACCCCGTGAGAGTTGTTTAATGACAATAAATATAAACAATATATATTCCATCCTCCAAGTTATATTATCTCTTTTCCTTTGATTTTATTCGTCACGTATTCTTTCTATATTTGGATTTCTCTCTTCCATCTGCCTAACATCATTCGGTTGTTCTTCGACTAAGTTGGCTGAAAAGCATTGATTGATAAAGTGAAAACAAAAGAATCGAGGAGTAATAATATGAACTACTACGTACAGAATCCTTAAAACACAAAATGACATCTGAATCCCGTCTTTAAGTTTTGTTTGACAGCAGATAATGCAATAAAATGCAGCAGAAAGAACCAATGCGAAAGAGTGACGGTGTTTCTTTGTTTGCTGGTTTCATTAATTGTGAGAGAGGTATGCGGGCAATGGAAAGCGATTGAAACCCTAATTGAGCATTGGGAAGCCATTAAATTGGAAAGAGAAGAAAATGGAAGAAAGAGATTAATTAAAAGGAAAGTTGAATAATTTGAGGTTATCGTGTTTTGTTGGGATCTGGTATTGGAGTGGAAAGAGTTGGTAAAAACACATACCGAGGATTTTCCGAGGAAATGTCACACCAGAAGGCCACATGTGGATGACAGAGAAGAAAAGAATTGCATGCATGCCTAGGTAGCTAGATTCCTGTTAAGGGTAAGAAAAGAAGAATTAGGATTTAAAATTCAGAGTTTAAGAACCCTAAATTTACTAATACTAATGTTAAGCCTTTCCTTCCATCTGAAAGAAGCCCCACTTTACATCACCATCATACAAAAAAATCTATTGGGGACCCCTTTCGTTTCACATGTTATATTTCCAATTAAATATATACATTTTCTTTCCATATACGTACACACATTAATATCTATGTGTTAAATTTTGTTTCTATATATTCCTATTATACCATCTTTCATATTTTGTTACAAATATTTTATATTAACCGAATTTTTTTTACAAAATATAAAAAATTTAATGGTGTATTTTGATTTTAGGATTTTAAACATTTTTTACCATTTTGTACTGAGATTTTTTTATCAGATTTTTTATTTATGAAAATGCTTGTTCCCTGACTTGTCATAAGAAAGGTTTCAATTTTTTGGTAAATTCCAACGAGTTTTAGTAAATAAAGAATTAAAAACATGATTTATAAAAACAAAAATACATATATCTATTCTTTTATTATAAGGAATAAAGCATTAGTACTCCCAATTTATTAATTACTCATAAAAAAATACTATGAATGTAGAGATAAAAATACTAAAATATGATTTGTTAGCATATAGTAACATTTTTCTCTAAATAGTAAATTAATTGTTAAATTTGACGTTTATCATTAGATAAAAAAAATATAACTGTATCTTTTTCTACTTAAAAGCATAATAGTTTATCCGTCATAATTCAATTTGATCTAGTTTATTTGATCACTGTTACAAAACAACTACTTACAACATTAATAAGTTATATAAATAATTTATTTAAATATGATGTATTTTTAGATAAGTAAACTTTTATACACTTGTTAAAAAATGTATTTATTAAGTTTGTCTATTTAGAATAAGTGCATTAGTTATTGACAATTTGTATGTATTTTAATATATTTATAATTATAACTTATAAGGTTACTAAATAAGTGTAAATTAACAAATATATATATATATATAATGTTAGAAAACATATTTTAAAATTGTGACTATATATAAAATTTGAAAGGAAAAAGCATGTTAAGAAAATAAAAATAGTTGTGCAAGAGACGAGATAGTGTGACATTAACGAAGGAGGACAATAAATTAGGGGTAGGTGGCAATTGTTGTCTTTTCAGAAGATAGATTTCTTCAACTCTATGCATGTCTTCAACTTTGGACCACATTTTTTTTCTCTATGCTCTATCTATATCATAATTATGGAAAATGTGAAAGCCATTACTAATTTAGGATATACTCGAATTTCACAACATATGTAATGAACAAGGTAAAACAAATAAAACAATAAAAAAAATTCATTATTAAAAAGCTCAATGTCATTATTATTCTATAATGGGTAAAAACTAATTTCGTTATAATAAATATAGATATACTTTATTTTTAAATACAATAAAAATATTGGTATTGTAATAGTTGATAAAATTAAATATATTTTTAATTTTAAAAAATTCGCATATGTTATTATTAAAACAAAAATAAAGTTAAAAATATGTTATTAATTTTGAAAAACAATTTTTACTCTTTTTACTTTGTAATTTTAAATTTTTTATTTTACAATTTCAAATTTCTTAATAGTTTTTAAATTTTTTTTATTACATATTAATGTTAGTCATCTTTTTTTAACAAATACATATTATCATGTTATCAGCTACTATAGAATAAAGACATCTCCAATTAGTTCAAACACTATCGAATTAAAGTAAAATTAATAAAACTAAAATTTTATTATATTTTTTATTGTTATTGATAAAAAACAAACTAGTATATATTTAAAAGCGGTGTAACTAGATAACATAATTCGTTTTTATGAAAAATAAAAATAAAAACAAAATTAAGTTTATTTTATTTTTAAAAAAATAACTTATTGAATTGCTAGCGTTGCAGTCAATTATTATTAATTAAGAGCTTTAAATATTTTTAAATTTTATTTCTTTCATTTTATAAGTATTATGATCGTAGGAATGTTTTTGTACAGCATAAATATTTTTTTAATGTAGTTTTCTTTTTATAAGTTATCGTTATGAGAATGTTTGACTGTTTCACGTTTTCATTATTTTGTTTTGAGAACGAAAGTTGGAAATATTTGGGATAGGAGGCTAATTATCCCCTCCCGTTAAAAAAAAGTGAAAAAAACAGGTAATATTTTTAATTTTACAAATTTTTTATTTTTTTTAGAATTAATTATGTTTTTTTCTTTTAAACTATAATAAAATTTTAGTTTTTTAATATATTTCAAATTTTGATCTGTTAGATCTTTATAATTACGAAATGAATAGATGCAATCCTTTTTATTCAATAATATTAACTATTTTATTGATATAACATAGGACAAATTATATTGGATGTAATTGACAACATTTTCAACTTCTTAAAAAGATCATACGTGATTAGTTATTTGTTCTGCCAAAAATATAATTAACATCATTAAATGAGAATGATCACGTCCATAATTTTTTAAGTATTAAAAAAACATAGTTAATTATTTTAATAGAATGTATCTTTCTATTTTGTTCATTAATTATTAATATAGATATAAATGTTGAAGGTCTACTCTAGAAAAAAGTTAAAAACAAATAAATAATTTATTATATAGTTCAGTATAATAACATAATCAATTTCCCTTTATATATACATTCAGTTGTCAAACTAAATTATAAGAATACACCAAAAACAAAAGAGAAAAAAAATGAAAAAGTAGAGTTTCGAGATTATCATCTTGTAAGAATATTATAAATTGAGTGTAATTATTAATGCTGGTATGTGTAATATATATCATATAAGCATACTAAATACAAAAAGTTAATATGAAAATTTGTTAAACCTACAAGTGTTTATTGACTATGCAATGCATATAAAGGCTGAATACATTGGTCCTATACAGCCTGCCTGCACACAAATTTCACTTTCTTACTATAAAACATAACAATTTCCTTTTAAAATAAATTCATTCTTTTTAATTATACTATCATTTTTCTCCCATATTTTATATCTATAACTTTTTTGTTGGATTTCGATTAAAAATAACATCAAATTATAGATAAATTATAATCTAATGAAATTTAATTAATAAAATTGAATTAAGCTTAACTACTATAAGACAATAAGAAGAAATATACAAATTTTATATAAACCCTATAGTGTTTTTTTAATTAACAAAAACAAACATATTAAATGAAAACAATTTAGTTGTCTATATACAAAGAAATGTGTACATACAAGAAAAATGAGATGTTTCTTGTTAACAATCCCTCAAAGCACAATTATCATTCATTTCCAACTCAACAAACCTACATCCTATATTAGTCCTAATAATAGCATCATTACACATGAATGCCCCTACATTTTTTGTCTCAAAATACTAAGATAACATACATTCAAAAAAATAATTACACTCTATATCCTTGACAATCTTTATTCTGCAAAACAACCCTTGAATCTTATATTATTCCTCTTGATAAGTTTGCACATAAAAAAACACAGCCAAAAGTACATTCACATAGCTTGGCAAGCAAAACCTTCCAACAGAAACCACCCACCCCACATGATATCTAACATTCATATGACGAAACTGTAGCAAACATTCACCCACATATACCTTATTGACCAAATCAAACTATAAATATCAAACTAAGCATATGTAATTTACAATAATACACCCTACAGTGTGCAATTATGCATTTCTACGTTTTAAATTCATTAACTTTAGCAAAACTTAACTATGGTAGCATGGTGTGAGGTGTAGGAGTGGACCAGTTTGTAACAAGTCCTTAAGCGTGCTTTAAATGGAAGGGTGAAAAGAATTAGGATATTTACCATACACATTTGTCTTGTAGAGAGACAACTACACTTGCCAATGTTAGGTTGCACTGCAAAACCCAACCTGAGATTACACTCTCTCTTCTTTTCTTCTCCTCATTTATTTCCTTATTCATGCATTGACAAAGTAGGGAGCATTATCACTCTCTTTAGGCTATACTTTGTCTAAGTCAGTTTAGTTATTGTAAGTGTTAAAATTGACAGTGTATAATAAAACATTTTTGAAATGACAGTCTCTTATATTTGCCGTTTTCTTTCATCAACATGTTGAAAGCGACCTAATTAATGTAGCGTCATTTGTTATCCTTAAAAATCACGTTAGAACCTATAATCATAAACGATGTGTGATAAATGATGTGTGATATTAAAGGGTAAAGAAAGTTATTTACAATTTATGGTTCCAGTTGGAGGTTAAAATTTACTTGTATAGCACATCACGTGCCCAAAAGTCTATAGAATATATAGGGCTTAGCCATGATGGCTTAACTTTGATTAAAAAAATGTGTACATCTCGATCATCTCAGTTGAGGATAAACTAGACAAAGGTTTCTTTCTTGTATTCTGATATCCCCCACACTGCACACGCACACACACAATTTCCAGCTCAGTGGTTTGTCGTCACGACTTTAATAAGCAAACCTGTTGGCTCTATGATTCTAATAAATATCACAGCTTTGTTTGCTTCTTTTAAAAACAATAATAATTGAAGAAACTAGTAAATGAAGTATGTTTCAAAGAGAGTCGGTAAAAGGGGTGTCCTAATTAAATGACAAAAGTTGTATGCAGAATTTACAAAGTCTGGTTAATTTTGATGGCAAAATATTCAACCGTGTCACATGGTGGTCCAGTTTGGTTGGGAGTTAATGTTGAAATTAAACAGTGTTTTTGCCGGTGACTAAAATATTGGTAATGATGGAGGAGAGTAATTAAGCAAGGTAGAAGGAGTTGGAGGAAGGTGATGAGATAAATTATTATAGAGGATTGATATGCAGATCTATGCAGGGATTTGGTGGTGAGAAATTAGTATATTGGAGAGAGATGGAAGAGAGAAAATAGGTTACCGAAATAGTGAAAAAAGGGTTTAGCATTGGCAATATAGATAGGACAAAGTGAAGGGACAAATTAAGCAGGCACATAAATCTATCAGAGGGTTGTTAATGGATGCAGCGAGGGATAAAGGGAGACCACAAAAAGAGGGGTGGGACCATATGTAAGGGAATGGGGACACATGCAATTATACAAATCAACCAGATTGCTGGAAAAGGAACTTTATTCACTGGTGGCGAGTTTACCAAAATAATTCCATTTGAGATGTATATATAACTATATATATGGGGCACAGTATGGTAGGGGAAGGGCAGAAGAAAGAGTACAATATATATATTTGCAATAGGCCAAATAATAGCTGCAGCATGCAGCTGGCTAGGTAGCTGTAGAAGAATATGTATATGTGTTAATATTACAGTTCAGATTTATCAGATGAGATCAGATAAGGGTTGAAAGAAAGTAAGGAAATCTACCATTCTTTCTTCTTTCCTTCTTCCTGCGTTCATTCATTCATTCACTTCTTCTGTTCTACCAAAAAATGAAAAGAAAAGAAACCCCACACTAGGAGTCTACTATCTCATCACATCCCCTCACTACTACACTACCCTCTGAGAAAACCGTTGGGGTTTCTCCCTGTTAGGTCACTTTCCAATCTTCAATTGCGTAGACTCTAATAAATTTAGCCCACTAGCTGCTACAGCCCCCCCTCCCAGCCCCTTCTCTATCATTTATTCATGTATTACACTACCTTATGCTGCTTTTCTTTTGAGCTTTTGTTGCTTTCCACTGCAAAATTATATCAGTATAATTATGGTGGAGCCATCTGCCAAGCTGTATTCTTTCTTTCTTTCTTTCTTTCTTTCTTTCTCTCCTTTTTTTTTCTCAAACAAAACATCATCACTCATAAATACCACCCTCTCTTTTCTTCTGCATAATTTCATCTTTAACCTTCTTCTGTCTCCCAAATTCATCACCTTGCATTCCCTTCTCCCTGTATTATTTATGTTTACTGTTACGCTTTCTGTGCTTTAAAACAATCTTCATGTGCACCAATGCATTTATCATACATTTTTCGCTAATTTAATTTCCTAGGGTGGATTCTGACACTTAATGAAGAGGAGACTCCTAATTAATGCTGACAAGTAAAATAAGCCTATTACTTTTTCACACCTGTATATGTGTATAGTGTTGTGACCCTCTTTTTCTGCCCGAGTACATTACTGTAACTGCATTCTTCTCTCATAAAACTATGCTTGGTGAATATAGTAATAGTTTGTAACAAGTAAAAAACATCAGTCACTGATGACTTCTTTTCTTACAGCATGTCATCATTCTGTGCAGCAAGAACATGAATAACTTGAAGTTTTGCATAAAAATTTCTGGCATGCATGAGAGAAAGCTATCATTTCATATTGCATTCTGTGGTAGATGTATATATTATGTTAGTTTAACTGTATTTGCATGTGTCATTAATATATATCATGGTACCATGTTTTAAAGGAATCATGTCACTTTATATACCTTGTCATATCTTTTTGACTGTCTTCAAATGTTGAATTTTATTTTATATTTAAGTATGCATGTATCATTAATATCTCCTGCATTGGTATGCTTGTTCGTTCACGTATTAAGAAACTGATACTATGATATAGAGTATACTATATACACATAGATCGAATTAGTACATAAAAATGTTCAAACGTGATTATATTAACTTCCACTCACAAATTATAATCTCCATAGATGTCCTCGAAAATAGCAAACATCTAAATTCTTCTTCATAATAAAAACATAACATTAAAACAATTCAGTCTCCCAGTATAGCAAAATCCATCAACATGCAACGTTGCACAACACAACCAATATTTTACAACTTGCATGCACATTCAAAATCCCCCCCAAAATAAACAAATTCTTATAAAAATTAGGGTTTCGAGCTTAATTAACTCTCCTTACTTAATTCTGAGGTATCTTGAAGTTAAAGAGAGGGATTGAAGTGATTTTGGATCACCAAATAAATTCTTGAAACATAAGGTTACAATCAACTTTAATTGCGAGAACTAAGGGAAAAGAAATTTCTTCATGTTGACTCTGATTTTCACCTTAATTAGCTTGTGGAAAATGGTGATGAGAAAGGGAGGAAGAAGGAACGGAATAAAAAGAGAGAAAGGATGTCTATTTGCTAACTGTACCCCTCTTTATTCTATTTTTCACTATAACTTAAAGCCCAACAGAAACAAAATTAACCACTCATTCCATTTATATACTTTTACTACCTGCACCCTCTCTCCAGGTCATCTATTTGCACAACCCTTTTTTAACCTATTCCAGTTTTACACAAAAGCCATATAATACACAGTTTAATCAAAATACGTACATGTATAATTAAGTTACTCATACAATCAAGCATATTTAAAACTATGAATTCATTCATTGAATGTTATGTCCCTAATCATTAGTCGAGGGAAAAATTTTAAATTTAGAACTTATTCTAATCGAGAAAATCATGTTAATTTATATGATATGATCATTATTATCCTAGTTTGTGTTCATAATTAAATTGCTAATATCGAAAAACAATGACAACGCAAGGTATATCGTACATCGTATATATACATAATGATCCAAATTATTATGTCAGATAATGGTGGTCCATAAATAAGAATAATAATGTAGGTCACTTGTGCAACGTCTAAAATAATATATAAACAAACATTTTGCAACCATATAAACTTAAAACTTGCATTAGATAACATGCATGTGTGTATAAAGGTATGATAAGGGAGTGTATAATATCTCATACAGATAATCTTACAAACCAAACCAGAGATGTATTCACAGTATTTTAAAATATTATAAAAAATGTTAACTATGAAAATATTCACTACATGATGATTTAGCTATTGCCAAGTATGGAAGGAAAATCAAATTTGAATCGGAAGCACGGGATATTTTAGTTTAATATTTTAGATTAATTGCAATTAAACTAGACATAATTTTTTTTAAAAAAAATTGAACAATAATACAAAGATACTTCATTATTCAATAGATTTCTATCTTTCGTATTGGAATAGAAGCATAGTAAGTAGACGATATTTTACGAAAAAAGTGATTACAATTTATAAGGGAAACTGGCTATTGCCCCTTTCGATATTTTTCTATGTGAATTCCACGTATATATATAATAAAGAGGTTGCTCCATTTCTATATGAAATTTATTCTATATTAATCTATATTCAATTTTTATTTTCCTATTGATTTCTATATTTCTATATAATGTGTTTTTGCATTTAATATTGGTGGATCTCATATAATAACGGTCATAATTACTATATCTTATTTTTTATTTCAGGCAATAGTGAAAAAACGGTCTGAATTATGGATAAAAATTCAAATTATTCAATACGTAATTTTAGTATTCAAAGAAGATTCTTTCAGAATCTTCTTTTTCAATTTTTAAATCCCCTTTTCTTACCAAGTTCAATATTCATGAGATTCATCAATATTTATTTGTTTCGATGTAACAATAAAATTACTAGAAAGATTAATATATCTAGAATAAAGAATAATATATACGAAGCTATTCGCCCACCCCCCACATATTTGATAGCTTCTCCTAGAAAAAAACTTGTAATACCTATTCCATTGGTAATTCCATCAATTCTTTTTTTATCAAAAAAAATTTCACTAATCTTCTGATACCGGCAATTAAATATTTTTCATAAAAAACATCTATATAACCATGATTATACGACCAATTATATATGATATTTTGAAAATTATCGGCAACATTTTTTTGAAGAAAACTTTTTTCAAATAAATTTAATAAATTCAAATTTTTTAATGTATTAAAGTGTTATTGCAATCTCATAATCACAATATATACAAAATGAAAAGAAAAATTAGTAATTTGAATTTACAATTATCAAAGTCACTGTTTAATCAATCTTATCATCATCTACTCATTATATAACCTATAATAATTTTATCAATCTCATATAATCATTTTATCAATCTCATTCATCATTGGATAATTTTGAATAGACACATGGTAAGAATGTTTATAAAAATATATTATATGACTTAATTCACTTACAAATATTTAGAAAAAAAATCAAAGTTTCTTACTTGATGGAACTATAGAACCAAAATATATTTTCTAAAGACTTCAAAAACATTTCAAACATTTTAAGCCCTCATCTTGAGATATATCCATCCTTTCTAAGAGTACTTGTTCTCCCTAGATAGAGTTTGTGCTTGCAAAAGGCATTTTAACGCCTAAGTCAACCAAGTACATTAGTGTTGAAAGTCTCACGTCGACTAGAGATAAGACCAATTAGAATATATAAGTGGGTGCAAACCTCACCTTACAAAACCGGTTTTGTGAGGTTGAATTAGACTTAAAATTCACTTTTTAACATGGTATTATAGCTATGGTTAGAGCTTATCCTAGCGATATTTGTTATGTGTTGGGCATATTGTTTCACTCACTATTGGACCATTATCGAACCACCCATTATTGTCTAAGTTTCACGTTCGAGATGTATGTACCTCGGCATGAGGGGGATATTGGAAGTCTCACATCGACTAGAGATAAGACCAATTTAGAGATATAGGTGGGTGCAAACCTCACCTTACAAGCTGATTTTGTAGAGTTGAGTTAGGCTTAAAATTCACTTCTTAACAGTCTAACAATAAATTTTGTAATTAATGAATGTAACTAATATACCTGATAAAATATTGTTATTCATAAGTCCTTATCTGGATGGGTCTAGGCCACGTGGCCCAATAACCTGTTAATATTAATAGATTATTGTGAATAATAGGTGGTTGTTGTGATGATCAAATATATATAGGCTAGGTACATGTTGCACTTAACATGTCGACATGTATTAAATCCTTGTCTTATTTGTAAAGAAAATTTGTACTTATTTAATTATGTAGTCCTATAAATAATAAAATAAAATAAAAAATAAAAGAAAAACATGAGGATTACATCACATCCATAAAAAGAAAAAGTTATATGGCATGCAACATAGATAAATTATATTTATTATGAATTAAAACTAAATACTTGAACGTAAAACATTATACCACTTAAATTGTTTCCAATGATTTTCTTAATGAAAAATTTAAGAAACTATGCTTAGAAAAATCCAAACAACTCATTAGTGCTTAGAAATTCTTGGTTCGGATGATTGAACATTAAATTTCTTGGGTAATCTACCTCTAGATTTTCTAATAATTTGAACTGAACCAAAAAATGTTGTACTAGGTTACATCATCAACTACGCTAGAGGCTTCGACGACTATATATCACAAACTTCATCACAAGCTTTTCCATGGACTTGTTGTACTATAGGAAGGGAATGAATTAAATCACGTTTTGGCCATTTGTGTTGGATCTTTGCTGTATGTTTGTTTTTTTATTCCATTAAGTGAGTGGAGATTAAAGAGATTGTAACAGATTAATTAACTTAGAAGAAATTTTTTTAGAGTAAAAAAATTAAAGAGAAGAAAAGAATTATAAAATTCGTGCAAGTAATAATTTGAAGTATATTCTAATTCTAAAAATATATTATATATAATGTATTAAAAAAAAGTGTTACATTTTTAAAATTTTAAATTTATGAAAACAAATAAAAAAAAAAGGAGCTCGTTGCAAGTTTACGGCTTTCTTTCGATAGCTCAAATATTCATAAGTTCTTTTAAATATGTTCTATATTATTAACATAAAAAATGAGATCTCATTTATTTTATTTTAGGCACATACACAACTGAAAAATTGCAAAATAAACAGCAATTGGCTGATTTAGAATGGTCCATCCAAATATAGACTAACTTAACTATCATTAATTACTAGTAAAGTTTATGTGTGCAAGGGTTTTATATGGTTATGAACTGAGACAGGAGAACATGTGTGTATCTGTTTAATTTATAGTTATGTTATGCATATATACTCAATTCAAGTAATTAATATCAATTATAATTGTTCTTCTCGAACTACATGGTCTTTGTGCAATAATTGATTATTTACTAGTAATTAACAATAGTATACTACTTATTAAGTGCTAGTATTAATTATATAATTAATTAAATAGATGATATTAATAAAGTTGTATGAAAAGACGGGCTCTTATCATTATTGATCTTGCTTCACCTTACATAAAATAGATTAATTATATAATGTCTCAAATAAAATAATATAATCGAGTTATAAATTATCAATTTTGATCTATGTCTTTATATTGGACTTTATAATATTAACGACAGGTGTAAACTATTGTGTATGTTAAAATTATATCATTTTAAGATTCATGTATAGTTTTTATTGTAATTTTCAAAATATAATTCAATTCACGTACTTAATTTTTTTTCTTAATTAAAAAAATTAAAGGGTTGACATATAAAATTAAAAATCATCCGTGGCTGTGAAAAAAGAATGTAAATAATGAAAATTTAAAACATTAATATTGATATGAACAATGAGTGTACCATACGATTGTCCAGTTAACTTCAAATTGGATGGTTCCCGTCGATCACACAACAAACATGATCGCATATTGTTTTCATGATCATGCGATTACACAAACAGGTCAAACGGTTAACTTACAAGGACATTACTTTTAATATTGATAAATTAGAGCAAAATGTAAATTTTATCAAATGGGTCATAATTAGACTCACACTTAAATCTATAAATACAAGTTTGAGGTAAATAGGTAAGTGATTATACTTAATACACATTAAATATCTAAATTGTTGAACTTGAACTGATATGAGCATCAAAGCATCTTCTGCAAGTATCCTCCGAAAAGTGTTGGATGAATGACGATTAAAAAAAAGATGTGAAAGACTGTGTTTGAAAACCTTGGACCGAGACAATGTTTGTGGGAGTTGACCTGAATCCTATACTCCAAAACAACAAGAAAAAAATATAGCATTGAAGTTCATGAATGGACGTTTAGCTTGACATGCCCAACAAAGGTTCATTGTGATTATATTTTCCATTCTTATCTACTTCTTCCTCCTTCATGTAAAATTACTTTTCCAAAGGTTGTTTTTCTTTCTTCCTTGTAGTTTGGATAATTAATCCTTTTATTATTTTTCACTATTTTGTTGTTCTTTCACTTCTTTCCCTTCTCCTCTTGCAAATCTCTCCCTCTTACTTTTTTTCTCCTTATTTCATGAATATGTATATTAACTATCAACTTATAGTGTTTCCTATACCTTTTTCTTGTAGTTGTTTTCTCAACCTTCTTTCATTCACTATATTTCTAAATCTTATAAAATCAAATCTTTCTACCTCACTATTTTTTTTCCTAGATGTAAAGACTCTTCTCCTAGATGTAAAGACTTTTCACACTCCCTTTCATTTATAAAAACTTTCCATATATTTTTCTTAGTATGTTTGAGAATGAATTTTAAATATCTTGCCAATATTTTTGAACTTTTTTTGTTGTACTTTCTTTTCCATTTTTTCTCTTCCCACTCTTCAACCTCAATTTCTCATAAAAATATATATAATGAGAAACTTTGATTAATATTAATAATACTATTAAAGTCAACAACCATATCATTTAGATATACTTATCAGAATTTTCATTATATAGAGAAAGAATGGATTTAATTAATGCTTTGTTTCTTTATTTATGTTTTATTTAAATTATTTAAATATACTTTCTTTTAAGGAAAAACACTCAAAAACTAAGAAAATTATAATGAGAAATACGGTTGAAGTAAATAAAGTTAACATAATATGCTTAAAAATATAATATTTATTTTTATTCTTATTTCAATACATTTCTTTATATATATTGGTTTAAATCTCAATCAATATGTCTCAACTCAACATAGTCTTTTACATTTAATAAAAGAACTAAAGAGTTAGATTTCATAAGTATTCTTTGAAATTTTTATATGGTACATAAAGTTTTAACAAGTACACATAGTATAAAGTATTGTTTTCAAAAGGACTTGCTTCAATGTCTACCCATATTTATCACTAATTCAAGATAGTAAAAATGATTCATAGACAATCATCTTTGTTTTTGTTTCTAGCTAACAATTTATTCTAACAATAAAAACTATTCTTATGTAGTGTTATTCTTAAGAAAAACTATATAATTCTTGTTGACTCCATTTCATGATCCTTGATCTTAGTTAGCATTGAAAGGAACATAAGATTGATGTTTGCTCCAAAATCAAGTAATAATGTCTTACCAATTGTAAGATATCCAATGGTACATCAGAGTGTAAAAACGTATGAAACTTGTTGCTTTTTATGAATTATGACACTCTACATCTCTTTGTTAAAGCCATACTTTCCTCTTTAGTTATCTTCTTCTTTTTACGAGAAGTTCCTTTGTAAACTTAACATAAGTTGACATTGTCTGTGTTAATTTATAATCTTTGTATTCTCATTTTTCATTTTGTAATTAGCTTATAATATTCTTTAGGATTAACTTGTTTGTTGACTAAAAAACTACTACTAAATAGATATGCAGACTATTTTTCTAATTGGCCAACCTGAACTTCCAAATTCTTGATGGATGATTCAATAGTTTAATAATTGGAGATGCATATATATTAATTGATTAAATGTCTCCTCCAATGTGAAAATACTTTGAGAAAGTATTTGTTGATAAGATTTACTTGAATTACTTAGTTGATGTTCCCCTTGTTGCTTTTATTTCTTCTTCCTTGATTATATGAATTAGGATATGAGTTATTGGCTTGAAAATTTGTTCTCATTTGATTTTCATAAATATTGTTATTTTTCATAAAAGAAGAAGAATATATTTCCATTGAGTATAGTATGCAAGTTGGAGGATGAGGTTCCAAGCAAAATGAGATTGTTCCATAGTCCACCAATGAGTGATGCTCCAATTTGTTGTGTGGTGAATCAATGAGAAAGGAAAGCAAATCATCCACTTGTCAACTAAATATATGCTTCCTCTCTCTTCTTTTTTTCATATTCCTATTTCTTCTTCATCAACTAACCCTATTCAACTTCATCGATTTCTATTCTATGTGTCTTTTAATATTCTTTTGGAATTACAATTATTGATTTCTCGCACCTTCTTACATTCCTTTTCTTAGAATATATCCAAATCAACTCCACATTCTACCACAATTACTCCACTCCTCTCGCTTATAACTTTATGTATCCATATTCTAATACACTACTTCAAAAACCTATTTTTTATTTTTTATCTCAATTTTTTACTTTCACAAATATATATATACTCAACATAATTTGGAACAATTTTTAGTACTATTTATGCCTTCTTGTAGTGAAAAATTATAATATTAGTATTATGTGTCCAAGCACAATAAAAATGAGACAAAAACTTCTTTAATTCTTTGTTTCATGATTTTTTTATTATCATTATTTAAGTTTTATATTTAATATTATTGCTATATTTGTTGTAGCAACTAGTATCCTTACTACATTAATATTGTTATAATATTTATCATTAATAATTTAATATTTATAAAATATTTGATACCCATATTATTATCACTACTATTATTTCTATTACTATTGTTATTATCATTCATCATTATGTTATTTTCATCCTTACAATTAAAATCATCATCATCATTATTATCACTTAATGTTATTCATTCCCATATTTATTATATCAATTACCATTAGTTCCACTCTTATTATCAACCAGAAGTACATAAATTTAGTAATTTAATATATTGATAATTATTTTTGAAATATCAAAGAATATTTTTCTGTTGGTGAACAATATTTGATATATATATCAAAGTAGTTTAGAATCTAAATATGTTAATACACTCAATCTTAAGAATATCCCTTTAGTAATTAATAATTAATTAACTAAACTTTTTTTATTCTTTTATGAATAAAGTATAATTTAATTTTTTAAAGAAAAAAAAAAGACTTTGTTCTTCTGTCTCTATTCTTCTCCCAAAATAAAATGTTTAATTGAAATATTTTCCTTTTAACTTATTAAGTCACCGTTGAGTATAATATATAGAATCTTAAAATCTTAAAGACCAAATGAAATTTAGGAGATTAACAAAAATATCTATGATTCTTTAGATAAGGATATTTTTAAGAAATCTCAACTACTATTTTTGATGAGAATTCTCATTTGTTTTTATTTTCTCATAATAAATAACTTTTATTCCTTTTATTTAAAAACTACGTCATCATTTACCTTTTATCTTTTACTTAAAAATAATTTTTCATTAAACCATTATTTTCCAAAATGAACTATCATCAAACTTTTTCATCTCATACTTAATTATTTGTATTTTAAATAAATTTAACCGGGCTAAGTAAGATATTCCGTGACGAATGTAATTAATTTTATTTAACGAGACAAAGTTTTGTTTTGTTTTATAAGTATAATATTTTGTATTTAAGTTTACATTATTTATGTTATTTAAATTAACAACTCTTTCAAAAAAATAATAATATAACCTTTACTTTGATTTTAAATATTTTTATTTGAATAAACACTCAACCTCATTTTTAAAATACTAATCTTTCTAAAGTTAAAAAAAGATATAAATAAGGAAATACAACACGCCTAGTATCGAAATTACGAAATATTTGATTTGATTATATTAAATTAATTTACCTAAACAAGAATTAGATTAAATTAAATGATACAGTAGATATTTTTGAGGGGTGGGGGAGGACTTACGAATAAAACAATATCTTGTAATTAATGGTAATGACCGTAACAGAGATATCTAACCTTAATTAATGAAGGAAGGTGTTTAGTATTTAATCTATTTTTTATTTTATTTTTTGTTTTTGACTTAAATCAGGTTGTCGCACCGCATCGTATGTCTGGTTTGTGGTTTGTGTGGGGAGTGTTGGTGTTCTCCGATTCTGTCTGGGATTTTGCTCTGTTTCTTCTGTCTCTGTGGCTGTGCTTTTTCTGAGTAAATTAAAAAAAGCAGCAGCAGCAGCGCAAGAAGAACGAGAAGCAAAATTCAGAAGAAAACGACTCTGAGAATGAAGAATGAAGAGTGAATGAAAACAGCACAGAGCTCTGCCTTTTGGACTGGGGCAGTTTAGTTATGTTAGCTCGAATCGAAAAAATCAATAAGCGTTGATACACCGCGGAATCTAATAGAATCACACTACCTACAGTATTTGTGGTTTTAGGTGACTTTCTCTCTTTATCACTATTCTTTTTCATTCATTCTTTTCTGCTATTCCTGTTGTTATTATTTGTTTTTCTGACTGAGTTTTTTTTTTTAGCAAAATCTATTATGGAGGATGGGAGTAGGGTTCCGGCAGGGGATGACCCCTCTTACTGGCTGGATGCGTGTGAAGACATATCATGTGATTTCATTGATTTTGATGTCTCATCCATAGTTTCAGAGCAGCCTGACAACCCTTCCAATCAGGACTTCTTCGGTGGCATTGATAAGATTTTGGACAGCATAAAAAACGGTGCTGGTCTCCCTCTGAATCATGGTGAACCTGCTTCCAACTCTAATGGCACAGCAGCAGGAGCAGGTGAAGTTTGGCTTCCCTCCAATGCCACTTTGGCGGATGGGGGAAATCGTCATCCTCATACTCCTGTTCCTGCTTCCGCTGATGCTGCTTTTGACCATTCTGCTACTGTTCGGAATAATGGGTCGAGTAAACTGTCTAATGGGAATGAAGGGGGAGTTTTGGTTAATTATTCTAAGGATAGGGGGGTTCTGAATGGTGGCCATGATGTTGATAGTGAAGAAAGGTGCAGCAAAAGGGCTCGGCTTGGTGGCTACAAGAATGAGAGGCCTCATTATGGCAGAGGTAATTATCAAGGCAAGGAGAGGGAGAGGTGTTTTAATAATAACAGAAAGAGGCCACGGGATAGGGATGAGGTCGACAGGAGGGACAGGGATGGTGGTGGAAGGAAAAGAGAACATTGTGGTGCTGTTGGCAGGAGGGATGTTAGAGATAGAGATTGGAGGGATAGAGAACCTAGGGGTTACTGGGAGAGGGATAAATCAGGTAACAATGACATGGTCTTTCGCCCAGGCGCTTGGGAACCTGAGCGGAACCGAGAAGAAAAAATGGTTAATGATGTGAAACAAGAGAGCAATGGAAAGCTTGATAAGAAATCTGAGGAGGCTAAGGAGAGGGTTCCTGAGGAAAAAGCTAGACAGTATCAATTAGATGTTCTTGACCAGGCAAAGAGGAAAAATACTATAGCTTTCCTTGAAACTGGAGCAGGGAAAACCTTAATTGCTGTTCTTCTTATTAAAAGTATACAAGAGAGTTTGCAGAAGCAAAATAAGAAAATGCTTGCAGTATTTTTAGTTCCAAAAGTTCCATTAGTTTACCAGGTAAAATAGTTTTTCACAATTTATTTATTATTAAATGCTTTTGGTTGGGGACATCAATGAGATTTTTGTAATGCTATGCAAGTGGTCTCCATTCACAATCGTAATTATTTGTATAAGTAATCCGCTGTAGTAATTTCAGTTCTTTGTCTAATTACAGCAAGCTGAAGTAATTCGTGAGCGAACTGGTTATCAAGTAGGCCACTATTGTGGAGAAATGGGACAGGATTTCTGGGATGCACGAAGGTGGCAGCGTGAATTTGATACCAAACATGTATGTTTTGAACTTTTTATTGAAGATATGCTGATCTGAGCTTGCTCTCACCTTATTTTTTGCTATTCTGTTTTCTTCCCCATCTTTGTTTGGCTACTGGTTCAGTGTTAAGGTTTAGTTGTTGACATAAAGTTATTCATTTATGCCCAATGCATATGTGTACTTCATATTAAAATTCTTGCTCGGATGCCAGTATTGTAGAACATGCAGCTTTTGTAGTTAATGATTGGCCATATCTAGCTGTATAAATTTTTGGTTCTTAGCCTGCAATAGCATATGATGGGAAAACATTGTTGTTAACTGGTGGTGCTATGACAGAATTGCGTAGCGAATTTTTGCCAACTTTTGAAGGGAGACCTGCTATTGTAGTGGCATAGCCACACTGGCGTGTTTCTACTGTGTAATTTTGGTCTTCCATCATGTTCCACTATCCACCATTGATAACACTGCTGGAAAATCGTACACATCTATTCAGGTTTAGAAAGTAGATGTTAGAACCTGTTTTTTTTTTTTTTAATTTATGAAGTTTAGCTGTGGAATTAAGTTTTAGTGTAATTAGTACACTAGCATCTATTAATATACCATTATCTATTAGTATTAACATATCAATGGAGGATAACACTGGGAAAATTGTACACATTTGTTTAGGTTAGGTAAATAGAAGTTAAAGCCTATGCTCTTAACTTTTAGGTAAGATTCAACTTTAGTTTAATTAGTATACTAGTATGTATCCTTACTGGCCTATTTTTGTTTTCATAAATCATTTATGCTTTGTAATTATAATTGGTGTTGCTCAATGAATGAACTTTTATATGTTGGGTTCATCTAAGATGGTATCACTGAAATGGAATGCTTTTTTAGTTTCCTTGGGGTATTAGATTTCAGAATGTGTGGGGATGGTGAGTACGCTTGTTGATGATTTTGCACTTCAGCTTTTATTTTTCTTTTTGTTCCAATGTTTATCTCAATACTCCAATGTTTAATCTGACAGATTTTTGTGGTATTTGTATTTGTTGGAGTTATGAAGAACTTGTAACTATATGACACCAAACAATCCCCTTGTTATTTGGTTTAGGCAGTTCAGGGTTTTACTAAAAATTGAAATGCATATTCATCTAATCTATGCATATATGTAGTAGTTTATGTGGATGATATAATCATCATAAGGGATGATCATACTGGGATTCAGCATTTGAAGGAGTATCCATTTTCTCACTTTGAAATGAAAGACTTGGGTCAATTAAGATACTTACAGGAATTAAGGTTGCTTAGTAAAATTGTGGAATTTCCATCTGCTAAGCAAATATTGGTGAATGGTACAAAAGCTGAATTATTTCATGTAATCTGACCAGATATTTTTTTGCTGATGGTTTGGTGAGCCAGTTCTTTAGTCCACTTCGTAGTGACTATTGGATGTAGTTGCTTGAGTTTTGAGGTTTATAAAATGATACTTAGGAAAGATTTGTGTATGGGAATTGGGACCATAGGGATATTGTTACTTATATAAATGCACACCGGGTTTTGTCTCCTTGTCACAAAAGGTATCCCTCAACATAATGTTTTCATTTTTGGGAAATCTCATTTCATGGAAAAACAAGGACTAAAAGGTGGTTTTCAAATTCAACTGCTAAAGCAGAATACCAAACTAAGACCTGATATTGAAAACATCAACTTTTTACAATGTGGCAGTTCTTCACGTTGCATCTGACCCAATCTTCCCTGAGTGAGCCAAACATATAGAAATTGCTGCTACGTAATTCATGAGAAGATTGCTCTTGGAGAAATTAACACATCCTTTGTTAGCTTAAAGGATCAATTATTTGATTTATTCGCCAAACCTCTTTGGAGACCAAAAACTTTTCTATCTGCAGGAACCTAAATGTTTATTATATCTACACTCCAGCTGAAGGACATGTTAGAAACTATATATAACCTATCACTAATCCTGTTTTGCAATTACCTTTGGTTCTCTGTGCCTTGGAAAATTGAGATATTTTAATTATCCTTTTTTAAATTGTACTATATTAACTATCTCTGTATATATCATTTTCCTGTGTATTTAGCTCTCAAGAATATTCACTCAAAATGAATCTTATATTATTTTTTATCAATTGTATTGCATTATCTACGTTTTATGTCGATATTCTGGTGCCAACATTTGACTTTTTCAACGTTTGCAAGATATAATGTATTCTAAAAACTAGCAATTGTAATTATTTGCACGTTTGTTGAAGCTCTTGTAATTTCTTTGTATTGTTTTTAAATATTAGAAAGCAGTGGATGGACTAATAGCTAGTAAATCAGACTTAAAAGACATGACTATGTGATTTGAAAGTTGATTGGTATATGTTTCTGCAACTTTTATTCTCAAAATTTAATAAAAGTGGTTGGCAGATTGTTTTTCTATAAGATTCTCAAGTTTCCCCTCTCGCCCTGTTTATATTTCCACTATTCTTCCTTGGCCAGCTGTGTGTTTATACTACAAGTACTCATGTTGGCTTTTCTTTCTGTAGGTATTAGTCATGACCGCTCAAATTCTTTTGAACATTTTGAGGCATAGTATAATAAAAATGGAAGCAATCAATCTCTTGATTCTGGATGAGTGCCACCATGCTGTGAAGAAACACCCATATTCACTGGTGATGTCTGAGTTCTACCATACAACTCCCAAAGAGAAGAGACCATCTGTATTTGGAATGACTGCTTCTCCTGTTAACTTGAAGGGTAGTTATTCAATTTCTCAGATGAGCTTAGGATCCGGTGCTTTGTTACTGAGTTTTTAAAGCTATATTTTGTTTTGAAATCATGGGATTTTAGGTATAAGAGGGACAAAGAGAATACAAGAGAATAAAACACTAATTTTAGATTAACTGAGATGTATAATGTATTGCAGTGTATTCTTGCGTTTGATGGGTTCTTAAAACTAACAATTCTAAGCCTTAAACCTAACTAATTAAGGAAACAAATCATGATATGATAAGGATCTTTTGTAATAATCTTAAGAGATAAAGAGGAAATAGGGGAACGAAACTTATAGGATAATCTAGATATGACTATCTTTTGTAAACATTTTACTTAGGGTTTGAAACTCTTGTCCAACAACTTAGTATTCTTTTATTATTTGCATTGTTCATTCTGAGTTGTGTTCAAGTTAGAATTGTTCATGCTTGTGACATATTCAGGTGTCTCCAGCCAAGTAGATTGTGCAATTAAAATTCGCAATCTTGAGAGTAAGTTAGATTCTATAGTTTGCACCATTAAAGATCGTAAGGAGCTGGAGAAACATGTGCCAATGCCCTCTGAAGTTGTGGTCGAGTATGACAAAGCTGCCAGTTTATGTTATCTACATGAGCAGATAAAGCAGATGGAGGTTGAAGTTGAAGAAGCTGCAAAATCTAGTTCAAGAAGAAGCAAATGGCAGTTTATGGGAGCTAGAGATGCTGGAGCTAAGGAAGAGCTGCGCCAAGTATATGGTGTTTCTGAAAGAACTGAAAGCGATGGAGCTGCAAACCTAATTCAGAAGTTGAGAGCTGTTAATTATGCTCTTGGTGAACTGGGACAATGGTGTGCATTCAAGGTACATACCCTTTCTTGGAGAATGAGGAATCTTGAGTTCCTTGTCCATCTTTATAAAGTGTCTTTCTTTTTACAGGTTGCACAATCCTTTTTAGCAGCTTTGCAAAATGATGAAAGGGCCAACTACCAACTTGATGTCAAGTTTCAGGAATCTTATCTGAGTAAAGTTGTTTCTCTACTGAAATGCCAACTGTCAGAGGGAGCAGTTTCTGACAAAAATACTGATATTGATGACTTGGAGAATGGTGCAGCTCAAAGTGTTTCTGAGCATGAAGAGATGGAAGAAGGGGAACTTCCAGACAGTCATGGTGAGCTGGGTTATTGAATCGAAACTTTGTAATGGCTCAAATTTCATCTGCTTAAATTTGTAATTGTCCAGATAAGCTAAATTTGTTATTCTTTAATTTGGCAACATCTTAGAGTATATACGAAATTTGGAGTATATTTCACATGTGAAAGAGCATTCATAATTCACTACATATCTAACTTATTCATTGTTTTGTAATGATATTTAAATTAAATATTAAAATACCAATGTCTGAGATGAAATGTAGTTTGATATTTTATTTAAGCTGACACATTTTTGTTTAGTTGTCTCTGGTGGAGAGCATGTGGATGTCATTATAGGAGCTGCTGTGGCTGATGGCAAGGTGACCCCCAAGGTGCAAGCACTAATAAAAATACTTCTCAAGTATCAGCATACAGAAGACTTCCGTGCAATCATCTTTGTTGAGCGTGTTGTTTCTGCATTAGTTCTGCCAAAGGTTGATAGACACACATTACTTCTATAGTTTCTTTTAGTTGATTAAGTTGCATAACCAATATCCTGTTGGTTCATTGTGTGCCAATACTGGCAGGTCTTTGCGGAGCTTCCATCTCTTAGTTTTGTTAAGTGTGCAAGCTTGATTGGTCACAATAACAGTCAGGAAATGCGAACCCACCAAATGCAAGATACAATTTCCAAATTCCGTGATGGGCGGGTAATATTTTATTGGCATGGCTCAGCTATCAATTTCACATGGGTAGAAGTAATATTTTCTATTCTCTCAATCTGACTAATGTCCTCATTTGTAGGTCACATTGTTGGTTGCCACTAGTGTTGCTGAAGAAGGACTTGATATTCGGCAATGCAATGTTGTTATTCGCTTTGACCTTGCAAAAACTGTTTTGGCATACATTCAATCCAGGGGGCGTGCTAGAAAACCTGGATCTGATTACATCCTGATGGTGGAGAGGTACTGGTTGTGACAGTTTTAGCTGTTGTCATTTTACTCTTTCTTTTGTTTTTCAAGTATATTTTTCTAGAGATTTAGTAAGACCAAGAGAAAAGGAATCTCTTTTGTTTGTCCTCTGGTTATGGCCTGCTTTGATGACAGTAGTTATGTTATTATTAATTGAGGTGATGGAAGGATCTCATTCTGCATTTAGCAATGCAACTAAGAAAATTTTTATTATTTCTTGGGTTATTTTCTTTTTTTGTTCCTCCTCCACCCATTGAATTTAAATAAATCCCCATTTTAGTCCGTGAAATCACAAAATCCATATTTAATCATTGACATTGTGGAATGATATTGGTAATTTTTTATGCAAAATGACAACAATGATGTAGAGAAAGGACTAAAGTTAGGACTTTTTTCAAATTCCAGGACCAAGTGAAGATTATATCGAAGTTAGGGACTATAGCGTAAGTCACTAACAATTTTAGGGATTAGAATGAAGTTTACTCATTGATTTTCTTCTCTTTCTTGGTCAATTTAGTTCTTTTTTCTGGTTCAGGCAGATTCCTTGTCCTTCTTTCTCTGTGATTTATGCCATGTCTCAAAGCTATTCTTTTATCATTAATTATTTTTTAACTGTTTAATAAATTACTTTGCTTGTCATAAATATCTTTCATTACATGGGAAGTTTAAATTGGGTTTTCAGAAGTGGAAGGTAGACTAAAGTTGAGGCAAAGTGGCCTTAGTTGGATTTGAGCATGGGATCAAATAGTCTCTTTAGAATCATTTTGCCACATGTGTCGAGGCTCTTGTGATAATAGGCTTTTCTATACGACATGAACTTGTTCTTTATTTAGTGTCAGAATAATTTATTTGAAAATTTTGTTTTAGATTTTTCAACCAATAGTAAATTATTCTTTGTGGAAGATTCTGCTTTTCCTTATCTGATTGTCATACTGAAAATTTGGCATTTTGTTGGTTATGGCATTCACCGGCATAATGTTCATAATTTTACCAGACATGCATGGTGTTTTATATTTTGTGGGTGGATGCTAAGTCATTGAACTCTTTCCCTCTCCACTACTTGTGTTGTCTTGTACATAGGGGCAATTTGTCACATGAAGCATTCCTAAGGAATGCCAGGAACAGTGAGGAGACTTTGCGTAAAGAAGCAATAGAGAGAACAGACCTTAGTCATCTGAAGGACACTTCAAGATTGATTTCTGTTGAAACTAGGCCTGGAACAGTTTACCAGGTGAAGTCAACTGGTGCAGTTGTGAGTCTTAATTCTGCTGTAGGTCTTATCCACTTCTA
Organism: Vigna umbellata; assembly: GCF_029865625.1. Classification (NCBI taxonomy): domain Eukaryota; kingdom Viridiplantae; phylum Streptophyta; class Magnoliopsida; order Fabales; family Fabaceae; genus Vigna; species Vigna umbellata. The sequence continues at coordinate 2,696,336 of NC_142166.1, forward strand.
CTGCTCTCAGCTACCTAGTGACAGGTGCTACATTTTGGCTTGAGATTGGTAGTTTTCTTTACCGGCCTTTTATTAAGCTTCAAATTATGACTTGGATGTTTTCTATCCCTTGTCCAGATATTCAATTCTTCGTCCTGAGTTTATTATGGAGAGGCATGAGAAAACAGGAGGTCCCACAGAATATTCTTGCAAGCTTCAACTGCCTTGTAATGCACCATTTGAAAATCTCGAGGGCCCAATATGCAGTTCTATGCGTCTAGCACAACAGGCATGCGATATTTTATGATGAATTTGATTGATTCTGCTTGTTGGTTGTATGTTAGTTAGTGTTGTATACAATAGTATGATAGTCTTTGTTTGTTGACTGTCACTTAAGAGCTGAGTCAGCACAGGAGTCTTTGCCTGCTAAGCACTCTTCTTAGAGTATTATAAATGTGCACTCTACTGAATATTTCAGTAATAATAAAATATATCTTCTCATGATTTCTTTATGAATATTAAATTGTAATATTGCTCAGCTTTATCATGAACCATTTGTTAATCTGGTGTTACGTAGGCTGTTTGTCTGGCTGCTTGCAAGAAATTGCATGAGATGGGAGCATTCACTGACATGCTATTGCCTGATAAAGGAAGTGGGGGAGAAAGAGAAAAGGATGAGCAAACTGATGAAGGAGATCCACTTCCAGGGACTGCTAGACATAGGGAGTTCTATCCTGAAGGTGTGGCTGACATACTGAAGGTTGGTTCTTTCTGCAAGTTATGCAGTCTAAGCAATCTTTTTGTAGAGTTTTGTATAGTTGAGCAGTACACATTTATCATTATTCATTTTTGAAGAAATTCTTAGAAAGTGCACTTTAAATCTAATTCAACCTTACACAGTCAATTCATATGGTGAGATTTTCATTCACTTATATGCTCTAATTTGGCCATGTCTCTAGTTGACGTATGATTTCCAACACAACTCCTCACACCGAGGATTGAACATCTCAAATATAGGACTAAATACTTGTAGGTGGTTTAGTAGCAAGTTATATGGTAAACCCAATAAATCTCGTTAGGATAGACTTTGATATCATCTTAGAAAGTGAACTTTAAACGTATCTCAACCATACAAAACCAACTTGTAACTGAGTTTTTGTGTTCATTTATATATTATAATTTGGCTGTATCTTTAGTTGATGTGAAATCTTCAATAAAAATCTTGTGTAATACCTTAATCCAGTGATATGATTTTGAGTATACTGAGGGTTGGTTCTTTCTGCAATTTATGTAGTCTAAGCAATCTTTTGTAAGGGTTTATTATATAGTTGACCAGTACACCATTTATCATTCTTCATTTGTAAAGGAAGCTTGTATGTTATACCTTTATTCTGGTGCTATGATCTTGAAGGCTTTGAAGATGGTTATTATTAATATAATGGAGAGCAAGTGCAACCTAAATACTTACTGTATTGTGGTCTAAACACACAGAAGTCATTATATATGCCTTGTTTTCTCTCTTCTCAACACTTCCCATTCAGGAAAAGAACAGGGATACCTTCTACAAAAGTGAATATTCACCAAATTTGTATCTGTCTAGCCACATGAATGCTATTTTGGTCTTTAGTTACAGGATAGGTTTGTTGTCTTGACCTCATTATTGCTTAATGCTATTTGAATTTTCAGGGAGAATGGATCTTATCTGGAAAAGATGCTTGCAACAATTCCAAATTGCTTCAACTTTACATGTATGCTGTGAAGTGTGAAAATATTGGCCATTCAAAGGATCCGTTCTTGATTCAAGTTTCAAATTTTGCAATACTTTTTGGCAATGAGCTGGATGCAGAGGTAGTAATTTGTATTTGTGCTACTGCTTCTAGTTCCATTTTTTGCATTTTAACTCATTTTCTCCCTTTCTAATCACCCTAATTTTGTAGGTGTTATCGATGTCAATGGATCTATTTATCGCTCGAACCGTGACTACAAAGGCATCTCTTGTCTTTATGGGGTTGATAAGTATCACTGAGAGTCAGGTTGAAAAATTAATCAGTGTACTTGTTTTAAATGTTCATATATTTTTTTAAAAAGTAGTTTCTTATGTCAGAAACCTATTTTTTCATGACATGCAGCTGGCATCCCTGAAAAGCTTTCATGTAAGATTGATGAGCATTGTCTTGGATGTGGATGTTGAACCATCTACCACACCTTGGGATCCTGCAAAAGCATATTTGTTTGTCCCAATGTTTGGCGATAAGTCTGTAGATCCTATGAACCAAATTGACTGGTGTCTGGTTGAGACAATAATTGGAGCTGATGCATGGAAGAATCCCCTCCAGAAAGCTCGACCAGATGTTTACCTTGGTACTAATGAGAGAACATTAGGTGGAGACAGAAGGGAATATGGATTTGGAAAATTGCGTCATGGCATGGCTTTTGGGCAAAAATCACATCCCACCTATGGAATCAGAGGAGCTGTGGCCCAGTTTGATGTGGTGAAAGCTTCAGGGTTGGTTCCTAGTAGAGATTCCATGCAAACACAAAAGCAAATTAATATTACTACCCACGGAAAATTGATGATGGCAGATACCTGTACTAATGCAGAGGATCTGGTAGGGAAAATTGTAACTGCTGCTCATTCGGGGAAGAGGTTTTATGTTGATTCTATACGCTATGACATGTCAGCAGAAAACTCTTTCCCTAGAAAAGAAGGTTATCTTGGTCCTCTGGAGTATAGCTCATATGCTGATTACTACAAGCAAAAGTATGATATATTACTAATATTGTTATCTCGTAGTTTTTTCCCCTTTGTTTAAAATATTTCTTTCCTGATGCAGTCAAGCCTCCCTATCCCGTTTTTTGAACTCTTTAGTTTCCGTGTGTTTTGAAACTTCTTACTAATAACTTGTTGGCCACATTGCACCTCTAATATTGTGCAGGAAGAACAAGGGGCAAATCTTAATCTGTGAAGGAATCTTCTGTTGTCACCTCTAAATAGTGAGGACGTTATCAACAATGTTCCATGGAAAGTGACAATAACTTCTTGTTCCTTCCAGATTAGAGAAGCTTTTTGTCTCTTCTTGCACAATTGAGGGTGCGAATGGCTACTGGTTCTTTTTATGTTTTGGGTGTAGATATGGAGTTGATTTGATTTACAAGCAGCAACCTCTAATAAGAGGGCGTGGTGTATCATACTGCAAGAATCTTCTGTCCCCTCGCTTTGAGCACTGTGAAGGTTTGTTCTCATAGTTTCTATCGTGGAATTATTGTGCGTTGTAAAATTTGTGGACTCATGTTTAATGGGAAATGTCAATTCATTGTATAGCACATGAAGGCGAATCTGAAGAGACACATGACAAAACTTATTATGTTTTCCTTCCTCCCGAGCTATGTCTTGTACACCCACTGCCTGGATCACTTGTTCGTGGTGCCCAGAGGTTGCCTTCAATAATGAGGAGGGTTGAAAGTATGCTACTTGCAGTTCAGCTGAAGAATATGATAAACTATCCTGTCCAAACTTCAAAGGTATCTTATCTGCTCGAGGTATTTGTGTTTCAGTTCTAGTTTCCTCACTTAACCCATGCCTTCTTTGTGAACAGATCTTGGAAGCCTTGACCGCTGCCTCTTGCCAGGAGACATTCTGCTATGAAAGGGCTGAGCTTCTCGGAGACGCTTACCTGAAATGGGTTGTTAGTCGATTTCTTTTCTTAAAATACCCTCAGAAACATGAAGGTCAACTTACTAGGATGAGACAACAAATGGTCAGTAACATGGTATTATATCAATATGCATTAAGTAGAGGGCTTCAATCATACATTCAGGCAGATCGCTTTGCTCCATCCAGATGGGCAGCTCCTGGGGTGCTGCCTGTCTTTGATGAAGATACCAAGGATGGGGAGTCCTCTTTGTTTGACCAGGAGCGATCCATTTCTAAAACTGAGAAGATGGATTGTCACACGGATGGATATGATGATGAGATGGAAGACGGCGAGCTTGAGAGTGATTCAAGTTCTTACAGAGTTCTGTCCAGTAAGACACTTGCAGATGTTGTGGAAGCACTGATTGGGGTATATTATGTAGAAGGTGGTAAAAATGCTGCCAATCACCTTATGAAATGGATTGGCATTCAAATAGAGTTTGATCCCGATACGATGGATTGTGCAAGAAAGCCATTTAATGTTCCAGATAGCATACTCAGGAGTGTTGACTTTGATGCTTTAGAGGGTGCTTTAAATCTAAAGTTTAAAGACAAGGGGCTGTTGATAGAATCCATAACGCATGCCTCCAGACCATCTTCAGGAGTATCCTGTTATCAGCGGTTGGAATTCGTTGGTGATGCTGTCTTGGATCATCTTATCACCAGACACTTGTTTTTCACTTACACAAATCTGCCACCAGGACGTCTCACTGACCTTCGGGCTGCTGCTGTAAATAATGAAAATTTTGCACGTGTTGCAGTTAAACACAACCTTCATGTACATCTCCGACATGGGTCCAGTGCCCTAGAGAAACAGGTCTTGTTTCGTTCTATTGATTTTTTATTACCTTGAGATGAATCATATGACCTATCTGTAATATTCCAAATTCTTTAAGCGAGCTGTTGATTTTGTTGGTTGCGTACAGATTAAAGAATTTGTGAAGGAAGTTCAAGATGAATTGTCAAAGCCAGGTTTTAACTCCTTTGGTCTGGGAGACTGCAAAGCTCCCAAGGTCCTTGGTGACATTGTCGAATCTATTGCGGGTGCCATTTTTCTTGACAGTGGAAGGGATACTACTGTTGTTTGGAAGGTTAGTTCCTAGCTTTTAAGCAGACCATTCCTTCCAGTGTTCATTCACAAAATGGAAGGAAAAAAGAGAAACTAATGGAGAATATTATGGGTTTCTCAATTTTGCCAGGTTTTTCAGCCTCTTCTGCATCCTATGGTTACCCCAGAGACTCTGCCAATGCATCCTGTGCGAGAGCTGCAGGAGCGATGCCAACAGCAAGCCGAAGGCTTAGAGTATAAAGCAAGCCGTATTGGCAATTTGGCCACTGTTGAAGTATTCATTGATGGGGTGCAAGTAGGAGCTGCTCAAAATCCACAGAAAAAAATGGCACAAAAGTTAGCTGCCAGAAATGCCCTTGCTGCTTTGAAAGAGAAGGAGGTGGGAAAAACTCAGGAAAAGAATGATGAAAGCGGGAAAAAGAATGGAAACCAGTCATTTACTAGGCAAACATTAAATGATATCTGCTTACGAAGAAATTGGCCTATGCCATTCTACAGGTATATGGCATTATGAAGTTACCTACTTAGTATTATAACTGAACATCTATAACTTTTTTAACACAAACTTGTAGGTGTGTGAATGAGGGTGGTCCAGCACATGCAAAGAGATTTACATTTGCGGTGCGAGTCAATACTACTGATCGGGGATGGACGGATGAATGTGTTGGAGAGCCAATGCCAAGCGTCAAGAAGGCCAAAGACTCAGCAGCCGTTCTTCTCTTAGAACTACTAAACAAATTATACGTGAAAAAGATGGAGTGATTTTTATTCCCATTCTATCTAGCCAAATATTTAAACCATTCTTGTGCATCAGGTATTGAAACCCAGCATTATCAACTGCTTCAAGCCATGTCTCAATCAATGGTTGAATAAATAAGAAACAAGGGATGTTACGATTTACTAATTTATTATATATGTTACCAATTATGTGATTCCTCTGATAAATTCACAAGAGGTAATAGCTTTTAGTTCACTTTGTCGTCTTTTTTTCCTTCAGGTATTTCATGAGATCTTAATTTAATGTTTACGAGCACTCATCTTGGCCAGTATTTTGTGACAGAGGATAGTCGTACATAAAACAAGTTGAGGACTAGAATTGGCGGTTAAGCATACTATTTTGTAGCTTGTATGTATTCTAGAAACAGCTCATGTAAATTATTGAATTACACAACGATATTGAACTTTTACTCGAGAATTTGAGTCTAAAATGAAGGTTACAATAGGACTTGAGTCAGCATTAATGAAATACACAGCCAAATTATGGCATGGAAACTGGTAAACATAGTTAAAACACTTCAATTTTGATTATTTTACAAAACTTACATACATTAAGCACGGCTAAGAAACCAAACAGGTTGTTTATTATCCGGCCAAATACGAAAACTAAAAGGTATAGACAGGTTTTGATTAGGATATATTAAAATAACAGTATATTATGGCTTATTCCGATTGTTGATGGAGAACGTAGAGTAACATAATTGTCTATCGCCTCAAGGTGTGCAGAATATACTCTGCATAGAGATCCCTGCACCAAATTAGAGGCAAGGTTAGCAGCGTAAAACATGTACCAGAAGACTCCAGATTTGTAATGCTTTTATTTTTTTTCGCGACACCTTACTTTTTTGTTTCTACGCTTATTTCATGTAAAAAAAAGGGCATATTTTAATAGGTGTAGCAAAATGTGACGTAAAATAATGAGATTCTTGCACTGTAGAGCAGTATTAGTTGCATAAACATGTCCAAAATGACAACAAATGCATGGCAGGAGAGAATGATGTTAGCAGAGTGTGAGGATTTTGTTTAAATTCGATTGGATGCGTATACATTGAGTACTGGATGGCATCAACAGCAACGCTTGCAGGTAGAAAGTCATTAACTGCTACTTCCTTGTGCTCATTCTTTTTGTCTTAGCAATGTGTTAAGAAACAAATCTCAAATTGTGAAGGAAAGGTAAGAAATAAACTTAAAAGAATGTAATGAATTGGATACAGTCTTCAAAGAAGCGTCGGATCTCAGAGATGCGGTGAGGTGCAAGTTCTTTATAGTCGGTAAAGTGCTTATATTCTGGGTCATCAGCGCACACTGCAATAATTTTATCATCTTTCTCTCCCTGTGTCAAAAACACATTTGTCATTGTGTAATGTAAAATGGGGTAAAAGAAGTGGGAATGATTTTATTGGCTTAGAAAGCAATAGAGGTAGATATACCTGGTCAATCATGGGCATGATTCCAATGGCCCTGGCTCGCAGGAAACAACCAGGAAGTACAGGTTCCTGTCCGTCAGTAATTCATTCAGTAAGCTAACTATGTTAAAATGCCTATGTTTAGGATTTCTCCAGATGTAGTTAAGAAAATAAGTTCTTTTATCTCATCTTCCTCCCCTCTCAGACCTTTGCACTAATGACTACTGCAATATTGGAGTTAAAAAAATAGTTTTTTCTGCTTTCTTTCCCATCAATGTAATTCAAATGGGTCAACATTTTAGCAGAAGCTTTACCTGCATGAGGACCAAGACATCCATTGGGTCATTGTCTTCACACAGTGTGCGAGGGATAAAACCGTAGTTATGAGGATAAACAACAGATGAATACAGAATCCGATCAACCTGAGCATTATTAGGATAGTAAGAAGAACAATCTAAAGCATAGAGATAGATGGGTAGGGAAAAAAATCATCTGGCAGTGAGCTCTCTGTGAAATCTGTTTGTACCTTAATTAATCCAGTCTTTTTGTCAAGTTCATACTTGACCTTGCTTCCTTTAGTGATCTCCACAACCTGTGGGAGACAACTAATCATTCAGCAAGCAGCAAAACTATTTCACTAGAAAATTGCAAGTCAAGAATGGGATGCAAATCAGAAGACAAGAACTTACACAGTTGAAAATCTGAGGAGCCTCCGGTCCTGCATATTTTTGAAAAATTAGTTTTGAAACATGTTTTAAATCTCAGCTTTGACGTAAATTGAATGCACATTGAATACAAATTGGCAATGTATAATATCTGAGCTACAGTACCAATTTCAAGATCATGCCAAGGATGCGCAGCTACTGATCTCCTTGACAAAGAAGAAAGAATCCTTTCATTCAAACGGGGAACTGGACGATTTTCTTGACCTTCTTCGCCATTCTCAGCCATCTTTAAATCTATATGGGATGAAAAAAGTCACCCAAACACGGTGCATGCAAGAAGTTATACAAGGTTTGAGACAAAGAAAAGACGTACCTTGATGGAGTAAATAATGTTGATGGAATAAATTGTTAAGGGTTGATGTATTTATATGAAGATTTGAAGGGAAGTAGAAGACTTGGTCAAATTTATTAGACCATTCACTTCGGTTCTTCATGAAATTTAGCACTCCATCACTTTTTTCCTACAAATTTCAAACTTCCTTATGTCTGTATTAACCACTAGATTCTCCGAAAACTAAGTTAAACGAAACACAATTTTAGAACATCTTCACCTTTTTTCCCGTTTTGTTCTTTTCTAGTTTTGTATCCTCTTTACTAATTTGGCATCCCTTTCAATTTTGGTATATATTCTACAATATATTATAATAATTCATGTAAAAAGAATGCTGTAACATAGCATTGTAAAAGAAATGTGAATAGCATCATCTATTTTATCTTGATAAAAAGGATTTAACTTTGACATGTGTCAGTTGAAAATTTCTAGCTTTTTCGTAATGCTCTTATAATTTATCATTCAATTTTTAAAATTGATATAATGATTGATAATAAAAAGCTTTTTAATTGTTACCTGCTCCCCTCTCACTAAAATATTAGTTACATAAAGGAAATTCGGGATAAAGATGTTGATTATTCAAATTTTAAAGCTTGTTTTATATAGGAAAATATGTTGTATTATGACCAGATAAAATTATAATAAGTAGTTCTATACAAACATATAATTATATCTAGTTTACCCGTAAACCAAAATAATAAAAAATATGACTAAAGTGTTGGATCTATCGAGGAAGGTAGAGGTTACTCGTGGGTTAAACATCAATAGCATTTGGATCAATTATATAACAGATCAACACCACTATTTATCCAAAACCTTAAGGCAATAAGTTAATGAGTCTTTCACCTTTATATATTACTCTACTTTCTCATTTCTATCCAATGTGAAATTTGGACTCACACTTGGATTCCCAACCTAAATTACATTTTATCTTCTTCTTTTTTACCTCTTGATGTATATATGTTAAATTACTTTTCAGTTGTGTGTATTATTACTTTTAGTTCATTTTCTTAAATAGAAAAGAAGTCATTTCATGTGTACCAAGAATAAAATTATTATCTGGAGTAGTTTTATTAATGTAAGAATTAATTGAATAGTTTTGCATTAACAATAATCATTCAAGAATAACAGCTTCTATTTTGGATGTCAATAATATCACATCCTTAAGAAGAAAATGTCAATCAATTTACATTAATGTTTAACTTAAAAAATAGAAAATACATGATTAATATGTTAATCTAATGAGTTATCAAAAGTTTGTTTCTTTATTCGAAGCTGTCATCAATTCCATTAGTTAAATCCAGCTAAGATTGAGTTGTGAGTAAAGAATTTAGTCATCCAATGAATCAGAGTCCGGTATATGCAATAAATTGAAACATTCAGAATGCACAGAGATTTTCATCTGAATGGTTATAAGACTGTTAATAGCAGATGATTAAATTTATTAAGTTACAGCTACGGAATACACTTGCTTTTGTACCTTAGTGAAGTATGTCAGTAGCAGAATATTGGATGTACAGTGGCAGGGAAGTCACAGTTCACACATAAACACGTACAATTAAGGATCTTTATCTTCTTTTTTAGACTGGCAAAACTAAACTGAGTAGGACATAAAAAGGAGGAAAAATTCAAGGGACATTCATAGAATCAGGAGACATTGATATCATCTGAAGAAGGCTTGAATTTGAGAATGTCTCTTCCAGTGCAGGTCCTTTGCTAATTCCTCCATCAAGACTTTCTTTAGTCAAGTGTACTAACTCCCTCACAACATCAACCATTCCCAACCTTCCATCAACACCAAATAAGAGGCATCTTGTGGCAAGATCAGCAATGATCTGCATTTGCTCTTGCCGATACTGTGGTTGTTCATCATAGCAAAGAAAAGGGTCAAAAATTTCTTCAAATTTTCCAGCCCTTATATGCTGCAAGGCTGAACTTGGTAAATCCAAGCGATTTGAGCCTGAGATGATTTCAAGAAGCAACACACCCATGTCATAGACATCATTTTTGCAGATGCCAAAGCCTTCGTGGTTCTTGTGTAAGTGAGAACCATAGTAAAAATTGGAGTTGAGCAGACCAAATCCTGCAATCTTGACAGAATAATCATCATCAAGGAAGATGCATGCAGATTTAAGGTTATGGTGAAATATGGGAGGAGAGTTCTCGTAGTGTAGGAATGCAAGAATGCTAGCTGTTTCTGCAGCGATAGTCAATCTCCTGTACCAATCTAAACGTAGTTGTTGTCCTTTGCTTTGATGTAAATGTTCCTCCAGAGTACCATTGGAAGGAAACTCATAAACTACTAGAGTGTTGCCAGATTCAATACAGCAACCAAGAATGCGGGCCATGTTTCTATGCACAGTAGAGGACAGAACTTCGATCTGTGACAGAACTTGAATCAAGTCTTTCTTCTCACATTGTAATTTGTGGACAGCTATGTGAGATCCATCCCTCAAAACTCCAGCGAAAATTGTCCCATTATTGGCATGCATAAGTTTTTTAACCTCTTCAAAACCTTTAGTGGCTTCCTCTAGCTCGTGGAGGCTGAACAGTCGAGTTTTACAAGCTTTGGGGATTGAAATGTTTTGATAGTAAGCCTGCTCCGTGTCAAACATCCCCGGTTTTGCTGGCCTTTTAAGAAGATAAAATAGAGCAACCAGGGAGGCAACGATCAGAACTGGGCCAATGATTCCTGCATGTTGAGTTTAGAATGCTCTTAGATTGATTGACACAAGAAATATAAGTATATAATATAACTGACCACGACTACCAGATTACATATATAGCTTAAGGAAAACGGTGAAGAATTGAAAGCATCTGGTAGTCATGAATCCTTGTTGTGACCTCTGCACAATTTGTTGAATGTGTTGTATAGTAATTTTTGAGTTGGCACACTCGAGACTTTAGGAAATTAAGTTTTATATGAATATTACCGTTCTCTATTACGTACCGGCAATGATAACAAATTTCCTCTGATCTTGTCTTTTGATGTTGCAGTCACTTCCATATGCTTCCTTTCCGTCCTTTATGCAAGCTAACAGGAATACATCAACCATAAGCAAATGTCATACTTAAACGTATACAAGGTTAACAATCTATTTACGGAAGAAAAGGGATATTACTGGGACAATTTCTACCACACCCTTCCGTGCATCACACTTTCTTTCACAAATTATAACGCACAAACGACGTAATTGCAAATATGTAATGGCATTAAAACAAGTAATATATTTTAACCCGGTTATGATGAAAACTACTCACCCTGCAAACATCCAGTTCCATTAGCAAAACCATCACCGATATATCCATTTTGACAGGCACATCTCACTCCTCCTTCGATTGATGTAGCATTGATCATGTCAGCATTCCTTGCACAAACTTGGTCAGAGGAGTTTCTGGGCAGTGCCCATTCCAACTTGACCCCCCGTTTTCCCCAAGTTGAGCCTCGCAAAACGGCCCAACTAGAAACCCCCCTGCATCCAAACTGAGAAAACACCGAAAACCCATATCCAACATGCCATACGGTATGGTCGGAGAGTGGATAGCAGCAGGCAAGGGAGCCTCCACCCCTTCCATCACAACCGGGCAAGTCAATAGTTTCACAATCTGCTTTGCAGAGAGAGGAATCCTCACAGTCATAGAGACCAATAACATTGTCCACCGAAACTCCAAAGTTGTCCTTCCCTGCAAAGCTTCTGTCAAAAGAATTCAAGTCATTGTACTGTCTACAGGATGATGAGCCAGGAAAGTCCACCAGCAGGCCATCCGGGAAGAATTCCAAGACTTTGTAGCTCACCGAGCCAATTCTGAGGAAAAGGGTAGATGAATTCGTGCAGGAGAGATGGAAAGCGGTGGAAATCGACTGACAAGAAGAGTTGACATAGAATGGAAAAGGAAGACGGAGGTCCCCGCATGTTTGAGTGCAGGAGTTTGGAGGCAAAGAGGGTTGTAAGGAAGAAGAAAATGGGAAGCACAGAAGAAGTAGAAGAAAAGTGAGGAGAAGAATAGGTGACATTGTAAGGAAGAAAAGAAGTGAGTGGAGTGAAAGTGTAGTTGGTCTGTAATTTAATGAATATGAGTGTAGTGTGTGTATGTATGTATGTTGTAAAAGTGAATGATTGATGGAATGAGAGAGAGATGAAGATGAAGAAGAAGACGTGGCGAAATCAGGGAGGTAATGGGTAGTGTGAAGGAGGCATAGAAGTTGGAGAAGGAGGAGACGATTGGTCTGAGGAATGGGGCACACTTCGTATCAGAATAATACATTGGAGCTTGTGCTGAGCGAGCGTGGCCAAGCTTGTGAGCATTTCAATCTTGTTGAATTGCACAAAGCTTAATTACGTAGCATAGACTATTGTGATCTTGCATGGGAATCGAGATTTCTTGCACAAACTCACACCAATAATCAATATACTATATACATACACACACCCATGTATCTTATTTCCTACACCTATATGTATACATACGTTAATATATTTGATTTCATGATTTTAGTAAAAAAAATAATGAAAGTTATAAGTTCAGTTTTATTTTTTTGAAGGAGAAATTTAATGAAAGTAGTACTATATTAATTGAAGGGCTATACATATTAAAATATGTATGAATTGAAATTGAAAGCAGAGGTAACTGTTTTTGTCAAAGTAGCGATTGCTTATACGTGCGTTTGTGTGTGTGTGTGTGTATGATAAAATAAAATTTAGAAGAACATGGTTTAAGGATCACGGAATGTCAGTGAATTAGATCTGTGAACAATGAATGTATGGAAAGGAATATGGATGCGTACCTTACAAAAAGAGAAAAAGATAAATAATTAATGTTGTTGGGGACCCACATAAACCTTAACCTAACCTAAACTCATCACACTGTGTTAAATGTAATGCTAGGTAACTAGAATAAATAGTTAAGCATTGCTCTTTACGTACATAACTCAGATTACATTCTATTTTTTTTGGCTATACAGAATGAATTATAGTGACTCAAAACAGCACCTCGTGTTGGTTACATCCTTTTCACAACATGTAATTATTTTCAAACATCTAATTGTCAACACATAATTATGTTGTTTTGTTTTTTTTTCCACCGTATTAACCGGCACAAATCTTTCTATATGAAGCCGAAAAAAGTAGCAGTGATTAAGGTTCCCTTGGAGTGTTAGGTGAGAAGCAATGGGTTTCTTGTTCTTTCTTTTAGACGTGTAAATCGAGTGAAAATGATCCCGATTTTTTAACCAGGGTAAACAAAGAGTAAATAATAATAATAAGAATATATAGGTATAGTAATATATTCCGTACTAATATTTAATTTTCCGGTATAATAAACTTATATATTTTCATAATGTGATAAAATTTACGTAAATTAGAAATAAGATATTTGTATACTGTGATAAGATTTAGTTGGATGAAAAATAAGATTTATTTTATAAGATTGAGTTATGTTTAAAATTATTTTTCTATTGTGATATTATAATCATGTTATAAGATTGAATTAGATTTAAGATTTTTTTTTAACACAATTAAAATATTTTTATAAAATTTGTTATTTATTAAATTTATTTGATTATTATTAAAATATTAATAAATGTTTAACCTCACATTTGAAATATATATAAAGGATGTATCGAGGATAATTTACAAATATATATATAAATAAATGAATATTTCATTTTACGAAATAATTTAATAAGATTATATTAAACTTCAAATTCATATAAAGAAAAGAAAAACGGAAAGTTTGTATGGAGACGTTGGACCATAAGAACTCCAACATGATGAGGTGGAACGATTGAATTTCTTCTCACAATTAATTAAATCAATGGATAACATAGGATTCCAACTTGCTTTAGGGTGATGTCTTGGTGATAATAATTTCAAAACGTCATTAAATTTGCGTTAAATAAATTTGTGTCTATTTAATTCCAATCATTTTTTGAATGGATTATGTAACTTTTAAGTTTATTTCAATTTTATGTTGGAGTATTTGATCATATGATCATAGATATTTTGACTTTTCTAAAAATAAAAATAAAATAGCACAAAAAAAGTATTATTAAAATTTAAATTATATTAATAACTTTAATTTTAATTTTAAATTGAATAATTAATATGTACATTATAATAGAGATATATGTTTTAATAAAATATTTGTTAATATTTTTATTTTTTTAAATTGTTGTTTTATAGAACGAGTTTTACCTAAATTCATTTAGGATACGATGAAATAGACTGCATGAAAAATAATTTAATTTAATTGTTAATCTAATCTAACTTATTATTCAGGTTTTTTTTAAATCAGGTATCTTTTGGGAGTTCTAATAAGGAAACTTCTATAACAATTTTTCAGTGATAACTTTTTTTAATTTTAGTTTTATATCACTTTGAATATAATTATAAGCTTATATGATAACATTTCTCCTTAATCTACCTCTAGATTCATTTTCACAATATTTTTTCTCATTTACTCATCTTTGTGTTTTAATAAGCCTAGAACATACATATATTGCAAAATGAGAAACACACCTTTTTTGACCTAATCTTTCTAACTTTTGATGCCTAAGTCATCTGCACCGCTCGGTTGCACTCTTGACCATGAGGGAGGTACTTGCAAAAGACACTTCAATGCTCAAATTAGGCGTAGTTTAATGAATTGTTTATCACAATTGAGTATTTGAGTTTTGGTCGAACGTACCCGGCTTTTGGTCTTGACCTTATATTTATAAGTCATCTCACGGATTCTAAACTAGCACAGATCCAATAAAATAAAAACAAGATTTGATTAGTTACTCATAAACAGCTTATCAATATCTTTAATCAAATATCTTTGCTTATTTTATCGTCTGCTAGACTATTGCCAATAATAACTTAAACGTTGACCCAATTATGGCACAACATTGTTGATGTAGTGAGTGGACCGAACAGTCATGGGTGTTAATCGTTCGGTTTATACTATATACCATACATGAAGTATTTAAATTAATTCGTTTAGAGTAACACAAATTTATTAAAAAGACTTAAAAAATCATATTTGCATGTTACTAAAATGATATAAGTTTATGTTTGCTTGGTTTAGTAGTAAATATTTATATTATACTTATTGGACCATATTAAAGAAATATAATTTTTTTCACACAATGCCACCAGATATCGACAATATGAAGACTCAAGTATAAATATATTGAGAGCTGGTGTACCATGTATGTCTTATGACATCTCGACCATCTAGGTACTTGGTCCTTATGGTTTGAACATGCAGATATGACGGTTTGGTCAAATACATATCGACCATGATTGTTTCTATGAAAAATATTGATTAAGTTAAATAATTTAAGATCTATGATAAGCTCATAGATTAATCAAAGACTAATCAAGATAATCAGTTACACTGATGACATCTCGACTATCTAGATGTATTCGGTCCTTATGGTTTGAACATGCACTATAACGGTTTGGTCAACTACATATTGACCATGATTGTTTCTATGAAAAATGTTGATTAAATTTACTAATTTAAGATCATAATTAAGGTATGGTAAGCACATAGATTAATCAAATACTAATCAAGGTAATCAACTACACATATCAAGCTCATTCAGGTAAAAAGCCCATTAACATTGTATAAATAGTAGAGTGTGCATTTAAGTAAATTGATTACATTCCATTATTACAACATTTAATAACATCTTATGCATTTGGTTGACTTGAGAGTATCTTTTATAGATACAAGTTACAACCCTTATTTGGCTTGGAGAGGACGTCTTCTTGAACATGCAGAGGTCTAGAATGTAAAGTCAAACCTAAATGTATTTGGAGTTGAAGTCTTTACAAAATATATTTAGCTTTATAAGAATATATAACAATAAAAGTTGATTCTAAGGAGTTATCATAACATGAGAAATCATTGTGTATATTTAGTCATTTACCTATTTAAGCTATATATACTTGTATATATTTAAATTCTTATTAAAACACTTACATTACACTAAAATTAAATAAGATGATTTTATACTAGTTAAACATACATTTCTTTTATAATAATAAAATTATTATTACCATCATTATTATAATAATTATAAAATTAAAATATTTTTTTAAATTTACTGAAAATAGTTTTTATTTATATTTGGATAATTTTATAATTAAGAGAATGTTTAATTTTAAAAAATCGATTAAACAAAAAAAGTTAAAGTTTTAAAAAATTATTACTTAAATAATTATTTTAATTTTAAATAACTTATTTAACGTATAAAACTGGAAAACAAATCTAACCATTATAGAGGAATCCTGGAATAGATAATTACATAAACAACTGTGCACATTATAAAATCATGCATAAAATACATGATGTTGGTCCAAATAAAATTATTAAAAATTAAGCCCAAATTGATAGCCGAACTTAAATCTGGGCCAACTTCGAACATATTCAAATTAGGAATCGGTCCACAATAAAATATATTATACATACTAGTTAAAATTTACTTATATGATTATTAGTGTATTATCTCTAAATAAAAAAAAATTGCTCGGAAATTCAAAATATTCAAATTTAAATAGTAAAAATTCTTAATTGTCTTGTTTAAGTGCATTCTTATTATATTTAATAATGTGAATAAATCTAAAATATGAAGAGACAAATTTCATCAAATAATATTTCTGTGGAAAAGTATTAGTACAATAATTTAACCTTGATGGTTGTAGGTGTTATATTAAGCATAATAGTGATAGAGAAGGAAAAAGAAAAGAAAAACTTTTATCTTTAAATGTGATATTACTACTTAATTACTTATTTAGGATATAAAATAATGAATTAGCTATTTTATTTTGTAGTTCCTCACCGTTTTGAAGATGAACACATACCTTACTCCAACATAATGAAAACCAATGCCACCAAACTTTCCATTCTTTAACACTTCATCTCTCCTTCACAAAGGAAATTACTAATTACCAATTTCACTTCCCACCATACTTAACTCGCTAATAATAACTATAATAATCCATTATCTTAATATATTTTTTTCATGCAATCTCTTAATTTCTTCTTCCATTCTTATCATATGTAAAAATATTTTGTATATAATGCAAGGATGTAGTTGTTTAAGCGAAAAAAAAAGGAAGAAAGAGGGAAATTTTGTGATTTGGCTTAAATAAAATATTTTTTCATTTAAATTGAAAAGAATAATAGAAGATTGGTTTGTAAGTTTATGTTATTAATTAATACATTTTTTTCTTTTCATTTTTTTATTAATATAAAAATATTTTTAATTTTGTTTGGACAATCCTTCCACTGTTTGTTATTTTTAAAATTTTTCTAAAATGTTTAAATTATTTTTCTGTGAGAATTCAACCACGGTTTACAATGATTTGCATATCTTATTCAACAAAACAAACTATTTTGGGTGTGGCGTTGGAGATAATAATGAAAACACTCATTCACACTTTTATCTAAGTCTCAAAACGTCATTTTTGGTTTTCATTATAAAGTTCTCTTACCAGACTGTGCGGGTGTGTGTCTGTTAAAGCCACTTCGACGTTTAAATCAGTAAATGACTGATTGGTTAGTACAATGAAGTCTTAAATTTGCAATAAATGCAATCACTTATTTTCTTACCTTACATCTCTATTTATAGATTTCAAAAAGAGTTTTTAATTAAAGTTGACCTAATCACAGCCCGATAAATATATTTACTTGTAAACATGATCAATTTGTGATATGATCGACTAATAGATATTTGACCAATCGGTTTCTCACTCTTTAGTGAATCCGTCCAGTCTACAGATGATAAATAAGGATGAAAATGTTGACCCCTAGTTAACTAGTACTCGTTAGAGAATGTTGATCATCCTGTAAATCAAAGACCCATCAATTATACATACACAAACTAAACTCTTGTGTATATAATGGTTGAGTGCAACAATGGATTTATTTTAGTTCTCTTCATTAAAAAAAATAAAGGGATACTTTTTTTTCACTTTTTTGTTAACATGTTTTTCCCCTCATCAATTTCACTTTTGTGTTGCAGCCTTTCCAAAGGAGTTTAACTTCCACTAGACTGAATATTTTTTCTTTGAGAAGAGATAGTTTAAGGGAAATTATGAATTTGATCCATGCACATAACAAATTAATATCACTTTTATTCTAAAAGTTTAAGACACACAAGGTTTATATTATTGGTTAGAAAAAAATATTTTGACACTGCAAATGTGTCATTTTCTTATTGATTCTGTATTGATGTACTCTAAATGTAACACCTCTAATTTTGGATATCACTAGATTAAACATTTTTTTTTCAATTCACTCATAAATAAAACTCTTCCAATTATAGATGGTTTCGTTCAAATTCACTCATAAATAAAACTCTTCCAATTATAGATGGTTATTACCGTCACTAAATCATATAAGAATTAAAAACAAAATCATTTAATACACAGGAGGATTTGTTAATTAAATGGATTTCATATAAAGCCGAAGATTAATTAATGTATAGAAGTCATATATTCACTTTAATTGTATAAAGATGCATAAAGCCTTGAAACTCTTTTTAGAAACAAAATACAATTCCTTTAAAGTCATATAGCTTCTTTTAAATTACATAATGAAAATACACTTTATATAATTCTCTCGGAAATTTGATCTATTAAATAGGTAAAAGCGATACTACAATAATTACATTAACAACAATATAAATTTAATGTCTTAATATTTTGAGTTAGAAATGGTTTCATGAATCTGGGATTCAATCTTTCCAAAAGCATTCTTCGTCTCCAGATGTCAGTTCACTCCTGCAACTGATATAGGCAGCAAGAGGAAAAGTATGTTTGTTGAGGTATCTATTTGTCAAACCAATCTGTGTTTCGAATATTTCGTGTTATGCAATGCTTCGGGCCTGTCATTTTCTGCCAATATCTGAACTCCATTTCTATATTCAGTTTCTCACTGAATCTTCAAAGAGGACTAACAAGGAATTTGGAGTTGCAAATCAAACAAGGATTAGAAGATTCGGAAAGGCACTAGAAGAATCCCATGAAGTGCATGTGGGAAGTGACTGAAAGATGGATTATAAATTACTTAAATGATCAATGCACAAACAGTACTTAATGTT
Source organism: Vigna umbellata (assembly GCF_029865625.1). Taxonomy (NCBI): domain Eukaryota; kingdom Viridiplantae; phylum Streptophyta; class Magnoliopsida; order Fabales; family Fabaceae; genus Vigna; species Vigna umbellata. The sequence continues at coordinate 2,715,412 of NC_142166.1, forward strand.
TGTTGTCTAAGTCTATTTTAGGGGAGTTTTTAACAGCGGTAGGAACATCATTCAAAGAAAGAAAAAGATTGTATGTGGTAATTTAATATGGTACACAGACCTACACGACCAGTTTCGTGAGCTGCAAAGAAGCAATACAGACCCTGATCAAAGGGACTTAGAAATGTTATACGCAAAACTAGACATTTTCTTCGTGTGGTTGCATGCATATATCTCAAGCATCAAGTTGAAGCTTCCCCGTTCAAGCGTATTCTCTTTGGACCTTTCTCTTCACCTTGGTTGCAGGCCGTTCCGATCATGTTTTCCTTTGCCTCTACCGAACACCTTTTGTAAGGTTTAAACCCTGTTCGACGAATCTTCAGCTTTCCTTGTCCAAGACCCATGGTTAGCAATCCCTCCTCTTCATCATTATCTTTGACAAATGACAAACTTTTCTGCAGCCCATCACAAATAGGACTGTGTTTTTTGGTTTCAAGGTCTTCATCTTTGTAGTTTTCGTTTTGCTTGTTGATGCTGTGAATCTGATTATCTGCATTTATCAAATCATGAGGAGGTGAAAAGCTTTGTGGCAACACCTCCCTGGAGAATAGCGCCTGAAAGGCAAGCCGCCCCTGAAAATAACAATGGCATGAGGAAAGAAGCAGCAGCGATAAAATACACAGACTACATTAAGACTTCATCATTGGATAGAGAGTGATACCTCTTCAGAGACCTCCTTCCAAGAATCAGTAAGGTTGCTAATGCTTCTACTACGGCGATTATTAGGCTCAGAACCTAAAAGGTTTGTATCAGGTTTGTTTGGCTCTTCCTTTTCTTTCTCATCCTTCTCTAGTATCTCAGTCTCTTCACTGCTAGAGGTTGTGTTAGAACCACACGAGGAACGGTCTACAGGTTTTCTACCGTTTATTTTGTCGGAATCGGGATTCTCGGAAATCGCTTGGTTCATCTCATCATTAGTAGCCTTTGGTGCAGTATTTACATTGGTATCTCCCTTCTTCTCAGATTCTGATGAAGAAACAGCTGGTGACTTGGAAGCTGAGTGTTGAGCTTGCAGAACTTCCGATTGTTCTGGAGGAGGATTTTCTGGCTTAACCTCTCCTTGTTGGTTTTTGTGCTGTGATAGACCGAGAGTCATGGATGGAGCTGCAGTCGCTGGTGCAGGAGGACACGCAAAGGCAGTATGAAGTGGAGTACACAAAGGAAGCAGACCATGGGCAGCCCACCATGCAGTTGCGGCAGCAACTGTAGCTGCTGTAATAGCTGTCACACTAGGAGGAGTGCACACGGGAGAATCTACGGAAGTTTCTGCATTTGCATAGGGCCAAAATGTAGCAGCAAAACTTGCAGCAGCATGGGCAGCAGGATTTTGCAGCAAGGTAGAGACAACAAGACTTGAAAACGTGGAGGACATATGAAGAAATGAATGGTAATCATCCTGATTGTGTTGTAAGAAGGGAGGACAAGGAGAAAACGATTGATGAAGAGAGGACCGTGCTGTGTTGTTTTGACTTTCACTTATGTTTGATGCAGCAGAGTTTGTGACAATCTTAGGTTGCCCATTAAACTTGTCGTCAACAACGTGCACAGCGACATGTCTCGGGTAATTCTGATTTCCTTGCATCCCATCTGTTTTCTCAGTTTGAACCAATTTCAAAGCACCAGAATTCTCCGACTTAGAGACTTTACAAGTGGCATTAGTCTCTTGTTTGTGCTCTCCGTCATCTAACTCTAACTTGTGATTTTGAAGCTCATCAGTAATAAAAGACTCATTTGTTTCATCTAGAGTTGTTACCTCTTTTATTGAGGGTATAAACTCCCTCAAGGGACTTGGATTTCTGAGCGGCAGTGATACAGATGAGGCAGGTGCTGCTTCCTGGAGAATGGTAAATATTTTTGAGCTGTTTTCGTCGTTATTTTCTTTTACAGTTGTTGGCATTTGGTCCTCCTGATAATGCTTCTAAAGGAGAAAGCATAATGATGTTATGGAAAGGGGGAAGAACAGATAGTTTTAATGGCAATGGAAATATAAAAAGAAAAATAAATATAACCTCTGGAAGTGGTTCTTTCTCCAAGTCCAGTGCAAGTTTACCATGTGAAGATGCAAATGAAAGGAGAGACTTTCCATTCTTTGGGACAGCGACAGCAGCATTGATCTTCCTGGGATAAGGATTGCTTGGTTTTCTTTTAGGCCTTGGAGGGGGTATGTCTATATCAAGAGCTTGTCCTACTGGAACACCCTTCACAAAGGCCTCTTTCTCCAACTGAAGGTAAAATTTGCAGTATTCTCAGAAAATTCTAATACCTCCAACAGTAACATTTCAATGCATTCAGTAATAAATCATAATCAAACAACTACAACCTCGAAAGAAAGCTAAGAAATCATCCGAAAATCAATCAAGTTTATTGACCTAGAATGATGTAGGAGGTTATTCCGACCAAGTCATTCAATCTAGAAAGTATAGTAACGGATCGCAAAAGTTGTATGTACTTGAAGACGTTACATGATTTACAGAAGCCACACTGCTGCTGACTTGTGCATAATTATCATTTGGATTTTACAGGAATCTTTATAATTGTATTTATTTTTAAACTTTGTTAATTTTATTATTTATTATTTATTATTATTCTTGTTTTTAAATATATCATTCAACAATTTCTCAATATCTATGAAAGATATATTTATTATTACAAATACCAATAGATACACTTGTCATGCCAAAAGTACAAAAACTTACAAGTTTTCCAAAATATATATCTCGCATTATCCACTTACTACAATTTTCAACAAGGTTATATATATATACATATATATATATATATATATATATATATATATATATATATATATATATTGTTAATTTAATCATTTCACTATGTATTCACATATTTTATTTTCAGTATAATAAAAAGTAATAAAATTTTAATTTTGATAATTTTTTAAACTCTATTAATAATTAAGATAGTTGACATGAATTTAATTTTTAATAATTGTTACAGTGTATTTATTAAAATGAAAAATTAACGTTAATATACAATTAATATTGAAGTAAAACACTAAAGGATTATAAAGATTATAAAAGATAAACTATTTACACTATTTTTTTTCTTCTTTTTTTTTCAAAATAAGGTAAGTTGATGCAAAAGAAATCCAAAGGTGATCCAAATTAGGGTGACATCCCTTATAACATTTTTGCTCATATTATTAAACCTAAAGGAATGACTACAAATTGGTATATTTTAAATTCAAATAATTATTTTAAGATTTTAAGTCTAAGTAGATTTAGATTGGATATAGATTGAACAATATTTTAGATTAAAAAAATCCAAAATTAAGGCAAATCTAAGTTAGTTTAAGTTATAAAAGATTAGATCAATTCATTTATAAGTTAAGCAAAATTGGGTTAGATTGAGTCCACTTAATACACAATTGAGTTGCATTGAACTAAAGTCATGTAAGGTTGGATAAGTCGAACAACATCAAAGTCAAGCTAGGTTAGGCTTAACTTAGGCTTGATCAAGCTATACCAAAATTAGGTTGAGTTTGGTCGAAGCCCAACCTAATGTTAGGTCATGCTTAAGTCAATTGGACTAGGTTAGACCTAGGTAAGTCTTGGTCAGGTTAGACCCAAGTCAAGTTAGATCAAGCTAGTACCATGTCAAGTTGGGCTCATGTAAGATTGGTGGGAAACTTATAAGGTGAAGGAGGTTGGATCATATCAAGTTGAGTCAAACTCAGCCCAAGTTTATAGAACCTAGGATAAGTTGAGACATGACAATTCAAGTTGAGCAGGGTCAGAGTTAAGTCGAGCTAGCCCCAAATTCATGTTAGGCTAAGTAAGCATAGGCTCAAGTCGAGTTAATACCCAACTGGCTCAAACCAATTCGAGTTGAGTCAATTTGGATCCACATTAGGTCTATTTAGGAGAGACTAATGTAAAGTTGAATTAGGACAAGTCTATTTTAGGTTAAGTCGAGTCAATCCAAATCTATGTCAAGTTAAGTGCGTCTCGATCCATGTCATGTTAAGTTGAATTAGATCAAGTCGAGTTGATAGAGATCTATGCCCACATATGTTAAAGTCAAATCTAGTAAGCTTAAATCTAGGTTAATGAAAGATTTAATCAGGCCAAAGTCTTGCAAAGTCTTATTTTTTTTTTCATTTTTAAATTAGATTTTAGCATTTCTTTTTACACGACTTTATTATTGATTTTCTGTTACGAAAGCATGTAACCACTTTTTCACTTAAGTATATATATTTTTTATTAAAACTTTGTTTTGTTTTTTGTTTTAGTTAACTTATTGATTTTTTTATTTATTGAAAAAATCTATTTACTTTTATTTAAAAAATAAAAATTTACTTATAAGTTTAAATTTAAAATAAATTTTTTATCTATTTTAATTTACATAATTTTAATAGTGTGGTCTGTTAATTAAATAATGATGTTAATTTAATGTAATTTGGAAGATATAAAACAATAAAATTGTAATCGAAAATAAATAACACTGTTGAAAATTCATATGAAGAAAATATCAAAACAAATATTTAACAAAACAAATGTTTCATAACAAAAAATAATAATTAAAACTTATGTAAAAGTTTCTAAAAATTCATTTAAAAAATTACTAAAATGAAAATTTAAAAATTAAAAGTCATGTTTCTTAACATAATTTTATAAAAAGGAAAACATGTTTGGACGTACGATTCAAATAAAAAAAATGATCACTATAAATATGATTTAAATTAAATAAATAAATAAAAAACATGTTTTTAAATATCATGTTTATCGTTAAATCTTAAATCCGATAAAAATTTTACCTGAAAATACAAGGTTTTTTTTTTTTTGTTTTAGAGTTGTAATTCCAAACATCATTTACTTAAATCACAAATTTTTAACATTTTATCTATTTACATAATATCTTAAAAATGAAAACGTGTTTGGTTTAAGCAAATAATTTTAGTTTTCATTTGCTAATTTAAAATAGGTATAAAATTATGAAAACAAGAAGAAAACACATTCCACCATTTCTTATATAATTTTTAAACAATAAAAAAATAAAAAAATAAAGTATTAATTTTGTAATTACAGTGAATATTAGAAAGGAAGATAAAAATGTTAGTTCAAATAAAAAACTCTAAACTTGTAATAATATTAAACTTCTATCATCCTTCTAATACGACTTATTGCATTAAAAGCAACAAGGGGAAGCAATTAAACAATTAACTACAAGTTAATTATTCAAATATAAACTGTATATCACAATTTACAATAAGACATCGTATTTAAACTTTAACATTTTTCATTCATATGGTTATGAAAAGTACTAGCATAAAAAGGAAATGAAAAAGGCATTTTATGCTCATATCATTATAAAATATTGATAAAAAATCTCTATAGTTATCTTGGCTTAGACAGAGGTTCGATTCATTTTTTTGGAAAACTCATGATGATTTTTGAAGTGTATTTAAATTGGTTTTGTCAATTTAGTACATATGCATGCATAATTATATCATTTGGTTTATTTTATTATAAATTGTCTTCATTTTAGATTATACTCTTTTTTTCTTTTAGTTTTTTTATTGTTTATTGTAAATAAATATTTTAAGGACCGGAATAGAAGTTATAGTGTGAAAGGAATATGAAGAAAAAAATATTAAAGTTGAAATAAATTAAATGAGAAAAGATAAGTAAAAAAATTCTCATGCTGAAGGTGGATTAAGCATTTTAGAAGAGTGATTTAAACTCAAAAGAAAACAGAATCATAAAAACATTTATTTTTGTATTTTAACAACAAGGGTTTGACCAATTAGTTGTCATTGAATATTAAGTTTTTTATGTTGTAAAATATGTTTAGTTAAATGGGTTGAGAAATGTTGTAAAAATAATCAAGTTTCATCATAATTGAGAAATTGGGTGCACTTAATTTGAAATAATTATTGATTTAATAGTTTTAGTAAATTGATCAACTTAGAGATTGGGAGGCTAGGTTTAATCATACACTCTCTAAACAATTAGGAACGAATAATTCTTAGAAAAATATTTTTTTAACAACTTTTTTTATAATAATTAGTTTGAAATTGATATTTTAAATATTCAGACCAATGAAATAATAACATATAATCTACTATTAAAAAGTTATTAAAAAAAATTGTTAACATAGTATTAATTCTTAATTAAGTAAAAAAATACTTTGAATACTAGTGTCAATTGAAATGATGAAACATATAAGAGAAAATATGAAATCTATTTACAATGCTTTATAGTAATTGAATTTGTTTATAATCCTACTTATTTTAAAACTTTGTTTATTTTTTAATCAGTCCTGGTTATTTTATTTAAAATATCTTAAACTTAATGTTTATAATTGTAATTTTGGTAAAATTTGATACATTTGATTAATTTTTTATTTGAAAAATTATCACTGTTTTTTACAGTTTTATCGAAAAGTTCAAATTATCTAGTTTTTCACCAAATTAATATTCAACAATTCTTCGATATCTATGAAAGATATATTTATTATTACAAAATACCAATACATACACTTGTCATGCCAAAAGTACAACAATTTACAAGTTTTCCAAAATATATATCTCGCATTCTCCACTTACTACAAAATTTAACAAGGTTATATATATTATTATATTAGAAAACAGATATTTGAACACACTGATACATCAAACAGTCTTGTTTGCACAATAAAAACCAATATTTTTATTCGTCGTTGTAGAATCTAATAAAGTTATTGGTTTGTAAAGTTAAAACCTTTTTTCTGAATCTTTGAGAGTGTGATAAGAGTCTAAAGAGATTTGCTAGTAAATTAATTGTTGAGATATTGTTTGGAAAAACAATTTCAAGAGTATTTAGCTTAAGTCAGTTAGTGACTTAGAAAAACAAAATTATATTTAATAGACGAACTAAATGTTGACCATTTTGTAAGAAAAAAGTAAAATAAAAATTTAAAAATTGGGTAAAAACGTAATTAATATAATATGTAACATAATTAATATTATGTTAAGTAATATGTCACTTTTTATTTATAAAATCCGGTAATTGTTAATAGTAACACTATCGCAAATACATTCTTCTTTGTTTCTCTTCTTTACCTTACCATTGTTGCCTTGCAATAAAAATATAAATAATAACATAAATAAATAATACATTTCTATTAATGACTTTTTAAACTAAATAGTTAAAAATAATAATAATAATTTTACATTATTATTTTCAAACAAATAACCTCTATTTTTACTGTATTGTTAATGTATTTCTCTTCCTTTTCTCTCTTTCACGCACTTTTCCCTCTATTTCTTTCCTCTTTATCAAAATATCAGTATATGCTTTATCAAATAGAAACAGAAAATGATGGAGAAACGTCCAGATTGTAAAACTAGGACACTAAGGAAGAGGATAGAGACTCTAGAATAACTCAATGATGTATATTCTTTTAGGTCTAGTTAAAAAATTGGAATTTTTGGGAAGATCAAAAGTTCTTGCAGTAACTTCAGTTTTTCTCTCTTTTCGGTACCAATTCCAATAATGTTTCTTGCCAAAATTAATCTTCGGGTAATTTCTACAGATTCTTTATTCTCTAGATAGCCCCACAAAGCTTTGGGATTGGGTTTAAGGTTATGGATGAGATCTATTGAAGGATTTCTATCGATTGACAACTACATGCAATCTCAACCATAAAATTGGTATAAATTTGCCCACGGTATGACCCTAAATTTGAGCTAAAAGCAGCTAGAGAATGAACACTTCTCTAAGTGGATTCAGTATTCACCGTCACTGCCCTGGGTTAACAACATTAATATCCCAAAAACCTTTTTACCAAATTATAGTTTATCCTTTTGTCCATTCTTTCTACGATTGGTAAAGGAAATCTCATTCAGCTAAACTAATATTGTTAAAGATCTCTATACAAATCGTATGTTGATAGAAGTATCAGGTTCTAAAAATATACCTCTATCTGTCGTACTTGTCATTGCTTTTATCTCTGGTTGCATTCTATATCCTACAAATGGCACAAAGAGTAGTGCAATTGAACGAAAAAAAGGGGACTGGTTTGACCAAGCAATCAGACAGATTACTTAGCCAAACCAGTCCCCCTTGTCCTTTTAACACTTTTATCTTCTTTAAAATCAATTTGTTGCCATATATCTTCATTGCGTTTGTGTACTCTATCAAATCATCGAATCCCTCGTTTCTTCAACGCACACACCGATAAAAGGGTTCGGCATGAAAACTCTATTCCAAATAGTTGCAAACTTGAACTTAATATAGAAACCATAGATGCATAAAAAAATACACCTGAATGCCTGAGACTGAGGTTATATCTTTAACATTCTCTTCAACTAAGCTAAAATGTTTTAGTACATTTTATCATCAATAATTGCAGGCCATGTCCTATATTGTTCATAGTAAAGGCTATAGTAAACGCTACAAAAAATGCAAAAGGGTTCACTCTTGTCAGTGATCCAGTTGGTAATTTGTTATGATATTTATTACAGTTAAACCTTGATCGTTGGATTACATAAAGGCTAAGCCTTAAGCCTTGTTTAATCTAGTTTTTAATGCGCTCAACAAAAAATGATCTCTAATTGCATGTTTTTGCAGAGAATATAGTTTTTATTAAAAAATCAAGAGAAGTACTTAACTATCAGAAGCTGTTAGCTAAGTTTGGTGACAATTTTTATTGTTTTGCTATACTTAGATATATTGGTATCGCACAAATTGAGGAACGGATGAAAGAAGGCCACAAGAAGAGTATATTTCTTTCTCAAAAAGTGTATCCTGGATTTTCTTTTTATGTCGAAAGTAACATCTACTGAGGGAGCCAACCACGTGACACCTAATTGTTTCTAAAGTGAAAAATTCAGCGGATGATGGTGACGAATGAAATAAGCTGGTTGGTAAAGGTTATCTCAGACTTACCTTTCTCTATGCATGTGCTCAGCGAGTTCATGTCTTTTCCAGGGGACACTCAATTGGGATAGCCAAAGGAGTCTTCTAGGCAAGGCATAAGCCATGATATAGTGCTATATACGCATCGGACGGGTTTTCCACACAAGTGTTTTGTGTGATGTTATTTAAAAACAAAATTCTGAGAGCTTAAAATCAACCAGTTAAGATGCAGAACCATTTTGTTCCATTGAATGGGAATTTCATGAATAAAAAAAAATACCAAATTGAATAACAAATCAGCATCAAATCAAACGAAGCATAAATTCTAATTATAGGACCACAATGTATAATCCAAGGAATGAAGGTACGGATTTACCTTTGAAAAGAATTTCTGAGCGTGACTTCTGATTTGCACAGCAGTCTTTGTTCCTATGTGCTCTGCACAATAAAAGTAGAACATCAAAAAGCGGACAGTAGTCCTATATAAAAATTCAATAAAACAGATAGAGCAATTTGTGTCCTTTCTTATTAAGATATTTCAAAATGGAATTTATGCTATATATATGTGTGTGTGTGTACACACACATATATATAAGTGTTGATGGTGAACAAAATATTGCCTTCTATGCGCTGCCATGCTCGCCCGTATAGCTTTAAGGCTTCCAGAAATCTATTATGTTCCTCCTCGGTCCATCTTTCTCTTTGCTTTGTGATAGTATATGGTTTTCGTGTCTGCAATTGCCAAGTAGCCACTCAGATAATAATATGAATTAATTGATATTTTAGTTTCTACAGTTGTTTCCAGTTTACACTTTTCGCACTTGCAGAAAAATTGTAGGCTTTAATTTCTGTAACATAATATTTTTATTATGTTATCGGTGCAAAGTATTTATTAGTTTTTTGTTCAATAATAATAAGGTTTAACTGATGTTTTAACCTCTACTGTTCCTTCAAGTTTACAATTTTCTCTGAATACCAAAAAACTACATAAGTGTTAGCTCCTACACATGCATCCATCAGCTTTCCTAATGATTAATTTTTGCAAGGAGCTTAACTAGCTACTTTTAATGGTTTCCAGCTATAGATTTTTCATTTACAAGATATAAAATCGTAACATTATTCAAACGATGGGAGACAGTTCTACTCAGACCAACATAATGTTGGTCTGTACACAAAATTAAGTGAAGCTTTTGATCCGGTAGTTAAGATAACATCGTTGACTGTGCTATTGTTAAAACCACGACAAATTGTTTAGACATATATAGTAAAATTGATACAGAATTTCCTAGCAATGTAAAATCGCAATATTTTTGGTCTGACAGTTTTATGTAGGCAGAACACTTTTTTGGCGATTTTGACAATTCAACTGTCAACTGTAAAAAAAGGAACCATTGTAATGTAAACTGTCAAAAAGAAGAACAATTCACGGTAGTGAACAAAATATAACTTAAAAAGGAAGACGCGTAACGAACAGGGGCAACTATAGGGTCCAGACCAAAATATCAGTTAAACTACTACTAATAGTAACAACAACAATAATAATAACAGCTTTGTTATTTCCTTTTTGAGGAATCATTGTTTCCCGTTAGTATAGGACAATAAACTTGACTTACCTTAATAACGACTTCTTCTCCAGAGGAGTAGGCGTCCATTAGAGGACGTGTGCAGCTAGCGCTGCTTCAGATCTTCCCTGACGAGGAGTGGGTAAAAGGAATATCTCCTTTCGTTTTTTGTGACATGGAACACAGGAAATGGTAAAGCCCTGGTGAAAGTAAGCAGAAGCTGATGACAAGGCGATGCTACTGCAAAACAAACACAAAGCAAAAACAATAGGTAGAGATCCGTCTCTGTTTCGTATCAGATATAATATCTATAAATAAGTATTCCAACTCACAAGCCACACGCAGGATAATAGAGATTAGAAATGACATGAAAAAAGCAGAAAAGGGTTCAATAAATTTTAAGAATCCACCGCAACAGAGAGAGACGCTTCTCCGAAAGAAGAATAAAAGAAAATTCTTTAATCAGTCCTCACCAAAAAGAACTCCACAGCGCCAAAACCTTTCAAACGTGGAAACAACTACAATTAGTATATCACAGGAACACTTCCATCTTGCACGTTCTAACTCATAATTTCACTTCAAAATTACAATCTGTCACTGTGGATAAATAAATAAATAAATACACTACTCCTATTTAGTTGCCGAGAACAATTAATCACAGAGCATAGCAAGCAGATGGTTAACTCACGCAAATCCGGAAAGTAGTTCACTCAGTGAAGTACTTAGAGATGCATAATCAATCGTTTTACAATTTCCGGTGATTAAATTTTCTCGGTAACCAAAAATAGGGGAAACTGAATCCTTTTGGAAGAGAATAAAGAGAGGAGGTGAAAAGTACCTTGAAAAAGAGCCATGGGTGTGACAGGAGCGATCATGCATGTGAAGAAGAAATGGATTTCACCGGACACTCGCCGGAGGACTCATTTGCGGCAATGGCGAATCCGACTCTTAAGGATCAGAGGAAGAATTGAATTGGAAGAGAAAAGAAGATTAGGAAACAGTAGGAAAAGAAGAAGAAGAAGAAGAATTAGGGAGCGACTCAACTACAACGAACCAGAAGCATCCACACGAACTGTCGAACAGTGAGAAGCAATCTCAGCCACTAGAATTTCCCCAGGATTTTTATTTTTTTTTTAATAAAAAAGAAGTAGTCGTTTTAATTTGAGGCTGCTAAGGTGCGGAAGAGCAAAACTGTAGGGATGACGACAAGTGGCATGAATTTAGTGGCTGGTGGAGGTAACACACATCCTTGCACTTTTCCTAATTTCTTTTTTTACTCCTTTTCAATTTCTTTATTATTGTTTTTTGGGGCCTTTTTCCCCAGACTCAAATCTCATCCACAAACTCTAACGCCATAGTTTTCAGTCCGTAAAAGCGTCGCCAGCTGTCACATGTGGGCCCTCCAGTTGCGTGGCAATGGCTTCTTTCAGTCACCGGCACACGGAGGGGCTCGCTCCTTCCGTTTTCTTCTGCCCACGTGGCTCAATCAACACCACCACCTTCGCCGGAGTAAAAATGGCAACTATTTGGATTAATAGTATCTATTCATTATCACACTGCAATAAAAAATATTATCTGTTATCCATCTTTTATCCATCAAATACCAGCTTAAAAAATATTTGTTAATTTTAAACAATTCATATGTATCCCACAAATATTTTTAAAAATTATATTCTATAAATTTTTAATACAAAATTACAAAAAAAAAATAAAAAATATATTATAAATTAAATTTTAAATTTAATCTAATAAAATATAAATTAAATTTTAATCTGATAAAATATAAGTTAAATTTCAATTTTAATTATTTGAAATAATAAATATCTATGATACTCATACCTAAATTATTTATAAATACATATTAAAATATTTATTATGTATTATTTAAGTGTAATAAATATTTATGAATACTTAATTATAAATTTTATCTGTAAATACCCACATTTCTATGTTTGGCACTCTTATATTCATGCCAACACTATTTTCTTTTGCAATTTTAACCTTTTTTTTCATACATTGTGTTTCTAAAAATTAACTTTTAAAATACTAACTATAAACATGACTCAATTAAAAGTTTAGGGAAATATTTTTAAAGAGAAAACTAACTTGATGATATAATAACTTTGAGAAAAAAATTGTTTGGTTTAGCATTTTTGTGGCACAGGAGATGCCATGTGGCATCTAAAAAAGGAGGCAGACAGAGTCCTAAGTTTTCTTGTGTTCTTTTGGTGGATGTTTGTAATCTAAATTGCGTCTTCGATCTGAACCCACAAGATCTGTTCACAAGATACGATGCAAGAAAAAGGAATATGTGAAAGAAAATAGATTAAAAATGGTTAATTAAATCTGAAAAAAAAAAGGAAAGTTATAGTTAAACAGAGATTAGATAGAAGAGAACGGGATTATTAGATGCTTATTTTAAGGATTCTTCAAACAAAATTAAACTAAATCAAATTACAACCAAGCAAACTAAGTTGCATTTAAAAAGAAAATTGAATCGTTTTAAATAAAACAGCTAAAATAAATTCTTTCTTTTTTCAATTTGAATTATCTTGAAATTGAACCACTAAAATTAATTGAATTAAATTTATGATGTTGAAAATGTATTTTAAGTTATTTGAGTAGTTCGTAGGAGTTATAAGCCCGAACACTATGTAAATCCCTTACATGACTAAAATCAGTAATATCTGTTTCTTTTTTCAGAAATAGTTCTAAAGTGCTATATTTATGTTTCTTTTTTCTTAGGTTTAATGTCTCGGTAGGTCCCTATTTTCGGCGTGAATCTCAAATAGGTCCCTTTTCTTTTCGGCGTCTCAATTGGGTCCCCATTTTTGTAAAATTGTAACAATTAGGGGTCTGCCGTCAAATTGGACAAACGGCCGTTTAATTGTTTCTTACGTGGCATGAACAGTGTTTTCAGTAATGACACGTGGCATGATTCCCATCTGACACGTAAGAAACAATTAAACGGCCGTTTGTCCAATTTGACGGCAGACCCCTAATTGTTACAATTTTACAAAAATGGGGACCCAATTGAGACGCCGAAAAGAAAAGGGACCTATTTGAGATTCACGCCGAAAATAGGGACCTACCGAGACATTAAACCTTTTTCTTACTATAATAATTATAAAATAGTATAATAATTTACAAAGTGCTATAATAGTTATTGAAATGAAAAATAATATTAAAGAGTAGTTTTCATAAAAGATAATTATAAACAAAATTATAATTTTATTATAAGTAATTCTCTATTGTGTGAATAATTGTTTTTATTATGAGTTGTTATTTAAAATAATACTGAAAGAGTAAAATTATAATATATGTATACAGAAAAAGTAGTTTAACGGAAAATCCATTATATTAATGTTATTAATAAAACCTAGTCACCTAACTTCCAAAATAAATAGAAGTTAGAATAAATTGTTTAGACGTTTATATTTTGTTTCAATATTTAAATAAATATCGATATGTAAATCTCAGCTCTTTATATTTTGAATAATGATTTTAGATAATGATACTTACTAATATTTTTTTTACAACATTTTAATATTATCTATGTGACATTATATGATTGGTTTGTGTTAGTGTTTATAATAATTATTATTATTAATTGTGAAATAATTTTGGATCAATTAGATTAAAATGTTATTATCCTTGTATTTTAGAAGGAAATAATTGATAAATTATGTTTCTAAAAACCTTTTTAACTTTTATTATATTTGGAAAACCACATTGCAACTCGAGTCCGACGATATTCTATTTTTAATTATCGTATTAAAGAAAGCTGATTTACTTACGTTTTTGAATACATGAGTAATTTTTTCTATTTAAATTTAAAAATACACTAACTCACCTCTTTTACGGGGAGCGATTTTAGGTTCAGTAAGAGAGATATTAAAACGTATTATAATTGTAACTAATATTAAATGTATAAATTAAAACATTAAGTACTTAGTTATTTATTTATTAAATTTTGGATTTTTAATATTTTATTCTTTTTCATCTCGTCTCTAATTTTTTTATACCAACTTCTTTTTTCAATCATATAGTTCATATAAGATAGTAAATAAGTGAAGATTATTTTTAATATGTCAGAATTTTAGTTAAAGTGTGTTTTATTTTGCTTTTCTCGTATCTCCAAGTCTTTTCTATTTAAATTATTTAAAAAAAATGTTTTGTTTTTAAACTAAGCTATGAAAATATCTAAAATATCCTTTGTAGCAAATTACTATTTTTCATAGAATAAATAAAGTTTCACACTAAACTATAATATAAATTTCATGTGTCATTGTTGGAGTGATGTTTTATATTACTCTTGTAAATTATAAAGACGATATAGGTACAATGAAACACGACTTTTAAAATAGTTTGCAGAAGAAAAACATATATAACATATGACTTTATATTATATTAAGTACATAGTAATATGTTTGATTTAGTAATTAGAACAATATAAGAACATGGTAGGACTTAGTAAGATGAAATGATTAACTATGTTGAAATAAAACTTATGTTGGATTGATGTTGATAATTAGCATGAATGGGAATTTAATGTGGTTCTGGTGAATTAGTATATCACTAGGTTACTTAGAGATTATTTAGGAGTTTAGAATAGTCACTTTTAAGTATATTCTAGTTAGTTTTATTTTTGCATTTTAAAATTGTCAAAACATGTGGAAATTGAATTCGAGTATGTATAGTTGATTTATGCTAGAAATTTATGATTTTGATTTGAAATTACATGTATAACGGTTGTGTTTTTGACAGATTGTCAAGTTGATAAACTACATCTTGATATTATGAATATTATGATATAAGTGTTGTTTATTTCAATTATATGTTGTAATAAAACGAGGTTATGAAACATCTTACACTATTTTAAAATAATGTACATTTGATCAATTTAATTCGTTAGGTGAGTCCATGAAAATTATAATAATTAAAAAATACATATTTAACGTGGTTTGTTAATATTTATTTTAAAAATTATATAAAATAATTATTGTAACATCCCAGATTATATAGAATCATATAACATAGTAAGTCTACATTTATATATGAGAATAGTTAGAGTAGACTCTAAATAAAGTTTTAAGCTTACAGTCATCCCAAATTGAGTCCTAATTTAAAACTTAAACATAATAGAGTATTTCAAAAGATAAGGAATAACTGATAGAATCCTAAGGAGACTAAGCAGCAACATCATCTTCTTCCAAAGCCTGCTCCAGAGGCACCTCATCCATCTCTACTCACATCCAAGTGGATGATCATTGCAAAAGAAAGCATACCCAAGTAAACACAAACACACAAGCAAGGGTGAGCTAGATATAAAAATCATGTTATAGCAGTCACAGGCAATATGCAAGCAAAGACAGGTACAATACACTACACCCACATGAATTGTTGCACTTAAACTTGACTCGTCCGGACTTAGAATGATTGCCGAACTATGGCGGGTCGTGCACTCGTGGTGGCCTCTACTGCTTTGCAAAGTCATTGCCAATGGCTTTCACCCTACCACACTCACGAGGTTAGTCCGTTATCACTCACCTTGGGCCATACTGGAAGCACCCAAGACTAGGACCTCCTGCTACTACTCACGACATGATTCAATCCTCTCTACTTGAGAATGATTGACCATTGTAGTTTCAGGATAACCCCCAAGACTGAGCTACCATGCAAATCATTATAAACACTAAGGGCACCACCATGAATATTCTCCATGAAGATCATGGAATTACGTCCAATAATATGGGGCACCACCATGTAACCTCCTTTTGAGATCCATGAAATTACGTCCAATAACATAAGACACCACCATGTAACCTCCTTTAAGATCCATGGAATTACGTCTATCAACCATATTGTCACTTTGAAACTTAACTCTAGACATGAACATCCAAATATCATAATATTATCACATTGAATCCAAACATATAACCTCACCGATCATACAATATCATAGATACTTTTACACCATTCTAATAATCAAAACACATTTCAAGGTTATCATAAAACAGGAATGAAAAGAATAAAAACAGGTTTTGGGCAAGTCGCCCAGCGCACCAAACTCGTTGTGCGAATAATAAAAACAGTGGGTTTTACTCACTCACATTCGCTCAGTGCACTAAGCCTGTGCGCTATGCTAAACTCCATTCGCACAACGCACCAAGTCTGTGCGCTATGCTAAACTGAAAATTCTGCTACACATTATCAGACCTTAAACTCTCGCATAGCGCCCCAAATTCGCTATTCGAATTAATTGACATTAAACCCAGATCACTACCAGTCGCATAGCGACTAGATTCGCAAAGTGAATCACCAGACAAAGAGTGACCCTCTTCAGTCTCTCGCACAGCACACCAACTCGCTATGCGAATGACTAAACAAAGAGCACCTCGTTGCGAGGACTCGCTGAGCGAATGTTTTCGCACAGCGAGTCTGCATAATCTGCAGAACGAGAATCTTGCAGAATTATGCAACTCACACTCCATTTTCCAATTCTAACCAGTTTCCCCAACTTCTAACACCCCTAGATTATGCTTTATACCTAATTAAACTTATCTAGATGATTATAACCTTTCCTACTACAATTCTAAAGTGATTTAGATTCAAATTCTATTCTAGAACAACAAAATCAACAACTTAGGGACCCAAATCCAATTCTACTACTTTGAACCTATTTTAGACTAGTTTAAAGTTCCTAACAAGTCAAAATAGACCTATCTGAGCTACCCAACTGCCCAGTTGCACTCAAGACCTCCAATACCCAAAATCACCACCTCACTTCCTCTTAAAGTGACCTAAAACCCTTACCGAATACCAATTTTTCCATCCATTCACTGTTACAACATATCCCTCAGCCCAAACACATCAACATAGAAATTACAGAAATGAGATACATCCAAAATAGTATACACACATTGCACTGTTCCATAGTCATACAATCCAGCACATGCAAATAAATCTTCTCAATCAAAGCACAACATCAACAGCATAATAGTACAAAAATCCATATACATACACCACATGCAACCAATTTAAAAACGTATTCTAGCTCCCCTTACCTTGGAGTTGAGCAGTACAATCCACTAGAATGCTCTAACAGTGCCTCACACAGCAAGGACCCGACCAAACCCCGCTGAAGAAGGAAAATCTAATTGGATGGTTGCGAAGCTCACTGCGCCGCGGTCACTTGAGCACCACCTAATCCAACATGCAATAGCTGAATGTGAGGGAATGATAGGTAGAAGGCAGAGCAAGGTTAGAGAAAATAAGAGTTCTAGAGAGAGAAGGGAAAGTTGGCTAATGAACTCAGATTTTGAAAGGTCCCTTTTAAGGTCATAATGTCCTTAGTTTTACGGGTCTGGCTGCCTCAACCTAAGGCCTAATAACCCTACATTTTCAGGCCCTTACAATTATTATAATATAAATAGGTTATTTCGTAAACAAATTTATTAAAAATATATCATTTATTATGTGTGAGATTTATTTTATATACAATAAATTTAAAGATATTTTCTAACAACTAGAAATATAAATATAATTTAATAGTCAAGATCACTTAAATTTTTTTAAAGAGTATATAGGATTTAAAGAAGTTTTTTAATAAACATGAATAGAAATGTATGAAAAATATATTTAATATTCTACTATTATTAAAAGATCATTTGAAATCTCTAAAGAGTATCTAGAGTTTTAAGGATGAGAATAAAATTTATAAATATACATACTAAACGAGTGATTGTATATTATACTTGGGTAACAAAAAGTGCGACTGAGTAGATTTAAAGAAAAAGTAATAGTAAGATTCAACATAGAAAAAAAAAATAAAGGTTGAGTTTTGAAGTGGAAGAATGAAGAAGTGAACATAAAAATGTAGGAGAGTCTACATCTTTTTGTGTTGTGTTATGTTAAACTTTTGGTCGATAAGGTTGTGTTGTTTGAGATGATATATTTCACTTTTTGTCGAAGAGACTCCATGTAAAGTGATATATTTCATTTTTAGCAAAGAAGTTACTGTTTTCAAATTTGATTGGAGAAGCTACCCTTGAGGATGTTGTGTGTGCATTTGTGTGAAAAGAATTTACTTATATTTTGTTTTATTACTTTATTAGAGGAAATGATTATTGAAAAAGTTTTATTTTTTTAAGAAAAAGTTTTGCTTTAAATGAAGATGCACAAAACTAAAGAGAGTGATCGAAATAATCTTTTAGTCTTAATTTTTTCCTTTTTTTAATAAAATCTATGTTGTGCACTTGTTGAGCAATACCGACAACTTGAATTTGTCTATGTTTTCGTTCAACCTTACCTTCGTAAACCTGCAACATTTTCCAATGAAATACATAAATCAGATGCAAATTAGTTCAGGGAATTTATGTAGAAAAAAAAAAACAATTTACAAGCACCATTTGATATACAATTTATATGCTGTTTTGAAATTCATGTAGAATGCTCAATTCTCTTGGTATTTTGGTGACTATAAAGTATATTTTTTTATGTTTGGTCCCTCTGATCACCGAAGCTAATGCATGACACAAAAATCATTGTCAAACAAATAAGGTAAACCACAAATTGAGGTTTGAGATTATCTGTGTAATATCAACTATGGTAAGGCTATGGCTAAAGCTAGGAGGAAGTATAAAATTTGAAATATTTTTCTTTTATAATATTTTAATATTATTTATGTATTATTGATTGGTTCATATTGATGTTTATAATAATTATTATTGATTATAAAATAATTTTGAATTAATTATATAATGACAAATAGATAATATTAAAATATTATAAAAAAATATTATCAAAATATATTATCCTTATATAACTAACCTTGAACATTGCTCCATACTCATTTCTGATCCTCGATATCTTTGAGCCACACAGGCCAATCAACCCACCAACCATATACTTCTTCTGCTTTGAATAACTAAGGTCAAGACCATAAACCCTGTTTTGTTTGATTCCAACGTTATATACAAAGATTTCTCATTTTCCATAGAGTAAAAATTGCAAACACTTAGTTTCCATCAACTTATAGTACGATGATGTTTTCTAAAACTTTATTTTTCTTATAAAGCAAATAATGAAATGAAATAAATAAATTTTCAGGATGATAATAAATAAATTGGCAGCGGAGGAGGAGAAGGAAGGTACAATTGGTTCCTTGATGATCCTTTGAAAGTACTTTGAAAGTTTGGCTGAATAGGATTATTTAGGTGTATCTCAAAACTTTGGGGCCCATGTTCCCACTAACCATCATGATCACCACCATTTACTGCATTAGGCTGATCACAAAAGGACAAGATTAAAAAAATATATTTTGACACATTTTTTACCACATACATATATTTATTATTTTTTCATTCATTCATTCATTATTTATTTATTATTATACTGATATATTCTAAATTTAATAATATATATATATATATATATATATATATATATATTAAGTTAAAATAATCTATATAAAAATATAATTGTCCAAAAATTAAGAAGTTAACTAAACTAAACTTAAAAAAAGAAAAAACTAATCATCCAAACTGAAGTCAGACAAATATTATTATTATTTTTAATAATTTATTATATTTTATATATAGCTACCATTATTAATATTATTATTATTTTAAAAAAGAAATATTTTAATTTGTAAAAAATATCTTTTGTAAAGAAGCTCTCAAAAGAGCAAGAAAGAGAGGATGAAACGTCTCTATCTATCTTGAGATAAATCATTTTACTGCAGAGTGGAAAAACAAGGACGAAGAAGAATAAAAGCAGCGTGTGCAGTTTAAAGTGTAAAAGCTAGTGAGAGATTGCAGGTTGAAGTGGAGATGGAAAACTTTCCAAAGTCAATGCCGAACGGCGAAGAGAAGAAGAAGGAAGCAGAAGGAAGAGAAGATGAAGAAAGCTTCTCGCGTGCCATGCAGCTTGTGAGCTCCGTGGTGCTACCGATGGCACTGCAATCGGCGACGGAGCTGGGTGTGTTTGAGGTGCTGAAAGAAGCGGGTGAAGGTGCTAAGCTCTCTGCAAAGGACATAGCATCCAAGATTTCCTGCACCAACCCAGAAGCAGCCTCAATGCTAGATCGTCTCCTCATTCTTCTTTCCTCTCACTCCATTCTTCACTCTTCTCTCGTTTCCGACAACCTTGTCCCTCCCACCTTTCACAGGCTCTACTCCATCACTCCCCTCGCCACATTCTTTGCTCGCAATTCTGATGGGGTTTCCTTGGGACCCTTGATGGCCTTGCTCCAAGACAAAATCTTCCTACACAGCTGGTTAAACTCTCTCTCTCTCTCTCTCTCTCTCTCTCTCTCTCTCTCTCTCTCTCTCTAAACTATCATTATCATTTTATCTCCTTTTCATCACAAACGATTTACACAAGGGATCCCCTTTTAGCTTAAACGATTTAGACAGGAAGGAGAAAGAGATTTTACTATTCAAACTTCTCCAATTCTGAACCTTGGCAATTTTCAAACTTTTCTTTCTTCGATTCAATTAACAATGAAGATGGAAAATTGGTCGCACAAACTTGTGACCAGTTCTTTTTTGTTATTGAAGGTTGTGGAAGGGGGTAATGGTTTCTGCATAATCATCTAATTTGAGTGAAGTTTTGTCTTTTTTATGGTAAAATCGGTGTAGCTATGATTAGTAATTAATAATCATTATCAATTATTATGGCTGTGTGGAATTTTTGGTCGTTGCTCATGAACTTACAAAGTATTTGGACAAATTACGCTGTTAGATACATGTCATTTTCATTCCTTCATGTCCACTTCATTCATTTTCTCTCTTGCTAATCATATGGAGGCAACAGCTCAAGTTCAAACTCAATGCTGGTGATAAGTGTTTCAATTAAAATAAAAGAATAAAACCGCACTACTGAGTCAAAAACACGGTTTGGTATATCAGTATAATGATTGTATGTGAAATGACTGTGTTTTAACAATCTCAGGACTGAGCTGAAAGATGCAATTCGGGAGGGGGGTATTCCATTCAACAGGGTCTATGGCACCCATGCTTTTGAGTATCCAAGGTTGGACTCAAGGTTCAATAAAGTTTTCAACACAGCAATGATTAATCACACCACTTTGGTGATGAAGAGGGTTCTGGAATCCTACAAAGGTTTTGACGGCATAAAAAGGCTGGTGGATGTTGGTGGTGGTCTTGGGATCAACATTAACTTGATCACTTCAAAATACCCTCATATCCATGGCGTCAATTTCGACTTGCCTCACGTCATTCAAGATGCTCCTTCCTATCCTGGTATTATCCTTACACGTTCTAACCCTGTGGTTGTGGAAAGTTCAAAAAAACAAAAAAGTTCTTTTCCACCTTTTAAACAGTAATTTGCTAAAATTTGAGTTTTACCATTCGATAACATAAATAGTGTCACTGCCTACTTTCTTTGTCAATTAACATTAGTGTCTAGTTTCTCTAAGGCTATATGAGCTGTGCACTGTTAAAGACGTTCGGTTTTAATAGCTAAAGCTACCTAATATTGCAGGAGTGGAACACGTTGGGGGAGATATGTTTGAAAATGTGCCTAAAGGAGACGCCACATTTATGAAGGTAAGTGTAGTGTTTTGGTTGGGTGGTGATGGTGGATGATAGCAAGACAAACTAGCTATAAAGTAGTAGTATTTGGTTTTAAAGGAGACAGGAATTATCGTTTTATGAAACATCTTTTTGACTTTAGTTTAAACTTTTAAACTTTTCATTCAAACTTTTTTTGGCTTTTATTAATACAAACTTTAAACGTGTTTCTCATCTTCAATTCTTACGTGCAGTGCCTGGTCGTTGTCGTATTTTTTCCCAATTTCAACTTTAAAGTAGACTCTTAGTCATAGAATTATTCTTGCAGAAAACATTGTTGTAAGGCTAGAAGTTTGTTTAGGTATTGTTGAAGACAGAACTTTATGGAAAATGATGTATGAGTTGTTGTACCAACCTCATTCATTGAGATTTGACAATATGTGAATTGTGCAGTGGATACTTCATGATTGGAGTGATGAACAGTGTGTGAAGCTGTTGAAGAACTGCTATGATGCAATTCCTGATGATGGAAAGGTGATAGTAGTGGAAGCAGTTCTTCCAAAAACACCAGAGACTAATGATGCTTATAAGGTAGTTTCACAAATGGATGTTTTGATGATGACTCAAAACCCGGGAGGGAAAGAGCGATGTGAACAAGAGTTCATGGATTTGGCTACTGCAGCTGGATTTAGTGGCATCAGATATGAATGTCATGTCAACCTTTTCTGGGTTATGGAGTTCTTCAAGTAGATCACACCATATGCTACGTTATATGCCTCTGCTTCCTCTGCTCTACTTCTAATTGTCCTTTTTTGCGTTACATGTTTGCTTTTATGCATTTTAAATTAACAGAACAAAGCTCGTGTTCTGTAACATAGCATATTATAAGCAAATTTCAAATTATTAGCTATTTGAGAGTCAATGTAGTCATTAGTATCCTTAAAAAATAATTATTAGCTATTTGGAAAGAGTTTGAATACTTATTTTTTGAAATTATATTTTTTATCAAGCCCATTAAAATTGGACAGACAATACATAATAATTCTTCTGTTTTGGAATTGGTGTTTGACGATAAAATTTGACGTGTGTTGAGTAAGAGAAGACATTTTATAGAATTAAAACATGACCAATTGAAATCACAAAGTTTTCGTATATAAGTAAACCAAATGGTGCGCACAAGTTTGTCTAACATAAACAAATATTATACATACACATGCTATCAACCTGCAAAGCTTACGATTGCACTACTACCTCATGAATTCTATCTTTTCGCTACTGCACATGTTCTTTCTATACATGGAGGGAACTTTCTCTTTTAGGTCTGGCTGGGAATGTATATTTTATAATGTGATTGCTTTTACCTGCAGGAATGGTCTTGGAAAAACTTGTTTATTCTTGGTTTAAATACTTCTTTTCTAATTTCATTAACTTTGTTTAATACGAGACTTATTTTGATTAGATAGTTCAATGTGATTCCTATTTTAATAAATTATATTTAATTTGATCATTTTTTTAATGATATTGTCTAAATTATTAACTAAAGATGAACAATATATCACTTGTCAATTTGTCATTTTTTAATTATTTTTAAATTTTTTTTTCTTAATTTAAGGAAATTGTCATGTGTCAAGTCAATAGTGTGTTACATGACAATGTCAGTGTCACGTGTTAAGTCAGTATCAATATCACGTGTCAAATCAATATGATTGCCAAATAGTACGAATGTGATGTTACCTATTGAAGTAGGCGAACCTTTTTTTAAAAGGCAAATACGAGATATGAACCTTACTAACGAGCAGTTAAGAGCAAAGTTTGGCAATTTAGACAAACAAAGGGAGGTAGCTGCTATATGTGAAAGCATCCATGTGAGTGGTGGTGCAAGGGTATAATAGCAAAGTCATCATCTTCTACTACATCACTATTGATCTTGTCTATGTACTTACGCAAATCATTTATTGTCCTAGGAGTGCTCTTTAAATGCAACTTTAAGTTTGTTCCTAACACACAACTTATGATCATCAAACTTCACTATGATTATTCCGTAACTATATTTTAATGAATCACTTGCATTAAAATCAATATTATAACTAGCTAAAACCTTAGATCTATTCTTATCATATAAAAGCGGGAGGAAAATTAGTTAAACCACAACTTAAAACTAGTTCATAATCTATCCCAAGCTAGTGAAATAAGACGAGTAATCAATTCATCCAATAACAAGCATAGACTAATTCACAGACAAATTGATAAAAGCATAGATAAATATTCAAGAAGTACAAGTATAGATAATTAAAATTGATTACATCTAATCTTGAAACAAGAAAGTTCAACTACTCATAAAATATTACAATGCAAACCTAGTTCCATCTAGACATAAGATTTACAATGAAAGCAAATCTCTCGAGCCTCTTACACTGCATTCCTACTTTGCTACTATATATTTAATCATTCACTCAATGCATAAAATGAGGACATGAGGTATGTATTTATAAACTGTCAAAGGTGCTCAGCTCCAATTTTAGTATTCAACCGCAAAAGTTTCATTCTATATCTTTTCAAACGACCTTTCTTAGAACTTAAGCGCATATTTTAGACTCGAGCTATAAAAGTCACATTTCATATCTTTTCAAATGTAAATGTTTGAGGTTTCCAACTCATGAAAGTTTCCTTAACCGCCTTTGTGGTGCTGAACACCATTTCTACCGCTTAACCACATTAATCACAATCTGTATATAATGAAATGATTTTTAATATAATTTCTCTATTTTCCAATTTAAACATAATCTAAACAAAATCAAAACAAAGATAAATGTTAAAATTATCTTAAAGTTAGCTTAATTTAGGTACTTATATGTAACTAAAACTAAACATTCTTGTAGTGGTTAGTCCAATATAAATGTTACGTTACACCCTTAACAATCCAACATAAATAAATTCTAGTTATATAAAAAGAAATATTATCACACATATTTTTTTGTTATTTATTTTTTTAAGTTTAATATAAATTGTGTAACTTGAAAAATAATTTTGTAATAGTAAAATTATGTCTTTTTCTTTATTTCTCTTAAATTAGTTTAAACATACTTATTATAATTTGCCTTACTAAATTACTTGAAACTAAATTAATTTTATAAACACTGTGTTATTTTTAATTTAATTAATACTTGAAAATGATAACTTTTAAAAAAATTACTGCATTCATTTACGTACTTTCCTAACCTCCATATAAGGAGATGCCATTTTTTTGAAGGTCACTGTAGTGTGTAGTGTGTTAATGGGAGTTTTGGTTCACACCCGATGGTGGATGGTATCCAAACAAAGTAGTATTTAATTTTGAAAAACTATTTCTTATAATTGAACACCATTTAATGTTGAATAATAGATCATTTTTTAATATAAAATGCATAATAATGAATCGTGAAGAGAAAGAAAGTAAAATAATAATTTTTTTAATTAATAAACTATACTTGTAAAGTAGTTTTTACCGTAATATATCATTCTATTCAAACTTTATTGTGGGTTTTTCATTGATCAATACAAAATTTAAACGTGCCTCAATGCCTGGTCGTCGTCGTTTTCTTTTCTGATTTCAACTTTAAAAGAGAATATTGCAGGAAACACTTTAGTTGTTAAGTTTCGAGAGAATTATTTTTTTCATAGTGGATGGAAAGCAGAGGGCAGAAATGCGTTCCAGTTTTGTATAAAATACTTTTTTTTCCCGGCACAATGATGAAGAGAATGAACCCTTTGTGATCTTTCTCATTTCTTAATGAAAAAAATGTCAGACAAAGGAAGAAAGCTACGAACTAAAAAGGAAAAGCGATGTCTTTAAACATAACATCCAGAGTTTCAGTACAGATAAAAATGTTATTTGCGAAAACCGAGGTGTCATGTAACGTTGATTAAAAAAAGGGTTTTTATTGAAAGTATACCAACCTCATAAAATGTTATTCACTTGATTCGACTTTCGTGAATAGAGTGAACATAATCACAATTTTTTTTTTATATTTTTAAAAATATTTTAAATTATTCTATTCTATTCACTTGAAATACTTTCCAAAATTTTTCAAATTTAAATTTTTTTTAATTTTTTGATTCAAACAAGTCATTTTTGTGGAAAAAATTTTAGACTAGAATTTTGTTTTGGAATATCTAATCCAAAAAATTTTTAAAAAAATGCAGGGTTTTTATTATATTTTTTATGAGAATAGCTTGAAACTTACATGTTTTAGGGAGTGCAGAAAGAAAAAATGAGGTGCAAAAAAAGGTAGCATGAAAGTCAAAGAAGGATGGGTGTTGCTCCCTCCACCACCACCACTTCTCCCTCCACCTCCCAACCTTGTGCAAAATCTTTTTAATTACAAAAATAACCTTTTTTATTTTTAATCTATTTATTTATTTTAAACTCAGATCCTATCTATCTATCCATTCTCACTTTCCCACCTCCCAACTCTCCTTCTCTCTCTCTCTTTTTAGACACCACATCCGTTCTTCTCATCTCTCATCTCTTATTTCTCTCTTCCATATCCGTTGGGCCAAAAAACTATATCAAGTGGCTCACAAAAAATACATAAAAAGGCTTATATTGATTTTCCAATTATTCTTTGCAATGTTTTGCTCAAAGATGTTACTCCAGTAGAATAAAATTATTCAGTAGCACAATGCAGACAAATGGCCAATACATATACAGCTATTGTTTGAGAACTTTCAATCATATTTTTCACTACCATAACATAAAAACCTAATTGCAAGGACATGAGTATAGATATATGACATTTAAAAAAAAAGTTAATAAAACAACATCAGAAATTATGAAGGGCAAGGAATGCTAAGTGTTTTCATGTTTGCATTCAGAGAGCAAACAACACAAAGCATAGTCAGAAAGACTGCAAAAACACATTTGCACATTATTATAATGTGTCATGTCTTGGCAAACAGGAAAGTGACTCCCAAGAGAGAAATAAGAGATAGGAGATGAGAAGAACGAATGTGGTGGAGTTGGGAGGAATTTGAAAAGAGAGAAGGAGAGTTGGAAGGTGTGGTTGAGTGAAAAGTGAGAATGGATAGATACATAGGGTTTGAATTTAAAGTAAATAAATACGATTAAAAGTAAAAAAGGTTATTTTTGTAATTAAAATATTTTGCATTAAGGTTGAGGAAGTGGAGAGAGAAGTGATGGTGGTAGAGGAAACAACACCCAAGAAGAATTAGTGGAAGGAAAAATATGTGCCAAAGTCCATTTTATTTTATTGGTCATATTAACTTGATGAAATAAATTAAAACTTATTTAATTATCGTAATATTTCATTTTAATGTTTAAATTTAGTTGTCGTGAACACAACAAATTTGTTCTTTTATTTTTCTTTGGAATGTCATCTTTGTTTACAACAGTTTTAATTAGATTCATGATGACGTGGAACATGTAAAAGGCTACCTACTAAAGACATGTGTTCAACTTTAACATCACTCATAAAATTACAAAAAATAAATAAATTAAGTAACTCATAAAGCAATATTAGATTTAGTGTCCAAGTTATGAATATTTCTTAATACAGTCTAGCTTTTAAACATGAACATTAAATTTGAATTTATTATTTCATGTTGAATGAAATTTTTCTCTTAATTAGTTTATATATTAATATTTATTTTGAATTAATGAATAATATATATTACATAGATGTAAATATTACTTTTAAAATAACCCATTTCGATATTATATTATGTGATTTTTAAAATTTTTTATTTAATATCTAAATAAATAATTAGTATCATATAATATTAAAAATAAAGTTGAGAGTGTTTTATTTTTTAAAGAATAAAAATATTTTTGATAGAAAAAAATAAAAGCCTATCAATTAAAAACATCTTTAGTCATATATTATTAAAATAATACATTTTTCATTAAATGAGTTAGCGTAAAGACATCAAATTTGAATTTAAATTTCACGATTGACCATACTTGCTTCTGATCACTACTTGTGGTCGTAATATTTAAAAATAATTATTTTAATTTGATTTATATCTTTTTCATCAAAATAAAGAATAAATTTGACTATTCTTTCATGTATTAAATGGTACGTTTGGTCAAAGTTTTATAAATATTTCAAAGAATAAAAAAATACTTTTTAGAAATTAAAAGTAACTTGTGTATAAATCAATTTATAAAAAAGTTGTAATTTTTTTAACTTTTAAGCTTTGTAAACAACATTTTTTTTTCCAAAATTATATTAGCAAACCACTAGTCTTAACAACCGTGAAAAAATGGGAGCTCCATTCCACCAATTTTACATATAAGAAAACATATAAATGTTAATGAAATTTATTCTTCATTAAATGCGTAATGAAAAAAAGGTGAAATTTGATTTATACAGAATCCTAAAATATAACTTTGTGCATGTCTTTTTTAGAATAAATATTTATTATTATTATATTAGGGTTTAGAATAGGAAATTATTATTTTTCTCAGATTAAGAAATAAAATAGTTTCTTAATTTAAAAATTCTATAAGGTTTTTTAATTAGAATTAAAATTTTACTTGGTAATCTATGTTAACATTTAATTAAACATTTATTTTACAAGTTATTAAAAGGTACATTTAATTGAACATTTTAATTCAATTTTACTTGGCAATCTATGTTAACATTTAATTAAACATTTATTATAAAAATCATTAAAATTAAAATAAATATAATCTTATTTAATTAAATTACAGTAGTAAAATTAATTAATCAATATCAGTTGCAAAAAGAAATAAACTATATTCTTTTAATTAAATTCTTTAATATCAATCACTCACAATTTTTAGGAATGAAAATATAATTTTTCAATCAACTCAAAATATTAAATTCATAATTACTAATTTATTGTCAGCTATCACAATTTTATAATAACTTAAAAGTTTAAATTATATAATGAATGCTTTGTGGAAAAAATGATGCAGTGAGAACAGGTGCTATTATGTTTTTTTCAAGGATCATTACATTCAGACTCAGACTCACTAAAATACAAGTTTTATTAATTTTAAAATGATATTATTTTTTATTAAAGTGATTCCATCGCTTTCTTTTATATACGGAGTCCATCATGTTTAAGTTAAATTATAATGAGTTATTTAAAAAAAAAAATCAAATGAAACTGCAAACAAAATAAATATTAACAAATATGATAATTTTTTAGCACACTACGTTAAGAAAATAATAATAATAATAAAATAATTTTTATTGAATACGAGAAAAGTCATTATCATTACCTTTTAAATATTTTTTTAAGAAAAAGTAAATTGTTTATTCATTTAATGAGAGTAATTCAAATATCTTCTAGCGACTGCTTTGAACAATCTAAGTATGACCAAAGAACTTTCCATTTCAACAATATTCCATTCATTTCCGCTGAAAGATAGAATAGCGGTCTAATTAGGAAACTTAAAGAGAATTTTTTGTACTCTTCTTTGTTGACTTAATGCACACTCTTTCCAACTCCAATTCATTCAAAATTCTAAGTAAAGTTTCATTCTGTGAAGAGTAAAACTTAACTAACGTAGTAACTTTTGACTAACAACAGAAATATGTTGTCGGCATGAGTTGGTGTCTATAAAAAGGTGAATCGCCAGGTGAACTGAAACCTGCGTTGCAGAAATCAATATTACTATAACTGTTGTGTGTCAGGTTTTTGAACTGCCATGGCTGAAATGTTAGAATCAAGTAGAAAAGCTGTGAATGGGAGAGAGGGGTATCTTAAAAGGGAAGAAGAAGAAGAAGATGAGTTGGCATTTTGCATGGAAAAGACGGTTGCTTTTGTGGTTCCAATGGCTTTGAAAACATTGTCTGAGCTGAGGGTGTTTGATATCTTAGCCAAAGGTGGCAAACTCTGTGCGAAAGAGATCGCAGTTGAGATAGGAAGCAAGAACCCTGAAGCTCCTGCAATGTTGGATCGTCTTCTTAGCCTTTTGGTGAGTCACTCTCTGCTATCTTGTTCTATCTCTCAACAAGAACAACACCCTCAGAAGTTCTACACCCTCTCTCCTGCTTCCAAATATTTTGTCACCGATCCTCAAGGTGCATCATTGGGATCCTCCGTCAAATTACTTCTGGACGACATCTTCTTGAAAAGCTGGTAACTTTTTCTTACCCTTATTCATGGAACATAAATCTTTCCTTAATTTTCAGTTGTTTTTGGTTTTCTTTTGAGGCAACAAATTATTGAGTTGTGGGGTGTTGACTCAGGGGCGAACTGAAAGGAGCAATCCTAGAAGGGGGTGTGGCATTCGACAGGGCCCATGGCATGCATGCCTTCGAATATCCACGTGTGGATCCCAGGTTTAACGAGGTTTTCAACAACGGTATGATAGGCCTCACCACTATAATTATGAAGAGGATTCTTGAGTTATACAACGGTTTTGAGCATGTCACCAGGCTCGTCGACGTTGGTGGAGGTTATGGAGTCAACCTCAAATTGATCAAATCCAAATACCCTCACATTCAGGCTATTAATTTTGACTTGCCTCATGTGGTGGAAAATGCCCCTCTCCATTCAGGTATGATCTCTAATTCGTCATCTACGATGAACTCTGACATACAAGTAATAAACTCACGGTGGTTCTAATCTGCAGGTGTGGAGCATGTGGGAGGAGACATGTTTGAAAGCGTTCCTTCAGGAGATGCCATTTTTATGAAGGTAATTAATATTGTCAAGCAACGATTTTTGATGTGTTTATGACACGATTGATTGACATGATAACTTGGTGTGGATAAAAAATTTCAGTGGGTACTTCATGATTGGAGTGATGAACATTGCGTGAAGCTGTTGAAGAATTGCTACAAAGGGATTCCTGATGATGGAAAGGTTATTGTGGTGGACTCAATTGTGTCGATGGTGCCGGAGACAAGTGTTACTGCTAAGGGTGCTTTGGGATCTGATCTCATAATGATGACTCAAAACCCAGGAGGGAAAGAGCGAACACGTCAACAAATCATAGAATTGGCAGAAGCATCTGGGTTTAGTGGGATCAGATTCATATGCTCTGTATGTGGCAACTGGGTTATGGAATTCTACAAGTAATGAATATTATTATGCAGAATGTGAAATTCTACCATAGAATGGGAAACTAGTGCTTATGAGATGATCTCCATGAATAATATATTATCATAAAGAAGGTCTTCGTTATTCTTTTTAATAAAGACGACATGTTGCAGCTTCTATTTGATACAAAGTAGCGGCACCATACGCTATTTGAATTTGAAAAATATTTTTTTAACAATTTTTTTTTATAAGTGATTTATCGTTTTAAATATACAAACTAATAAAACAGTGACACATGTGAAAAATTTATTAATATATCATAATCTATTTGAATTTGATGTTCAAATTACAAACTTACATGCTCACGTAGAGAGAGAATTTTATTAAGGGTAATAAGGGAAGAGGAAAATTGAAAAGATCATGTGGAATAGAATAGAGCTGAAAGGGTTACGTAGTATAGAAGTCTATTGAATAATGACACATGCAATGAGGTCGAAGCATTAAACTCTTATCAACTTTTCCATCTTTTCCTTCAAAGCGAAGATGGGAAAGACTTGATTGAAGAAGACTCACATTATTAGTATTACACGAACAGTGGAAAAGATAGAAGACGAAGTTATTGAAATTTTAGTTCATCTTCGATTGAAATTTTATTTCGTCTTCAATGCTTCCCTATCCTTCAATCTAAATGCAAATCATGAATCCATCAAACTCAATCTTAAATAGCTTTTAATGTGTTTTAAATAACTTCGTAAGACTCACAACATAATGAAAGAATGTCTATAAGTACTTTTATGTTTTAAGAATTTAATGTCTAATATCATGGTTTAATAATATTGGTGTATGTAGAAAGTGATGATATTTAATATCTTTAAAATTAAATAATGTTTTTAATCCAAAAGTATTACACTTCTTATATCACTAGAACTAAAATCTAATATTTTTTTGGTTTTAGTTTTGAATATAACCAAAACTTAAGTGTATTTTTTTAATAATTTTTTTGTTTTTACTTTTTCTTACCTATTAAATTAGCACAAAATATCACAAAACTAATGTAGAACAGTATATCATATTTATCACATCTAAAATTATCAAAAATATTTTTCTACAATAACATATTATCCTTACAACAAATAAATGTGTTAAATACTGCTATATATTTATATTACATATTTTACACTAAATGCACATAACTAATAATGCATATAAGTAATTGCAATCACAATACCACGTGTGATTTGATTTGAATGTAACATTCAAATATCGTGTCAAAATATTATTTTCCTGTGATATATTATTAGTGTTTCCTCTTATTAAAACTCATAAAAAAATCGCAATGCAGGTAAAAGATACAAAGGCAACCCACTTCTAAATATTTTAAGCTTATCTATTTCTTAAAAACTTGGAATAATTCAACCCTAAAACATGGGACATAGATATAACAAAAAAGCACTTAAAATATGTCAGTGTTTTGTTTTTTTTTTTTGTTTAGTTATGAGTACTATTAATATTATTTCATTTTACTTAACTTTCACATAAGTTTGAGAACTCCTTTCATGAAAATGGTTTTATAGAAAGATCTATTTCTAACAGTAATAATACCATATTATTTATGGATTTTGGAAAGCATTATTATTATTATTTTCCCATAAGTTGCTTGGAAAATTTTTTCCCTCTTCCAATCTTTAAATTAAATAAGGTGTGGTCAAGTTATGTTTTTAATTAGGTCAACTTATAGATATAAAAGGATTTATAAATTTGAACGTGTAGAAGTTAAAAAAGGGCTTACTTTATGTGTTAGCTTAAAACGTTGTCAAAATTAGCTAGTGATATTAAAAATTTTGTAACATAAATTTAATTGTATATTTTTTATTTAGTAAGTTATATGATGTGACATATAGAATACTAACCTATTTCTAATTGTTCCCTTGTCTTATGCTCCATTTGCTTGAAGTGACTTAAGATTAATAGTGTTGATGCTCTCTTTTACAAGTTATTTTAGCAAGTATGCTAAACATAGAAAATGAAATGGAAAAAATGATAAGGTGTCCTTAAAATTCATGCACATTAACTGAACTAAAATGTTTATCATGTTGAAGTAGATTTGATATATTAAAAATATTACATTTATTTTGAGGCTAGATTACATTACATGGGATGAAGTATGGTCAGAAGCTTATTGGGACAAATTGCATCTTCAACAAAATGCTGCAAGACAGATCTCTATTGCATCTAAGCACCAATTCCTCACTGCTTTAGCTGCTCCCAAGTATTTCATTATATGTTTCTTTTACCTTTCTTAGAAAAGCTTCCCTGTAACACCAACCAGATTATGGAAATAAAACATTCATCATCCAGTTAATTCATGCAACAAAATCATACTATATTATCAACAGAATCTGGCTCTACCTGTCTGGCTTGAAAGCTAAGTTCTTGTAAGCAAACCACTGCAAAGAAAGACAAATTGAAGATGAACTACTACTGATGATCATTTTCAATTGAAAACAGTTCAATGAACTTACCCCAGTGTAGCCAATGCCTACAACCTCAAGAACCCCAGGAATTAAAGGAAGCCTATCAATTGCCTGTTTTACAAGTGACAATCATTGCTTATGTTACCACAGCTTGATAATTTACATCAGAAACAACTTGATAATGCATTCGATGGCAACACAGTACAAAATTCAGTATTAAAAAGTAACCTACTGAGATCATTCCAGCTGAGCCCCACAATGCAACCACACCAGCTACGGCCAGTGAACTCACTGCATATTTATCTTCGACTTTCTCCCACTACGTAGCCAACATTAATCAGTAAAGTCAGAAACACAATACCAACTTCACATGCATCACCCTTTTATAATTAGCACAAGTACGTTACTTGATCAGATAATTTGAGATCCTTACAGCTTCTTGAATAGTCTTCACAATCTCTGGCGTCTCAGCAATAGCAAGCTCAGTCGTGGCAACTTCTGCTGCCGGTGCCTCTCTTGTGGTAGCCATTCCCATAACATTTCGAGCAATCCTGCGACCTGAAAGAATCAACCTTGAAAAGTTGACAACAGTGAAGAAGAAAAGCTAGAACTACCCATGATTTGGGCATGACAAAAGTGGTAGAGAGAAGCAGAAAGTTATAATCTTCACGACTCAGACCGACGTTATAAGAGAAATTGATTAAGTTGTTTATGAAATCTGAGGAAGGTTTTGAGGTAATCGACTTACAGAAAGCAGCAGTTTTCCCAGGACGAGTCTGAGACTGAACAGGCGGTGGAGGAAGAGTGGGAAGGGTGACACATTGTGGGGAAGAAGATGGCGATTGCCTTGGAGCCTTGGCGTCAACAAGGGTGGAGGAAGAGGATAAAGAGAGGGTGGAGGAGGAGGTTGAAGCCATTGCAAGTAGTGGTATGATGGATTCTGAGGACAACAGGGAAAGAATATAGATTATGTTGTTGAGATATTTATTTGGTGTGTTTGTAATTTTGTTGGCATAGATATGAATGTGGAAGTGCTTCTGCCACAGTTTGAAGTGCTGAACCACTCGTTTGTTCTGATTATGGATAGTGTGATGACATGGCTTGAAGGTTGTAGGATAGGGCTTTTATGGTTTTTCCTTGGATAGGAGGTTCCTGGTTGCCTGCCCTTTTCCAAATCAAACTCTTTTTTTAGGATCATGCAAAAATATCTTGCATCTAAAATGTCTGCACAAGATATCTCATTCATGTCAATCTGTTATGTTATGGTGAAATAAAGAACAACCTGACATAATTGGTAGGATAAAAGGAAAGAAATGGATAATGGCCCATGGATTCTACTTGAGTATATATGCACTCCTAGTTTTTCTTTCTGTACTCCCAAAATACTTTAAATGACTTCTTTTGACTTTTACTAAAAACATAATTATTCTCTTTCTCTTCTTATTTATTTTCTCAACAACCCTCACCCCTCACGTTTATCCTAGTGTCTCTCCCCAACTTACAACCTTCTTTCTTCGAATTTCTACAAGCACAATCTTTCCTTTCTACATTTTCTCTACGCATACTCTTCTTTGCACAACACTCCTCTAAAGGTAAGTTTTATTTATTTTTACTTTTGTATTGCTTATTTATTTGGAAATAACTTGAGGGTGAATGGAATTTGAAATTCTAGAGTTTAGATGGTTAATTTTGGTAAATAGTTAATTTTGGTAAATAGGTAAAACGGATTTAGAAATCCATAGTAAATGAGATCTATTAAGAAAAGCACTGAATTTTAAGGGTAAATACCATATTTCAAAACTAGATTTTAGAAAACTTTTGGAAACGACACAATAAATGATAACATTTATGAAATACAATACTAATCGCATTTATCAAAGCTAGGTATATGCTACTAACAATGACTTTAGGACCATTCTTAAATGTAAGAATTAATCCTACTAGTCTTTCAAGAACTCACTTCCCTTAATAAAATTACAAAGATAGCTGAGAAAGTTAGCCATATTAATGTCACACCAACAAGCTCAAGTAATGACGACTATATTTGTTGGTTTTGTATGTGTTATCAATCAAGATTACAATGTTAAATGCATTCAAGAATTTTAGTGCATTTTAGGATGTGTCCAAAAGAGGTCACTTACCATCTTAAATTCGTCAACACAATTATTTAAATAAATATATTCATCACGTTTTAACAACATCATTCGTTGTTATAGTTTAGTTGTAGAACATGTCAATTATGAGATTTTGTAAATGTATCATCTAAATCGGATTTCAAAATCCGATATAGTTCTAAATTGGATTTCAAAATTTAATACACTCCTACACCAAATTTTAAAATATAATACACTTCTAAATTAGATTTTAAAATCTGGTATATTAAAAAATTAAGACACTCGTTAACCGAATTTCAAAATCTAGTATACTTTTAAACTGAATTTCAAAATTTAGTACCTAGATCAAATTTCGAAATTTGAAACATTCATATACTAGATTTTAAAATCCGATATTTACTCTAAACTAAATTTTCCATTATACAAATTGAATTAAAATGATAAATAATTATAAATAATTCTCGTTGGAAAACTTGACAAAAACAGTGTAAATGAAGAAAAAGTAAGTACATATCGCTAAGCTTCAACCAAAATAAATATGAAATAAGAATTTCGTTGAAGAAAAAGAAGGTCGTTGAAGAAGAAGAACTCGTTATAAGGAAGAAGAAGAACCGAAGAAGACAAAAACACTGTTAAATATTTCATGAAAATAACTTAAGAGTACCGAAAGAAGTAAATATAGCAGTGCCGATAGTAAATACAAGTGGGTGTAGGAAAATATTAGGCCTACAACTCCAAACAAACTTACAAAGAAAGGAACGGGCTATTACTTTCACCCCACAATTGCTAACTATACACATAATTACTAAACTGTACAAAACAGAAAAAAATTCAAACATCACCACTTTTACTACCGCTGTTGTCACTATTGCCACTATCGTTGCTACACCACTATTGTAGACAAAGAAGAACAGAAAAAATGCAGAAAATAACTCGTTTTGGAAAATTTGAGTCCACGAAGAAATTATGGAGTACAGGAAGCAAAATCCAGATCATGTTTTAATATAGAACTTAAAAAAAAACAAAGATAATTGATATGAGAAGAAATTTGAATGTTACATTTCCTACTTAACTTTTAAAATTTGATTCAAAATCCAACTTTTAAAATTTTGCAGGAAGAAGGCTTAGACAGAAGATGGAAGATTATGAAAAAGTTATAATCTTGGACCCTTTGAATAAAACATACATTAAAAAAGTGATTCCTTTACCTACTAAGTTGTGGTTCTTCATTCCACTATGCACTAAATCAATCACATAAAAGGGAATCCAATACCTTCATAACAAAACTTCACTCTCAAAATCAAACTCCAATGGAGGAAGCTTCATAGATGCTATGCTCACCATTCACTACCTCAGAATTTATACCATTGTTCTTTTATCACCTATATATCTTTTATTCATTTCAGATTAAATTACTTATTATATTTTTAATTATACTTTCATCTTCATCTATTATTTCTATTTATTTTCATTCCTAACTTTTGGAGGAAACCTTATTGATTTTGAAATTCTAGGACAATATTAAATATTATTTTCTTAATCATAGCTTATAAGTTCTAAAAATATTAAAACAATATTTTATTTTGAAATAAATAAATAAATAATTTTTAATTTAGAAATCAAGTTTTTTTGAAGCATTAATGTTATTAGTTATTGATTTTATTTAAGATTATGAACTATGATAAATAGATAAGTCTCAATTATTGAATTTATGTTCATACATCTACAACAAAACTTCACTTCATATCAACAAATTTCTCCAGTTTTAGAGTCTACAAATCCAAATGTTCCATTCCCATAGCCTGCAAATTTTAGCATCGTTTTCCACCTTTCTAACCAGAGACAAGTTATGGTGTAAAAATATCAATGCTATGTAACCAATTACTTGCTGCACAAGTGCCATAACCATTGCAGCACAGTTGAAAAAGCTCCATTCACAAATAATTTGAGGAGTAAGAGAAGAAACACGCATACCTTGGTTCCTCTATATTAATAAAAACATAACCTTGTACACTGCAACTTGGAAATTCTTTCATTTTTACCTTTTCTAACACACTGAATTTGAAAAAAACTAACCCCTTTACATAATTTTCTGGTTTGGAAGGGAATAAAAAAAATAGAGTTGCACATTATTACACTGAATTGAAGACAGAAAAAAAAAAACATCATACATCGACGTCGCAGGGTGTAACTCCGAGGAGAGGAACCGGACCCACCAAACCTTTCTTCAAACCCATCAACACATCGCACTTCACATACAGTCCATAGTGCGCAGTTTTGATGGCACCAACTTTCCACCTCACCCTGCCTTGAAATATGAGCCTCAGACCCACCACCCCATAAGCCTCGTCCACCACCAACCCGTTTGACACCTCCACCGACACCGGAACCGCCGTTCCTCCGATCACCGGCGACACCGAGACCGCGGTGTGTTTGCCCTGGTGCAGCGGCGGCAGCAGGACCTGAGGCGTTATGGCCTGGTTCCTGTACGAGACGAAGGCGGATAACCTGTCGTAGTAAATGGAGACGCGCCTGTTGGGGTTCTTTATGAGGACGGAAAATTGCATGGTGGTGGACATGAGCGGTGGGGTGGTGGCGTTGAGGCCGTAGATGGCGGCTCCGATCACCGTGAAGCGGGGCTTGTGGGGACGGTAGACCAGCCAGAGCACGAGAAGAGTAACACCTGCTAAGAGGAGGAAGATGGTGATGGCCGTGCATGCTGCGCGTCTCGGATCATTGGAATGTTTGTCCTTCGACATTTTTCCTTTGTTGCAGTGTATGACTATGGAGTTTGGCAGTGAAGAAGAGGAAAAAGATGGAGAAATGAGAGGTCAATATAGGAGAGGAATCTAAGAGCAAATTGTTTAGTGCTTTTACTTCACATTTTTTTCATATATACACGTGTCTCTGTCTCTTTTTATTTTGTTTTTTTGCTTATGATAAGCAACTCTCATTCTTGACACACTTTAATCGTGTTTTGTAAATCATTATCCAGCAATTGCATATTTTTAACTAAGTCTGTACAAAAGAAAGATGCTGTAATAATGTTATATAGATCGCAAAAGTCACAAAGGAGAGTTGGAATTGGTTCACTTGGTATTGAAGTGCTTTTACATCTCTTTCAATCCATTTTTTTTTTCTTTTTTCCTTGTTATCCCTTTCACTTTTCTTTTCCTATATCTTGCAAATAATATATCTCTGTCAGTGTACATTTTGATTCTGATTACTCATCACTTCTTTTGCAGACCCAGACTCCTAACTATTTATGTGTGTTTTTCTCTCTCATTACACTTGCTTTAACTGTCAAGCGAAGATGAGTGAATAAAAACAATATGAATTAACTAATTAATTAATTTATAAATTAATCCCATGAGAATTGGGAATATTCTAAGTTTTTTGGTAGAAATTAGTTAGTGAAAAAAACAGTAAGCCTGTAGATCTTCATTTTATTTAATTTGACATCACAGTGATCAAATGTGACAACTACATATGGAGCGTCTGTATTCTTGTTCTGTTGACACGTGATTACACTGTGATATTATACTAAAGAAGTCTAGTAAGTTGATTTAGCAGAATGAATGAATTGCTTAAATTTTCTAATTGAGTAAAAGGAAAACTGTGTTACTCCTGTTTTTTCTTTGATGATGGATTGAAAAGATTTAATTATACTCTCCTTTTTTGGTATCCAAACCAAACAAATTTATTAAATATACTTTAAATCCCTTCAATTTCTCTTGAACTATATAACACTGAAGTACTGTAAATCTTATGTTTAATTAAATCAAGAGCCTCATTTAATCTCTTCGTAGGTAAGCTACACAATTAGCTCTCATGCTGCTTATGTCAGTGTACACTAATAGTCAAACCTATATTGAAAATCAAATGTGGAACCAACAAAGTTCACTGCTTTCTTATGCAACCTTATGTTAAAAAAACAAAAAGAATAGCTTCCTTTTCATGGGGTCTGGTTTTTGCTCTGGAAAATAAATGAAGCACCAAAAGAAAACAAAAGTAGAGGAG
Organism: Vigna umbellata; assembly: GCF_029865625.1. Taxonomy (NCBI): domain Eukaryota; kingdom Viridiplantae; phylum Streptophyta; class Magnoliopsida; order Fabales; family Fabaceae; genus Vigna; species Vigna umbellata. The sequence continues at coordinate 2,755,037 of NC_142166.1, forward strand.
AGGGAACCGAAAGAAGAGCTAAAGGAGATGTGCCTCGATTTGACTCCTTTCGCCGACATATGGATAAACTTAGACTTAAAAAATGAACAGTTTCTGCATGCAATGAAAGAGAGATGAGATAACAAGCACTTATGTGTTTTCTATTCAGTTATACACACGTTTGGTTCCGTTTGGACCTTACCTCGCAACATCCTACAGCAAACTCAACATAATGCGATGTGTTTCCCATATCTGGTATGCACGCGTCCCATACAATTTATACACATCACACATGTTAACACTATTTATGTTTTCGTTGCCCTAATTAAGACTTCAAAACTGACTTATCCAAATTATTATAGATAACATTAAAATCTATCACTAACTCTATTTAAAAAATTGATCGCTATATTTTTTTTAACTAAGAATGAAGTCTAGTAGTATTAGACATTAAATTTCACATTAATTAAAAACATAAAAATAGAATCTGAAAATAATATATTAGCATGAATTAGGAAAAGAAAAGTGAAATACATGAACAGTGGGGTCCAAGTGCTTTTCCCAATGTTCAGTGATTACAGAAATTTCAAGCAAAATACCAATGTACCTACGTTGACTAGCTTAACTTGATTGTGCAACCAAGACTCTAGTACTCTTAAAGGGGGCCCAAATGATCAGTGGAAATATTAAAGAAAGATTACAATCCATATAAAATATAACTCCATTTTACATCATATTTCAACCCTTTAAGATGAAAGCATACCACTGCCTATATAAGGATAACCCTATACTAGCATTCAATTGAGAAACATATACACGAGATAAAATCAAAATTTCAAACCAATCCTACTAAATAATTACAATCCTACATTCTAAAAGACAACCAAGATGACCAGTCATAAGAAAATACTAACAACGCTAAAAGGTACATATTTCACCAGACACACTATACCTATAGTTAATCCTTGTCGAGACAGGCAAATCAGTTCTGGAAGTCAAATTTTAATTCAGTGATGAAGGTAATTTCAATAAGCCATAAGAAAATAATTTCAGGAATCACCACCCAGATCTGATACCGGATGACTACTGTCTACTTGGCGAACAAATTGCCCTTTCACCCGAGGGCGCTGCTCTGCCAATCTCTTCCGGCTTTGATATCGTACCTATGCAAAAAATTCAACAATAAGCAGCTGCTTATTCAACAATAACCAAATATGTTAGTCTAAGCAACATAGATAAGAAAGTAATCACAATTTAAATTGTGAGATTTTTAGTTAAAATATGATATAGGAATTTCAAAATTGACTAGACCCGCTAATAACATAAATGCTAAACTAATGAAGTTTCAAATCCTAAAGTCTGGCAATTTCAGAAATACATGGCAGCAAGCAATCGCATGACGCCCCGATAATGCCTTTACCATAAATATTTCAGAAGTAGCTCTTTTCAGAAGCAGTAATAGCACGGTAGCAATACCTTTTTCTCATAGCATCTGTCTTTCCGCTTAAGTCGAAACTTTGTTAGAGCTGCTTCTCGTTGGCTGGTGCGATGAGAATCTGTCCCTATGTATCCATCATGACTAAGGTGACCAATATCAGTGAAACTTTCGTGGTTGTCCTTGGCTACCTTGGCTGAAGTAGTATTTCCATCACTTGTGCAGCCTATGCTTCTGTATACACCACTACAATTATGATTTGTTGTATCATGGTAAAGGGCAGTATCAGCAGTCTCACTAGCAGCAGGAGAGTCCTGTGTCTCAAAATCCAAATGGCTTTGGTGATTTACATTTTGAATTGAATCATGGGTTGCATCGTCAGAGCAGTGATGATGTTTTGAGTTGCGACTTTGAGGATTAGACTGGGAGGAAGTACTAGTGGGAAACGGAGAACTCTCTTTCTGGAACAATGATTTTGGAGTCCATATGGTATGGACATCTGATTGAGAATAAAGCATAGAAGGGAAGACATTTCCATTTCCAGTTGACTTGTGATCATAAGTAACCCCTGTAGCAGGAAAGAATCCAACTTGACTGTTCGGTAATTTTGGATCAACTTGTCCAGATTGACCAATATCTGGAGTGGTGATTTTATCCTTAGTTTGATCTTTTGCACCACATTGATGAGATGTAGTAGCGTTTTCAAATAACTTAGGAGATTTCTGAGAATCATGACTAACGTTTGTTAATTTTGCAGAGATAGTTGATGGTGTTGGACAAAGGGGCTGCAACAATTTACTACTACCATACCTGCAATTTTTTTTATAACAAATTATTAAAAAATATCTATTTTTTGGAAGTTCAAAGCAAGAATTGGTACTTATTTCTTGACCTACAACAATAGCAGGCAAATAGAGAATTCACCTAGAAAAGGCAGAAGCATTTGAATGGTTCAATATTTGCCTTTCCTCAAATACAGCTTTGTACGAGCCTCCAGGAAAATATCTTCTTATAGAAAGTTCCAGTTGTGTATCAAAGTCAAACTTGGAAACGTTACCACTACTGAAACTACATTTTTCATCAGTGCTCTCTGGAAGTGTCTTGAATGTACCAATCAAGTCAATGGCCCCAGTAGACGGACCTTCCAATTCATCACTGCTTCCACGAATATCAACACTAATTGCAGGATTGGCTTTGCTCAACTCTATTCTTAGAACTTCATCCTGATTTCTCATTTCACCAAAATCATATCCTTGACCTGGCCTTAAGCCTGTTGGTTTAAAAGTTTTGTTGGACCCTTCATCTTCTGATATAAATATTGATTTGGCTGCAATACATGCTAATTGTAACTGAGTAACAAAATAAGGGCCAAAGATTTGAACACAAGTACAAAATAAAGGAAACTTGCGCACCTCCAGCTTTGTCATTATGCTTATCTGATTCCCTTTCACATTTTGTAGAGTTGTCATGCTTAATTGTGCCAATATCGGTCAAATTTGAAGAACTCTTCAGCTGTGAAATATCCTGAATATTTTCCATGCATGTACTTTCAGCTTCAAAAAATGGAGGTGCACAAGTTCTCTCTACATAGGAGTTGGCAAAACATGCAGTTTCTATACAAAGTCATGAAACCAGCCTAACCTATAAAGGAAAATTTCCAAGTTGGGAGAAGAGTGGCTTCATATAAATGCAATGGAAAATGGATTCAAGGTTTATGTCTTTGTAACTTACTCATGCCAAGCAATGAAAATGTAGAAAATACTTCAGAAATTGAATTAGCACAATAAAAAATTAGTTGCTATTTCACACATAACACTGAAATCTGAGAAACTGACATATGTAACAGTCATATTACAGCATGTTATTTCAGTGGAAGTTAAGAGACTGGAAGAGAAAAACTTACTTGAATCTCACTTGTTTTCTCGCTGCATTCATTATTTTTTGGTGTAGAAGCCACAGAACCGCTAGAATCATTGCTAGCAGCATGATTTTCTGCAGCAAAACCAAGTTCCATCTGTGGCAGTGTTAAATTTTGAGGAGGCCCGCTTATATGTATAGAAAACATGAATTGAATCAAGAAAAGGAAAGTAAATATAAGTCAAAGTAGTAAGTTCACACTAGTAGACAAAAGAAATATCAAAACATTGCCAGAAAAACAATGAAGAATATGACGTACGACATGCCTTCTCCACACATGCTGCCACAAGTTTCTTAGCTCATTCTTGCGAACAGGTTTTATAAGAAAATCAGCTGCACCTTTTAACATGCATCTGAACACCATGCTAACTGAATCGTGAGAAGACATCACTGCAAAACCATAAGAAGGTGAGAACAAATTTGAGACCATTAGCCATATCTAACTACTAACAGCACCGAGTCAACTCATACTTATGACGGGAATGTTTTTGCAAACGTCATGCTCCATGATTAAACTAAGAAGTGAAAATCCAGATATTGATGGCAAATCCACTTCAGTTAATATGAGATCTATGTCAGATGCTTTGTTCTTCAATGTCTCCCATGCCTTTAGGCCATCACAAGCTGTGGCAACTGCATGTAAATATTGCAATTAAGAAGTTCATAAGCATCTTGAGCTTGAGGGTAAACTCAATTTTCAAACACTACCTTGGAAGGAAATAACTCAGTGCCATCACAAAATACACATTTGCATGAAACAATACCCTTTATATTTAATTAAAAGAAAAAAAACAATTATTCAGTTCAAGTACGTTGTTATTAGCTGAACTGTTAACATAAATTAAACTCCTAGGTCGATTGCTATCTACTGAGTATTTTAAAAATTGATTTTCCCGCAGCAGAGTGAAGGTGAATTATGTTCTTCGCGATGCTAATTCATGCCTGGATTACGTGGCTAAGCGGGACCTCCAGGAAAAAGACCACATGAAGTCGTAGGTGAAACAAACCAGATTGAAAGCCAGTTATTGAAAAATCTACCTGTGTTCGTTTGTTTACATTAAACACGTTTAGAGAGAAAAGAGACGTAGTTTTCATTTTCTCCAGAAACATAATTTAAACAATATTTTTTTAAGAAAAAGAGAAGACAAAAAAAAGGGACCTTTGTAACTGCATTTACGGAGAAGCGCAGCAATGATCTGTCGAGTCGAATCATCAGCTTCCACAAGCAACACCCGAAGCACCATCCGAGGCAGAAAACGTTCCCACCGAACCATGGAGCCATTGTTGCTCTGTTCCTCCTGAGTCTGCATCACACCCTTCTCACCCGCCACTTCACCCATTCTCAATCAATTTGCTTCTGCTGCATTAATCCAAAACCCTAATTGAACGCTAGAAAAGTAAGAAGAAGAGGAAGACCTCATGCTGAGTCTTAAGTTGTGCAGTGAAAATATCTTAAAAGTCTGCTAAATTGAGTGGAGGAAGAAAGAGAGAGAAAGAGAATTTCAGAATTTTCAAACCGCCTTCTATACTTTGCTTCACAACCGCGAAAATCCTACAAAATATCTTCTCACCATATGCCACATACATGCATAGATACATGCGAACGTGAATCTCATCACTCTCTCAGATCTCAACTTCCACCGCATCTAAACGTGCCATGTTTCCCCTTCTGACGTGTCCCATTCTCCACCATTGGTTATTATACACGTGCCTCATTCATATTCCGAAAAATGCCACGTCGTCTATGCGCCAACACATTTTCGAGGTCTTGGTGGCCACTGTGACACGTGGAGTTAATTATGTATAATCGTTTCTGCTTCCGTCACCCATCAGAAGCGAAGAAGAAGACGAGATGCAGAGGGTCTTTGTTCGGTCCAAAACCCTAATTTCGGTTACTTCCAATTGCATCTTCTTCCCTCCACCACTACCCTTTTACTTGCAAAATCAACAAGCTTTCCACAGCAACAGCAACGGGAACACCCCTTTCGGATCACCAACTCGAGTTCAGAAGCTGATAGCTTCGCAATCAGACCCTCTTTTGGCCAAGGAAATCTTCGATGTGGCCTCTCGCCAACCCAACTTCCGCCACACTTACTCAACCTATCTCATTCTCATCCTCAAGTTGGGTCGCTCCAAACACTTCTCTCTCATCGACCATCTCCTCCGCTGCATCAAATCCGATTCCCACCCCATCACCCCCACCCTCTTCACTTACTTGATCAGAGTCTACGCGGAAGCCGATTTGCCCGACAAAGCCCTCAAAACCTTCTACAACATTCTCCACTTCAATTGCAAGCCTTTGCCCAAACACCTTAACCGCATTCTCGAGATCCTCGTTTCCCACCGTAATTACATTCGTCCCGCCTTCATTCTCTTCAAGGATGCTCACAGGTTTGGGGTGGAACCCAACACCAAGTCCTACAACATTCTCATGCGCGCGTTCTGTCTCAATGGGGACATTAGCATTGCCTACTCACTGTTCAACAAAATGTTCAAACGAGATGTTGTGCCGGATATCGAGTCTTACCGGATTTTGATGCAGGCCTTGTGTCGGAAGAGTCAAGTGAATGGTGCTGTTGATCTTTTGGAGGATATGCTCAACAAAGGGTTTGTTCCGGATTCTTTGACTTACACCACTTTGTTGAATAGTTTGTGTAGGAAGAAGAAGCTCAGGGAGGCTTACAAGCTTCTCTGTAGGATGAAGGTCAAAGGGTGCAATCCTGATATTGTTCATTATAATACTGTTATACTAGGGTTCTGTAGAGAAGGGCGCGCTCACGATGCTTGCAAGGTTATTACTGACATGCGGGCCAATGGGTGCTTGCCTAATCTTGTGTCCTATCGTACTTTGGTGAGTGGCTTGTGTGACATGGGAATGCTTGATGAGGCTAGTCAGTATGTCGAGGAGATGTTCTGCAAAGGTTTTTCTCCTCATTTTTCTGTTGTTCACGCCTTGGTGAAGGGGTTTTGTAATGTTGGTAGGATTGAGGATGCTTGTGGAGTTCTTACTAAGTCTCTTGAACATGGGGAAGCTCCTCATGTGGATACTTGGATGGTCTTAATGCCTGTAATATGTGAAGTGGATGATGGTGGGAAAATCAGTGGTGCTTTGGAGGAAGTTCTTATGATTGAAATAAAAGGACATACTAGAATTGTCGATGCTGGCATTGGTTTGGAGAACTACTTGATTAGGAAGATACGAGCCAACTCCACCAGAGTATTCTAAAACTTATGTAGGACGTACAACTTCCAACCCATGGGTTCAGAGACTTCTCCATACTGTTGAGACAAATGTGGCATGGCTGCGACCACTAATGACTGCTAACACTTATGACACTTTGTTCATATGAGTATTAACCTCATTGTGTAAAAGGCTAAAAGTCATTATGATGCAGAAAAGATTTAGCTAGGCGGTCTTCAGTATAACCCAGATGCTAGAGCTTTGGTAAGTCACTTCAGTGTCATGCCTCAGAAGGGACGAGTTCGCATGCCTTACCCAAATGGAAACGATTCTAAATTTAGAAAAGGTTTGTGGGATTCTAGATTTCTTGGGTGAGAACCCTTGATCTATATGACCTGGAGTTAACTCCAGGAGAGGTTAGGGGTGTGTTGGGTCTGCGGGTTGGTTTTAAACTAGAAGCAGTAGCTGCTGTGAAGTTGTATCATCCGTTTATATGGCCTCTTCACATTTTTTTTCATTAAATTTTCATCGGATAAGTATTACACCTTCATTCTTACTACATTTGTTGTTTGGTTAGTTAACACACAATTTGTTGTGAGTTGCATTGTTAGCTTCAAATAAAGAGTTAGCAAGAGTATTCAAGTTTGCCACCGGAGAGGCTGAGATATTAAGCATATATACGGACCATCGGACCATCCTGCGTAAAATGGTTTTCTTTTTTGTAAATCCATTTGGAACACTCGTATTTTTTTAATTCTGCAAATCAATTAAGACTTAGTTCTTGATTGTTCAGTAAAGTTACGTTGCACGTGTTTTGGATAATTAATTTGTATTTAAACAATTATACTGGCATAGTCCGAAGTACTTTACAAATTAATGTGATTTAAAATCATTTAAAATGATTCAATAAATTACATTTTCACTGAAGTTTTCTTTTGTATATTTCGTTAGTTACACTAAATATTGAATTTTGTTTTATAAAAATTAAAAGGTTTAACTATACATACCGTACAAATTAGGTAAAATAATACATGTTCTATTTTATCCATAATATTTGTCATCCATTCGATAAATTAAAAAGCCTTGCCAAATAAAAGATGTAATTAATATATAGATGGGAAATAAAGAGGATTGCAACAGATAGATGAAATTAGTCTACAAAACTTGAAACCAATAAACAGTTTCCAAGAACTCTACAATACTCGTTTTAATAAAATCCAAACTATTCCCCTTTTCGCCTTGCCTTCCTTGAAATTTCCCTTTCTAAGAGACTCTTTTTCAGGTTACAAATCGTAATATGAAATTAGACTACAAAACTTGAAACTAGTAAATAGAGCTTCCGATAACTCTTCAAAACTTGTTTTAATAAAATCTAAATTATTTTCCTTTCCCTTTTCCTTTCTTGAAATCTCCCTTTTTCTTGAAATTTCCCTTTTTAAAGGACTTTTTCTCAGGTTTCAATTTGTTGTCAGCTGGTGAAGCCTTCCCTTTCTCGCTCCTTCGTTTCTTCTCTTTCTTCACATTGTGCATTGTGACGGCCTAGAATTCAGAGAGCACATTTTTGACAAAATAAAAAAGTTAACAAAACTGGGCAAATTTGAAATCCATGTCACTAAATGACTTTACTGTACCTTTTCAACATTTAGTATGTTATGAGAATTCTTGGAGATGATTTTGTTCAATATTTTTTCAGTTTGCTCCCTCTCTAGTGATCCTATCCCGGTTCCTTCCACCACTGGCAGGAACTAAATGAAAATAAAACAATGGAAGTTGATAAGTCAATTTAGTTAAAAATGGGTGCTTCTATAACAATTTACATGGCTAAGAGAAACAGTTATCTGTGAGTTTACAGTGCACAACCTTTCGATATTTTCCTTTATGTTTTGCAGGCTTTTCACCCAGCAATTTCTTGTCAAATTTCCCACCACTGGCTGTTGCAGTTGCTGCGATTCCTGCTACATTACCTAGTTCATCCTTTGTAACTTTCTTGGGCGCTGCCTGAGTTCCTGTTATAGGCAAAGCTGTAGCTGCCAACTGAACATGGCTGCATAATAATGTGTTCAGACTTCATTACAATAACGAACATATGATGAGTAGCAGGGAGAAAAACAATAAAGAGTATATTAAAGAAAACAAGAAACACCAGGTCAACACCCTACAACAATCTTAGTCAAAAGATAGGACTTTGGGGGGACAACAATAGCCTCTAGATTACTCAATTGCTTCCAAAGTTCGGGAAATTACCACATGCAAGAAAGTCAGACTTTAAATAAAGTTGAGATGCCACCAATAGAAAAGGTAAGATTTTCCATCTAGAATATCATATACCCACAACAGTAAAAGTTATTCCACCATTGGAGCATGTAAGGCCGTCATCTCCAACCCAGTATCAATTCCTATGATTCCTAAATGGGATCCACTTCTACATATTAATCACTTTCACTTGTTTTTATCATTGCACCCATATTCTCTAATTCAGTAGCTCTGAAAAAAAATTAAATAGATCCCACTGATAATCTCATTTTACCAATAGAAATACCCAAACACATTATAAAATGAAAAGTAAAAATAAAATTAAAATTTCACACTTTCTTAAAATAAAAACATGGTCCACTTGAAAAATTAAGTACAACGTAGGTGCTTATGAGGTAATGGTAAGGGAAAAGAAGGAGTTAAGCACCTCCCAATGCAGATGCCTTAACAAATAAAAGAAAAATATCACTAACTGAAACTGCATATATCATTTGGCTTATGCAAAGTTTAGTATAAGAAAACTCAGTAAAGACTTCCTGAATGAGAAAAGAAAGTAGGCGATGGCCCAACTCTCCAAGGTGAGATATAACTGACTCCAATGGCCAAAATAAAACGCAAAGGTCCATGATCCATGAAATAAAGTGTGCACACAACTATAAGTCAATAATGTATACTATAATGAACATTAACGAATAGAATTCCCTGCTACAAAATCTTCAAGGTAAATTGGAAAACATTATGTTACAAACCTTGGTAAAGCACCAAATTTAGCAGCTTCTTTCAAGTTCTGTAGTCGATTTTTATCCTGCTTTTCAATTCTTTTCTTCTTATTTTCTTTTCTTTTTGCAAAAGGATCCTCTGCTGGATCTACAAAATGTTACAATACCATTACTAATATGACATAAATATAGCTTTAATCAGTGTACTAAAAACAAAGCCAAAAAATGTTAATTACAAGTTTATATTCATGAAAAGATATGTTGACGTCAAAAGAATAATAACATTAAGCATAAATGGTGTAAACGAATATCTATATGGTTTGAAATATAGACATATAAACACTATCTAACTTCCACATTATCACATACAATAAATTTCATAACCAAAAATAACAACCCCAAAATGGTAGGAAAATAAAATCCTCAAGATTTGAAATCTTGACCGAAGGGTATTCAATTAAACAGATTCCGTGTTTAATGCTCTGGTAACCCACAATGCCAACCATATGTCCGACTAGGCATTGAGCATGCCCTGATATATATAAATATTTCCATTGTACAACCTGGGTCTTCTAAAGAGCCAATGCTGTCCTGATTCATAATTTTTCTCATTAGAACTGTTTTTTAGTACACAGACCTTATAAAGGTCTGCCATGAAGTATCCTATGTTAAAATTTTATCATATGCTGAACACATTGTAGTGGTTCTGTTGGTGCCCGAAAGTGACAACTTAAAGTAGAGTGTCGGCAGTCTACACCTAATTCGTGACCATTAAGAGAAACATGGTAGCAGTTCATGTGGAATAGGATGTTCGATCATTTACCATCAGTTTCTTTTGCCTCAATGATAGGTACAGCGTCTTCATCATTTGCACGATCATACCCAAATCTCCGTTTCCAGGTTCCAGATTGTTCATCATACACAATCTTGTCTTTTTTCCGATTCTGTATGCCTGAAAAAATAACACAGGATGATATACATCAGTTCAACTAATAAAAGTAGGGAGCACTAAGCCCAACACGGACTGCATGAACAGCATTAAGATTATTTGAGAGTCACAAGTGCATTATGAATAGACAAACCTTTCTTTTTGGCAAAAACTTCCCATTTAGTAGGAGGCTTAGGTTTTGGAAGCTGAAAGCATCATAAAAATTGATGAGCAAGTGATTTAACTAATTAGACATGAAGCAAAAAATACTACAAGCAAAGAACGACGATAGAATCACAGAACCAATACAATTGAATAGCTAATTGCAATGCAAACACATATATAGGAAGAGGCTTTTATTTAGCCGTTTGAAAGTTGCAATACAATAGAATAAGGATCAGGAATACGAGCATTAAAGTGAAAAGTCACAATTAATAGATTGCATAACCTTTGAAATTAAAGAATAATAAATATTTGAGTGTGGGATTACATGTTTTTCTCTTGGCAGTTTAGTTAGTGGCGTAGGCAAGTTGACAAGGGGGCCATCTACATCTTCGGTTGATGGTAAGGTGAAGAGAGCATCTGCGATCGCTTGAATCAAGTGAGTGCCTTTCAGCAAACACTGCTTGACGATTTCCTCCCTGTGTTCAATTAAAGTAAGCAAGGACAGTGTCAAAAACCAAAAACCCTAAAGAAGAGGAAGAAGACGGTACCTGGGTACCTGGAAAGAGGTGGTTGAGAGGGGAAAGTGTGACTGGAGTCGAAAGCCATGAGGTGCCCAAGGTCCACATCGAACTTGTGCTGTTTCTCACCCTCAATCTCCATCTCCGTCATTTTCAGTTTCAACAAATGAAACCAATATCAAACCTCTGCGCCGTCGAAGGTGGTTAACGGCTTAAGGGTTTGTTTATGTTGTGCTCTGATGTTTTGCAGCGCGAGAATGAAAGAAGAAGTGAAATCGAGGCCCAACAAAAAGGCCCAATAAAAACAACAATCAAAGTTAAAAAAAAGGCTTTTCATTCCTACAGCCCCACAATTACTAACTGCACCGCATAATAGTAGAAAAAGATTAAAACACTCCCCAAAATTGAACCACACCACCTCCCGCGCCGCTTCCACCATTGTTACTGCTGCAGACAAAGAAAACATGGAAAAAAAAAATCATTTTGCAAAGGTTTTTCCTAAAGGGCATTTAATGTGTTTCGGAAAGTTCTTTCCAAAACACATATAGTGTTAGGAAAACTTTCCAAAAAGACATTATAGGCATTTTTAAAAAATTTGTTCTAAAAATTTTATTCTGAAAAGTTTATGTCAAACTTTTAGTTTAGAAAATTTTGTTCTAAAAATATTACTTCAGAAATTCCCAAAACTTATGCTGAAAATTTGATTATATTTTCTGAAGAATCATTTAATATTACTTTGAACTGCACGGCAGTGGTAAAGAGTTGCCTCAGTGATATTTCTCATTTTGATTTTTGCTTGCTCTACAAGTGAGCATAATCCTGCACCTAATTAGTCGCTGCTAATTTAAAGAATTACAGATATGTGAAAATAAACTGAAGTTTCCTATCAGGTCTGCCGTTCTATTTCTTGATCTTAAGTTGAATACTTTTTCACTCAAAAAATCATGTTTTGAACTATCACATATACAGAGATATTGTTGATTGGAAATTTGAATACAAGGAATAAATCCAGATTTTGATGGACTTTTCACAGTAGATCTACCCCCACTTGCTGACATATTCTAGCTCTCAAGTTCTCCCATCAATCTCAGTTATGGATACCAGACCAGAGCTTCCTCCCAAACAATCAAAATTGCAACTATCACTGCGCAAAATCTGAATATCCTGTCAGATCTTATTCCTCTCTCTTTAAACGCTCTCTAATCACTAGTGTTCGACCACAAAGCACCTGCCAGAAAGACCAGACCAGGTATCAGACAGTAGCTCATGAATAAGAAGCACAACAATGAAAAGCGGCAGAGATAGAATGCATATATATACCGTTCCATTGAGAGATAGTGCAGCATTTCGTTCTCTCTCTGAAAGATAGGAAACAAACGCATAAACCCTTTGTTTTCCTTGTCTCGTATCTTGCAACACCCTTACACTGGTCACATTACCAAATCTACCAAAAAGCTGCCTCAGGTCTTCAGGCATGGTAAACTTGGAAAGATTCCCAACATACAACTTATGAGGACCTTCATAGTATATAGTTCTCATGGGTAACGAATTCATCGTGTCAAGATTCCTCCTCCTCTTGGGATTCATCTCAGCTGAAAATCTAACCAGCACTTCGCGCCCACCAACATCCTTCAGTTGTGAAAAAGGAACCAAAAACACATTTTCAGAACAAACGAACAGCCAGAACACATTAACGAAATAATGCATCATCGAGTTTCACACTCACGAACCGATGCATCCAATGCCTCAATTGCCTTTTTTGCGGAGTCAATAGATGCCATTGTGACATAAGCACTCCCTCTACTCTCACCAGTCTCCTCACTGCGGCAAACCTGCAAAAGTGCAGTCACCCATCAACACAGTACCTTGTCATCATTACCACCATTGCTGATTCAGATCATAACTATGAAAGGGGGAAACATTTGTGCTGCTGAACTAGCTAGTTAATAATGAAAACGAAGATGATAAATAGAGCAAAGAAGATTTCAAGCTCTGTTTTTTTTAAAAAAAAATTGAATAATTTAGTGAGAAGAGAAGAGAGGGTATAGTAAAATGAATGTCAAATAAGGAAAAGGTGAAAGAAGCCATAAAACCTGAGCAGAGAGTACGGTTCCATGAGGGTTGAACATATGAAGTAGATGTTGTACGTCACAGCTTCTTGGAAGGTTGCAGATGTAGACTTCGGTTGGTCTTGGTTGCTTGAACGTTTCTTCCTCCGCGTTTTGTCCTCCGTGAACGACCCTTCCTTTATCCACCGTGGCCGCCGAGGCGGTGAAGGAGAAAGTCGTAGCCTTGGAAAAGGAAACGAATGGTTTGCGGGAAGATCTGAATTGGGTGTGGAGATGGTGGTTGAATAAGGGTGTGGGTAAGGAGGAAGATGTGAAGGAGAGCAAGAAAATGGTATTAGGTGCCATGTTTAGCCTCGGTGTGTGCTATGCTGTGCTGTGTTTTCTTTTACACCCAATCCATTTAACCCCAAATACACTTTTTTTTTCTTTTCTAAAACATTACTTTTATTAAAATAACATTGAAAAAATTACTAATAAATAAAGAATAGTTTATAAATGATGAATTTTAAAGGAAAAAATTATAAAATAAAGAATAAAGTTAAATATTTCATGAGAAAATAAGTTCTTAGAAAAACCATGGGTACCATAATTAAGAAAAGAGTGTAATAGTAATTAAGAGTTAGATAATAAACTCCCTTTGTTGTTGTAGTTACTTCAGATCTGATCTGAAGGGGAATGTGATTGTAGGTTGGGCAATTCATGGTGTGAGAAGGATGGGGACTACGCCTGAGGTCAACGGGAATAATGTAGCGGACGAAGAAACTCTCGGCGGCTCAATTCATTTCGGCACGGCGGAGGCCGTTGAATACGTCCGTTCGCTCACCGACGTCGGCGCCATGACGCGCCTCCTCCATGAGTGCATCGCTCACCAGAGAGCCGTCGACGTCGAACTCGACGAGCTTCTCTCGCAGCGCACTGACCTCGACCGTCACCTCCTCCAGCTCCAGCGCTCCTCCGATGTCCTTGACATCGTCAACTCCGACGCCGACTACATGCTCTCTAATGTGGCTTCCACATCCGACCTCGCTGACCAGGTCAGCAGCAAGGTCCGCGAGCTTGACCTGGCGCAGTCGCGCGTCCGCAACTCGCTCCTCCGCATCGACGCCATTGTGGAGCGCGCCAACTCCCTCGAAGGCGTCCACCGTGCCCTGGAGGCAGAGGACTATGAGTCTGCCTCCCGCTACGTCCAGACCTTCCTCCAAATTGACACGCAGTATAAAGATTCCGGCTCCGATCAGCTTCAGAGGGATCGCTTGTTGGCAGCGAAGAAGCAGTTGGAGGGAATTGTAAGGAAGAAGCTCTCTGCCGCAGTGGATCAGCGCGACCACCCCGCCATTCTCAGGTTCAGTCACGGATCTATAAATTTTAAGTTGCGGGTACAACAGTATAGTAGATTGACTCTTTTTTCTACTATATCGTAAATTATGGGAGTAATGCATATACATATATATTACAGATATGAGCAAACTGTATATGCACAATTTTTTTCGCTGGAATCCTGTCATCCAATTGCAAATTGTTATATTTGATGAGTTTGTCCACTTTCACATTTGTTAATTTAATACTCATTCATACCATGACTTTTCTGTTTGTATAATAATGTGTACATATAGTTTTTGCAATGAGTGCGTAGAAATTGAAGTTGATATTATGTTAAGAAAAAAAACTTGTGCCACAATGCCTGAACCTTGATCCATCATTGCTCAGGTTCATTCGACTCTTCACCCCGCTGGGTGTGGAGGAGGAGGGATTGCAGTTGTATGTTGGGTACTTGAAGAAAGTGATTGCAATGAGGTCAAAAATGGAGTTTGAGCAATTGGTGGAGACAATGGATCAGCGTAATGTCAACTTTGTTGGTTGTTTGACCAATTTGTTCAAGGACATTGTGTTGGCGATTGAGGAGAATAGTGAGATCTTGAGTGGTCTTTGTGGGGAGGATGGTATTGTATATGCCATCTGTGAGCTTCAGGAGGAGTGTGATTCTCGCGGTTCTGTGATTTTGAACAAGTATATGGAGTATAGGAAGTTGGCTAAGTTGTCCTCTGAGATAAATGCTCACAACACCAATTTGCTTGCTGTTGGAGGAGGTCCTGAGGGTCCTGACCCACGAGAGGTTGAATTATATTTGGAGGAGATTCTCTCCCTTATGCAGCTTGGTGAAGACTACACTGAATTCATGATTTCAAAGATCAAAGGGCTTACTTCTGTTGACCCTGAGTTGCTTCCCCGTGCCACCAGAGCTTTTCGTAGTGGCAGTTTCAGCAAGGTTGCACAAGATTTAACTGGATTTTATGTGATTTTGGAGGGATTTTTCATGTTGGAGAACGTCAGGAAAGCAATAAGGATTGATGAACACGTGCCTGACAGCCTTACCACTTCTATGGTGGATGATGTATTTTATGTATTGCAGAGTTGCCTGCGGAGGGCAATATCCACTTCCAATATCAGTTCTGTTGTTGCCGTTTTGAGTGGTGCCAGCAGTTTACTCGGTAATGAATATAATGAAGCCTTGCAGCAAAAAATAAGAGAGCCAAACCTTGGTGCAAAGTTGTTCTTTGGTGGCGTTGGTGTGCAAAAGACAGGGACAGAAATTGCAACAGCTTTGAATAATATGGACGTTAGCAGTGAGTATGTTCTGAAGCTAAAACATGAAATTGAAGAACAGTGTGCTGAGGTGAGTGTTGTATATTTTTAGTACCTTACAATTGTATATCACTAATGAAACTCATTAAATTTTGAATTATGAGCAGTAAGTATAGTTGGCACACCCTTGCCTTATTCATTGTTTGCCTGGGGTCCCATTATGAGGTAATTTTAGGTTCCTAGGTTAGGGGCAGTTTGTGTCATTTTATTTGTGCAGGATGTAGTTCTGAATTTCTGTAACATGATTTAGAGTTTTATGTGATATTTACAAATCTTGGATAAAGTTATAGACGGTATAGGAAAAACCAATTTCAAGATTGACATTTTTGCAACTTCAAAACCACAGATTGAGGATGTTTCTGTCCTTAGTGTTGATGAATACACAGTCTAATCTGTAGCAATCCTCTCAGTAACATAAATATTGAGACAATTGATTAAAAGAATGCACTTGAAGCATGATTTAGAAATTCAGAAATTGTAGCAATGATTTTGCCCAATGAACTATGTACATCGGTTTCCCCTGAATGTTGTGATGAATACATGTTCAAATTTATAGCAACCCTTCTGTTAACATTAATACGGAGATGATTGATTAGAAAAGTGCAATCAAAGTATGGTTTAGAAATTCAAAATTTTTGTATTGATGATTCACTTTATGAACTATTTTCCATTTTAAACTAGATGTTTCTTGAGACGTGCGAGTTTACTAATTGAATATTTCATATTTGTCTTTAGCTTTGTCAACTGCTCCTCCTTCATTTTTAAACGAAAAGAATGTAGCTGGAACAGACTTACAGACTATTTATTTTTAAGAACTGTTTCTCAATATATACAGCGCTATGTCGATTTGTCCTGTGTTGGTTTATAATGTATAGGTCATTCTTTATTTATGTATATTTGTTTTGCCTATATAACATACAAGTTTAAAGTTGCAGAATTAACGGACTGAATAACTTCATGCAGGTGTTTCCTGCATTAGCTGATCGAGAAAAGGTAAAATCTTGTTTGACTGAGTTGGCAGATAGCAGCAATGCTTTCAAGCAAGCTTTGACTGCTGGCATAGAACAACTTGTGTCAACCATTACACCTCGAATAAGACCAATATTAGACAGCGTTGGAACAATTAGCTATGAGCTTTCGGAGGCTGAGTATGCAAATAATGAGGTGAATGATCCATGGGTTCAGAGACTTCTCCATGCTGTTGAGACGAATGTGGCATGGCTGCAGCCACTAATGACAGCTAACAATTATGACACGTTTGTTCATTTGATTATTGACTTCATTGTGAAAAGGCTAGAAGTTATTATGATGCAAAAGAGATTTAGTCAGCTAGGCGGTCTTCAACTTGACAGAGATGCTAGAGCTTTGGTAAGTCACTTCAGTGTCATGACACAGAGAACTGTCAGAGACAAGTTTGCACGTCTTACTCAAATGGCAACAATTCTAAATTTAGAAAAGGTTTCTGAGATTCTAGATTTCTGGGGTGAGAACTCTGGACCTATGACCTGGAGATTAACTCCAGCAGAAGTTAGGCGTGTATTGGGTCTGCGGATTGATTTTAAACCAGAAGCAATAGCTGCTGTGAAGTTGTAATATCGGTTTATATGGTCTCTTCACATTCTTTTCTTTTTTTTTCTACTTTAATTTTTCATGTGATAAGTATTACAGATTCATTCTTACTACTTTTGGTGTTTGGTAAGTTAACCTACAGTTTCGTTATACGACTCACATTGTTAGCTTCAATGGCAAAATAATAGGCAGAGTATTCAGATTTGGCGCCCGAGAGGCCAAGATATTACTCGTATAGTGTAAAATGGTCTTTGTTCCTGAATATCCACTTTCCAATTTTGAATTTTTGAATATTTTTCTGTAAATCAATTTGAGACATAGTTCATGCGTGTTTAGTAAAGTTCATTAAATATTTAACTTCCAAACAACTTTTCTTGCGTTTCGTTGCGGAATATACGAGTGTTGCATTTATTTGAATAATTAATTGTTATTTAAATAATGATGCTGACAAAGTCCAAAGTATCATTTTACGCACTTCTGTAATCACATCATATATGCTGCATATGTTAGACACCCCCTGCAGATATCACAAATTAATACTCTAGTTTGGAATGTCATTACTTGTCAATCTATATTTTTATTTTTATTTTGAATTTATTATCCAGGTTTCCGATAAGGATAGTTTTCTAGCTTCTTCTTTTTTTCCTGCCATATATATATATGAGTTAATTAATAATACTATGGTTAAATAATCACTACAAAACAGAGTCCACGACATAAACTAATTCAATATTAGTCATAGAATCCGTTCACATTATTCATGAAAGTTTTCAGCTAACCTCCAAAGTCAATGCAGCTAGCTCACCAGCTAGCATGAGTAAACAATCATCAGTGAAAAACAATGCTATCAACACTCACTTCAGTAGCTATAACCTAACACAAGAAACCAGATAAATGGTGGAAGAGGCAAACACTCAACTGAAGAAGTTTAATTTACAAATTGTAAAAAAATAAGTTTAATTTACAAATCTTATACTACTGAAAAACACATAAATCATGTGTGTCTTTGTTAACAATTATATCTTGTGTCTATATAACTCCTGGTAAATTATCTCATTGCATTAGGAAAGAACTTTAATAGTGAGAATCTTATTTTAAAAAAAATATAGTTAAATATGTTTTTAATCTTAAATTTTTTATACGATATTGAAATTCATCTTTATTTCAAATTTTAATATAATATCATCTCAAACTTTATAATTGAATAAATACAATTTTTCTAAGTTAACAATGTGAAATTTTTTTAATGTGTTAGACTGTATTTAACATTAACATTTGAACTCTTTACATAATACTGTGTTTATACATAAAAAGAAGTTGACATTATTACGTTAAAAGGATTTTACATTGAAAAAAATGTATCAAAATTTAGAACAATAATGAATTTAAATTTTACTTTGAAGTTTAAATTTTAAGTTAAAAAAATATTAAGATGTCACTAGAAAGTCACAAAAAGGTGATAATAATGAAGGAATGCATATTTATCCGTTCTAGCATTAGCCACACTTTTGAAATGCTTTACAAAGTTTAAAGTGTATAGGTTGCATAAAAACTAAAAGAAAAACACACAAGAAAGGTGATTGGCACTGCTAGCCTCTCTTTAAAGAATCATGACGAAGTTTATATGTGAAGAATTTGTTGTAATTCAAATTTTAAAATCCTAAATACAAATTGAAAATTTTTCAAAATTGAGATCGTAGTTAAGTTTAAAAGATATAAAATCACAAGTATTTTAGTAAATTTAAATTTTAGTGAACCATATTACTTATTTAGGTAATTTCATGTCATAAAATTTAAAAATAATTTACTACAGTGCAAAAATCTCTAATAAAAATTCAATCCAATATCCAACATTAGAGTAAATTAGATTATATCAACCATCAACCAAACTCAATCATATGAAACTGAGTTCAGGATAAATCATGAGTATACCAAGAGGAGGACACCGCGTGGATATGGAATTCATGCTCCACTAGAAGATACTCATTGAAAAAATTATAGGAATCCATTAGAATAGTAGATGGCTGGTATAATTGCAACAACTGACAAATAAAAAATGATTGGAAAATGTCATTGTTGACACTAGTTCTGAGAATACTAACAAATATAAGGAAAGAAAAAACAAAACTTCAACCAAAAGAATAATCCTCTATATTTTATGGAGGGCATTTTGCCGGTAATGTTTGATTTCTAGAAACTATTAGAATAAGAACATGAATCTAAAACTGAAAACTCCAAGCAGATACATGTCAGACTTGAAAAACATTAGACATGAGCAGTGCCTTCAGTGAATTTTGGGTCCTCGCATCTGTACTTGCCATCAGGTCCAATTCCAAAACCTTTGGGATCAGCAAAGACATTCTCCAGAAGCTGGCTGCGTTGTGGAAGAGGGCTCTCATCTGCAAACTCAACTGCATTCTCAAGAACCTCATCAATCTTCTTCTCTATGGCCTTCAACTCTTGTTCATTGGCTAATTTGTTCTCGAACATGTATTTCTTCAACGCAGAGATGGGATCCCTATCAGCATAATGTGCCTTCTCAGCTGACAAAGCACATACAGATGATGGTGAACAATTACCATGAACTTGGCAGACACAACACAAATAGAAGACAGAAAACTACGGAAAGATGTGACTCATTTTGATCATGGCATGAATATCCTGACTTGTTGAAATTAGTAAAACGGTAATATTATTACCCACAAGAATGAAAACAACAATAAAACCTTATCCCACTAGTTAGGTTGGTTACATGGATCACGTGACACTATTGCTGTAACAAAAACATAGTTAACCCTATTTCAAATTCAATCTATCAAGTGTTTCATCTTTACACCATTAACACATTTAGAGTGCACAACGAAAAGTTCAATTTCTTTAACATATAAGTTTCACAGTGATCCAAATCCATGATCTTAATCTTAATATCAATTGCATGCCCCACATCTAACATCAAGAGAAAATTGCTCCTAAAACTAAACTACAGAGATAATGTACAGAAACCATACGGCAGAATAAATGTACAAGTAGTATGCAATACCGCTGAAGATACCAACAAAAGTGCAAAGGAAATGCTACATAACTCACTAAAAAATTAACAGCATATTTGAAGTAAATTCTAAGAGAAGAAAGCATAACATAAACCTCACCAGGGTCACGAAGTTCATCAGGATCGGCCAATGAATGTCCTCTAAATCTATAGGTCTCACATTCTACTAAAGTTGGTCCCTCTCCTCGTCTGGCTCTTTCAATAGCTTCCTTTGCCACCTCCCTGACCTTCAAAACGTCCATCCCATCAACATGAACCCCAGGCATTCCAAATGCCGGCCCTTTCTTCCATATTTGAGGATCTGAAGTTGACCTGAGATGTGACATCCCAATAGCCCACAGATTATTTTCCACCACAAACACAATAGGCAATTTCCATAAAGCTGCCATGTTTAGGCATTCGTAGAACTGTCCATTGTTACATGTTCCATCTCCAAAAAATGCCAATGTCACGTGATCACAATCTGCCTCTTTCAGAACCTCCCTTCTATACTTACTGGAAAATGCTGCCCCAGTGGCAATAGGGATTCCTTCAGCAATGAAAGCAAACCCCCCAATCACATTATGTTCCTTTGAGAACATATGCATAGATCCACCTTGACCACGGGAGCATCCCGTGGCCTTCCCAAAGAGCTCACTCATTACAGCACGTGCCGGGACCCCCTTACTCAATGAATGAACATGGTCCCGGTACGTACTCACCACCGAGTCTTCTTTCTTGAGAAGCTTGATGAAGCCAGTTGACACAGCTTCTTGGCCATTGTACAAGTGAACAAAGCCAAACATTTTGCCTCTATAATACATCTGGGCACACATGTCTTCAAAGAACCTGCCTAATATCATGTCTTCGTAGAGCAACAAGCCCTCCTCTTTCGTAATAAGCTGCACACACAAATACAAACAAGAAAAATAATCTCAAACACTCGTTTCCAAATAACAAAAAACATATTTTCCAGAATCTGAAGCTAATAGGATATAGCTGGCAAAAAAGGATCTCTTCTTTCCTTACAGTTAATACAAAACCTATACCATCAAATTGGGAAATATCTACAACATTTTAAATAAAATATTGAACCACGAAACTTATAAAACAAGAGTTTAATCTCTACGTACCATAAGTGTAACACTCTTTATGCATGTCATCAAATCAAAACTCTTCCATAACTTTCAAGGTAAGTATTGTAACAATTTCCAATTGATAGACAGTGCAAAAACTCTCTATACGGTTCGTGATTACACTATTTACACAAACAAATTGGGTAGGTTGAAATAAGTGGAAAGATGATTTTTTTATTTAATATTCAGAAACCCATTATGCAGGATGCAGAACAAATTAAAATCTCTTCTACCCAAAGGAGTGGATTATTGATATTTGATACGAAAAACAAAACGGTAAAAGGGTTACCAGATTTGTGGCTGATTTGAGGTTCTTGTTCTTGACAGCATCGGAGACAGAGACAACAGTGGAATTAGAGCGAGCATTGAGCTTAATGGGGGCGATGAAACGAAGCTTCTGAGTGGATCCAAGGAAGGGAGTGGACGTGTTGAAAGACATGGGGCCGCCATTGGATCTGTGATGGAGAGGAAGAGGGTGCGCAAACTTGGGAGCGGAGAGAGACATTGTTAATATTATGGTATGGCGAGATGCGAATGAGAAAAAGAAAGAGGTTAATGTGTTTGAGGAAATGCAAAAGAGAGAAGAGAAAAATGCATGAAAGCCGAAATAATCAAAACACAAATTCAGAACACATTACACATTCAATCACACATCACGGAGAGGAGACAAAGAAGCCACCAATACGCAACTAACTTTTCCTACTAATACTTATTCTTCTTCTTTTCTCTTATTCAAATTATTGTTCAACTAATTCAATTGACACATCATTTTTATCTCACTTTGCTCCTACAAAATCGCCCCTAATAAACCATTCATTATCAACATTATGTGTATGGTTGAGACAATAATTTTCTCTTCAACACATAACCCAAGGTTCAATTTTCACCTGAGTTTGTATATTTTATCACCTAGGCAAATAAATCGTAATCATGAGGTCATAATTAAAAGGTTTTCAAAATTATATCTCATGTTAAGCAATAGCCTAATATTGAATTATGGTGAACTTTAAAGTTAAAATATCATAATAATAATTTTCCCCCAGTATAACAAGAAGGGTCCATAGCTCAGTGGTAGAGCATTTGACTGCAGATCAAGAGGTCACCGGTTCGAACCCGGTTGGGCCCTACACATTTTTCTTTTGTTTTTAACTTAAATTGCAATGTGTCCAAAGAAAAAAAATAATAATAATTAAACCACACAAAAAAGTGGAAAGAGGGCTATTAGTGTAAAAAAGTTACTCATTTAGAAAGATTGGAAGTGGGTAGGTCACTTAGAAACATCTAAACATATTGATAGCATACTTTTAGCATATAATAGGTTTCTGAAAAAGAAAATTTGGAGTCTAAATCGTATTATCTTTTTTTTTTTAGCTTAGTGAAGGACCCTTGTAAAGTGCAAAATTTAAATGAAACATTAAACATCAAATTAGTTCCTTAATCTTAGAAGATATTTCCCTAATCAGAAAACATTGTTGAAGTTGTATATATTGGACCTATTTAAAGCATACTCAAAATATATGATCACTTAGCTATCTCATGTCTGATTTTTAATTTCGACAAAGTTGTAATCTTTTGAGAAAATAAGCATAGTACAAATATTTAGTAGTAAAAAAATATGGGCTAAGGAAAATTTTCTAATTTAAAAATTGGACAAAATATTAAATGTAACTTATTTATACACATTTCCGTATAAAAAAAAACACTAAAGTTCAAAAGACACTGGTATAAGATTGTTTATACCAATTAACTTAAGTATAAATTTATTTTAACTTTAAAAATTTGTTTATCTCAACTTATTCTCTATCAATATTTATTATAATGTTTATCCAAATAAAATTAAACCAATATATTTTATAAAATTTAAACTTTTGAAACTTAAATAAAATTAAATTAAATTTTTCTTATTTTACATACAAGTCATTACCGGTAAATGTCATCAATCTTTCATTCATAGATACACATACTGGTATAAATTATTACATAAAATTAATGATAACTTGAATGATCATGAGCAAAATAAAGACTTGCATATGTCTAATTATTTTTAAAATTAGTTATTAAGAAATAACGAAATTAGTATATGTTTTTTAATAACTATTTTACATCCTTTTTGTTTGGTAATTGTTTATGAACGAATGGATAGAATATTTATTTAAAGTAATTTCTTATATTTTGTTGTTGTTTTTTTTATATTTCAAAGTGTCCGTGTTAAACATATTTTGAAGTTTAAGTTAATTTAGGTTTGATTAGTCAAATAATCAATGTTGTAATAAATATATCATAAAAGTTTCAACAATACCTTTGATTTGTATTTATAGGTTTCTTCATGAGCTTTTGATTAGGGTCAGTCTAATCACAATCCAATTATGTTAAATTTGATTACTTATATGTTTAGATTAGTTGATTCTGATCAGTTTCCTCTCAACTCAATGTCTTAAGCAATCAATATGAATTCCAAGAATTTTCCTAGCCAAACGTTGAACACACACTTCATTGGATTAAGGTGCATGTTGTATCTTTGAATATGATAAAAAAAATTTGACTAGTTCCTTTATGTATCATTGATCATTGGGATTTTACCATTATGTCGTCAATGTACACCTCCATGCATTTTTTACTTATCTAGTCTTCGAAGACCTTGTCCATGACACGTTGGTAAGTGATCCCTGCATTCTTCAGACATAACGACATCACCTCATAGTAGTAATTGGTCCGCTCAATAATGAACGTCATTTTCTCTTTGTTCGGATTGAATATTGGGATCTAGTTGTATCCCGAATAAACGTCCAAAAAGCTTAACAATCAGTGACCTAAGGCTCTGTCCACTAGTTGATTGATACTAGGTAAATGGTATGTGTCCTTAGGTCATGCTTTGTTCAGGTTAGTGAAATCGATGCACATCCGTTATTGACCGCTTGATTTCTTCACAAGGACCACATTGGAGAGCCATATAGTGTACTTGACCTCCTGGATGAATCTCACCTCATGCAACTTCTTGACCTCGGCCTCTGTAACTTCTTGATTCATGAAGATTTGAATGGGCTCGTCTAGGTCCATGGAACCATCATATTGACATTCTCAAGTTATTGAGCAAAATAATATCTATAATCCCTCCAACGAATGATAAAAGGTCGGTTGTGTTAAACGTTATAACAAAGTAGTGATGGTGCTTGCTCGCGGTAAAGCTACTGGCTTGGATTGTTCAGTCCAATCCTCCTAAGGTTGCTTAGCTAATCTTAGAAGAGTTGTAATCAATGACACAAGATTGTTACCACCCTTATCTTGCTGAATGATGTCATTCTCATCTCTTAATACTCTTATTTCCTCTTCATATTTTCTTTGTCTCATTTATCTGCCTTTACATCCTCATCATGATCTCCATCGAGTATTTCCCTTGTGTTTGGTTGCTTGTCATAATTCTTGTGGTCATCATGTAAACTTAAATTTTTTCGCTCGATCCTACCATGAGTGCCAAAATGTTCCAAACATATAGGATCAACTGTTCACTTAAAGTGATCTTCACTTTGATACTTAAATTAATTTATATTCAATCAATCAAGTAATTAATATTAAAATAAATGTTGTAAAAACTTTAATAATCATATCTTTAATTTTTATTTATAGTTTGATATTTTTTTCCAATTCGAACCATAAATGTGAAGTAATTTATTCTCTAGTCAATATTAAAATATCTAACCATTTAAGTTATAAAAAGAATTGAGTGAAAACTATCTTGAACCTACGTCACCATTAAAACCAACAAACCTTGATGTTTTTTTTTACAGCAAGAAAACACTGCTATCGACTTCAAAATATTTTTCTTGCTTATAAAGTACTGAAAGTTATTTTGAATAAATATATATATTGTGATAATGACAAATATTAAAAAAAACTATATACAAATACTATCAAACATTGAGTCTAAAAAGTATTTCAACAAAAGATTTGTCTTAAAATAATCATTTTACGTTGAAAAAAACAACTCAAACCAAATAGATTTACTTGTGTCGCATGGTTTGAATTACATTTATTGTTTTCTTCACCGAAAAAGAACCAACATTATACATTTAATATACCTTAATTCTAGTAGGAGAGTGGTTTTAATATTCCTAATTATCGTAAACAGAAAATTACGTAATTATAATTATCAGAAGATTATAAATATAAACCAGTTTATTTAAATAAATAAATTACCAAAGAAAATACGTTTAGCGACATAAAAATATCTGCTTATATTAATAAAATACAAATTAACAACATGAAATTATTTTAATAAATCCATCAATTTCTTTAATATAAGCAGACATTTTTATATCACGAAACATATTTTCTTTGGTAATTTATTTATTTAAATAAACCGGTTTATATTTATAATCAATTTCTTTAATGTACTTCCATCTTAATTAATATTCCCAATAACTAATATAAGAGTGATAATCAGAAAAGAAAAAACAGCTACGAAAACTTCCTTAATTAAGGTAAACATGGGACTTATGAATTTCATTGTAGAATCAAGCATCTTACTTCCATCCTCATTTGATCATCCTTTAAAATTTGAAAGCTGTGAAAAAATTTTCATTTCCAATAAACCTAGACATTCTTGTTCGCTCCCGATTTTAGCGATTGTATCTTTCTAAACTTTGGTGCAAACATGAAAAACCAAAAAGCTGAATCTCACGCTAAAGCCTTTGTAACAGGCAATCAAGTAGTTTAATAAAAAAAAATTCTTCCGCAGATCTTCACTAAAACAGATCCAAGACAAAGATCGTTGGTTTAATATGGTGCTGTTTGGGAAATCAGAACTACATTTTAGTTCAACAAACTTGAACCAAAACAACTGCAAACAAATCCAATATGGAAAATATGGGGTCAGAGACAAAAACAAAGTGGGACAAGACAACAGTGGAGGCAGAAAAAAAAACGTCACGGTAAACATTTCTCCGATCAGAATTCTCAAATGAACATAAACCACCATTGCTTAGTTCGTAGTACTACAAAATCAAGTCGTATACATAAATAATTAGCACAAAAAAGAAAACCAAAAATATATGTAACATCAACTAACAGTTAAAGAACCACAAAAATTGACAAGATGATAGTGAAAAAGTCCCTAATCGAACAAGCCGAATCCCATATCATCGTCACTCTCTTCTTCAGGTTCTTCCTGTAAAAATGTAAATGATACAAATTAGACGATAAAAAAAAGGAGAACAAACAAAAATTGCGGCATGAACTGGTTCAAAAGAGTTACCTTCTTTTTCTCCTCAGCGGCAGGGGCGGCCGCAGCTGCACCTCCACCTGCGGCAGCAACTGGGGCAGCTGCAACAGCGGCTGGTGCCCCACCGCCTGCAGCATTTGCAATCAAATCGCCAAGATTTTTCTTCTCGGCAAGTTTAGCAAACAAGGTAGGCCAGTAAGATTCGACTTGAACCTTGGCAGTTTTCAACAAAGTGGTGATATTGTCGGCCTATTTATGATTTAAGGAACAACACAATTATATCCAAGCAAATTCATTTGCGATTAAACGAAAAAACCCACTATTTATCTCCAAACAAAAGTACGAAATAGATTAAACCCACTTATCCAAATAATCACCATTATTAAATTGAAACAAAATAACGTTAAGATGTTCCCCTTAACCCCTTTCCTCCTTCAAAAAACTTTTGTTCACGATTGCCCAAGAACTTAAATTGATTAGATATCCAAGCCAACAAGAGAGAAAAATTATGCTGCAACATAACATAATCCATCGCCACTTCCCTCCGTGTTTAAATTGTTTCTACACGAATTCCTACCTTAAAACACGGGTTAAATTAAACCCACATTACTCAACAAAAGTACGTTAACAGAATCATGATACGAACCCTAAACCTTCTTCCGAAAAATAACTTATGTTTTGTTTTAATCCCAATTACTCAATCCATCAATAAAAAAAAAGTGAAATAAGTAAAATAAATTGCTTCATACATTTACTAACAATTCATCAACGGTAAACCTATGAGAACATCAAAGGATACAGTGACAGCGATTCCTTCATCGTGAAGGATGAGAGATGCGTATGAACAAGCAGTTTCCCCGACAGACATTTTCACACTGCAACACAGACAATTGTACAAATAAAACAAATCAAAACAGCATAGTCACATATGACAAAGGCGAAACACTGAAACAAAATCGTCAAAAGCAAAACTGCAAAACCGCAAAACCGCAAAACCGCAAAACCTGTACCTTCAAAGATAAAAGATCAGGAACAAGAAGTTTGCTTCCCTGCTGCAGCCGCTAATGAAATACGATTGCAGATTCTAGGTTTAAAAGTTCATAAACCAGTTCATGGGCCTATTGATTTCTAGCCCATTTATTAACCATTGGCCCAATTTCATTTTCTTCGTTACGTTACTGTATCTTCGTTTTTTTATTCTTTTCTGTTTTGGCTCATTTTTTGGTGCAACCTATGATGTCTAATCTAAGGATTATAATTTGTGGTAGTCATATATACACCATCTCAAATTATAAATTTACATCTCACTATCATATGTTACATATTACTTTTGAATTAATAAACGTACATATAATTAATGAACTTTTGTCACAGTAGAGGGCTTCTTATCATTATTAATTTTACCTTACCTTATATAAAAAAAATCACTACTATATTGTAGTAAATAAAATAATATAAATAAGGTTATATTTTTTATCTACGCCTTATAAATTTATTTACATAATCTATATGTTTATTAATATTTTTGGAAAAGAATAACACGTCATCTAAATATACTATATATATAAAAATTAATGTAAGAAGCTTAATTTACAATCCTCAGTTCAGTGTGCATGTGTTCACCCAAAAAAAACAAAGATAAAACAGTGGGAGAGGCACTCTTTCCATGAAGCCATCATGGTGTCCATTGACGATCATCTGCTAAACCTGGACGCCATGCCTCTTATCCTCCTTCCTACCATTCTCCATCACAGTCTTCCACCTCCTTTTCAGACATTGTTCCCTCTTTAAACGCTTTCGTTTTCACTCATTCTTTACATTACTAATTATCAATTTTCTTTCCAAACATCACTGCTTAAATGCCTTTCTTCTTAATTTATATTCTTAATCTAGTGTTACTGTACTGATGATTAACGAAAATTACAATAATGATCCAATCTTGCTTTGCTAATGATACAAACTAAGTGGGTCCGGGCATGTTAGAAAGATACCCCGAAAGGTTCGGAAAGAAAGAAGAAAAGAATTAGATGCTTTATGTGTCGGGTAGTTAATAGTCATCTTCCCATAAAAACATAATCAAGAAAAACCTCGTCAGTTAATCCATCAATGGGGAACTGTGCGTTCAGAGGAATCACCAAAGCTGAAGGTGCTTGGGAAAAGGATAAGATGGTGAAGGTCATCACCCCAAACGGAGGCATCATGGAGCTCTACACCCCCATAACCGCCGACTGCATAACCAACGAGTTTTCCGGCCACGGAATATTCCAAAGCCGCCGCGAATTGTTCTCGGAGCCGCTCCACCGTGATGATGAGCTTCATGCCGGGGAGCTCTACTACCTTCTCCCTCTCGACCCTTCTTGCAGGTTGTCATCCACCAAGAACATCGCCAGACAACTTTCCAACAACGCCGCCGCCAGTGCGACCTTAACGCCGTACAGAATGTGTACCTATGATAACAACAGCAGTAGGATGTGGTCGGAAACCGGTGAAGTGTTTCCGAGGAAAGGAGTGTGGAAGGTGAAATTGGCAATAAGCCCGGAACAGCTAGCGGAGATATTGTCGCAGGAGTCACAGACGGAGGCGTTCGTGGAGAGCTTGAGGACCGTGGCAAAGTGCGGCAATGGGGTGCTGTCGGCGCCGAATTCTGATCACTCAACTGCCTGTGACTGAAAATCAAGGTTTAGAGATGCTTAAAAGTGTGCTCTTTTATTGTTTATTTGATTTTCACAATTCACAGGGTTAATCTTCAGTCTTTCACATGTTTCTTTTTTATTAAGATCGTGATTACACACTATTATTCAGATTACTGAGCATGTAATATAAAGTTTAAGTCTAATGCATATATAGAATAATTTTGAAGATCATGCTTTTTAGGATTCTAATGCATATATTAGAGGCATATCGATAGAAGGAAAATACTTGAAAGATAAAATTATATACCAATACATTGGTTTTAGGCTTATCAACAAAAGGATATTTATTATGTTTATACATGGAAAAATAATGAGAAAAAGTTAAATATAATGAGAAAAAGGATATTTCAAAGCGATCGATTTCGATGGGATTGTGAAACCTAAAGAAGAAAGGAGTTAGAGAGGGAGAAGAGAGTTTGAACTCGTATGTGGTTGCTTGTGTTAACCTTGATTTATATCACATTGTCTCTATTTAGATAAGATAGGAACTTAATTGAGTCCAAAAAGATAATATGTAGACTAAATTAATAACTAAACCTTCTATTATAATGGTCACTTTCACACGACATTAAAGTCAATTTAAGAGAATGGACCACATTTAATCAATTTAACATGTAAAAGAATTTGATTAAACATTTGTGATGGAACGTCTGAGCTGGAGATGGAGTTTTGTGATGGAAAGGCTAAGATGGAGTTGGATCCGTGGTGAAAAGATCGAGCTGGAGTTGGAAATCCATGGGGAAAGGGTCGAGCTAGAACTTGAGATTTGTGATGAAAAGGTCAAACTGGAATTGGAGATCTGTAGTCAAAAGGTTAAGCTGGAGCTGAAAATCCGTAATGAAAAAGTTGAACTAAAGCAACAAATTTGTGATGGAGCTGCAAATTCATGATAGAAAGATCGAACTAGAACTAGATATATGGTGGAAAGACCAAACTGAAGCTAAAGATCCATAATAGAAAGCCAGGCTGAAGTTGGAAATGTACAATGGAAGGACTTATAGTTGTGAAGTTGTGTTCGTGGAGTGGTGTTGATATAGTGGTAGATCATCTCTTCTCATGTTTTACTACAATCTCCTTTCTCAACATTTTCACCTTGTGATTGGGACCACACATGTCACGTAAAAATTAATCTAAAGCGACACGTAGCGAGTACGAACCCAGATGTTTGAACATGCATAGGTTCCTTCTCAGCTCATGATTATAAACGCATGTTACCCTCAAACGTCAACCTTCCTCTGCTCTGTACTCGACTTTATTTATAGCAACCACAAACATGAAGAGTTCTGAAAAACATAACAAAAACTCGCTCTCACAAAAGCAACTCTGCTGCATGATGTGCTTGAAGAGGATGTCGCAGTTATCCTTCAAACCAACTGCTTTTCTTCTGTTCTTCCTAGGTTTCTACGTCGCATTCTCTACTCCGGAGGATCCCATCAACTGCTCCTCACACAACACAAACTGCACCATCACTAACTCCTATGGTACATTCCCTGATCGAAGCATCTGTGAAGCACAAAAGGTGTTTTACCCCACACAGGAAGAAGATCTTCTCAGAGTGGTTGCATCAGCCTCTCGAAACGGAAAGAAGATGAAAGTTGCGACCCGTTTCTCCCACAGCATCCCCAAGTGGGTGTGCCCTGAAGGTCAGAATGGGTGGCTAATAAGCACCAAATATCTGAACCGGGTAATGGAAATTGACGCCGAGAAAAGGACGGCGAGGGTGCAGAGTGGCGTGACGTTGAAGCAGCTGGTGGAGGAGGCAGCCAAGGCGGGCTTGGCCCTGCCATACACGCCGTACTGGTGGGGTTTGACGATGGGGGGCATTTTGGGGACAGGAGCTCATGGAAGCAGTTTGTGGGGGAAAGGAAGTGCGGTTCATGAACAGGTGATGGAGATTAGAATTGTTACGCCTGCACCTCCTGAACATGGATATGCCAAGCTTCATATTCTTACAGAAGAAGATCATGATCAGCATCTCAATGCAGCAAAAGTCTCACTCGGCTTGCTTGGGGTCATTTCACAGGTACGTATGTTACCATGCATGCACCATTTCCTCCTTCAACTTCCTTTTCCTCTTTATCTTTTTGTTTCTTTTAATCTAATCAACTTTTACTTTCAAGTTTTGAACCTTCTGATCATCACATTCTTTTTACTCAATCACTTTTTAATGTGTGTTTCTCACGGTGATGTGATTCATATAATGTTTTATTTTTAATTTAATATACAATACGAAGAACATACTATCTTTTTATTACGGATTATCTATCACTGTGTAGCACCTTCCTAGAATACAGCCAAAACATGTGAACAAGAAATTGGTACGTTAACGTGTGAGAAAAACTAATGAATTTACACAAAAATTAAAAGAAAATAGTAAAAATTTGTTCTACTGTGAAAAAGATTCGTACAAGGCATACACGAGACTAATTAGTCTAACAACAAACAAAGTATAGGTAATCAAGTCATTATGAGTTTACGTGATAATTGTATGGATCCAAGCCTTGTAACGAAACAGAGTTTGTTCAAATGAGAAATAATGAATTAACTTCTTTGAAGCCATCGATTATGATGATATCATCAACAATGATAAATATCATAAAAAGAGACTTATCACTTTTGTGAATATATTTGCGATATTATGTTGGACAAATGCAGCATTACAATCTGTAATCTGTAATAATATACAAAGGAGAAGAAGCATTACTATTATTAGAAAAATAAATGAGTACCATACAAAGGAGAAATAGAAGCATTACTTTAATTAAGATTTTTTTTTTGTTTGACAATATTAAATATTGTCTGTTTAATTTAATTTATCCTCCTGTCTATTCAATAAACTTTTTATTTTATTTATTAACTTTTAATTGAATAAATTATACTTCTATCTTTGTGTAAAATTCTGCTGTTTTAATTCCTCAAAAAAATATTCTATCCTCGCAAACCGTCTTCTTTATAAGTTGCTATTTAAATGATTTGGAGAACCAAAAGTAATACATTTTAAAATTAAGGAAACTAAAAATAGATTTTTTTTGTGTGGAGAATTTAAAATTGAACTTTACATATTTTAAAAAACAATTTTATCTATAATTAAATGGTGTAATTTTGGATGTACACGGAAATTTCTTTTCAACGTACGTCTTAACTGTGACACTACATTTTTGTTGGGAAAATGATTATGATACAAAATGCTGATTTGTATATGAACTTTGCAGATTACTTTCAAACTTGAACCTCTGTTCAAGCGATCCATTACATATGTTACAGAAAACGATTCAAATTTGGAGAATCAAGTCATAACATTTGGACAAGAACATGAGTTTGCAGATATAATTTGGTACCCAAATCAACACAAGGCTGTATACCGTGTTGATGATCGTGTTCCAATTCATACATCAGGCAATGCTGTTTACGATTTCATCCCTTTCCGTTCCACTCCTGCAACTCAATTACAACTCCTCAGAACCACAGGCGAGTTTTTCTTAATTCACTACACAATGCATGTAAACTACTACTCAGCGTTACATACTAACATCGTGCTTGATTCAGTATTTGGAAAGTATAAACGTGAAAACTTTAAGAGTTGATAGATATTGATTTTGGATTTTCACCCAAAAGCGATGAATCTCCTTTTTAGGTTGATATGATTAACTCATTGATTGCTTTTGTTAGTCCATGCAATAGTTTTATACTAACATCTCTTAAAATTTTCTGATGAAAATAATAGTTTCCCTTTTATGTTTTTTGACTACAGAGGAAGCTGTGGAGTTTACTGGTGATGCAGAGGGGAAATGCTTAGTTGCAAAGACTGCAACCAATGCCCTTATAGCCACTGCTTATGGACTAACTAACAATGGTGCTGAATTCATCTAATCTATTTCATTCAAATGAGCACTAAGAATTGTCTGTATAATATGAATAAAATCACGTAACTCTACAATTGGAAGTTGCAGGTTTAGTCTTCTCCGGATTCCCTGCAGTTGGATTTCATAACCAGATTCAGGCTTCTGGGTCATGCCTGGGCAGTGATAGGAATACAAAGACAGCAACATTATGTCCCTGGGACTCTAGAATCAAAGGAGAGTTCTTTCACCAAACAGCATTTAGCATTGGGTTGTCTGTGGTAAATAACTTTATTGAAGATTTGAAAAAGCTGGTTGAATTGGAACCAAAGGCATTTTGTGGCATAGAGATGTACAACGGGATTCTGATGCGTTATGTGAAGGGTTCAAGTGCATACCTAGGGAAACAGGAAGATGGCGTAGACTTTGATATCACATACTACCGTAGCAAAGACCCAATGGCTCCTAGGCTGTACGAAGACATTATTGAAGAGGTTGAGCAGATAGGGATTTTCAAATATGGAGGTTTACCCCATTGGGGTAAGAACAGGAATGTGGCATTTGAAGGAGTGATGAACAAGTACAAAAATGCAGACAAGTTTCTGAAGGTGAAAGATGAGTATGATCCAGAAAGGCTATTCTCCAGCGAGTGGACAGACCAAGTTCTTGGTCTGAAAGAAGGGTTGATGGTATCAAAGGATGGGTGTGCATTAGAAGGTCTGTGCATATGCTCCAATCACAATCATTGTGCACCAACCAAAGGCTACTTTTGCAGACCAGGCAAAGTCTACAAAGAAGCAAAGGTTTGTGCTGGTTCAGGCTCTTAAGATGCAACAATTTTCAAATGACTTTCAACAAACAACTTATCTGCATAATTGAACAGAAATAAATAAAAAAGATATAAAAGAATAAACGTGGAGTGGCTAATCTCTCAGCACACCACATTACGCATAGAAACTTTATATATTGGTCATCAACCTTGAACAGTTCAAAACACATCATTTGCTTACTTGTCACTATGACATGTTGTTATATATTATATATGGGGAATTAAAGAAGAGCAAGTAGATTAATATTTAAGCTACATTAAGATAAATAATCAGAAATTTTGAGGGATGAAAACATTAAGAAGTGTACCACTTTGAGTTCTCTTCTAATTTCATATATGAATGCCGATAACTATACACAGCAGAAATATTGAAGTCTTATTAATGACTTACTATAGTAGATATTTGTAGAACTGACATTAATCAAACTCAGTACAAGTCTATAAATATTATAGTAAGTCTCATGTACTCCTAAATCTAACATATGGTAAGTGAGTATTTTTTTTTTCAGTTTTTCTCAACTTATAATATATAATATTACATGCACATAACAACTTACCATTTTCAAACAAAATAATTTCATTAACTTTATCTCACAAACATTATCCAAAAAAATCCTTCTGTATCATATTATATATAAACAAAAAAATTCTATCATTTAAGGATTTCTACATACCCTATAAAAAAAATTCTACAACTTGATTTCTACATACAAATTAATTTTGCTTTTTAATTTTTATCATATAAGCAATAAATCATAACTTTTTTAATTAGTATAAATTTCACTATATAACATAAAGTACTAAACCATAATTTTTTTTAATTAGTATTATTAACAAAATTCACCATATCAGCCTTTAAAAAAACACTAAACCTTTAAATGGCATAGTAGCAATTCTCTTCATTTTTTTTCATTGAAACGGAATTTATAGTATATTTTAATTCAAATTTCTATTTACCAACTTTAATATAAGAATGTAGTATTTCTTGTAGAAATATATATCATCATTTATATTCATCTCCTAAATGCAAGTGTGTGATTTCCATTAAAATACAGTCGAACTTGCGTTGGAGATAACACCAAAAGAGTCCTTAGATTATGCAATATTAAAGGATATAATTATTTTTGTTGAACCTACGAAATTGTCAACAATGACAGCAATTCAATTAATAAACAATTGCTAAATGCACTATTGAATTCCACGATATCTAATCTATTAAGTCATGGGACTTCTAATAATTAAATATTATACATGTTCACAACTATCTCGTGTGATTTACGAAAATAACTCTTACTTGTAGACTAAATGAACTTTGTCTTCCGTATAAAAACTTCATTTCATTTAAGCATGGTTAGCTCTAATAAAAGATGGAGTGATGAATGAAAAAAAAATGCACATAGTATTGTATATTTATTTTTTATATAGACATTAAATATTTGAAATCATTAAGTAACAATAGAAGAAAGATAATATTAAATTTTTTAAATCTGTTAGGAGAATGAAGATAAACATGTACATATATACCTTTTATTTCTTCATAATTATTTTTATTTTTAATTGTTAAAGACATATCAATTTATTTGGAATTTTATTTTGGAATTTGTATAATTTTAATTACTTATTTTGATAAAATAATGTGTTTTGATATTAAACTTTTTACAATATTATCTTTACTTTTTATTTTTATTATTATAAAAAATGGTTAATTAATAAATATTAGGATTGACACAAGTACAAAAAAGGGCATACATGAAACACACAAATTTTATATAATTTTATATTCATTAGATATGAAAATGTGTTTTTAAATTATACGTAAATATATTTAAAAAATATATGAAAATATATATGGTTGAGAAGTATATTGTTACAAAAGTAATTGAATTGAATATAAATATATTATAAGTGTACAATAAACATCGACCAATCTATTCTTAAGGTTTGGTCAACCTTACAAAAAATTAATTCTCATAAAAACTACAACTTGTTATCGAATGGTGAAGCTCCAACGCTGCAACCGTTTGGTACGGCGGTCTTATTTTCTGATTAGCAAAAGAAAACCACGTTTAAAAGGCATCGGGTGACAATTGGTTCAGTCCTAATTAAATATTCATTGAAATCTATAAATACAAAAATAAGATAAAGAGGTAGAAAGTGGTATTTATTTAATATTTAAGACTTGATTGTTATAATCGATTGATAGCATGAATTCACCACTCAAATCTAGACTGGGAGAGAGGGAGACGATAAACTCAAAAGAGAGTAAAATGACTTAGTAAAAATTACATGAAACACACAAATTTTATATCCATTAAATATGAAAATATGAAAATGTATATCTCGATCCTATGTTCTGAAACAAGAAGTATAAGTTTTAGATGTTTCAAAGTCTCAACATGAAACAAGATAATTTATAAGAAATGTTTGAATGATTTCAAATGATTGAGAGCAATTCCTTTAAACAGATTTGTATATATATTTGTACATATTGAATAACATTGATAAAGATTTTTCTTATGTAACTAATCAAAAGACAATAAATTTGTAAATGAAAAATGGTTATTGAATAAGTATAATAAAACTTTTTCCAAGTGATTTAAAGAAAAATTTGTTATATGTGGTGCCAAGAAATTAAAATAATTAGCACGGGAACCTCATAATTTGATGATACACTTGAGGAGGAGTCCAAACATTTTACTAGTTCCATAGATAACAATTTTTTATGTCAATTTTTTTATATAACCAACATTAAAAAATTATTCATAAAAATGCCAATTAAACGTAGATGGTACCATATAAATGGAATTTCATGGTTAATTTGGAATCATTAAAATATCTTTAGAAGTTGATTACCTCCAAATTAAAATACTTACTCCAAATCTGAAATAAAGTTTGCAACAACACTATAGTGCGTATTATTATGAGGGGAAATTTACATTGTTTGATCTAACAAGAAATGTGGTATATAAAGATAATAATTTTATCTCGACTTTTATCAAACAAAACAATTAATTACTTAAAAAGATTTTTTAATTATGACGTAAACTAATCACACTAAACCTATAAACCTGAATTTAAATTACAAGTAGACTGAGTTTACTTGTATTACTCAATATGGGATGCAGACTGAGATAACGTGCGGTACATTGAAATTTGAAAAACAGTATCAAATTGTAAAGTGGTAGGTAATAGTCAAGCATTGACCTTAGCAAATGGTTGTATAAATAGTCAGCACAAACAGGGTGAGTAGATGAAAACATTAAAAAGATGAAGGAACAAGTTTTAAGGTTTGTGTTCTTACTGATCTATGTGGGTGGAGTGATTGCAACTCCTCCAGAAGATCCGATCCGGTGTGCTTCAAAAAACACAAACTGCACCATCACCAACACCTATGGCATCTTCCCCGACCGGACCACTTGCCGCGCCGCCGAGGTTGTCTACCCCACCTCGGAGGAGGAGCTGGTATCCGCGGTGGCCTCAGCTTCCAAAAACAAAAGAAAAGTGAAAGCCGCAACGCGCTTTTCCCACAGCATAACCAAGCTGGCTTGTCCTGATGGCGAAAACGGGTTGCTGATAAGCACTAAGAATCTGAACAAGATACTGAACGTCGACCCGAAGGGAAGGACAATGACAGTGCAGAGTGGCGTGTCGTTGAGACAGATCATCACGGCGGCCGGAGAGAATGGTTTGGCCTTGCCTTATGCGCCGTACTGGTGGGGTTTAACCATTGGTGGAATGATGGGAACAGGTGCTCATGGAAGCACGTTGTGGGGCAAAGGAAGCGCCGTTCATGAGTATGTGGTAGAGTTGAGAATCGTTACTCCTGCTGGACAGGAAGATGGCTATGCTAAGGTTCGAACCCTCAACCAATCTCACCCTTCTCTCGATGCAGCCAGAGTTTCCCTCGGGGTTCTTGGAGTTCTTTCTCAGGTATACATATGTCAGTCTTTCATAAGGTTATAATACTAATCAAAATAATTCATTAATTTTATATATTTAAAGATAGAAGAATAATAATTATTCGAACACACCTAAATTTTTTACATTCATTTCATAATATCCTTACTTATTTTTTAATATTTTCTTTCTTAAAAAAATATAAAACTTTACACTTTTATGACCATTTTACTCTTGTATCATGTGTCAAATGAATGTAAAAGTGTGTTATGGTATCATTTCTCAATATCAAATAATTCATTTATCAAAAATATAAAAATAAAGTTAATTTAAAGTATATAAGTGGATACAAACATCGTCTATAAGCTGATTTTTGGGATTAAATTAGGCTTAAATTTTATTAAAACAGAAAAAAAAAAAACAACTAATTCTAGTCTTATTTGCTACGAGAGGAACTGATCTTCGATGAGTGATTTATAATGTCAAAAAATCTATTTTAATTTTATTTACTTTTTTTTATGGAAAACATCTCTTTCAATTTACACTGACTCGGGTTCTTGTCATTTTAAAATGGCAACAAGATTGATGTGTAATTTTAATTTGAATTAGTCAATAATTTTGGCAAAATTTCAAATCTTAAAAGATCCATTTTATGATCATTTTATCCTTGTATCATGTGTCAAATGAATGTAAAAGTGTGTTATGGTACCATTTTTCAATATCAAATAATTCATTTATCCAAAATATATATAAAAGTTGTTTTTGTGTTGAAAGTCTCACATTGATTAAAATAAAGTTAATTTAAAGTATATAACCGGATACATATTCTATAAGTTGATTTTGTGGGATTAAATTAGACTTAAATTTTACGAAAAAAAAAAATAATTCTTGTATTGAGAAATTGATCTTCTATGATTGATTTATAATGTCAAAAAATCTATTTTAATTTTATTTAATTTTTTTATGGAAAACATCTCTTTCAATTTACATTAACTGTGGTTCTTGTCATTTTAAAATGGCAACAAGATTGATGTGTAATTTTAATTTGAATTAGTCAATAATTTCGGCAAAATTTCAAATCTTAAAAGATCCAACTAGTATAATTTTTAATAACCAATTGTATGCCAAGTCAAATCTTTCTAATGAAATAAACCTCCAAATTATGCACCAATACTTTTTCACCTCTATAAATGTCATAAAGCCTTTCTTATCTTGAATCAATGCAGCTAAGATAAAACCAAGAATTTCACCCTCCTCCTTCAAAACATGATAATTACTTACATTTTACTGTATATTCTCTTTCATCTCAGTCTAATGTACAGATATTTTTCTTAATATATACCACTGAATACTTCGCTTAAGAACATCCTATTGAATTAAAAAAAATAACTTAAAAATCTAATGATTGAAAAATATAACTAAATCAAATTTTACTTTTTTCAAATATATATGAATGGTATAACTATGCTTCCACAATCACCAGTTTGATTTACAGTTTTATGTGTACAGGTTACCCTAAAATTGGAGCCTCTCTTCAAGCGATCCATTACATATATCACCAAAGATGATTCAGATTTAGGAGATGAACTGGTTACTTTTGGAAGAAAACATGAGTTTGGTGATGTAATATGGTACCCAAGTCAGAAAAAGGCTGTCTATAGAATTGATGACCGTGTATCTGTTAATGCATCTGGAAATGGCTTATACAATTTCTTTCCATTTCGTTCCACAGCCTCAGCAGCATTAGCTGTTGTCAGATCAACAGGTTCCAGATAGATATATCTGTTCATAATTTTTCTATTCTTCCATGATCTATATCAGTGCATGCATTTTATATTTCTTTCATCTGGAACGTACTTTTGGAAAGATCAATCCAAACACAGTTATATATTATTTAACTTCAAGTGTGTTCTTCTTTAATCAAGTGCATGCATGTTTGAATATGAGTGTACAAGAATAAAAAAATAAAGAAAAGGACAATCATTAATAGATATCGTTATTTAACTTCAATAGTCTTCTTCTTTAACAAATCCGATCACTTGTTTTTCGAGATTGGCAAATTTTCTGCTTATAATAGTTGTTTCTTCACATGTTCATTTAACAGAGGAATTTCAAGAAGCAACACGCGATGATAATGGGAAGTGTGTCGGTGCGAAGTTGATAACTGCACTACTGTCAGGCATTGCTTATGGGTTGACTAACAACGGTACTGATCTGAGTAAAATAAAAAAACTTTCAGATTGAAATAAAAGAATATAAATATATTTAAACATGTGATTATGATGATGCAGGCATCTTTCTTGGATATCCTGTCGTTGGATTTAGCAACAGGATGCAATCATCAGGAACATGTTTAGATAGTTTGAACGATGGATTGATTACGGCATGTCCATGGGATTCAAGAATAAAAGGGGAGTTCTTTCACCAAACTGCGTTTAGCATTTCCCTGTCTGTAGTAAAAAACTTCGTGGAAGATGTGCAAAAACTTGTTGAGTTGGAGCCAAAGTCACTGTGTGGGTTAGAAATAGCGAATGGAATCCTTATGCGCTATGTTACAGTTTCCAGCGCTTACCTTGGAAAATCAGAAGACGCTGTGGATTTTGACATCACCTACTATCGCAGTAAAGATCCATTGGCTCCTAGGCTTTTCCAAGATATACTTGAAGAAATAGAACAGATTGGATTGTTCAAATACGGAGGATTACCCCACTGGGGCAAAAATAGAAACTTAGCGTTTCTTGGAATAATCAAAAAGTATAATAATGCAGAGAAATTTTTGAAGGTTAAAGAAGAGTATGACCCAGATGGGATCTTCTCGAGCGAGTGGACAGATCAAATGCTTGGACTTAGAGAAGGAGTGACAGTATTTAAGGATGGGTGTGCAATGGAAGGGATGTGCATTTGCTCAGAAGATAGACACTGTGCACCAAAGAAGGATTACTTATGCAGACCAGGGAAAATTTATAAGGAAGCTAGGGTTTGCACTCGTGTTTCTAAGAAAACCAAAAAAGCTGAAGATTTTAAGGACGAGTTATAAAGCACTGTAGTTTTGCTTCAGCAGTTATCAGTTCCCATGAACAATCTTATTACTTCCTCCATCTCAATAAAACTCATGTCTGTCATTTAATTTGTTAGCAGTTATTGTTTATTCCGATTACACTATAATGTTATCACAGTCCGCAGATCAATGAATTGATGACTCAATCTACACAGGTTCTTTTATGCAAACTATACACATGTCTTTGTGTTTGATCTACCGTAAATGAAAGTATTTTCAACCAACCTTAATTTTGATTGTTTCAACCGAGTAAAATGGAGAAATTTGATAAACACTAGCACAAAAATACGTCAATAATTACGATGTTAAAAACAACTTTAGTTCATTTTAACATAAAAAAAAAAGTCCTTGTCAATATCGGCTAGAAAAATCATGCAATCTTTGATGAAAAGAAAATAATGTCAACCAAGATTATTTAAGTAGTTACAAAGTAAAAAAAATTAATTATTAAACATATTTAATATTAAAATAAATATTATATTTGATAGTAATTGAAATACTTCATAAAGTCTACAAGATTAAAATTCAATAAAAATAAAAAGAGACATTGGAAATTTAGTGCACTTAAATTTTCATAAAAGTAATGAAATTTATGATTCATACACGTGGACAGGATTCAATCTCATGCAAAGAAAATCACTCATTCCTTGATGGCCCGAGTGGCGGATTGGGTTGTCGTTATTTCAGAAGGGTTAAAATTTCATTGGATTTTGTAACGATGATGTATAGGAACAGATACCAAGGATTTTAAAATTACATTCCAACCTAATCATTTCTATTCGTGGGATAATCCCCTTACATAACTAAATCTGCCCACCCCAAAACACTTACATCAACATCAACAAAAGAGTCATTAAACATCCAAAACCAAAACCATTTACTTCTGAAATAAAAATCACACTATATAATTAAACATAATAGTAACTAAACTTCATGAATTTATCATTTAATAAAATCACGTTGGTATTTGAATATATACATATGGAAGAACTCTTGTTTTCTAGTCTCCTTCTAGAACCTGAGTGTGTATGTTCTTTAATGTATTTTTTATCAAAAGAAGATATAAAGTCGCAAACTAATGTCAGCGTTCTATGAGAAAGTAAGAAGGGAAGGTGCCTCCCGTTTCCATTACCTTCCCTAGGGCGAAAGGTTTGCGAACGGAAAATACAGAGAACAAACTTATTTACACTGATCTTTTTTAAAACCATTATCAAGAGAATCAACATATATTGCGTTACCTGAGAGACTGAGACTAAGTACTACATCAATATATCAGCCTCTGCTTTATGTATACAAGGATGAAATATTAAATTTATAGCTATATAAGGAAAAATATTGAGTCATCTCAGCCTCTGATGCATCCGAAAGCTGCAGTTCTTACGCACACCCTTCGCTGGAACATCACTGCAAATTAAAATAATTATAAATTCAATAATCTTACATAGATGATCCGTAGTTAAAACTCGTACCCTGTATTGTAATTAAATTCTAGAGACTAAGAATACTCACCGCGAAAATCTGGCATAAGGAAGTTCATTCCTCATCACTATCATACACAACTGCCATCCGTCGATGGGTGGTTGTTTTCCTTGGAGGAGACTCCTCATCTGATTCAAATCCCTTCCTCTTGCCACTGCCTCTAAACTCCTTACTCTTTTGCTTTGGTTCCTGCAAGAAAACATCCAACTAGTTTTAAAACCACGGCATAGCAATCGAATATCCTTATTTCCACCTATATTAATGAGTCATGAAATAAAAGTACAACAATGAAGGAACACGAAAACAAAAAATATGGGAATAAGGATAATCAAAACGTTGTTGAAACATGTTAGGTGTTTTTGAAAATGTCGTGGGATTTCATCCACAGTTGTGACAACTAACAATGGGAGACAAGTCCATAAGGATATAATATCTGACAAACAATGCTTCATCATCTTATGAACTTTCACCCTACCCACAAGATGTACAAGCACACAGAGGACACACGTACAGCAGTCTTATAAACAAAAATATAAATATCTTCACAGTACAAACCAGTGCATAGAATGGAAACATTATAAACGAGGAAGATTTAAAAACAACTAAACTGCGTGAACAAATCACCTGTAATATACCTTCTTATCAACAGTTAAGGAGGGCATGATAAGAAGCAATCTGAAACTAAATATCTATGGACCTACAGCAAAAAATTTAAATATGTATTATTTTTAATAAAATAGGCAGTACCTCCTCTTCCTCCTCATCTGAGGCATCATTAACTTGTTCTGCCTCTTCATAGTGATCTTCCTCTTCTTCGTCCTCATACTCTGGCTCAGTATCCTCATTCCTCTTGCGTGAAGGAGGCCTCACATCTTCCTCTTCATCGGTTTCATACTCAGACTCTTCTCTCTCATCATCCTGGTAACCCACTGGATTTCGAGAGGATTTAGCAGGTGGGAAAGAAGACTTGCGAGGGATGTCTCTAGGTCCCTGTGACTAAATTCCAGAAAAATAAA
Source organism: Vigna umbellata (assembly GCF_029865625.1). Lineage (NCBI taxonomy): Eukaryota > Viridiplantae > Streptophyta > Magnoliopsida > Fabales > Fabaceae > Vigna > Vigna umbellata. Next base: position 2,798,606 of record NC_142166.1, read on the forward strand.
AAACCCTCATCAATGACAAATGCCAAAACAATCAATATACAAACAAATTTCCGGAGACTGAGAAACAATACCTTTTTAGCATTCATAATTCGTTTCTCTGCTCGGGCTTCCACTTCCAAATCATCCTCAAAGCGGCGCTGAGTACGACGAGAATCATAGTAATCTGCTTCATCCTCCTGAAGGAAAGAACGACGGTTAAATAATGGAACTGTCATAGTTTTATGTACCTAGATATGCTAAAAGAAAATTGCAGGAGATACGTGACCAAAACAAAAACAGACTTTTATACCTCATCCAATGCATCCTCTAAAAACCCAGGAGAAAGTTGCCGCCTCCTATCCACAGCAGGAGTATACTTCCGGCTCACCTTCTCACGCTTTCGGTTAAGCAGCACATTAGCCCGGATATTTTGACTTTCAGCCTACAAAAGATATAGAGAAATTAGATGATGGTACCCAAGAGACACTTAGCACGTAATTATTGAATTATTAATTATACCTTCTCTTTTTCCTCTTTTTCCCTCTCAGGATCAATGTCAGTAATGCAGTTTTTAACCTTGTAAACCTTCTTATGCCTTGAGTCAACAAGGGCAGTCAACAGCCGATGAGAATTTGAAGACAAGGAAGATGGCATAAACCTCATTTTCCTCAATAACCTTCCTTGTGATTGAAGGATTCCCTGAAGCATGTAAACACAGACAATTAGGGGAAAATGGTAATTCATCAAGACATTCACAGGAATAACAAAATTCACCTTTCCGTGTCTAAGGAATAGATGCGCTTGATCATGCTGTGCATCTTGCACTGATATGTCAAGAACTTCATTCCCAATTAAAAGCTGCAGGCTGCCATCGGACCATCTCACAAAGCGGGCATTGCTTTCATACTACAGTAATAGAAAATCCATGATACATTTCTTGCAAACAATTATATACTGCAACCTGATCATGAATGACAAATCATCATAACACTAACCCACCTGGTTTTCTACAAAGTTAAAGGGTAAACATAATAGAACATATTTTATTCCTATTTAGTACTACTGACTTTATTGAAGTACTTCCTCGTCCTCATGATCAGCTTCAAATTTGATACTCCATATCCTTAAAATATCATAAACTTCCTTAACAGACTATCAATCTATACAGTTCAAAAAAATCATGTCCATTCATGCACATCAAAACTAAATCAGATTCTGTCAACCAAAGGGCAGATTTTGTCGACAGAAGGCATCGTAGACTCCAGAACATTAAAAGAATACATTTTGCCATTCTATCCTGAATCCATCCCAATATTAACCTCAAAATTCAAAAACATATATTTTATGATATAATTAGGCTAGTAAAAGGTAGTAGAAACAAATACAAATGATGTAAAAGCAGTTAAGTTACAAACAAGAACGTCATAATCGTCCTTATCCCATTTAAATTTGACAGAAATTATAATCGATAGCATGCATAAGAAACGGTATACAATTACTTACAGATGCTGTGCCATCAGGATTTCTAGCAGTCCTCCAACGCACAATATTATTCTCCAACCGTATGCGCTTTCTGGCTCCAGATTCATCAGTTACAAAAGTATCCTCTTCCACATATGTTTTAGGATCAAATGGTTTTGGGTCAACACCCATAATATTGGAAACTTTAATCATGTTCATCTGCCGAGAGAGAGAGAGAGAGAGAGAGAGATTAAAATACAAGTGTCTGAATAATGAAACTCAACTTGTCTTACCAGGATGCACATCATTATAAAAGGCAATGCATGTGCATCTATACATAAAACCTGGGACATATTAGGTATTAAAACGTATTCATCATGACCTTGTTATCATATAACCTGATTTATACAATTCCCATCTAATTTGCAACATGTCACCATCTTTGGCATGGGGAAGTTATCAAGAAACTGTCTTAAAAGATGCACTTCCTTAAACACTTCCAATTCAGGAGTCACTCACGCACACTACACATGCCAACTTCTTTATCACAACAATGTGAACGACATAAGAGTGACAATTACTCGTGTTTTGCAGCCACCAAGTTAAAAGCTAATTTAAAATTAAAATATGAAATAAAAATAAAGGGTTCTCGATCGAATAAATAAACTTATTAATTAGAAGCAGACCTTGTCTGGAAGAGCTGGAGGAGGTCGTAATGGAACTTCCAATTCTAAAGGGGGGCCAAGTGGCTTCTCTTTTGTTTTTATCTCAAAGTTTTCCTCCTCTGATTCATACTGATGATCTTCATCAGCAAGTATATCTTCTGGTCTCAGGTTCTTTCCGTAACTTCCTTCCTCCTCCACAGGATATCTCTGGGGTAGGAAACCAATAATACCATCAATTCTTAAAATTAGGGCAATTCACAGATAAAGGGAAAAATTCATTATTGACACCAATATCCACTATTGGCACCTTCACTAACATTTGAATCTTGTTCGATGTCCTGCTGAACAGCATACCCCATTTCCTCTTCTTCATCATCATCAAAATCACCAAATACATCACGAATTTCAGGGGCCGAATGCAAGTCACGAGTCTCATCTTCTTTTTCATCTCTGGGCGACACACTACATTTAAAAAAAAAAAAAGACAAACTATCAGTCTTAATGTCATGCAGCAGTTATAAAACACTCGGCAAGATTAGTTCTTTGACGTTTGATCTTTTAAGTTTATTTAATTATTTCTGTAAAACAAGTTCATCCATTCAGTTAGAAAATGTTAAATGTAGTTAGCAGAGAGGATGAACTTGTCAACCGGTACAAGGTTAGAGGATCAAATTAGGGGGTGCGCTAGAATCCAAAAATTGAAAAACTAAAATAATTAAGCCCAAAAAAGTCTTGGATCATCAGTAATTCCCTGTGTTCTATCCTATGCCCTAATCAATGACATGTTTCAATATGCATGACAACACTGATAAAGGAAAACATAAACCCGTCCACAAATACCAACATATTTCAGCCACATTTGTCCACATTTTTCCGTGCAACATTATACCTGGGGCTTCTAGCTTCGTCGACTTCTTCCTCCTCGTCTTCGTGGTGATCGTAATGATTCTCCTCCGACCTTTCAGATCCGCTCTCAACGACGTCATCGCGGCGCTTACTCGTGACGCCACGCTGGCTATAGCCGTCATCTTTGGCGTCACTATCCGAATCTCTTCCCTCACTCTCCTCTCTCTCTCCAACTTCCACCTCCTGCGAGCTCTGCTCCCTCTCGCCCTCGCTTTCGCGATCGTGTTCTCCTTCTCCGTCTCCCTCGCTCTCGATTTCCACCTCCCCCTGGCCCTCCACCTCGCCCTCTCCCTCTTGCTCTCCCATTCCCTCTCCCTCGTCCTGAAAAAAAACAAAACGCCAAAACATGGAAAAACGGTTAGGGTAGGGATCCAAACGCGTTGCAAGGAGAAGGAGTGTGAAATTGGGGCGTACGGAGGGGTAATTGAGTTGGGGGTTCGATTCGTGCTCGGAATCGACGTCGAGCTCTTCCTCCTCCTCGGATTGGTCGCCGAAGAGGTTCTGCATCATTTGGTGGCGCTTCTCCTCACCTCCCATGGCTTCCGAGAGAACAAACCCTAGCGCGAGTGATTTTCGATCGAACCCCTTCAACTGGAAACTTGCGTTTGTTTGTTCTTGTGCTTTGCTCGTGAAACGCACCGTATCAGTCGAGTTTATTGGCAATGACTGGTCTCATCCCAAAAACTAGCTCCTACTACATTATTTTGAACACTGAATTTTGTTTTTATTATAATAAGTAAATTAATAAGTTAAAAATAAATATTATATTTATAACTATATATAGTATATGAAGATATACACTTTTTTATGAATGTGTATATATCTTAAAGCATAATGTATTGACAAGTGTATGTATGTTTTTTTATTCATCAGACGTTTTTTCTTAAAAACACGTCATTTTATTTTAGTTTATCTCTCTTTAAGTCAACACTTTTGTAATACGGATGTTGCCTAGATCTTTTAAGCTCGTTGTTTTACCATGTATTTTTGTAAATATTTTTCATATAGATAAGATGATTTTCACTTGTAATAATATTTGTTAAATCTCCTGTGATGTGACTTATCATATTAGCATTTAAACACTTTTTAGCACAACTTTTTTAGGCTTTATGTTACTGGTTAAACAGACATCTAGATAATTCTATGTTGTTTGTTACCCAATATTCATACGCGCTCTCTCATGATCACTCAAGGATGTGTTTATGTTTTCTGTGCAATATACTTGTGTTCTTATTTTTCTTAGACGCTTATCTACCCAATATTATTTTGTTTAATGTTATTTGTTAAACTTCAAAATCATAAATGTTTTAAATGATCTAGTTTCTCTATACGACATTGTCTCAACATCTTTCATTATGTCAAGAAAGAATACCAACTCAGTTATTTGAATAGGTCATTGGTTTCCTAAAACTCATTGTTGAAATTTTTGGTTTCTTGCGTGACATTGAATAGTGTTGGTAGTTTTTGTTTGTTGTCCATTTTGGTATGCTAATGTTTTTCACATAATGTGGATTGAACAAAATGTTATTTTCTATGTAAGTGGATTACACTTATGTGTCCCCAAATTTTAAATTGTTTATATGTCAGTTGTCAATTTTGGTATCAGTCTCTCATACCTTTTAAGCTTTTTAAATGTGTTAGCGGTCCACATGCTGCTAATGTATGTTTTAATTTTACGGGGTTGCATACAATATTGTTTTGGGATGTCTAATGAGAAATATGAAGTTGTGGTCCGCTACAATTGAATCTTTGAAAATGATGTATCATTTAAATACATTCACAGAGAAACAAGTTATTGATCATGTGATTCCGTTAAATGAGGTTACTTTGAAGTCATAAGTTCACTTAAGGAATTTGAATACATTGAAGTTAGATAGTTATTTTATTTTATTGAAAATATGCTGCATCAGTTGTATGATGACAAATGTGCTATTAATATGGTTAAGGTGGCCAAGTATTATGACAGAGTTCACTTGTTTATGGTTGATGGATGAGTTGAATTGTAGAGAATGAATCAAATGAAGTTATTGACCTATGTTATGGACCTTTAGAGAGTGGAGATAATAGTCATGTTAAGGACTTTGTAGAAGTTGACAAAGACGACAATGAAAATGATCATCAAAATAAAAAGTCTCTGATACAAATTATGAAGTGAAAGGTAAAGATGATAAAGTGGAGGTTCAGGATAAGAATGAAGTGAAAGTGAAAGTTACACGTGACGATAAAATAAGATATAATATTTTAAAGTTGTTATACACCTTAATAGTTTTTATAGAGACCAAATTTGATTTAGACTTATAATAAGAGTTTAATTTCATATTCTGTAATGCTAAAACTGAAAGGATCATGTAACGTTATATCCAATTACATTAGGATATAAATTGGTAAAATATCAATTTAGTAAATATTTGTGAAAAGTTATAAAGGAGGAACGAAAAATTGAATAATAAAAGAAAATTTTAAAAAACGATTGATGAAAGAAAATAAAACATTAAAAAATATTAATAGTAAAAAAAAAAGATAAATACACTGAAACGAAGAATGACAAGCATCAATGGTCATGGTGATCAAATTTTTACCTTTGAATAGAATAAAAATAGAATTTTAATTACATCACCAAGACTATTTTATGGAACATGCTTTAGTGATATATTCTTTTCAATATTGTACACACTTTTGAATCATTTACTAAATATTTTTTTTTAACATAGTTAGGCAACCGCTTAAACATTGAAATCACAATTGAGAGATAATATATAAATGATTTTGATATTACGTGAAATTAAGTCTAATTTGTTATAAAAAAAAGAAAGTTTGATTTCATCCATATATTATAGGTATGTAAAATATTTAATAACGTTTTATAATAAGCTATATAATATCAAACAGGAACATTATAGACTATTATCAGAACAATATATAGATATACTACAAATATGCATAAAAAGCATATGATAAACACATTAATTCTTTTTTTCATGTAACGTTTGCCTCAATTTTCTCTCTCTTCAAAGCAATTATCTCTCCTGTATGAGATAGAAACTAATATAAAATATAAAAAAATTATGTTTTAAATTTTTTTATTTTTTACTTATTTTTTTTCATATTCCAATATTATACTAAACCCAAAACATTGTAAAGACACTTTCAAATATATATATATATATATATATATATATATATATATATATATATATATATATATATATATATATATATATATATATCTTTAAAAGTTTTATCTTGTTATGAAAAAATTCTTCTCTATATTCAACAACCAAACTTATTAAATATGACTAATTTAAAAATTTCAAACTATCATAACTTTTGTCTGAAAAATGTCTGTTTAGTTTAACTGCAAGATTGTAAAATATTATTATAATTAGGAAAAATAAATAAATAAAGTTAAATAAATATTTTAAATAAAAAGATAAAAAATTTAATACTTATTTAAAAAGATATTATTAGGTATGTTGAGATATTTTTATATATTGTTATAAGATGTTATCAAATATTACTATATATTATTAGATATTTTTAAATATTATTAGATGTTTTTAAATAATAATTAATTATTTTGAAAAGGATTTGTTATAAGATATATAATTTTTTATCAATTTAAAATTTTATTTTATCAAATAAATTTTGCAAGACTAAAATAACTTTTGTCTGAAAAATGTTAATCTAGTTTCAACTGTAAGATTGTAAAACATTATTATAATTAGGAAAAACAAATAAATAAAGCCAAATAAATATTTTAAATAAAAGATAAAAAGGTTTAATAATTATCTAAAAATATATTATTAAGTATTATGAGATATTTTTATATATTGATAGATATTATAAGATGTTATTAAATATTATTATATATTATAATATATTTTTAGATATTATTACATATTTTAAATAATAATTAATTATTTGAAAAAGATTTATTATAAAATATATAATATTTTATTAATTTAAAATTTTATTTTATCAAATAAATTTGACAAGACTATAATAACTTTAGTCTGACAAATGTTCTTTTAGTTTTAACTGTAAGATCGTAAAATATTATTATAATTAGGAAAAATAAACAAATAAAGTTAAATAAATATTTTAAATAAAACATAAAACATTTAAAAATTATTGAAAAATATATTATTAGGTATTATGAAATATTTTATATATTGTAAGATATTATAAGATTTATTAAACGTTATTATATATTATAATATATTTTTAAAATTATTAGATATTTTTAAATAATAATTAATTATTTGAGAAATATTTATTATAAGATATATAATGTTTTATTAATAAATTTTATAAGAGGTAAAATAGTTATAGAAAATGTACAACTGAAATATATTTCATGAATATAATAATATATCTAAATTATTTCTTTAACTATTTTTGACCCATTTATTTTCGTAAGAATTTAACATGGTGAACTTTAATTTTTATTTGACTTTTAAATAAAGTAAGGTGATTTAGAAAAAAAATCTAAATTAACTCATTTTTAAAATTTTGTATTACATATATAATAAGGAAATTTAAATTTAAAGTGGAATATACAAAAAGGTGGTCATTGATTAATGGAACACGTGGGAATTGGTAATTGGTGGAGAGCGCGGGTGCAAAAGAATAAAATGAGAACGACCATGTTATATCATTGTCTATTTGGGGCATCTGGAAAAAGAGGGTTTGGCAGATAAACGCATACAAACATCTCAGTCTTTGTCTCTCTCTCTCTCTCTCTTTCTCTGTGTACAGGAAGAAGGGTGAGAACGAAACGAAGAAGAAGAATCACAGAACCGAAACCCACTCAGAAGCTAATCCGAAAACCTTTCATTTGTTAGCACTGGTACGCTATCCAAAATCCCTCCTTTTTCAATTTCCATCATAAATATGCCTCTTTTTCTTCGCCCCACTTCTTCTTTCGATCCAATTTTAACCCTTCCCAAATCGTCATTTTCGGCCCCTAATCTACCAAGAAACCATCTTTCCCTTTGGTATGTCACATTTTTCTGCTCTGTACTCCTCTTCATCTCCTCTCCTACTCACATAGGAGGGTTTAACCCTAACCTAACCTTGCAGGGTTTTCTATCTCACCGAGATTTGAGTGTCTGCTTCTTTGTCTTGTTTAATTTTAATAACGGGTTCAATTTGTCGCTATTGTTCTGTTCCAGCATTGGACAAACAAGATTTTGTATAGTCTGCATACAGATTTCAACGAAAGTATTTGAACTTCCCGATTGTCCATTCTCATAGTGTAGAACTAGAACTGAAATAGGTCAAGAGCCTAATGAACAATTAGACCTGAATTTTCTCCCAGTTAGGAGGGAAAGGAAATGAAGGGGAAGTTCTCAGTACTCGCCCTTGATTGTGTCATTGATTTACAAGAGGAATGGATAGAGCTGGCCAGTGGGAACCTATGTCACTCAGATCCCCAAGGACCAGGTCTACTATGACCTTCTGCTGGACAACGCCCATATCCACATCTACGCATGCAGGAAAACTTGCTGTTGCCCCTTGTTGTTAATTGCAATCACCAGTGAGTAGGAGGGCTGAGTAGGAGGGCTAAGACGAGGTTCTTAGTGCTGAGAAGATAAACATGGATATGAGAGAGAGTTTCTACATCTTGCATATAAATCAGAGAGAGCCAGAATTTACAAAAGTTAACCGGGATTATTGAGTAAATTAATTTTGTTTTTTCTAATGCCTCAAATTGGGGGAATTAGGGTTTTAGAGGGTTTTAAAAATTCTCCAAACTCTTTTCTTTCTCCTATTTTAAAAATCACCCAACCATTATAAACCTTCCTCAAATGCCTTCCCTTCCCTCCCAAATTTCTTTCTCAAACACGACCCTTAGGATCTCAATTCAGTTACCCACTGCCCAAATGAAAGCAATATAGTGATTTTTGTGGGTGGTCTATGTGGTTCTGTCTGGCATTATGCCTCTGTACGCCTCCTCTCTAACTGTCCTAGAAAAAAAATTTCCCCTCTGAAAAGACAATTACCTAAAGCTGGTGTCCTGTAAATCCTAAAGTTCTGAACAGATTTTGTGATTAATATGTGAACCTGCAGGTATTCAGCTGTTCATGACAAAAGCCTGAATCAATCATGTCAGAAGGTGCAGAAATTGACGAGCGAGTGGACCTTGATGAAGAAAATTTCATGGAAGAGATCGATGATGATGTTGAAGAACAAATAGATGACGACGGAGTGGATGGAGGTGAAGATGAAAACGTTGAAGGTAGTGTTGAGGAACATGAATACGAGGACTCAACAGCAGACGTTGGTGAGAAGGACCAATTACCTGAAGCAGAAAAAAGTGACATTGCCACTGAATTTGGTGATGATGATCAAAAACCGTCATTCATCGATGAAGATGAGAAAGAGAAGCATGACGAACTTCTTGCCCTTCCACCTCATGGTTCCGAAGTCTTTATTGGTGGACTTCCTCGGGATGTATGTGAAGATGATTTAAGGGATTTGTGCGAGCCGATGGGTGACATTCTTGAGGTGAGCCTTGATAAATTGATGTAATGATATGGTAAAGCTGTCCTTTCTGCAGATGGGAAACATTGGGATTATTAGTAAGATTTTTATTTATTGTTACTATTCAGGTACGATTAATGAAAGACAGGGACACTGGTGAAAACAAGGGTTATGCCTTTGTTGCTTTTAAAACAAAAGAGGTAGCACAAAAGGCAATCGAGGAGATACATAGCAGGGAATTTAAGGTATTACTGTTCTCCCTAAAAGTATCTTGTTGTCTATATTTTATTTTCAAGTCAGATTTCAGTTATGAATCCAATGTTAGTAAATGCTGTTAAAAATTTTCATCATTTCAGGGTAAAACTTTGAGGTGTTCACTTTCTGAAACCAAACACAGATTATTCATTGGTAATGTTCCAAAAACATGGACGGAAGATGACTTTAGGAAAGTCATTGAAGGAGTTGGTCCTGGAGTTGAAAACATCGAGCTCATAAAGGTTCAGTCTCCAGTGGCTGTGCTACTAGCTTACACTAAACTTTTGTCAGGCCTAATATTTTATTCCGTCTCCATTTTGTTTTTATCAGGACCCTCAAAATCCAAGTAGGAATCGTGGATTTGCTTTTGTTTTGTATTACAATAATGCATGTGCTGATTATTCTCGGCAAAAGATGTCAAATGCAAGCTTTAAGCTGGATGGCAATACACCCACTGTCACATGGGCAGATCCAAAGAACTCTCCTGATCATTCTGCTTCTTCACAGGTAATTTCCAGAATTAAGGTGGAATGCAAATGAAAAGTTTCTTATAGCTTTCTCTATCATTGCATCAATGGTTTGATTGGATTGGACATGTATCCCTTCTTCCCTTCTCTAGCTATCGTATCCTCCTGTTCCTTCTCACACTGAAGAACCCAATTCTATGGTATTTTCAAGTTTCTTTATGCTTTTAACTTGGATCTCAGCATATAGGAAGACCTGTTTGCCGTTGGTGAAATTTATTGTGATTTAGGTTCAGACATTGTCCGAGCTGCATTTTTTATCTGTTAATTTGACTAAGTTGTATAATTTCCTAAAAAAGGAGAAAAAAAAGTAAAGTGAAAAACTGGCTCTCATAACATTCTTTTTTGGTTATAAAAAGGTGGATGCGAAGATGAGTTTACTTTACGTTGAGGTTAGGCTTATCACAATTTAGAAGTCTCGCTGAGGGACAATTACAGCTGTAGATTTGTTGGAGAGGATAAGTTAAATATATGGAGGTAGTAAGGATCGGGAGGGTCATTCAGGAATATGAATTTGGAGAGAATTTACAAGTGCTCAGTTGTAAGAATCACTTGTGAAGGGAAACACTTGGCAAAGAATAGTTCTTCTGTCAATTTCATTCAATATAGGTCATCTAAACTTTTACTCATTTCTTCAGAGATTCCTATTCTATAAATTTTCCATGCAGGACTGTCAGAATCTTCAAATGCATCTGCATATTTTATACGGTGTTGATTTGCAACTGCCTTAGGTGTTAAATTTTGACTTCAGCTTATACCTTTTCTTATTAAGTCTCTGTCTCAGTTTGGAATTTAGATTATTGTTCCCGCAATATGGTGGACCAATTTCCAATATGCTTTAATACGTACTGTAGTGGCGTAAGAATAAGATTAAGTTTACCTACACTCTTGTTGAAGACTTCTGAGTTATGCTTCTTCGTCATTGCTGTTTCTCATTCTCATGGCTTGTGTTATTAATCCCTAGGTTGTAATGTCTATTGTTCAGGTTGCTAGGAGCTATTACCACATGTTTAGTTGGTTAGTTTGGTTGTTAGTTATGAAGCTAGCTTTCTGGCACATATAAGCTCATCCTTGTTTCTGTAAGCATAACATTTACCCTTTCAATCACTTTGGATTTCTTCTCGTATCCTTTCTATCCCAAATTTTTCTGGTCCCTTGCCATGTTTCTCAATCTTTCCTTGGCATGAAATGTACAGATATCAGAAACATTTAAGTGTCTTTACTTTCTAGGTTCTGAATCATTGTTTTGGTAATATTAATGACTGACACTTACAGAAAGATGGTTTTGTTTAAAAAAGGGATTGATGTTGATCGTCTAAAGCATCATAAATGTTGATATGTGGTGTTTATATTGATGTGTTTTTTAGGTTGTATGAGCCTACGGGGAACTGATGAGTTAATTGAAGTTTTGCTTCCAAACCATTTTTGTTTTGGCATTTTCAGGTTAAAGCTCTGTACGTCAAGAACATACCAGAGAATGTTACCACCGAACAACTGAAGGAACTATTCCGTCGCCATGGAGAAGTAACAAAAGTGGTCATGCCACCTGGCAAAGCTGGAGGAAAACGCGATTTTGGCTTCATTCATTATGCAGAGAGGTCAAGTGCATTGAAAGCTGTAAAAGATACTGAGAAATATGAAATTGATGGTATTTGTTTTATACTATTGTAATAAGCCAAATTTGTCCCTTCATGTTTGTCTATTTTTACTTTCTTTAATTGAATTTCTATGCAAAAGAAGAGAGTAAGGAGTATCTCACTTATCTATGCATAAATCATTAACAAGTGTCAGCTATCACTTGTCAGTAAAAGAAGTACTTTGAATATACTCAGTGTTTAATGAATTTGAACTGCAGGACAAGTTCTTGAAGTTGTTCTTGCGAAGCCTCAAGCTGATAAAAAACCAGACGGAGGGTACGGCTACAATCCTGGACTGCATCCAAACCATCTTCCTCATCCTGCGTATGGTAACTTTTCTGGAAATCCTTATGGCTCTTTAGGGGCTGGATATGGTGTTGGTGGTGGTTATCAACAGGTATTTACTGAGTTACAATGTATATTTATACCTTATGTCTTTGTTTCGTGTTTTATCCTTTGTTCTAATCCGCTTGGATCTTTGTGGGTTCTTATGCATGTGAGCAGCCAATGATATATGGTAGGGGTCCAATGCCAGCAGGAATGCAAATGGTTCCAATGGTGTTACCAGACGGTCGAATTGGCTATGTCCTGTAAGTTTCTGCAAATTCATTTTAGATAAATTTTGTTATATGAAAATACTAACAAGAACATTTTTTAAATTTAAATCATACTATAAATGATTATAATATGTTATTTAGTATTGTCAATATAATTTAAAATTGCATTGGCAATTATGCAAAATAGTATTTTAACACAGTAATGGGGAAAAGTTGTAACCCAATACTTTTAAGTATTGTATAAAAATTATATTAATGTATCATCATTACTAATGTTCTGTACATAATTTTGCTGTTAATTTTATTTATATTTCGTGTGTAATTTTCAATCATTGTGTCCATGTTTTTAAATCGGAATCATAAGTTTATATTCTATGTTATGGAGTAATGTTTATTTAGTTTTATTAAACTGAATTGTGAAAATTGGAAAAATAAGTGATGTTGATAATGGTGATATGGTGCAGTCAACAACCTGGTGTACAAGCGCCACCCAGCCGACCACGCAGAACTGATCGGAGTAATGGTCCAAGTGGGCAGCCAGGGCGAGGAGGTAGTGGCAATGATGAAGGCAATCGTAGTAGAAGGTATCGACCCTATTAGGGATATAAGACAGATTAATGCAATCTGTCTTTTGGTGGTGAGGGGATTTTGGGAACCATTTGGTATACATTTTTACACAATCTCTATCCCTATCCCATGAAAGGGGAAAAAAAGAAGAAAAATATGAAGAGAAAGTTAGGATTAGGACCAGTGATATTCTATTTAACTTTTTAATGATGGTGCCTACTGCTGTTAGACGAGTCACAGCGGAGTAATTGTCATATTTTGTGCTTGTAATGCTTGGAATTTTTTATTGACAGCCAGTAGAAAATTGTGTTAATTTGGCTTCAGGAAAACTTTACCTGTTAGTGGCAGTTTTGTGAGCTTTAAATGGATTAGTACTTTTAGCAGTGTTAATCAATACCTCGCTGCCATTTATAAATGGAATAATTAAACAAACCCAACTAATTCATGGAAAAGCATATACGAGAAAATTGGACCACTCAAGAACTAGGCTTTTGGCTTGTTTTCACGAATGTTTATTGATGGCTGCCGAATTTCTTACATGTAATAATTTCTTACATGTTTATTCTTTTGCTGAAGGGCTTAATCTGCCGTCAACATTTGAGATCGTTGATCCCCAGAAATGAACAAACATCGTCGATGCATGCTTTTGGTTTTACTTCTTTTCAGATACATGCTTTTGGTTTTACTTCTGTTCATTGTATGTTATTACCTCGTTCTATTCATTAACGATTACATGGTAGCTTGCAAAGCTGGTATTACTAAATGCTACAACCTGTTTCATTCACACAAGAAATGGATTGATGACGAGAAAATTTTCAGATAAGGCACCACCCCACTTGCTTAGGTTAACCAGCTTTCATTTTGTTGACTAGGGGGAGGATATCTCAATCTTAAGAGGCATATTGTATTACATCTGAACACATCAAATGAAGGATTTAAAAAGGAGTCAATTTCAGTATTTTACGGTAAACAGATCAAAGGTCTTTTTTAGAAATATAATATAGGGCTTTACAACTATTAGAGAGAGGTTATTGTTTTACAGATGAAGTTTTTTACAAGCGATCTTTCTCTCTTTTGTTGTGCTCCTGTCCATATATATATATATATACACACACACACACACAAGTTATGGTAATGGTAACCCAATAATCAATCCTGGTTCACAGGAAATACAGTACAAGACAATCACAGAATAATCTGTCCATAAGATTTGAAAACGAAATGAAGTTTCCATTCCCCAAAACCCTCATATCTTGCGGAAAAAGTTAACCGGTCAACTCAAAAATAAAAGATTGGCTTAGTGCCCCACCAGAACAATGCCATTTAATGGAGTTTCATATTTTTCTCTCAATTAGAATTCAGAACACAGGAAGTCAAGAATATAATTGAAAAAAGGTACAGTGCTGCGTGAAGGAATCCGCAAGTGTCGCCTCCAGAAGACAAAACAGTTTAACATGTATGTATTAAAGGATCATGCTTATGATATCATTAAGTAATACTGTTGAGTATCAAATATTACAAGAGAATTTTTCAAGTTTATTAACCCAACTTCTTTGCAAGTGGAAAAAAGCCAGACAAGCATGAAGAATCAAATCCAAACCTAATCATCTTTAGCCTTTATCATAAAAATTAAAAATTCCAAAATAATATTCTTCCAAGTTGCTAATTCATAGCTACTCCATCCATTTAGTATAATACTGAAAACCAAAGTTCCACTCTTCAAGCAAAAGCACGCATACCACGTTCAGGTGACCCAAAATTAAGCAACAATTTAAAAGCAAACTATGTTAAATTATTATCAGAGGAAAAAAAATATATATCTTGATGTAAATAATAACAGTGAAATCAAATTGTATCAGAAAGCTCACGAAGACGTTTATCCAAGTCCTCCAATTTAGCAGCCCAATTTGCATTTATGGAGAGTGGACGAACGTTGGTGTAATTCGCAGCAGATTGTTCGGTGAGAGAGGCCACGGAGGATTCGTCCCTCCGATGCTCTTTCTTATTCTTCCTGTTCTTCTTCTTCCGAGCACTCGCTCTCTGCAGTGCCCAAAGCACATCTGACCCACTGATCTCTCCTTCTTGTTCTGCTAGTTTCGGAATTGGAGTCGAATTGGAACGGATAACGCCCAGAAGGGTGTGCCCCAATTTCCCACCTTTTTGGTTGGCGGTGGCGGAGACGCCGTGGCTCCGCCTCCATGAGGTGGCGGAGACGCCGTGGCTCCGCCTCCATGAGGTGGCGGAGACGGAGGGAACGAGAACCTTCTCAAAGGGAGTGGCGTGGTTTGGACAAAACCACATGTTTTTCTCTATTCTCGTTACCTACACAGACTTCTTCGTTTTGAATTATATTATTTTATAAAAATAAAGTTTGCAAATAAAAACTATTTTAATGTTGCTTTCTTTTCAAGTGAACTTCATCTACACTTATAGTCACGAGATTTTAAAGAAACAAGTGTCCAAAGATTTGAATATTAGACATGTTCATGATGTTAAGAAAATATCAAAATTCATAAATAAAATCTCCATTTTATATTTGAAAAAATTACAATAAAATTTGTGTCTTGTTTTCGTAAGAGAGAGATCTTTCAATTACTTTCATGCTCTTTGTGGTCTATAGAATGCCAATTGTCCTTATTTCTTTAGTTCGTAACATGAATCTGTGTTATTTATTTTGTCCTTATACATGTAATGCTTTTGCATTTTAGTCTATATTTGAAAATGATTTATTTTATATCCTAGGTATTTTTAATTTGATTTTGTTTTCAGTTCTGAACAAGAGGAACTAAACCACGTTAAAAAATTGTATTGTGATTAAAATGAGCATTTTAAAAAAAATAAAACATAGAAATTATGAAGTATATATAGAAAGTAAATATACAATTAAATCTAAAAAAAGGAAAAAACAAAATAAGTAGATAAAGTTATTATTGACTATATATTAATATCCGAGATTAACTACGAGTAAACAATGTTATTTATAACAAAATATACAGTTACTCATGACTATAAAATAAAAATTATTTAGTAGAATCCAAAGACTTCCACTTTAGTTATCTGATAGATAAATTATTTTTACAGGCACTAAGAAAATTGAGAATTTCTTTGCATTAGTGTTTACATGAATGCACACTTTTATACATAGGATTATTTTATCATACATTTATTAATTTTGTTTATAGGAAAAATTCCTTAATAGACGTCTTTGATAAAATTATTGTAATTTGAATGCTTTGAGTTATCTTGTATTAGTCTTTCCTAATATGTTTGTCTTTATATTGATATTTTTTTGTCATTATACTTAAAATGTTTTGTGAATGATCACATTTTTTTAACTTTCTCTATTGTTTTAACAAAATGAAGAGTACATCTTTAATCACATTTAAAACATTTAATTTTAACTTTTTTTAAATCATAATTTAATTTAAATAAACTATTTTAATAAGATTGTATCAATTTGAGATCAATTGAGCTTTAACTAAAATAATTTATTAAAAATAGTTTTTAAAGTCTTCGTACATGCTAGATGATCTAAACAGGGCTTTCATTAGACTATTTAGGGCTTTCATTAGACTATTTAAGTAAATAATTTAGCTATTGAACTTCTTGATGATCCAATATACTATATAGACACTTCTTCAATGTTCTAATTTATATTTTGTTCAATTGAAGTATAAGCATGTTCATAAATCATCTATAGGTAATACAATGATACATAATAGAATTATTGGCGTTGTTGGCAAATTGATTGAGAGATTTTTCAATGACTATGAAGGATTATAAGCTTAATGAAGAAAATAGAGTGTCTTGAAGATTGAAAAGTTGAGTTGATTGATGCTAAGTTTAGTGGAATAAAAGTATGATTTTTGAACCAGAAGACATCTAAATTCGTAAATTATAAAAACACATATTATGTGAAACTACTAGATGTCTAATGTTTGGATCATGCCTTTGTAGATATGAACCATTGGCTCGTCTGATCATTGACTCGTTTCATTAGTGTATCTAAGAGTTGTATTATATACTTGTTTGTTGTATAAATCACTACGAGAATGTGGTGTGGATCATTGGGTCGTCTGATATAAAATTGAATCATATGATGTCTTGAAGGCTCATTAAGTTGTTTATCGAATTGGATTTATGTAACAAAACGCGTTACATAACAATATATTTTCAACTAACCACAATACCTTTATAAGAACCAAACTTTTAGTTACTAAATCACCTTCACATTTAACTAATTTATCTTATAGTTAGAAAAAAATACAAAGAACTTCACTCATATATATCCTTTGTTCTAATAACATCTTTAACCCAACAAAATTACTCAAAATCTAGACAATTAAAGTAAAGTATTTAAACATATCAAATTTTAGTACATAACAAAAGAAATTGAGATGATTACTTTTCTCACGTAACTTACTAGAGTTGATGACAAAAATATAAGAAGACAAGAATATAAGATCGAAGAGCAAAATCTTTTTATAGCAATTATGAACTTATTCTCTTAAAAATCCGATCCTATAAAACTGACGAAAGATGAAGAAGAAATTTTAAAGAGAAAAAAAATGAAAGATTGTAAGAAAGAAAGAATAAGATTAGAAAAGAGGAAGAAAAAAAGAGAGTCACAGTATTGAAATACATAAAATTAAACTCAAAACAAAAGCGGAAAGTGGAGATATGTATTAATGGTTTTGAGATTAGTTTAACGTCTTTATTAAATTATGTTTATTTATGCTATTGGTGATCATATAAAAGTGCAAAAACTCTTTGAAATTACGAGCTATTCTAAAAAGTTTTCATACCCAAAAATATTTTGGCACATTATAATATAGTATTATCAGTATTACCAATTTATTAGTATGTTGTTGGTTTGGAAGAAAGTAAGCTGTAAGGTCCGACTTAAATTGAATATCCAACGTGCTATATTTTTGTGCATAGGGCTGATTAACCCTTTTTATTATATTGCCACTAAATTTAAAAATTTTAAAGAAAAAAGAATAAACATTAAAATGACACGTGTCAAAGGTGGGTTCTACTGTACTGGAGCCTACAATTTGATCCAGTGGGTGACCAAATTAGTCATTTTATTTACCTGAGTTGCTGATTCCGTCAAGTTTTTCTCTATTTCTTACTCTTTGATCTATCATTTGACCAATCATATAAAAAGGCACGCTTTTTGGTATGGAATTCCCACAATGTTGTTTTGTACGATGTGGTAGTGCAGTGTGTAGAGATGTGTATTTTTGGGAATGTTCTATATTTAAAGTTGCAGGAAGAAAAGATGAAGCTAATTAAGAAATTGAAGGCAGGAGTGTAGTAATATTATTGTAATTATAGTTGATTAAGCAATTAATTACCATTGTATTGATGGATAGATATTAATTAAGAAGTGGAAGAAAGATTAACGGGATAGTCGTGGACGGAATCGTCCCAGGGGTTGCCACGCCATTCAGTTAAGTTCGGCATGTCCCGCATCGCCTTCCAGACGGCGCTGTTGCACTTGAAACCCGACCCGAATGCGATCTGCCAGACCCGGTCCCCCTTGCCGACCCGACCCTTGGCCTCCGTGTAGGCAAGCTCGTACCAGAGGGAGCTGCTGGAGGTGTTGCCGAAGCGGTGGAGCGTCATTCTCGAGGGCTCCATGTGCCACTCGCTCAGCTGGAGATTCTTCTGCAACTCATCCAACACCGCCCTTCCGCCGGCGTGGATGCAGAAGTGCTCGAAGGCCAGCTTGAAGTTCGGAATGTACGGCTTCACCCTCGACATCTTCAACAGCTTTCTCCGAACCAGTGACAGGAAAAACATCAACTGCTCCGAGTAAGGCAGAACCATCGGACCCAAGGTTGTGATGTTTGTCTTCAGAGCATCCCCTGCCACAGCCATTAGCTCCCGCGCCAAACACACCCCCACTTTTCCGGTATCGTCCTCTTTCTGATAGACGCAGTTGTAGTTCTTGTCGTCGGCGCCCTTGTGGGTTCTGACAGTGTGGAGCAGCTGGTACTTAGATCGCGACCGATCAGAAGGCTTGTTGGAGAGGAGGACGGCGGCGCCGCCCATTCGGAAAATGCAGTTGCAGAGGAGCATGGAGCGATCGTTGCCGAAGTACCAGTTGAGGGTTATGTTCTCCATGCTGAGCAACAGGGCGTAGGAATTGGGGTTGGCTTTGAGAAGGTCTTTGGCCAGGTCAACGGAAATAAGTCCGGCACTGCATCCCATGCCGCCGAGGTTGTAGCTCTTGATGTTGCTCCTCAGCTTGTAGTGGTTCACAATCATGGCGGAGAGAGAAGGGGTGGGGTTGAACAAACTACAATTCACCACCAGGATGTCAATATCCTTAGGCTCCAGGCCGGTTTTCGCGAAAAGCGCGTCCAACGCGCCGAACATCACCGCTTCTGCCTCCAAGCGCGCCTCGCTCATGCAGAGATTGGGCGGGCGGGAAGTGATTCCTCTGGGAAGGTAAGTCTCGTCGCCAAGACCCGCTCTTGTCGAAATCTTCCTTTGGAATTGAAGAGACTCTTCCTCGAACCCCCCACTCTCTTCTGTCATCTTCAGGAAGGACTCCACCGAGATTTTCCGCTCCTTCTCCGGCTTGTAGCAAGCGAAGTCCACCAGATACACCGCGCCCGAGCGCTTCCAGCGGTGGAGAGCGGCGAGGGAAAGGAGCGCAGCGGATGCCGCCGCCACGGTCTCGGCGTCTAGCTGGTGGGAGTAGAGTTTAGAGAGTTTGAGACCGGTGAGGGAGAAGCAGAGAGGAAGGGTGACTGCCAACATCACAATGCTGGCTGCGTTGCATGAGTAACCGTATCCCAATCCCAACTTCACGTACTTTAACTTCACCGACTGAAGGAAGTCCGGGAGTCGGCGGCGGATTTTGATGACGACGGAAGAGGAGTCCTTGAAGTCCATCTCCGCCGTCAATCTCTCCCTGTCCATGTCTATGCTATCGCCACCCATAGTTTTTATCGTGTTGTGAAATTTTGATGTGGAAGCGGTGGGTTTTGGTTGGCTTATAAAGCAGAGACTAGAAGGGTGTGGCGTTAGGAGGAAGCTGAACCATTATTACACTTTGGGAAAAAACCAAAAACCAAATCCTTAAACAGTCATCAACAAACATGTTAAGCCAATGTCATAACAGTAGCATCACTTGGTAATTAATCTTATGGACCGGTAGTTCTGAAAATTGTTAGATATATAGCTCAACAACTTTCTCAAACCAAACTCTCTTTTAAAACCAATATATCTTGTGTGCTGCTCATTTTAACTTTAACCTGAGTTTTCCTAATAAATATTTCTACTAATAGCAAGCACTATATTCTAGCGTAATTTGACTTTCTGAGATATTCTATAAACAAACCGGGCTGTCATCGCGTGTGTGTCTCTTCTGCCCTTTTTCCATTTGTTTTTATAAAATAAAACGTTTGGAGTATGCTTGTGAAACAAATTTTGGGGTCTCAACACGTAAATGTGTAGCAAGACAAGAGAGAAAAGAAAGAAAAACGAAATTGGTCTCTATTTTTGGGTGCAGATATTGTTGTTTTGGACAGTTCAGGAGATGGTGAGATTTGGAAAAGATTGATGGAAGGCTGGTAGTCGTTGGTGGCTGGTCATCATGGAACAATTAATGGTTTTGTGCTAACTTGTCAAAACCTCAACCCCATCTTAAAACTTCAAAATAAACATAACTTTACTCAAATAAATTCAAACCATGATCTGCCATTATCTACTTAAGTTTTTTCTGTATCTATCTCAGTTAAAAGCAAGGTTTTGGAGCTTGGTTTTCAGGTAGATAATTTCTTTGTTGTGTGAGCGTTTTTCTTTTCCTAAAATACTATAATTGGATCGTGCATTCAAACCGGGAGAAAGAAAGGTAAGGAACAGTGACAGAAATCGAAAGTAGCCAAAGCCAGAAGTGGGAGTTATAAGTTTGGTGATGGACGGTGGATTTCAGGAACTGTTTCACTTTTTGTGTTGAAACGAGCCATTATCTGTATCTAAGTTGGTAGAGAAGTTGTTTAGGCCAACAAAAGAAAATCGAAATGACGTAATTAATCAGCCCATAACTGTGAAATTTTGGAATGCAATAGTAGTAAAAGACAACAACAGTGCATTCATACAGTAGAGAGTGTTGTTCGTTAGTTTCTATGTTGCCGGTTTTAATCAGTTTAATTTTACCTTCTTTGTATGTTCTGTGGTTGAAATTTCTGACACACCATCAATGTCTTTTGGTAAATAATTGACCCCAACATTATGGCTACGAATGATTTAGTGGTCATTGGATACTGAAGATCCATTTGTTTTTTACACTTCCTGTTTCAAACAGATCCTTCCTTATCCATTGGAAAACTATGACCATATCAAAACGTGGATTACATGCTACAGCCATACATAAACGGTGCATGTAGTTCACCGACCTTGTTTTTATTGTTTTTATTTGGTCGACAAGAAAGCATATACTTTGGAGTTGCTGGTCAACTGATTTTAAAATAGGTGAAATTGCAAGCACAAATGTAATAAATTTTGATCATGTTATAAAATCTATAATTAAAAAAGATATTATAAAAGAAAGGTTTTAATTTGACGTGTATGATTTGTACATGGACGAAAAGAACTTATGCTTGAAAGTGGGGGGTTAGTTGGAGGAGTATGACCCTCTTGAATGGAGCAACTTGATAATGGTCCCAATAACATAAATGCAATACTACAAAAAAGGCATATAAACATATGGCATTGGATTTGTTTACTGAGTTTCAAGTGAGATTAGAACTTTTGGGTCACAATGTCCATAGCTCCTTTGTCCATGAATCATCTTTCTCCAACTACAAACGAATTCAATCAATGTGTTTGAAAATAATGGCAATCATAATCATGAACCACACGGCTTCACTTCCTCAATTCATTTAAGTGCAACAATATTTTTTTAATCACTTTCTGGTTAGCAAGTGAAAGTGAATCCACTTGTCATTATTTGGAGTAAAAATAGCTCATCCATTTTTATATAATATAATATAATATAATTAATATAATATAATATGAAGAGATTGATTAGTTTCACCAAAAGTTAACATCAATTATAATTAAGAAGTGATACTATAACAAGTGAAAATAAAAGTAAAGAGATATACAATTATGGAAAGAAATAAATTATCTAAATTATTCAAACTTTATCCAACCATATTATAATGTTAAAAGAACTCAAATTCAAAGTATTAACTTATAAAATTAAAACTAAAAAATAATTATAATGAAAATGATAAAAAAAATACTTTATAGGATTATGAATATTCTTATTTTTGACTCTGATCGGAATAGATTAAATAAATCAAGATTCCTTTAATTCAAATTAAAAAAGAAAACAACTAACTTTTTTCAATCCAATCAACTCAACTCAAATGTGTGATTGTTGCAAGATGCATCATTTGTCCTTTAATATAAATTAAGTAAGCTAAGTCACAATTAAATGATGATGTTTGAGATGTTGTGCTCTTAAATAGAAATATTTATTTATGTGTTGATTATGAAATATAACCTTTAACTTAATAATAAATGTCTAATTTAACAATTGATGTTAAAGTCAGGATAAAAAATGTCATTCCCAATTAAAACAATTGTTAAAGAGAAAAATTATTATAAATTACATATTATGTTGTCAGTATGATTTATAATTATTGATTTAGTAATAAAATGATTTAGTAATAATTATATTTTAAGTAGTAGTGCTCGCTTAGTTAATGTTAGACATCAACCAAGTTAAACAACTTTAAGTCAATATCATCTATTTTTAATAAGTAAAAATATTAATGCGGGTGACATTAAATTCTTTTAAAAGAAATTATTTTTTTATAGAAAAATATTAACGGTGATTTATTATATTCTATAATTTTAAACATTTTATAATATGTTAATGTCAACTTGACACTAAATTTATTTATTTTTAATATTTATATTTATTTAAATTAATATTTTAATTCAAAATTTTATTTTTAAAAACGAAGAAAATGTTGTAATCCGTTTTGATTTGACTTTAAATCAGTCGCAACACAAAATTTTTGGCTAAACACGAAGTTCTAGTTAAATTGATAACAATAGAGGAATTTTAGTCATTTTTTGGATTTTGATAAGATTTAATATTTAAACGTGATATTTCTATCATACAAAGGTATTTGTAGTTTAGTAATTTAAGAGTAATTACCAATAAAATCTATAAAGAATCAAGATATAAGATGCTGTTGAATTATTTTAAAATATTTTTAATTTCTGTTATTGTTTATTCGGATTAATCTGTAGACAAACTTAATGGAAGGACCTAATAGCAGATATTTTTATAAGGGAACAATTTGAGAATGTGGAATACCATGGTTGAATTTATAATTTATATAAAATTGCATGTATTCAAAATTAATTATAGTGTAAAATTTAGTTTACCAATCAGTCATGAAAATGATGTTTATAAATGCTCACCCAAACACAAAAAATTCTAGCCAATCCTGTTTTCGTTGTACCCGACAATAGGTGCAACCGAAAAGTGGCTACGCCAAACTTAACCAAAGTTTAAGGTTTTTTCTATTAATTTTACTAAGAAACAAGATATTTTTTTTTATAGAAATGCTAACATAAAAAAATTATGAATATGTCAGTAATTATGATTTTTAACAAATATTAATTAATATTAAAAAACATTACTAAAAATGTCAAGAAGATATTGCAAACTTTTATGGTTAGAATTATGTGCAGTAGTTTAATACAACAGATAGCTAAAATCTAAGTGCAAGTATTACACACACTCCAAGGCCTACTTGTATTAATTTTTCCCTATTTACATTCTACTCTACACTGAAGAAACAACATCATTTGACCATATACACACTATTTTTCTCTCATATCCAACACCCAACCAGACACTTCCAAAGATTTTGCAAATCACTGGGTGTTCCATGAACCACAGGATGATAATGGCACTAGAAACAGAACATAACAAATCATTGAAACAGTGACCCTATTCAAGAGCTTGCTGTGGATAAAATGTTACATGATCAAAACGTTCTCTTTCAAGATACTTTAAAGCTTCATTTTTTTTCTTCTGTATGCCAGAAAATATCTTGCAACCCTGATGAGAAGATTTTGTAGAACTGCATGTAAACCAGAGAGGGATGTCATCATAATATATTACAAGAAAAAATGAAAACAGACAGAAAAAAAGATGTAGTCTTTAGTAGCTTTCGTTTGTTAATGGAACTAAAAGTATAGGTTCAAGCAGAGAAAAGGGACAGGAAAAAGGCTTCAGCTTTGGTAAGAAACCCAAATAATAAGTTGAATTTGGATTCCAGATTTTGAAAAATTGGGTCTTGAATTCTGGATCCGAAGCAAAGAGTAGGAACTTTCACATGCCTTATGAAACTCAAGTGTATCACCCCCTGTCTTTCGAAGTTCCACCATGTGCACTGAGGGAGCCACTTCAAAAACCTGACGCCAAAGAAAACCAGTGTTAGCAATCAATTTCGGTCAGAGAATCTTGGAAAGAAGCCAACGAAAATGTATTGCTTCATATGTTCTTCTGACACAGTAATTGTGATCAAAAGACTAAAATTTATGTTCGAGATCATATTAAATGCTATAGTTAGAGAGGTGTATCATACTAATTCAATGAGAATATAACTCATCAAAACGAAAGAAGTTATTGGGGGAGACAATTTTTTGTACTGACTTGCCATCATTTCATCAGGGACAAGAAAAAGGGACAGATAATTTGTCGTGTGACCACAAATAAGAAAGAGAAAAAAGAAGACTTTATCATAAACAAATGTTTCAGTACCTCAGTAGCCATTGAAAGGTGACCCTTCCTTCCGTTCTGGTCACCTTGCAGCTTCATCTGCAGTATTTAGATATGCGTAAGAAACAATACTCTACAGACCAATGTCCAATGCATACCAAAATTTAAGAGAATCAATCACCTTTACCTTATAATTTTGGATTTGTACATTAAATCCCAGCGGCTTGGCTGCTTCTTCAATTTTGTGCATAATTTCAATTGCAGGGCACTGTGAAGTAAAACAGGTTTCTTGCTTTACTTCATCCTACAGTGTCGAGATACATAAAACAGAGAAACAACAAGCATCAAGCAGAAGGAATAAATATAAATATAATCATTTGATATAATGAGCAGGCTACTACATTGAATTTAGATCTGATTAAGAAATACAACACAAATTGATTCAAAGACCATAGTCCACAAATGATCACAGGTTGTTAGTTAAATTTCATGGATATTGACAGCTTATGATTTTAAAACAACATTAAAAAAAAACTATGAGATATGCATGAAAACGTCAACATGATCAAAGAACAAATCATTCACCTACCGTTTGCATCTCGAACAAACTGTCAAGATTGAAACTTTGTGACCTAGAAATGAGCTCAAAAGCATTCATGTAGACGGGTTTCACTTTTCTTTCTGTCACTAGATTTTTCTACAAACCAAAGTGAATGAATAAACAACAGAATTCCCACCGTGGATGAAAGAAGTTGACTACAAACGTTGACCAAAAATCAGTACATTAGACTCGTTGAAAGCGAAGGCTACATCATCCATGCTTAGGTCCTCTTCCTCAGTAAAAGATGTTGGCTTGTATCCTTTCTTGAACCACTCGTCTTTTAAGAGCTCAGGAATTTTTATCCTCTGCAAAAACGCAAAGACAAGAACTTGAAGGGTAAATTACAGAAGCAATCAGCCACAAACAAAATCAACAGTAATGATCCAATATGAAATGAGGCAAACATTCAAAGCTAACCGTTTGAGGATTTGGGTCTAGAATGCGTTTCAGCAGTGTCTTTGCCTGTGGTGGAAACCATGATGGACAAGTGAATTCTGCCTTGATAATCTGAAATGTAGTAGTATTATAGATTAGGACTTGTATAAAGAACGATAAATTCTCATGCCATAGGTAATAAAATATTAATAGTAATAATAATAATCTAAAATGACTTACTTTCTTGAACAGAGCCATATGAGTTGGCGCATCAAAAGGCATGAACCCAGCCATAAGTACAAAGAGAATGACTCCGCAAGACCAAATATCAGATGTAGAACCAACATAGCCTTTATTATGAATCACCTGATGCAAATGGCACATGACATACCATTTAATGAAAGTTTCAAGGACTAAAGACCAATGTAGTTTACAATGTGTGTGAAGTAGATACCTCAGGAGCAACATAATTTGGGGTTCCACATGCAGTGCGGAGCAGTTCATCCTCCTGCATTACGTAAGAATTTGAAGAAAGTCAGGCCTAAGGTCACATGCAAATGAATCCTGCATCAATCCAATAAGGAAAAAATTATCTTACTTTCTGCGTGTATGTACTCAACCCAAAATCTGAAACTTTAAGAACACTATTCGAGTCCAGAAGAAGATTCTCAGGCTGCAAAATACAATGAAGATGGCCATAAAGAAATTGAATCTTTATCAATTTTATCAATCTATATTTAAAAGTAATGGTGCTGGGAGAGAGAAGATCAGGGAAGTTGAAAGACCTTCAAATCTCTGTGATACACGCCTCTACTATGGCAGTAGTCAACAGCATTAATAAGTTGTTGGAAATAATTTCTAGCTTCATCTTCTTCAAGTTTCCCCTTTGCAGCCTGGAAATCGAAGAAGCATTCCGAGAATTGTATGTACTCAGATGCAAGAATATTAACAAAACAAAATGAAAAGAGAAATAACAAAACATAAGACTTACTATTTTGTCAAATAGCTCTCCTCCATCAAGTAACTCCATAACAATGTAAATCTTTGTTTTGCTCGCCATCACCTATCCTTTAATAAAGGACATATATTGACTGAATAAAGTGAATGCATGCAGTGGATTCAAAGAATGAGATAACATTAGTTACATTATATCCACCATTTGCAACTGATACGTAATCTAGGTAATTATACAATATATGCCTATCTATATATCTTTTGACATCAGATCAAAGTTTCAAGCATGATAAAACTCCAATCAGAAAGTTAGTTTCATAAAAAGAGTTTTGCAGAAGAGTCAAAAACGTTGATTAAAAGAAATAAAGAAAGTGGTGCAGTGGTTCAAAAGAGACTAAATCTCCCTCAGGACCATGCAATGTTTTTTATGAATTAACGTTGAACAGTTTTTCCACTAAACCAGATCAGTTCTGGAAGTTCTTAGTGAGCTTAACAATTTAGAATCCGATTTTCAAACCATCAATTATTTCACAGGCTTGTCTAAATCGGTGATGAACTTGTGTCAGCATGGTCGTAATGATGATTCCATCTAACTTTGAAATTACAGAAAAAGTTTGAAGCTTTGTGCTATATCGGCAGTATCACGTGTAGAGTATATATGTTTCATAGGATAGTGGGATACTTTTTGTTCTTTTTGTATTCATGCACATGCTATTTAGAGTGACCATATCCTAGTATTTTTTAAGTACCTTACTAGAATTTCTTATATTATATTATTTATCAGAAACATTAGAAACACGTTCTTTTACGAAAAAGATAAGATTAAAAAAGATAAGATTAATTTTGAATGAAAATAGATGTTGAAAGAGATAATATATGAAGAAGTGGTATGGTAGGAACCTCAAATATTTTAGTAACATTTGGGTGATCGATGAGTCTCATGGTGGATATTTCTCGCTGCAGCTGTTCCATCATGTTGTGGCGGAGGACATGTTTGCGGTCGAGGATTTTGATGGCAACGTTGTTGCCGTTGTTGACATCTCTGGCGAACTTCACCTTCGCAAAGCTTCCTTCTCCAATGGTTTTTCCCAGCTCGTATTTCCCAACCACGACACCACCTTTTGCTACCTTGAAACTCATTTTTCCTTCTTCCTATGTTGGTTTCTTATCCGTTTCCTCATCTGGTATATATGTGTGTACATGAAGCTCCTACATGTTTAATCACTCGCTTGAAACTTGAAATGATTGTGGTAGGTTTTCTCTTAATGGTGAGAAGCTGAGAGTACCAATGGGGAGCAAGGAAAGGAGATATGTATGGGAAAAAGCGAAAAGTGCAACAGGTCCCACACGACAGCCTGTGTCACTCATTCATTCGATCTGGTTTTTCCCTTAATGCCCTAGTTCCACGTTTGAAACTCTGTTGGCGGGTTTCGTTTAACAAATTAAATTAAATTAGAAATAAAAAAATTTCACGTAGCTTTTAAGTTATTTGGCATAATTATGAGAAGAAAAATTAAAATTGATGTTTGGTGAAAATTATGATGTCGGCACACACCATTAAGTAACTAATAATAAAATGACTAAATTAATTTATGGTATGTTATAAGTTTAAAAAGATAACACATTTTATACTAAAATATTTATGGGCAGTCTCACGTCAATACGAGAAGATTTTGATTTGTCAGAATTTAAGGAAGAAAAGAATGAAGTTCATAAATGTCTCATGATTGGCACAATGTTTGAGTAATCATATGATACATTTGATAAGTAAATTTTAATGATTTACTAAAAAGTTTACTAAAAGGTTAAAGAATGTTTGATGATGTTTGGTGGCATTAGAAAGGAAGAATAATTGAAGTTAGTACAATAAGTATGGAACATTAACTTGTAAATTATGTTTTTGTTGACGCATTAAATAAATTGATATAAGATTGAATTAGTTGAGTTATCAACTCATAATATTGCTTGATTTTTGGAAGATTGTTCTTTAATTAACTTTTGGAAGGAATCTTGGTGCTAGATTTGTCTATTGATGCTTTCGATATCCTTAGCTCTATCTACAATAACACTTTTGTCTATGTGAAATGATAAGTTGAATATTACTAGTGTTATTTCAATTTTTTTTTTTTTACAAAAGAAAGTTTTTTGTATTACAAGTTGGCAATCTCCAGTGTGAACTTGTATCGAAGTCGAGTTTTGATGGTATTTTCTTTTTTAAAGAAGCTTTGTTGAAAATAAGACTTTTTTTTTTATTCTTTAAATTTGAGTTTTTCTTCTCTTTTGGGTCTAAAGTCATTATAGACTCCATATGGACGGTTTCTTAAAGAAGAAAATGATTTATGAAAATTTGTAATTGTGTTTTTATGTTATTTCTGGGTAAGGATGTAGAAAATGCTCATAGTCTTTCGCTTACCCTATTGATACATATTATATTATATATGAAGCATTTGGAAAATGAGAAACCTTAACTAGTTTGATAAATTTTGTTTTTGGCTGTGTTTTCCCGTGTTAAATTTAAAGTTACTTTCTTTTTTTAAGTGTCGCTTCAACAAATATTGTGGTTGGCTCTACTCTTTTGGATGAGGTTTTTGGTATTATTATTTTTGGAAAATGTGGACAAATTAGGTTGGAGGATTCTTTGGTTAGAATGCAACTTCTTTTAGTCTTGATTGTTTTTATAATTACAAGAAAAAAGTATTTTATTTTGTACTCTAATGTGACATTTTTAAACATGTATTATGTATATAAAAATTTATTTAAATTTAAAATATAATAATTAAAAAGGTGTATTTTCAATATATATAATTATAAATATAGTTATAGATTACTAGGGAAGTATACGATTTAAGTATAGAAGTTAAGAGACAATGTTACAAGTCACCCTACAATTTAATAACTGAAAAGTAATTTATATATATATATATATATATATATATATATATATATATGAAAAAACACTAACAAATATGATAATAAAAAAGATGTAATAAATATATATAAAATTATAGTATATATGTTTGTCATTTGCATCTAAGCTTTCAGAAAAATATCTCTGATAAAAAAAAGTGTAGTGAATAGTCTTCCTGACAAGTTGCAAATATCTCTGTCCTTTCTGAGAACTTTTTGTAGTTATCCATGCACAGAAATCCATAAAATATTTAACATTTAACATTGCCGTAGATAGTGTTCATGTTGTTGGAAGTTTTTGAGAAACCATTACTTTTCACCTTTGTTACTGTAAGGATATGTACCTCTTTGATTCTTTTATATAAAAATAAATTACATATATATATATATATATATATATATATATATATATTCTGAAATAATATTAAAACTGCAAAACACCATGTTAACAAAATTTAAATTTGAAAGTAAACTCTAAAAAAGTTAAATTCTTTTATGTATCTTTTTAATGTTTTTTTAACAATTTTAAGATATTTCTAATCTTTTAGAAGACTTCACATTTAAGACAAGAATAAATTATGAAAATTAAAGAATTAAACAAATTTGAAGATTCTTAACAATATAATAATATGTTATAATACGTAATAATAGCATAATAATATCAATATAATAACGATACAAAATTATTATATAAAAATTTAAATAATTGAATAATGACATAGTTGAATTAATAGTATTAGAGATATTTTGATATTTTCTTTCAATTTTTTTATGATTTTCTATGTATTTTTTTAAAATTCAAATATATTTTTCTCTTATAAAATACCTAAGTTCTTTTTATGTTCTTTTCTGCTTGTGTTTTAAGGAATATTTTTGCTTCTATTTTATTTTTCTTATTTCTGTCTTTTTAGTTTTTCAAGATTTAACACATGATTAGCACATTCATTCGAATGAAAATTCATTTCTATTATAACTTTAATTTTCGAAAGCCTTAATTATTATAGTTAGATTTATACGATGACGATATTATTACAGGAAATAATTTTAATTTTCGAAAGCCTTAATTATTATAGCTAGATTTATACGATGACGATATTATTACAGATGAAGAACAAGTTTGGTTTTATAGATAAATTTATGCCTTGACCAATAAATTAGAATATTAATCCTAGATAGGACCAAATTGATGCAACGTTTTTATGCATGAATACGGAGTGACCATAAGCAGATTGAGGGATAAATCTATATCTATAAAATCAAACTTATTTTCTTATGTAATGACATCGTCATTATGCAAACTCAACCATAATAATTAGGACCTTTTGAGAATTAAAGAAATCTTTTATTGAAAGTATGAAAACTTAATTATTTTATAATAGAGAAATAGAGTTCAATATAAAAAAAAACAAGCAATAAAAAATCATAAGAGAAAACTTAATAAAAAACTTAATAGAAAATAATAAAATATCAAATATATCTTTAAAACATAAATTAAATAATTAAATATGAAAAACAATATTTCATTCAAAATTACAATACATTAATGTCAAATTGAAGATAATACAAATTTTGGAAATTAATTTTCTTTTGACAATTTTAACAATATAATAATATATTATAATAAATAATAAAATTTAACATTAATACAATAACATAATAATACCAGTATAATTGTATAATTGTATTTGCCGATGGCTATTGATAAAACTATCATGGCCAATATTAACATTTTTATATCATGCCCAAAAATGAAGGTGTTAGTGATTTGGAAAAGGAAATTTTTTAATAATTTTTTTTTATAATATTTTTACAATTATCTATGTGATAACTTGTGATTAGTCCGTTTCAAATATACAAACCAATAAAATAATGACATATAGTTTATTGTAAAAAAAATTATTAACACATCATAATATTTGAAAAACACCCAACTTTACGAAGTTTATTGCTTGTAGAGGTAATTTTAAAGTTAGTGTTATATATTATCTTGGACTTTTAATTTTAAACTTTGATCTATACAGAGAGAAACTTTTAACAAAAAAAATTACTAACTACTCAAAATTGATAATTGACATTTTTATTTTTATCTTTTCATTTCTATTTTTATTGTTATCTTTTTATTGGATTCATCTATTTAAATTTTCTTAAAATTCTTTAAGAAATTAATTGAGTCTTTGTGTTGGTTTTTAGATGTTTTCATATTAAAGACAGAGAGTGTTCTATATATAAAAACCATTATAAAACTACTTTGAAATCAATTTATTCTATTTTCTTTTGATGCTTAAAAAGTTTAACCTAAAACATTTAAATTGAAATAATGTACGATCGATAGAAATAAAAATGAATATACAAAATTTGATTTACTTTTGAGTTATATTAAGTTATTAAATTTTCCAAAGCAACTATCTAATAGAAATCTAATCTGAATCGCAAACTGAAGTGTTTGCAGAAAACCATGCAAAGAAGAAGAAAGCATGAAAGCGAAAAGCACATATATTGGGATTAAGATATCATTACAAAACCATTAGATTTATTGTATAGAGACATAAGTCGACATTATTTATAGGTTTGTAGAACAAGAAAATACGTAGTAGATCATGGTTGTTGCCGACCTTAATTATATGAAATACAGATAACTAATACAGACGGCGACCTTTGAAGCCATCCATGATAATGCCTCCATTACCATAACCGCTGAAAGCACCAGGATTATAAATCTGTTGTTCTTTGTAGTGCTCTGGGTTATGCCTGCTACGACGATCATTATTTTTTGGCTCTTTGCCTGCTTTCTCACCGTGCATCATTTTCTTCACACTCTGCATAAAGTCTACCATTATGATCTTCTCTCAAATTATTTTCTTGATAATTGCCTTAACGTTACCAACCAATTAGGGCAAATATATAGATGCAACCAACCAGAGGAATCCAATTCCTTTCTCGTTTATTCAAAGTTATGGCCATTTCTCGTTTACAGTTTGTTCCTGAATTAACTAGATGGAGAATATATCCATCTTCAACTGTTGCAAAGGAGAATATGTCCATTTCGAATTATACTCTTTGCAAAATCTGTGTTTAGACTGTTTCTTTACCGTCATGTAAAAGTAATGATATCTTAAAAAGAAGATATCAACTAAAAAGTCAGTTTTGCAGTGAATTTGCAGAAGAGAAGTTCCCTGCACTTACAAAGGTTCATTCTACACCATCAAAATTTCAAAAGTTCGAGAGTCGGTTAACAAATTTACTTAATGGGTGTTCAAACATCGGTTAAGAAATGTACTTAATTGCTGTTCGAACAACGGTTAAAAAAATTATTTAATTGAAGATTAATTTTTTAAGTAATAAAAATAATTATAATAATAATATGATAATAATACTAATAATAATAATAATACAATAATAAAATATATAAAAAAATTATAAAAATTTTAACCAATTTTGAGGATTTTTTTATAATTCTTTTAGTTTATTTTTTATTTAATAATCCTAATAAATAATAATACATCTCTTTAGGCTTAAATTCTTTTTGGACCAAAAAATGATAAGTTTGCTAAATTTTCAATGTCACCGTATTATGTTATCCTTTGATTTCTTTATAACCAAAGTCTACCGAAAGTCTTAAAAGTCCATTTCTATACTAGTATATGTTGTGTCAGAATAATGTAAAAAAAATTGGTATGAAAATATCTTTTTTCTTCACATAATGCCCCATAACATCATACACAAATATTCGAAAATTTTAATTCCATTATAACTTATGTTATTTTTATTATTCAAACATATTAGGGTTTAAATAACCCTCAAAATAATTAGGGTCTGATGTGCAGAGAATTAGAAGATTAGATTAGGGCTTAGATAACAGTCGAAAACCATTACATTTATTACATATACCATTAGAGCTGCAGCTCTGCATTATTTATGGGTATATGTATTTCCCAGTTCGTATGAAATAAAGAAACTAATAATAAGGACGACGGTAGAAGTTCCTCGTTTGGGCGTCAAAGCCACCCTGGATAGTTCCACCGTTGCCGTTACCATTAAAAGTACCACTGTTATTCAGAATCTGTTCATCGTAGTGGTTTGAGTGGTTAAACCTGTTACGGTTTCCAGCATATTGGCCACTGTTGATGGTTGCGCCGCCGAAATCCTGGCGACCGGAGGAGTGATTGTTGAATGAGTTGGAAGAACCATTGTTGGAGGCTTTGGCTGCTTCCTCAGCCTGAATCATTTCCATGATTCTCTGCATCAAGTCTGCCATTTTGATCTTCTCTCTGTAACTCACCTTTCTCTCTCAACTTATCTTCTTATTGCCTTACTGACTAGGCCACATATATATATACAGATGCAACCAAATTAAAGAATCCAATTCTTTCCTTCCTCCTTCAAAGTAAATTTGTCCTCAGATGAATATGATAATTGAAGAGTAGATTTTTTGATGATAAGAGTTTCAGAAAATACTCTTAATTTGAAGAATATATCCATTATGGAGTGTTGGAAAGGGTGATTGTTCTCCATGTATAATTGCTAAAGAGAATATATCCATAAGCAATTTGTGTTAAGGACGTTTGTCTCGGTCAGTTAACGTTTGACAACGACAATAATAGTATGGCGGAGTGGTGAAAGGTATTTTAGTCTTTTCCTGATATTATGGGTCTGCAATTAGTGATTATGGTGTATAGGAAGCAATAGCCCAAAAATTGGGGACTAAGGCTACGCAACTAATCTTTGGATCCTCACTTTGGACCAGCCCGATGGCTAAATTAAACAGGATTACCTTATCAGAATTGAAATTCGATCATTTCTTCTTGTAATATATTTTGGATTACGGAAGATATTTTTAAATTTAGAACTATGTTTTGTATATTTTGGAATACAATATTCGAAATGCATTCTAAAAAAATATTTTCAATTGTATATTTCTAAAGCTTTGTTCAGTTGAATGAATTTGAGAAGAGTGATTGAATGAATTTGAGAGGATTTGAACATAAATTTTTTGTTGTTTATATGAGTGAATTTTGGAGGTGAGTGAGAATGAATTTGAAAGTAAAGTTTTTTAGAATTAGTGTAAAATTTGATTGATGTGACAGATTAAAAAAAATTATTTCCAAATCCACTCTCACTTACCTCCAAAATCTACTTAAATAAACAACAAAAAATTTACCTTCAAATCCTCTCAAATACATTCAATCACTCTCTCCCAAATCCATTCAAGTGAACAAAGGGTAAAAGAAATTTCAAATTTAAAAATATTTTCGATATATATATACCGTTTTAATGTACTTTTTTTTAAGTTACATTTTTTATATTTTGAAAAGTATTTTTAGTTTATAATTATTTTCCAAAATATACAATTCAGAATATATTTTTTAAAATACATTCCAAATTATATGTTTTGAAATATAGTTTTGAATTCAGAATTACCTTTTTAAAATAGGCACTTCCATGGATACAACAGAAGCTCCAAAATACGAATTTAAAGCTTACAATCTATTAATAATATGACAGATTAATTATTTAGAGAAGCATTAGTGTAACCACTGGCACTAATATTGAAAATTTATTCGGTATTTCACTAGAAATTATAATCTTATTCTTAATGGTTTCCATACGCATATTCTTTTGAGTTACACTCAAATTTATATATTAATCAAATAACTAAATGTACAATTAACTTTTTATAAAAATTAAAATTACATATTAATAAAATTATAGAGGCTGAAAATAAATTTAAATCTAATCAAATTGTTACTATGATATATCACAATATAAAAGTGTAGATTAAAAAACTCTTAAAATTTTTTGCTTAAGGTTAAAGTAAATTCAATAGATAAACGCTAGTTATATATGAAACTTATTACTCAAACGTTCAACTCCATCCCCACTTTTTTTTTTGGTTTTAAGTGGATTTTAAGAAAGAGAAATAAAAATAAAATAAAATAAATGAAAACAAATAAAAGGAATAAAAAAGATGATGAAAAAGCTCATAGAGATGTGAATAAAAAGACCAATAATAAGAGATCTAAAAAGAAAATAGAAATAAAAGAGAGAAAAATTTCATATGTAATAAATAACGTGATAAAAAAGAAAGAAAGAAAAATAGAAATAAATATATCAAAAGTCGAAAGAAACAGAACACGTATTAGCACAAAGCACACCGTGTGTGGATTATTCGTCGTAGCAGCACTAGATAATGAATATGTTCTCCACGACTTTCGGTTTATATGTTTTTTATTATTAGAAATATACGTTGGAATATTTTAGGTAGTTAATTGTTAGATTAAAAATAAGTTATAGAAAATAATAAAATTTTAATTTTTTGTACTTCTTATCTTCCATATATTTAATACCGTGGAATAACTTTTATATTATGGTGCTCCATAAAAATTGAATATATACTCCAAAGTTATAAGTACATAAATATAAAGTACTTAAAGATTAAATGAGAAACGAATAAAACTTTGAATTATATACTTCATATATTTTAGACGAACGAATAACTTTAGACCCTAATGTTCCATAAGAAATGGATTTATATCCAAAACTCTTATCCAAAGATATGAATATGTTGCCAATTTATGTTAGAAAATTATTGATATAGATTTGTGTGGTCTACCAAAAGCATTGGATTCGCTTTCTTGCATGTGTACATTTCTGGCTTAGATCTTCATAACAATAACGTATAGTACAAACATATATATATATATATATATATATATATATATATATATATATATATATATATATATATATATATATATATATATATATATATATATATATATATATATATATTTTACTCATTCAAATAATTTAAAACAAAATTTAATGGAAAAGTAATAATATGGTAATATATATTAATATTTGACACATATTTGTTAGAAGTGAACTTTAAGCCTAACTCAACCTACAAAACCGGTTTGTTGGGTGAGATTTTTACTCACTTATAAACTATGAATTGGTCTTATTTCTAGTCGTGAGATTTCCAACAATATTATCATATTTTATTTATTTAGTATTTAGTTTAATTTTTTTTTTGAAATTGACTCTATTTTGATAATTATACGGAATAACTTCTTGATCATATACTGTATTACTGGTATCAAGATAAGATGGTTATGAAGTTTGATTAATCAATCAATTATCAAAGACAATTAATTCTCGTGCTAAACAACTTAAAAGTAAAATATAAATATTAATAATTAGACCGTTAGTTAATTAAATATCTATTCTAAAATTTATAAATATATAAATTTGAGTAAATAAGCTAGGTAAATACATGTTATGTCATTAATATCTGAATTAAATGAGCTAATTAGAATGTCTTTTACGTAAACTCTCAAGAATGATTTTTTTACATATACTTCCCCAATAGTTTTGGACCAAAATCTTGGAAAAAACTTGAAATAAAAGATAACTTTAAACTCTTAGAAGATTTTCTCTTGAAATCGAACCGTTTGCCAGGACCCTCCTGAAACAGTAAGAAAGGCTTTCCATGCATTTGTGATGAAGGAATAACTTTAAAACATAGGAGTGTGTCCCATCCGAAATGGATATATTCGCCGAAACTCTTTTCCGACCAAGTTGCTATTTCAACATTAGAATATTATTAATGAAGAATTTGGTGCTGTAGCAAAAGCATTGGATTCGGTTTTCTTGCATCTATATAGTGCTGGCTTAGTTGTTGATAACGTTAAATAGAAGAAGAAGGTAGAAAGCAGTACAGAAGCAAAAGATCTGAGAATTATGTCAAACTACTACGATCGTATGGCGGCTGAAATGGCAGCGAAATGGTCGAACAACGGTACTTCAAACTCATTCAACAACCATGGCAGTGGGAACCAAAATTTCTCGAATGCAAAGATCAACAGCGGCGCATATTCAGGCGATCGGAACAGGTATAACAATTCAAAACACTACGGTGAACGTGTTATTAATAACAGTGGAACTTTCAATGGTAATGGTAATGGAGGCTTTATAGAGGGTGGCTTTAACTCCTCCACGAGTAACTACTACTATTAGTTTTATGCCTTTCATATAAGCTGCACAATCTTATGGTCTAATGTGTTATGCTCTGTTGCCAATAAATGTAATGCTTTTCCAGTTATATATCACTAAACTTGTAAAGCTCGTCCTCAATAATAAAGACCTTTACGTTGCAGTTTATTTCTCCAATTTTTTTTCTTTTTTCTGTGTTAGAGATGTCCAAGATAAAATAAAAGAAATGAATGCTTTTTAATTTATGTGGGTCTATCGAGGAGAAAGTTTTTTGTGTATTACATAAGTAACAATGACATTGGAGCTAACACAAACAAGAATAATATCTGAACTAATTATAGATCTAACACCACTTTTTATTCAAAATCTTAAGATAATGGTTAATGGATCTTTTACCTTTATATACTGCTTCTCTTTCTTATTTTTATCCAACGTGGAACTTTCACTGAGATTATATTCTTAAGCGTGTGAAAATATATATACTTTTTTACTCTTATATCAATTCTGAGTTTTAATTGGCTGTTTATTTATTGACTAAGTACTTAATATGATTTCTTTTAATAAACTTAATCCATCATGATACAAATTTGAGTTAAGATATCACACATTTATTAATCTGATTCAAATTTGAGGTTCTTCGTTATGAAATTAAAATAATTAATAATAACTTGCATATGGTTCCAATTTCTAGAGTAATTAATATAACTATTTAAGGAGATTAAATTTCTAAAAAGTTTGTCATTTAAGTTTTCTTTTAGTATTTTTTTTCTTTTTTATCTATACCTGTATATAAAAATAATATATATTTAGTGTACACTTCTCCTTTTTCTTATTTTACTGTTAATAATATAATTCTTAACTTATTTATTAAATAAAATTATAAAAATGTCATCAATTTTAATTTCACTTTCTTTTTTATTCATTCATTCACCGGATTTTTATTTATTCATCTTTTTTATTTATTTCAATATTCACTTATAGGTATTTTTACTATTCCTATTATATTTGTTTTTATAAGTTATATTATTTGTTTCTTTTCTTTTAATTTTATTTTTCAGTATTGTTCACGTAAATCGAAAATATGAAAAATATTCATAGATAAAGAGAAACAGAAATTCAAAACTTTAATAGAAAATGAAATTGAAACGAAACTTTAGTGTAATTTAAGAAGAATTTAAAAATCATACATCATCATATTAAAATACATGCCAAATAATATCCAAACAAGAGGACTGTAAACAGCAGAACATGAATGAGAGGTTAAAAGTTCATTATGAAATAACTATCATTGTAAGATCCATAACCAGAAGACGAAAGACAATTATGACAAAAATAGAAAAAAGAATGAACCATTGCATTTGTTATACTTTCAAATTTGAATTAAAGTTTTAATAAAAATTATTTATATTTTATTTGATAATGCTTCCTTAACTCACCTTTTCATCATCTTTATAATCTAGTTACTTTTATTAATGAAAAACTTTCAACCTATATTTTCTATTTTATTTTATGTGCTTATAATTTTGCGCTTCCAAAAATTTGTAATTTTTTCTAATAATTTCATTAATTATTCATTATTTATAAATATTTTAACATCTCATTTTATGGTTTAGAAATCAAATTAACTGAACTTAAAAAATTACAATAATAAAATATTTAAAAATACGTAAGTACAGTCACGGCAATACCTGTGTTTATGCTAGTAATTTTAAAGCAATTTAAAATTATCATTTCATCACTTTAAAATTATTAATAATTTAAAATTATCGCGAGAGCAACACATCATTTTAAAGAATATTACCTAAATATTGATTAGAACACTCCAAATGCTTTATATATATATATATATATATAATCCAAATACGACAATAAAAATATAATATAATA
Source organism: Vigna umbellata (assembly GCF_029865625.1). NCBI lineage: Eukaryota > Viridiplantae > Streptophyta > Magnoliopsida > Fabales > Fabaceae > Vigna > Vigna umbellata. The sequence goes on from NC_142166.1 coordinate 2,838,129, forward strand.
TTGAAACATGATGCTCCAACTCATTTCTAAATATATAACTATTACAAATTATTATATTTAATGTACACAAATATTATTTTCTTATTTTTCCTTCGTAATATTTTTAAGTTATAATGTAATATTCACAATAAAGATGTCAATTTAAAAAATAGTTAAAAGAATAAATCAAAACAGTGAAGAAAAACAGGAAAGAAAGCAAAATTTTAGAAAAAGTTCATATAAATTAAAACGAAGTAACTGCTCGTAGTTTAAATATAAGTTTTTAAAGTGTTTGATTTTATATAATTAAGCTTTGTATACAATACATAGATAATATATTTAAGTATTTTATTGGGTACGAAAAGTTTTATATTAGGTATGATAATATAATATTTATTGTGCATTAATATCATTCTAATCAGCTCAACAATATTTTTTAGAGGGAAGTATTCAGATATAGAAATTTGAGATTTTCATCTCAAATCACATTTTAAATATGTATATGTTATTATAATCTTCATTTAAGGGCTTGTTAAAGATTACTTCTAGCAAAACATAATAGTAATAATAATAATAATAATAATAATAATAATAATAATAATAATAATAATAATAATAATAATAAAATCACCAACACTTACCTTAACATTCTATCGCCTTAATAAAAAAATTGAATAAAATAAATATATTGTAGCGGAATCATTTTAGAAACCATACATAGATAATAAACAATGACAAAACTATTTTTTCCTTCTCCGCATGTGTTTTAGCAACCACAAAATGCAAATACATATTTTAATTAAAATGAAAATGGAAGAAACTTTACGATTACTTGTTGTGATCTTGGCTTTGGATTTAATAGTTCTTCGTTTTACTATTTATCTTTTTTTATTTGAGAACAACAATATTAAATTTTAATATTATTTTTTTTCTAACCTTTTTGTTTTACTTTGTGTGAGTTTATTTATAGACCAACAAAGTGTATTGATGGTCTTTTCATTTTTGTTTTTTTATTTTTTGAAAATGAATTGTGTCAATTTTTATCAGTTTTGATTAAGAAAAATGAATGACGCAACATAAGAGTAAAATACACGAAGCAACATAAGATAATTGAGAGTGATACAGAGAAAATTTTATTGAATAAATTTGTAGATGATTAGTCTTCTATCAACTTTGATTGAAGAAATTGGAAAAATGAGAATTAAAAGGTCAATAAATTTGAAACATAGTAAAATTACAAAAGAAAAATGCAATGTCATTGACTGATTGAGAAAGATAGTTGATGTTACGTAACAACAAGGATGGAAAGAAGAGAAAAATAGAGAAAAGTGTCTTAATAAAAAAAACGTGAATAATACTATTTTTTGTGTTTTTTAATGGGTTGTAAGATTTGATAAATAATAAAACAACTACTTACCAAACATTGACTAAATAACCTAACAAAAATATTTTTATTAAATTTTGAAAATGCTTTAATTCACTTTTAATTTAAATATTGGACTGTTTTTTTCATAAATTAAATAAATATAATTAAATCAATTTTATTTAAATTATGAAAATGTTTTTTATTTTTTTAATTTCAAGAAAAAACACAAAAACAAAATCTTTGAATTAACATTAGTAAAATATATATATATATATATAATATAAATGATTTAATTTACATTATTGTATAACCATGTGAGAAAAAAAAAATTAAAAATTCACATACACCTTCCATCTATTCTCTCTCTTAAATCTGTGCTCACAAAACCAATCGCTCTTCCTTCTCCATAAACCTTAAATCACTCAAATACGATGTTAATTGAAAATCTTAACAACTTTTACTTGCGTTAGTTAATTTATTTTAATTTATTATTTATCACGTTCAATAGTGTTTAAATATATTTTTTTCATGTACAATGATTAATTCCAAATTCGATAAATTTGAAATTGGACTATTTTTTTTTCTTAGGGATATTAAAAATGAAGAATCATAAGGTAACCTGAAACCACGAAAGGGAAATTGTCCTTATCATAACGTCTAATTTTTGTTTCTTTCTATATATATAAAAAAAAAGAAGAAGATGAAATAACAATGATGCTGAAGAAATTTCAGTGGATCCAAATAGAAATCTGAGTAAAGAGGATATATTCTCTGACCAAATAATAAAAGGTTATATATTATAAAAGGTTTGTGCTAATTTTCTTATTTGGAAATTGGATTTGAACAGAGGATTGATACCCTCCCCATTATTAATTCTTTGGTTTCACTCATTCTATTCTCTTTATTCATTTTCAACGATGTACAAAGCCCAATAACCCAACTCTTCCCTTCACTCGCATCATATTCTCCATTGTTATTTCCTATTATTAGAGCATCCTTCTTTTCTTTTATAATAATATAAATATAGTGTCCCAGTCCTCACAATAAAAAAAATAAAATTAAAATTTTAAACTCAAGTTATTGTTGCATTTCATGCTTCTTTTTTGTTCAAATTTAAAAGATGTTATTATATTATTTATGATTACATATGATATTATATATATATATATATATATATATATATATATATATATATATATGCCTCATATAATTATGTAGCTATAAAAAAATACTGAGACTCATTCCCAGTGGTTATGGCTCTGCTATAACCTTCTTTGTCGAAATTTAGTTACATTGTCGTGCTCATACATACATGGGAACAGCTCACAGTAGTCACACTAACCTTGGAAGCGAATGCACGTCTTATGATGCCGGTGCCACTGGTAGCATAGCACGTTGGGGGAAATCATTTGAAGTTTCCATGGGCCACAACAAAGAAAACGACAACACAGAAGTGTGGGGTGTGAAATACAAAACATGTCACAAAAAGAACACATGTGGTTTTAATCTGAAGGCAAGCCGTGACAGCAACGGTGTGGAGAGCATACATTTCGGATTAGGTGACTTTGGCGACAACAAAACCGAATTCGCGGTGAAAATCACGAGGGTTGGTCGTGATTGTCTCCGAGGAGGGATAAGCGGAATCGATTCTTGTAACGCTCCGGTGTCCTTCACGAGGGCGAAACAAGATCACACAATAGAGACAACCTTGGTCGCATACGGTTGTTCCTTCAGAGAGGGTCTTTTTGTTTTGGAGATGAAGAAAAAGGTTAACAGTGAGCATGCTTATATGGTGAACATGGCACACTATTATATCACGAAAGATGTTGGTCTTTCTGTCGAGGCCAAAATTCATCGCAGTAAAAGTTGTTTCAGTGTTGAAGTGGAAGGTCCTTTCAAGCACCCCAGTGAGGAGTTGCGTAAGGTCCTTGTCAAAACTCGTAGAACCGGGATTTTGTCGCGTAGTGCTTGTTCTCATTGTAACGTTGCAAAGGCTAATAGTAGCAGTGATGGTGGCAAGAGTGGAGAATCCAATTCATCTTTGAAAGCACAACCAAGTTCACAGAAGGGGCATGAAATTGCTAATAATCATGCTTTCTCTAGCATTATCAAGGAACAGTACAACAAAGGCCTTATCAATTCAACTGGATACACCACAGGTTCTCTAAATAATTCTATAATCTTCATAGATTGTAATTTTTGAACTATTTACTTATGTATATTTAAACATCACTTTATTCAAATAACAGATGTACAAGTAAATTGATTATTGGATTTTATACAAATCTCGGAACAGGAATTATGTTTGTAAACGGAGGCTAATTATATATCTTTATAAAGTACAACTTTTCTTTCTGATGAAACACACAAAAACCTAGTTACCTTTACTCTTTATATAAGGGTAATTCTTCATACCACTATTCTTAATAGTTCTTAATATATAAATTTTAGATAAATATCTGATAATCAAGAAGTTAACATTTAATAAGTGTACGAGGTTTCCACGAGTTTCACGATATGATGATAAGTATTTTTTTTTTTTTTCACAATTGGGTATGTGCAACATGCACTAAAATTAAAGTTTTTGATAATATGGATTGGTAATGTTAGATAACGTAAAGAATTAATTTCACAGTATCTTATAAAAAATTAATTCTGTTTTTACCTTACTCAATAAGTGTATTTGGAGAGTTTAATAATATGATTATTATTTATGAAGATGAATCAGTATATTGTTATTATATATTTAAAATAAATATTATTTCAATGAATAAATATAGTTGGTATTTTTTAAATACTCGGATATTCATCCAATGTTTTATACTTATAAATCTTAAACTCTTTTAAAAAAATTGAGTGGTAACATCAAATTCCAAATCTTTGAGTGGCAAGCTAATGAGGTGTCTCTTTCTCTTTCACACAAATCAAATGGTCTAACTTAAAGTATGGACATACAAAATATGGTATACGATTCGTTATGCTTGCAAATTCCATTTTCCTACAAATTTTATAACTAATATCATATGGACCACCTTTGCGAGTTGCCTACTTTGAGTCAGTGCAAAGCTTCTTATATAAAGAAATTGCAATCACAATATGTAGATTATCAAAATTGATTTTCTACTACCACTATCATATATTCCTATGGCTGAAAAGTATATATATCTAGTTATATAATTTAATTTTTTTTTCGAGGTTTGAGTTACTCAAATAGAGATTTTGGTTTCGATTTATTTTTTAAAAATAATTTTAATTTCCCTTTTAGTAAACATTTGAGAAAACATATGATTGTGAAGGTATATGGAGAGTTAATCTGGTTCGTATAGTAATGTTATTCCAAGTGGTGTCTTTCATAAAAGTAAAATTAAATAATAAATATATTATAATTGAAAAAAATACATTTAAGAATAAGTGAATATTTTACTTTTAATCAACTCAATATTTTAATTAATATAAAAATAATGAGTCAATACCTTTAAAAAATGTAAAAGAAATATTATATTTATTGAAAAAATTAAAAACCATTCATAATAAATCATAAAACCAATAATAAATATAAATAATAAAAAATATTAAAATAATTAATAATATATAATAATAAATGATAATAAATAAGAACAAATAATAATAATTATAAATAGTAATAAATAATATGATTAAAAATAATAGTAAATAATATAAATCTATAAATTTATTTAAATGATAACTAAGTTTAGAGACCAAAATGATTAGTTATAATTAGAGATCATTTTATAAACTAAAATTTATCATTATCTAAAATAATCTCAAAATTTTAAGTGAATTTGGTCTAGCAAGATTCAAACCTTTTGTCTTATGCACCACAGCTACAAACTTTTCATTAAAAAATACACACAACAATAATATCACACACACATATATATATATATATATATATATATATATATATATATATTAAAGATTCTTTGACACACCTAACTATTTTACATTCATTTGACATTATTTTTATTTATTTTTTATTTCCTTCTTTCTTGAAACAATACAAAAATTTATACTTTTTTAACCATTTTATTCATGTAGCCTATGTCAAATGAACGTAAAAATGTGTCATGATATTATTACTCATGTATAAATCATACAAAATGTATCATATATTATTAAACAATAAAACATAAAATTAGAAATTAATTTATTTTATTATTTCTATATGGATTTGACACAAGGAATTGGAAACTTGTTTTCCTTGTTGGGATGGAAGACCCCCCAATGTTTCTCTATTTCGGGAGTCTTTTGATTCTCATCAAACATACTAAATACATAGATCTCTGTGGGTTTCGAAGGTCTTCTAGGGCTACCTGTTTTAGCACGACGAAACAAACCCTCTAAGTAGGTCTTTGCATTGTCATCACTGGCGCCAAACCCTCCGTCCGACGGCCACCCACTCTCCGACACAATAACCTCAACATAACCAATTTTAGTGTTATCAATTGCAGCATGCACTGAATCCAACACAGCATCAAACAGATTCTGGTATTTGTATTCACCATCTGTTACGACAACATCCGGTGAGGTGAAAAGAGCATAAGAAAGTGCTACATGATCAGGGCTACTAGAGTAACCATAATAAGGGTAGACATTGGCTAGCAAAGGTGCATTTGCATATACCAAGTAACCGATTATGGGTTCGATGTATGACTTCACTGCAGCTTTAAAGGAGGATTGTGATGGAGGGTAAGTGTTTCCTAACATGGTCATGTCAATGACGGTTGTGACCTTAATTTGATCTTGAAGACCTTTAGCCCTAATAGCTTGGTATATGTTTTGGATTGCAGGTAGAACGTATTTGGCAACCTTGTAGGTATCTCCGACGGCGGGATTCACTTCGTTGCCGACTGCCACGTACTTGATTTTGACATTAGGGAAGAAATCTAAGACATTGTTTTGCACCCATGTAATAGCCTCGTTAGGGAAGGTGGCGAGCTGCTGAAGGTCGATGTTTGGAATTCCAAGAATGAGCTCGATGTTTGAATTATTCAGTGCATGTAGAACATCTCGTTTAGGATCAAAGAGTCTCATTTTTTGGATACAGTTGTCTTGGTAAAGACTGACAACTTCATTTGCTGGAGGTAAATCGTCGCCGAATGTACCATAACACATGCCAACTTGAGCATCTGTTAGCCAAAACATGAAAATTGTAATCTATATGAAATTAAAATGTTTGAAGCATATGTTATAAATAAATAATGCATATTAAGCAATGTAGGGAATGGATCCTTCAAACATATGTCCACATGTTTGAAACTTTACAACAGCGGTTGAACATCATTTTTATATTAGCTTGTATTCTTTTTCAAGATAATTTATTAACAAGTTTTACTACACTACGTTATAACTATGATGAGGACATATATGATATTTTTGTTAAAGATCTATGCTTTGTAGAATATATAGTATATGTTGTGAGCATTATTATTATTATTAGAAAAATTTAAAAAGTGATATGCTTCAGAAAATACTGTAATAGTGGAAATAAATGAGAACCTATAGTGCGAAGGTTAATTGTGAATAGCTGGAGAAGAAGCACGAGAGTGGAGAATGAGAACATCTTGGTAGTGAAGAGAGAAGACATGGTTGTAGTCAATTCAAAGAAGAAATTGATGATCACACTGCTTCCTACAATCCTCTTATATAGCTCACCATCAATGTCTTACAAGTATTTTCAATTATAAAAATCTATATGAATAAATATCGTACGTGCTTTCTATGTATATCCACATAATTAATACTCAATATCCTTATCTTATAATATCTCCATAAAAAAAGAGAAAAAAAGATGTAGCTGTGTTTGTCTTTAATTTAATAATATTGTGTGCTAGCACATTATCTATATTACATGATCACATTTTGAGTAAAAATAACAAAATATAGTATTTATCTTATCCTTTACGAAAGTTTGACTGAAATTTTTATTAATTATTTTTCCTTTTTTTAACTAAATTTGCAGTATATATATATATATATATATATATATATATATATATATATATATATATATATATATATATATATATTATCACATTTTTAGTCAAAATAAAAAAAAATATAGTATTTATATCTTATTCATTATGAAAGTTTGACTAAAATTTATATTAATTAATTTTTCCTTTTTTAACCAAATTTGCATGTTATTTCATCCATATAAGTGAACATATCCACTCATCTATTTTACTTCAAAAATATAATTAATAACTTTATAAATATCGAGTGCCGTACTCTGAAAAGGTATATGTTTCCCTTCTAAGAATTCCCAATAACACATAATCCATATTTTGTACTAAAAATTAGTAAAATATAATTAAGATGATAAACTGTGCAATTACTTTCTGCATTCCCATAATATCAAAAAATCTTAATATCATTAGTGTGTTACCAGTAAGTTTCTGTTTCGTTTAGTTTTTAAAAAAAATCTAAAACTTTTTATTACTTTTTTTTTCTTAATTTAAAAAAAAAATTCATGTATCAAAGTCAATATTGTGTCATATGACAATATCAATGTTACGTGATAAAAAATATTAGAATCATGTATCAAGTAATATCAACGTAGCTTATCAGTGTCATATGTCATTGTCTTGTATTTAATTTTATCTCAATTTTCGTTTCTTTTATTCAATTTAGTCTAATTTTTTTTGTTAATTTTGTTTAATACAATATTATTTTTTTTATTATTTTGTTTTCTTCCGTTCGTTTTCAATTTTAGAAAAAGATATCTTCATTATTTTTAAAATTAGATGAAATTTTTTTCATTATTATTAAAATTAAAAAAAGAAATTATTACTTTTAGAATTAGAAGGATAATTATTGATTATTTTTAAAATTAAAAGAAATTTTTTTCATTATTTTTAAAATTAAAAGAAAAGTTCTTCATTGTTTTTCAAATTATAAAGAAAATTATTTACTTTTTTTAAAATTAGAAGAAAATATTTTTAAAATTAGAAGAACAATCCTTCGTTATTTTTAAAATTAGAAGGAACATTCTTCGTTATTTTTAAAATTATAAGGAAAAATTTTCATCATTTTTAAAATTATAAATAAAAATTATTCTTTATTTTTAAAATTAAGAGGAATATTCTTCATTATTTTTAAAATTAAAATTAAAATTATTTATTATTTTCAAAGTTAGATGGAAAATTTTTAATTATTTTGAAAATTAGAAGAAAAATTCTTCATTATTTGTAAAATTAGAAGAAAAATTCTTCATTATTTTTAAAATTAGAGGAAAATTTTTTCATCATTTTTAAAATTAGAAGGAAACTTTTCATTATTTTTATTAAAATTAGAAGGAAAATTTTAATTTATTTCTATAATTATAAGGAAAAATCTAATTTATTTTTAAACTTAGAATGAAAATTATTTCATATTTTAAAAATTAGAAGAAGAATTCTACATTATTTTTAAACCAATTGTAACCCTATTTTTTACATGTTGAAAAATTAAATATAAATATAGCAATTATATTTCAATGATATAGTTAGAGTTGGTTTAAAAATAATAAAAATATTTATTAAAATTATGAATTTTAATAAAATTTAAATTTAATTTCAATTTAGAAAAAGAAAAAATTAGAATAAAATTAAAAAAAATTGAAACTAAATTAAAAAATAACGATAATTGAGACTGAATTAAATACAATAGACTGACACGTAATATTAATGTTGACCTACTAACTCAACGGTGATACTGACAATGTCTTGACATTGTCACATGAAACAATATGGTTTAATACCTCTTTTGGTCCCTCGAAAGGGGACAAAAGTTCAATTCGGTCCTACCTTTTTTTAGAAGTTCAATGTGGTCTCAACTTTTGTAAAAAGTGTGCAATCAAGTCCTTTTTGGAAACGGCGTTGAGTTTTTAACGGAGCAGCTGACAGGGTGGACTGAAGTTAGCTACGTGGCTGTGTGTGGGTAATACGTGGCTGTGAGAGGGTGATACGTGGCTGTGAGAGGGTAAATGTGATAATCTGAAGTGTGTTGAAATCTGAAGTCCCCCTTCGCAGTCCAGCCCTGGGACTCCGGATCCCTCTGCTTCAAGTTTGTTCTCGGCGGCGCGTCGCCCAGTCCCTGGGAGGACTTTCAGTCGAACCGCAAAACTCTCGGCGTCGTCGGCATCGTCCACTGTCCTTCCTCCTCCGATCTCGACGCTGCCGTCGACCTTTTAACCAATGTCTGCAAGTCCTTCCCCTCTTCCCTTGTTGATCGCTATTTTGCCTTCTGCCCTAACGATTCGCAGGTCGTGCTTCGCTTTCTTGTTCAATTTCTTATTTTCGTGTCGATTTGGTGAAGAAATGGGTAAAATATGAAATAATAATGTAATATTTCTTTGGTTTAATTTCCCACTGAGGGAATGGATCAGAAGAAATGAATTGTCTTATCGGATTTTATAACTTTAATTTCATTTATTTTGGCAATTCGATAAACAAGATGAAGCAATGTTATAGGTTTTTTCGTAATTTTCTCTGTTTTTGGTGATATAGTAAAGAACTGGATCGGAACAAAACTGTTACGTTTTTTCTTTTTACTTTAATCTCCCCTCTGGTGCCAATTTAGTAAAGAAATGGATCAAAGAAGATGAAGGTTCTGTAGGTTTTTTCTCTATATTTCCGCTGTTTTTTGCAATTTAATGAAGAAACAGACCAAAGAAAAAGTAGAAATGGATTGAAGAGAAGTCTTGTATGTTTTTGTCTTGCATTTCCTCTGTTTTTGTCTGTGTTTTCAACACACTTCCTCCACGATGATAAATCTCAAATTACCAATTTCTCTGCAACTCAAACCCTAACTTCTGATTTCTTAACCTCAGTAATATTATCATATTTACCCTCTCACAGCCACGTATGACCCTCTCACAGCCACGTATTACCCACACACAGCCATGTAGCTAACTTCAGTCCACCCTGTTAGCTGCTCCGTTAAAAACTCAACGCCATTTCCAAAAAGAACTTGATTGCACACTTTTTCCAAAAGTTGGGACCACATTAAACTTCTAAAAAAAGGTAGGACCAAATTGAACTTTTGCCCCCTTTCGAGGGACCAAAAGAGATATTAAATCAAACAATATTGACTTGACAGGTACATTTTCTTTTTTAATTAAAAAAAATTAAAAAAATTAAAAAACTCTTTTAAAAAACTATAAAATAACACATGGCACACACCATTTATTTATCATCAATTATTTAGAGGATATCATAAAAAAATGGAATTGAACATAAACTATGAAATTGGGAGTAAATATGAAAAAAGAAATCTCGCATTATACAAAAATCAATATATATATATATATATATATATATATATATATATATATATATATATATATATATATATATATATATATAAGGAAAAGACTCAAAGAGTCTTCACTATTGCACCATATCATATCATGACTGTTATTACGGTCAGTGTCGTCGCACGGCTACACAGGAAGAAGAAAGAAAATGTGGGAAAAAGAAACGCTCATTTCGTGTCAAGTTTTTCGGGAACATGTTTTATACATTAAAAAGTTAATATGTAAAAAAATAATGATAAAAGGACACATATTTATATATTTTTTATGATATATTATAAAAATAAAATAATTAAAAAAAATTATATATTTTAAAAAAGAAAAAAATTATAATATTAAAATATTTATGTATATCAAATTATATATATATATATATATATATATATATATATATATATATATAATATTACGTGTAGATGTTCCCGAAAACTATGAGTTTTGGAAAGTTTTTTCTAGAAATCCCATTCCCAAAAGATTATTTTTCATTTTATACGTTCTGGAAAAACTCTCTGTTCCGAAAATCACATTCTAGAAACTTCATTCCAAAATTTCTGTTCCAGAAATATTATTCCAAAATTTTTGAAAAGCTTATATTAAATATTTTCAAAACATATGTAATTTGAAAATCACATTTCACAAGATAAAAATGATAATTTCGGAACTCTTAGAAATGTGTGAAGAAATTGTGAGAAGAGTCATTCTCCCTGCACCTCACTACCCTCATCCTGCACCTCCAAAAAAAGTTATAATTCCAAACGTGCCCTTTCACAGTCAACGAGGAGAGAGAAAAAAAATTGTTTAAAAAAATTAATAAAATTTCAAACCTTATTTAACTCATCTTCTTCACTGCCGCATCTCACTCCTCCCTGCCGCATCTCACTAAAACCCTAGATCTACACCCCTCCTTCCTCCCTCTTTTTCTCTCCATCCTCTGTCTCTTGCATCCGCTGGTTTGGTCACGTTCGTCGCTGGCGTCCAGTCTCTGGCATCCGCTGCTTTGCTCGCGTTCGTCACTGGCGTCCAGGTTAGTAGCTTCCATCTTTCCTGTTATGTGCTTGGTCATCCTTTCCTGTTATGTGCTTGGTTGGGGTTCGTGGTTCGTGGGTCGTGATCGGATGCGGAGCTGCTGGAGGTGCACGCCGCATTTGGAAATGCGGCAAGGATCACAGCCGCAGTTGGAAGTGCGGCTCGCTGGAGGTGCACGCGCATTTGGAAGTGCGGCAAGGACGTGGAGGTGCACGCCGCATTTGGAAGTGCGGCAGGTGCACGCCGCATATCGAACTGCGGCAAACTATAACCGGAGTTCGATATGCGGCAGATGGCGTTTTTCAGTTTTTTAAAATTATATATAGATAATTTTAGGATTTAGTCTGAGACTGTTTCTTTGAATTTGAATTGAATATGTGGTTTGATCTGTTGTTGGCATGGTTATGATATTTATTTTGAATTCTTTATATTTTTTTTTGAAATGTTTTCTTATTGTTGAAGTGTTTTTTATTTAGACGAAGATAGTAATGAAAAATAATTTTTTTATACTAGTATATACTAATTTAAAATGGTTATTGACACACTATACACACAGTAGATACACAGTAGATACACACTAGTATATAGAAATATAAAGTAGATACACAGTAGATACACACTAGTATTTTAGAATCCAAATATGGATAGTTATCCATCTCATATAATTAAATATGACCTACAATAAATATTAAAATTTAAAAATTTATAAATTACAAATAAAAAATTCAAAAACACTCTCTAATAAAAAAAATTCATATAACCTAAATATTATTAAAAATTCATATAACCTAAATACACTCCCCCTGATCACTCCGTAATGACTAACCATAATCCATGAAAAAAAAATTTAAAATAAATAATCATAACATAAAACAATAAATTTAAATTAAAAATAATAACATAATAACAAAAACATTAAAAAAAAAATAAAAAAACATGTAAAAAAAAAAGGACTGCAGGAATTTCACTAAAAAAAAAAATCATGCATAACCGCACTTCAAAGTGCGGCGAGAACATGAAATACGCACTTCGAAGTGCGGCGGCTACAAATTGTTAAACGCACTTCGAAGTGCGGCGCGGTTACCAACGGCGAGGTTACCAGAATACTACCCACACCTCACTACCTATACCTCACTGTCTTCTTCCTCTCTCGCTCACATATATAAATCTCCCAAAACCTAAACCACCACCCCACCCCAGCATTGTATAATTAAAAAAACATTAAATAAAAAATTTGCATAAACCCTAAACAAGAAAAAATTAAACAAAACATGAAAAAATAAACATATACCACAACGCACTTCAAAGTGCGTCACCCTAATTTAAAAACGCACTTCGAAGTGCGGCGAAGTCTTTCCGCACTTCGAAGTGCGGTTGCGTACCTTCGCCAGCGCAGAGTCTTCTTCCTCTTCCTCCTGCTGCTGTATCTTCAAATCTTACAATTCACTAAACCATAAATTACTTGCTATTACTTGCTACAGTAAAAAAACCATGAACAGTGTACGCACCTAAGGCAGCTCAGGGTTTATAAAAAGGGAATGTGGTTGGGAGTTAGAAAAATGGTTGGGGGTTAAAAAAATTTAATTTATTAATTACGGTTTTGACTTTTAATTAAATGAAGGGTATATAGGTAATTTTGGGGGTGCAGGATGAGGTGAGGGAGGTGCAGGAAGATTCACTCTTGTGAGAATGCAGAGTAAAATCCTGCAAAATAGATTAATCAGATTTATTTAGGCCTCACCCGTTATTGGTCACAAAATGGAAATAGGTTGGGTTGGTCAACGAAGACAAGGTTGTTTTTTTCTGCACCCCCATAAATTTCTTGTTTCACCCTTCATTGTTCTGAATTTCATTTCTACCCTTCTTTATTTAATTTGAAGTTGTCTCCTTCGTGGAGTCGCGCCCCGCCAACTTTCTTTATTTTATATTATATTTTATATTTTAAATAAGATAATAAAAGCTCATCTTTTAAAATAATTTTTTATTTATTTTAATTTAAAAAATAATTCATTCCACCTTGGTGTTGTAACATCAATCTAAATGGAAGTATACTCACAAATAAAAACAAAAATATAAATGAAAAGCTCACAGCACATACAACATTCCACATTAGTATTACAAAACCAATATGACCATAGGAATACTAAAAAACAAGAGAAATATAAATAAAAGACCCTAAGAAATTTAACACGAGGCAAACCCTTCTCGTGTAATGTTTCTGATTAAAAATTGTAAATTTTCTTACAATTTTTCTAGCAAAGATTACCAACCTTCTTTGCAAATTTTCTGAATAAAATAGTAAACAAATATAGGTTCTATATATTTAACTCTCTTATATACCTAAAAATCCAATTAAGTTATGATGGTAACTCTAAAAACAACTATTTACTTTTACACGTATTTTTATGTTTTTCTCTTCATATTACTTTATATGAAATTTTGATGAATACTCACTGGAGAATTGATATATTTTTCTTTCATAAAAAGTCTCTTATTCTGAAACAAACATCTTACACCACTCTTGTTATCAGTGATCTACGGCGAAATCAATGTAACGATAACCTTTTCTTGTTATCAATCCTTATTCTTTGTACATTAGATTTATTGTCGACGACTTTCGTATCATTGTAACTAACAACTCATTAATACTCAGAGAAATCTATTACTAACACCTCAATCAAACCAAACCCAATCACGCATGCATTATATTATGTATTGGCAAAATCATTACACAAAAAGAATGATCTAGACAACTTTTTGATTTTCTCGTGCCGACAAACATTGCACAATACTTCCTATATTATATTTCTTTGGATTTTACACAACCAACTGGATACTTCTTGTCTTTGTTAGGAAAGAAGATCCCCCAATGTTTCTCTAGCTCGGGAGTCTTTTGATTCTCATCAAACATACTAAATAGATAGATTTGCGTGGGTTTCGAAGGCCTTCTAGGGCTACCTGTTTTAGAACGATGAAACAAACCCACTAAGTAGGTCTTTGCATTGTCAACACTGGCGCCAAGCGCTCCATCGGACGGCCACCCGGTCTCGGACACAACAACATCCACAAAACCAACTCCAGTGCTATCAATTGCAGCATGCACCGCATCCAACACGGCATCAAACAGATTCTGGTATCCGTATTGACCATCTGACACGACAACATTCGGTGACGTGAAAAGAGCATAGGGAAGTGATATGTCATTAGGGTTACTAGAGTAACTAAAATAAGGGTAAACATTGGCTAGCAAAGGTGCATTTGCAGATACCAAGAAGCCGAGTATGGGGTCAATGTATGATCTCGCATCAGCTCTGAAGGAGCCTTGCGATGGAGGGTAAGAGCTTCCTAGAATGCTTGTGGCAATGACTGTTGTGACTTTAATCTGATCCTGAAGGCCTTTGTCCGTAATAGCTTTGTATATGTTTTGGATTGCAGGTAGAACGTGTGGGGCAAACTCACCGACGGGATCCACTTCGTTGCCGGCTGCGACATACGTGATTTTGACACTTGGGAAGAAATCCAAGACATTGTTTTGCACCCAAGTAATAGCATTGTCAGGGCTGGTTGCAAGAGATTGAAGGTCGACGTTTGGCACCCCAAGAATGAGCTCGATGTTTGAATCTTTAAGTGCATTTAGAGTATCTCGATTAGGATCAAAGATTCTCATCTTTCGGATACAGTTATCTTGGTAAAGGCCCACAACTTCATTTGCCGGGGGTAGATTGTCGCCCAGTGTGCCATAACATACGCCAACATTTTGAGCATCTGCTACCAAAAACATGAAAATTGTTATAAAATTTAAGCTGCTGCATGCTCATATGGGAAAAGAATAAGTTATATTTCGTTTTGTATATATTACTTTATATATCAATTGAGCAAAATAACATGTTTGAACACTTCATATATATTTCTTATCGTAAAAATTACGTTGTACAAACTTTACACACAACAGATATTATAAAGATATATTCAATGTAAAAGTAATTTACATTGAGAAATAAATAATAATAACTTTTTATAAAAGCAAATAAAGAAATAAATTTGATTGATATTCGTTAGATCAATTCATTTAAATAAAATGGCATTTCTCAAAAAAGTATATACAACTTTTAAAAAAAATAGAATTATTAAAATGTTTAATAATTATTTGAAAAAATAAGATATAATTACATAGTATACTTTTGCTTAAAAGAAAATAAATGAGAACCTGTAGTGTGAAGGTTAATTGTGAATATCTGGAGAAGAAGCACGAGAGTGGACAATGAGAACATCTTGGTAGTGAAGAGAGAAGACATGTTATACGAAATATAACACAGAAGAAATTGATGATCACACTTGGTTCCTGCAATCCTCTTATATAGACTCACCATCAATGTCTTAAAAAAGTAATTTGAATTATAAAATTCTACATAATAAATATATTGTTGTCCATGAATATCCACATAATTAATACTGAATATTATAATATCGCCATAAACAAAGAAAAAACAGATTGTGTTATTAAGAAGAATACCGACCAGTTGTAATGAAGCCAATTTATTCACTATTAAATGTTAATTGTAGAATCAATCTCCACTGTAATACCTTCTATAAATCCATCAAATTTATTTACTATTACACACTAATTACGTAAATGAATTAATATACAGATCTCACATATTATGAATTGATATACAAAATCTCATTTTAAATGTTAGAGACTATACACAGAATGAAATTAGAAAGGTCAATGAAGATGATGAAATTGAATTGATCTTGAATTAACCTTTGTCTGAAGGCGAATATGCTAATGACTTAGCTCTTTATAAAGATGAGTAAAGGTTTGAAGGTTTATTATTTTTTTTAGTTTTGAGAATGAAAATTATTCAAATACTCTTAACCTTAAAACTTAGAATCCTTAATATATGAGAACATTTTTGTCTACTGAAATTCGGTACATATTGTTAAAATGTACCAACTGAAAAAAGAACATACGCGAATTAACAAACCCTTATATATAAATATAAATAAATAAATATATATATATATATATAATTTGTTGATAATAAAAACTCTTATAAGTATATACATATATATATTTAAAGGAAATATATATATATATATATATATATATATATATATATATATATATATATATGTATTACATTATTATTAATTAAAAATAATAAAATATAGTATTTATCTTGTTTATTATAATGTATTTTAAATATGTGAAAGTTTCTCAAATAATAAATATAAAATTCGATACATATTGTTAAAATATACCAACTGAAAAAAGAACATATGCGAATTAACAAACCCTTATATATAAATATAAATAAATAAATATATATATATATATATATATATATATATATAATTTGTTGATAATAAAAACTCTTATAAGTATATACATATATATATATATATATATATATTTAAAGGAAATATATATATATATATATATATATATATATATATGTATGTATTACATTATTATTAATTAAAAATAATAAAATATAGTATTTATCTTGTTTATTATAATGTATTTTAAATATGTGAAAGTTTCTCAAATAGTAAAATTTAAAATTTTTAGAAATATAAATATCAATTGTACTCAATGTTGTTTTTTTTTTACGTGTTATTTAAGTACACACGTGTATTGTCATAAGTGGCACCAATCCTTCCATTATATGGCCATCCACTCTCACATATACAATTTTTCAGTTTCAATGTATATATTTTAAGAAAAATATTTTTTATCAATTTGTTTTTGATAATTTTTTTACAACATTTATACGATACGGTGACTTGTGATTCGTTTCAAATATTATTTTAAAAATAAATTTAAACCTATTAATAAAAGAATGACACATAATATATATTATTAAAAAGTTATTAACGTATGACATCACAGTTCATATTTTAATTTTGCGCTTATGATTTTACTCATTCTTTCTTTTTCGATCTAAGTCCGAGAATATATAGTGTAACCGAGTTATGTATTTGCAAACTAAATCCTTCTAGTGAAATATCTAATGAGAATGAAACCAAGTTATACTCGATTTTCAGGATAACGTTAAAACTAATGTTTCAGAATAACGTCACAAAGTTATGTCTGAAAATGTAATCAACTTAAGCTCAGTTTCTTAATATTTCTCTGGTTGCTGGACATAGAACTTATGATGCTCACTTTTACAAGAAACAGAGTTAAACAACTTTTGGTTAAGCAGAACATGAATATACAGAGAAAGTTGCAGCAAATTTACTAGGAATATATAATATCAATAGTAAAATATTATGTGGTAGTTGGACATTGACCTTAAGATGCTGACTTCTACAAGAAATAACAAATCTTGTTAACAATGCAGAATCAAATCACTGCACATATTTAACAGAACTGAATAAACTAGGAGAAAAGACTGGCATAAGTGTGCATTATACTGAAAGATGTTTTACTTTTGTACCCGGCGGATGTGTACCAGAATATGTTTGGAGGTGACTATAAAGTCAAAAGTTTTTAATATGAAAATACGACGGGAATTGAAGTTATTTTCTTTCTGGTATAATAAATATATAAATATAAAATAATTTGATTATATACATATTTTAGTTTACTTTTTATACAACTTGGTCACCTCAAATACATGGTTTTATACAACATTTTCAACTTGGGCAACAAGTACTGTATTATATTGCATATAAATGATATTATTTATGAGTTGCCCACGAAATAAACCAATAATATATACATTAATTCCAAGTGGGTTTTCTAATGATGCCATTTAGGGGCGGCTACACTGTGGACTTAAATGATTGAACATTCACGCGTAATAGGAACAATAAGTACAAAAGATGTATCATGAAACTAAAAGATATCCTTGAAGATAATGCTAGGATTGTAGCTATGATAAGAGAAACTACAGAAGGAGTTTGAAATTTGGAAAGCAGCCATTGACCGTGATTAAGATTGTTCTCCTTTTTCAAAGAATACGCGTAATGAATTGATATATACACCAATCTAAAGTGGGTAAAAAAAACGAGAAGATACAACAACATCTATTTATATTTGTAAATTAAAAACTCATACTTATATAATCAATTACGAATTATCTTTGAAGTTATTGCTACTTATTACAAAGATTAAAACAGCTTATACTACACACACACACACATATATATATATATAGTATTCAATGTTTGAATGATAATAAAAAAGCTGATAAATCCAACAATTATAACAAAAAGTAAATTTTCTCTTATTTTAATTATGGGTGGAATACAAAGTATAGGTTTCAATCTTACATTACATGTCACTCTTAAGAGGATTTGTTGCATTGAAGTCATCCATAACAATCTTCCCATCCCTTTTGCCACCAAATCCAAAGGGGTACTTCTTCTGTTTGTTGGGACTAAAGAGTCCAAAATGTTTCTCTATCTCTGGACTCTTTCCATTCTCATCGAACATGCCAAAGATATAAATCTCTGTGGGTTTTGAAGGCCTTCTAGGGCTTCCTCTACCAGCACGACGAACCAAATTATCCAAGTACACACGTGCATTGTCGTACGAGGCACCAAAATCTCCATCCGAGGGCCACCCGCTCTCAGACACAACAACCTCAACATAACCAATCCTAGTATTATCAATGGCTGCATGCACTGAGTCCAACATAGCATCAAACAGATTCTGGTACCCATATTGGCCATCCCACACCAGAACATTGGGTGCAGTGAAAAGAGCATAAGGAAGTGATATGTCACGAGGATTACCATAGTAAGAAAAATAAGGGTACACATTGACCAGTAAAGGTGCACCTGCATATAGCAGGTACCCTATTATAGGGTCTAAGTATGATCTAACATCACCCCTGAAGGAACCTTGTGATGGGGGGTAGGAGTTTCCTATTAGGGTCATGTCAATGGCTGTTGAAACCTTGATTTGATCATGAAGACCTTGAGCCCTTATAGCTTGGTATACATTTTGTACAGCAGGTAGAACAAACTGTGCATACCAAGACGACCCTCCAACAGGACTCACTTCGTTTCCAACTGCTATGTACTTGATTCTGACACTTGGCCAAAAGTTCAGCACGTTCCTTTGCACCCATTGACGAGCATTATCAGCATTTGTGGCAAGACCCTGAAGATCAGAGTTTGGCACTCCAAGAATGAGTTCGATGCCTGAATCTCTTAGGGCTTGTAGAGCAGCTTGATTGGGATCGTAAAGTCTCATTCTTCTTATGTTGTTCGATCTGTAAAGACTTATAACTTCGTTAGCTGCTGGTAGATTGTTGCCCATCATGCCGTAACACACACCGATTTGAGCATCTGCTAACCAAACAAAAATCGTATCTGTCAAATTCAAATTCTGCAAAAATGACAGCTTTAAAGACCTTTTGAAAAATGATAATTCGAGAAGAAGAAACTATTATAATGTCCCCTCACATTGAAAATGATATTTTTTGTATATATAAAATATGTTGTAATATTAAGGAAGATAAAATAAGTTAGCTTCAACAAGCCGGTCCTCTGCTCATCTAAGTGGCCAAAATAACAAGATTAGCTTGGGATCAAAATAACTTCTCAAAACTTTGTATCTACTTCTCTATTTCTTCAACCAGGTAAACTAAAAATATTAATTTTTTTAATGTTTATGTATTGTATTAATTTACGTAGCAAACACTTATTATTAATGGACATAAAAAGATACTAAATAGATATATGGGATTTTAATCCAATGAACTAGATAAGTTGAAAAACACCTAACACCTAGCTACCATGTCTGGTAATGGCAAGCGAAGTTGACTTGTCTATCTGTTTTATTTTATTGATGAAGACTTTATAAAGTATTTAAACTTAAAATTTTTAATATAATATATATATATATATATAAATTTTAATGTTATTATAAATTAGCTTTACATTTTATTATTATTGTTGATTTATTTTAAATTTAAATATTTTTTTGTCTTTAAATTATTATAAAAAAATTATGTTCTATCTCTATATTGAATAATAAAATATTTAATTATTATATTTCATAAAAGTTATGTAAAATATTCTTTTTTTCAAATGGTATGTAAAGTATTTTTTATATAACAAAAGAAGTTTTACGGTTGATTATAATATAACTTGTTTGTGAAAAAGATATATGATTTTTATAGATGAAATATCTTATAATTTAGTTTAAAAAATATATATTTTTTATAATAATTTGGTAACAAAGAAAATATTTAGCTTGTTTATTTTATAAATTCAATCTCTTTAATTTGGAAACAAAATATGTTTAAAGAATAAGTTATGAATATATATATATATATATATATATATATAATAAGTTTTTAACTATATTTCTAAATTAATTTTATGAAATAATAATTTGGTTTTTCATTTTAATTTTTCTATTAATTTTCAAACTGCTCAGTGTACTGTTAATTGGTGAACTGATACATCATAACTTATTTTTAAGAGACTGATAACTAGAACAAAATCAGATATAAAAAAATCTGACTAACTATAGTATGTATATATATTATATATCAATCTCTCAGCAAACTTAATAATGAATGAACAGAAAGTAACAATGAGAGAAACAGACCTGCTGTGATAAGGTTTACTGTGAATAGTTCAAAAAGAAGAAGCACAGCAGCAAATGAGAACCTCTGGTTTCTGGGAAAGTGAGAGGCCATGGTGGAAAATGTAAGAACCACATATATGATTAAACTTCATTGCTGCAGTTCTATAAATAGAGTGTTTACACAGCTAGCAACTTGACCATGTCTTAGAAGAAACTTCAATTATTAATATAATCTTGATGTCTATGTTTACCCACCTATTATATTTCCACCATGAAAAGTCTTGGTCTTGCCGATTTTCTCTTCCAATCTACATCTCAAATAATCTCGTACGTATGTAAAAAGACAGTCTTAAAAATTATCCATACACTTTTCTCATCCCTCTTTATCATATTATTTATTTTACTTTAATTTTTTTTCGTTTTTTTTCTATATTTTTTCTACATTTTGTAAAAATAGTCACAATAATAGAATTATTAACGAAAAAAAAATTATTTAGGCAAATTGATAGAATAGTCAAGCCATCGCACCCGGAAGTGCCAAGGTGATCATGATATATATACTTTAAAGCTTTATCCTATCGACAACTTGGTATAGTAAGGACCCACGTTACCAACTCCGAAATATATTGTATTATATAAACCCAAAATAATACGTGTATGTGCCACAAAATAAATAAATAAAATATTTATTGTATTAACTAACTAGCTTCTCAGCGCAGCCATTAAGTGCAATTGGCTTTTCTAAATTATGCTAGGGCTGCTGAATGAACTTGAAGTGTTTTTTTTTTTTTCATCTAGCAAAAAGAATATATTTAATATAGAAATATTCGGAGTATTCTAACCCATTACAACCATATAGACATTGTAATTAGGAAAAAAAAAATTACATCAACCTTTCCTTAATTTTAACCCCTTTTAATGTTAACGTTTTCAACAATATACCTCCAACAAAACATCCTACATTTCCACAAAAG
This sequence comes from Vigna umbellata, assembly GCF_029865625.1. Lineage (NCBI taxonomy): Eukaryota > Viridiplantae > Streptophyta > Magnoliopsida > Fabales > Fabaceae > Vigna > Vigna umbellata. The sequence continues at coordinate 2,860,346 of NC_142166.1, forward strand.
AAAAATATGGCATGTATTTGATTTTGCCTATTCTTTACTTGTCGACCTCATGACTAAAAGATTGAGTGAACTTGAAAAATTAACTTGAAGTATTAGCCTAAAACTTTTGTCATGTGCAATTTTTAAAGTGTTCAACATGATATAAACACAAATTACATATATTCTATAATATAATGTAGTGATTTATTCGAATTAAGAAATTTAATGGAGCTTTTGATTTTTCTCCATTTTTTTTCTTGCTCTTTATGATAGTGTACGACTTTTTGATAAAATTGTCTCCTTATCTTTTTTTTTTTCTTAAAGTAGGGTTGAGTAAGTGAATTGTTCGGTGAGGTAGCTTGTATAAATCAATTTAATAAATTGAGTTGATATTTGTATGTCGTTAATTAACCCATGTTAACTTACCAATACTCAGACCATTGGTAAGATGAGACGAGTCATATATATATATATATATATATGATATGATAAAGTAATTTAAGAATAAAAATTCTTTTGATTTATCTAATTATAAATATTAATTTTGAGAGCTTTTAGATTATTTAAAAAACATACTATCCTTATATACAAAATCATTTACTTTTTATAACCTCCCTGTCAATCAAATCATATTTTCCTTAATAAAAGTATACTTAATAGAATGAAAAAAAAAATATAAGCGCAAATCATATTTTTTTTAAGGTATAGGTAAATTTTTAAGGATGGTAAATAAACTTGTACTTGAGAGTATTTTTTAACATGTATTTGTGGATACTATTTAAACGTGACTTTGAGAAGAGTACTGATATTCCTAACATAAAAATTACCATTCACGTCATTGAATTGACGAATGACATATAGACAACAGACATAAAAAATCTGTGGTATTAATTTTGTAGATATTTGTGTTTGACGTCTAAAAATTAGACGTATAAAAAATGTTTTTTATATCTGATTTTGATAGATTAGGAGTAAATTTACGTTCAATGTTTACGCATATAATAGTATTATTTCTTTATAACTCTTTCTATAATTCAATATTTGAATATTTTTATTAACTTTTTCTTTATAATTAGATATGTTCATTAATAATAAGTAGGACAATAAAATCAAACAATTATAAAAAAATATAGGTAGAAAAAATAAAACATAAATCTAATTATATTTTAATAATATAATTAGAGTTAATTTAAAAATATTTAATAAAATGTCAATTTTAATAACAATACCAAAATAATATTTATATAAAAAATAAATTTGATTTCAATTTAAAAAGAGAAAAAATTACTTCATTTAAATTTGTCACAGCTAAATGCATGTTTATGGATCAAATACAGAACTCTTCATGTCACATTTTCATATACTGATGACTGATACTTTGTGTTGTCAAATTGAATGGATAACAAAGATATGCACAAATCTGGTTTTTGCCGATAATAGAGTTATAACATGTACTGTTCAAGGAAATAATTTTTCAGATTGATATTACAATATAGTCAATTTATATTGTTTACTTATATTACAGATTGATATTACAATATATTGTTTGATATTACATGTATTGACTCTTTTAACTCTAGAAGATATTTTAAATTTATATATCTAATACTATCTCTCTTTTTTCATTTTATATATATTACTCTTTGTATATATACGGGACAACTTAATTACTTTATTTAAATATATTTATTATTGCTAATGAAAAAATATATGTAATACTTATAAAAGTTTGTGAGTTCTGAAAAGTTGAAATAAATAAGTGAATCACTTATTTACATTGACATTAATTAAATCCAATTTTGAGGTAAAATATTTAAATAAATCTATTTATTTATATATCTCTTTAAATAAATCAAATGTCATAACGACAAGTGGGTAAACATTTGATAAGTATTAGGTTAGTATATCATATCATCGTCTAGTTAGTCTCAATCCAAACAGTTAACTATAGTTTAGATGATTATCCATCAAATCAACTTTGAATCACGAGTTCTTATGAATGACCAAACCACCATAAGATGAGAGATTGAGCCCAAATAGTTATGCATAAGAGTGTGTGATCAACCACCAACTTGGTGAACAAGCTCTTCAACTCGAATAGTCACCTAACAAATCGTCCAACCTTGCATTTGACCGATCGGATTGAACATATCTAAGAAAGATCAATCCTAAAACCAATTAATTTAAAATTATAGTATGATTACTCACATTTGGACCGTAATTAAGCCAACTTAAATCAAAAGTCCATCATCAAACTTATAAATAAATTTTTAAAGTAAAAAGATATGTATTAATTATAATATTCAATGTTATTTATTTAAGTTGAGCTGACTTTGACATTGAAATATCTTTTGAACGAGCACAATAAAGACTTTAAGAGTTGACCTTAGCTCCATTGAAAAAGTTTTCTTATGGAAAAAGGAAGCGTGTGTGAATAATTGGCAAGGACGTATACTTGTCATTTTGTATATAAGCCTTTTTTATGTTTTTTCTTCATGCTCATGATGTTTGGTTTGCAATCTTTGCTTTCTCCCTCTTCCATTTCATGGTTTTGCGGTACCTTTACTTTTATGGTTTTAATTTCCAAAGCTCATATTAATAGATGTTTTCTGCATTATTTTGACTGCATTATATCAATTGTTAATGTTGAGTTTAATCTTTTTTATATTCTTGGACATTCGTAAGTAATTTTGCAGGGATAAAAGTTATAATGTCATTTTGGAGATGATTGTGATTTGTTTGATATATTTTGAAAATTATGTTAAAGATTTGAAATAGTTTATATATATTAAAATTTATTAACTTTGATGTTTTGATGAATGAGGTTATTCATTAACATTTATTGTGTAGAAAAGCTAAATATAAGTAAAAAATGTTTTTGTTTTTTTAATTAATTAATATACAAAGAAGAATCATGTCTTTATACACAAAATATTTATTTTGTAATTGTTTATTTTAAGTAGTAATTTCATAATTTATTTTTAAGTATTAATAATAGTAAAATAAATAAATTCTTTACAAGTTATTTTGTCATTTAAAAATAATAATGATATAATTTTAAAAATTTATTGTAAATTTTTTAATAGAAAAAATATTTATAACTTCATTTTCGCAGAAAAAATCACTTGTGTATTTTTTTTTAAGAAATTACTTGCCAATTTAAAACATGCAAGAAAATTACTTGCGAAATTTAAATTTGTAGGAAAAAGTATTTGCTATTTTTTAAATTGATTTTTTCATAGAAAAAAATGTTGTGAACTTTTTTTCTTAAAAGAATTTGCTGCGAATATTTTTGATAAATAAATTTACAAGAAATTCCTACGATTTTTTTAATGTATGGTAATTAATTACCTACTAATGCATTGCCTATCTATTAAAATTTGTAGAAAAAATGGTAGAAGATGCTTTTTCTATAAATTTTTGTAAGAAATCTGCAAAAAAAAAAATAATCTTCATGAAATATAATTTTTTTAGTAGTGTATATACATATATAATATGTAAAATTTTCTCGTAAGCTTTTATTAGAGTTCTTTGTATCCTGTAATGAATATATAATATGTAATTCTCTCGTAAGCTTTCATTACTTAATGTTTTTGCTCTTTCTAATATGTAGCATTTTATTTTCCCTTTGTTCTGTTATTTATGTATGGTTCTTTTGTTTTAACAAAATTGAATTGATAGTAAGGTAGAGAAATCAAGGAATCATATGTAGTCGCAAAATGGAGAAGAAGACACGGTGATAACAATGACTACAGTGACAGTGATGACCGAGCCTGATGTAATGAAAGGGTGCAGTGGTAATCATACGGGTGCAGGAAGCAAAGGGCGGAAGTGAATATGACAGCGTGTACTGGGCTTTTATGAAATATAGGGATGTTCAAGCAAAAGGGTAAGGCTGTCACTTTCTACACCTCACCCAATTTCTTCCTATTCTATATCATTTCAGATTTTATTTTCCCAAACACATTAAATCAATTTCAAAAATATTTTTTCTAGAGACACTTATTCACATTTCTGGAAAAACATTTACTCACTCATTCTAAATATGACTTTTGTTTGTTTATTTATAGTCATGATTGTTATTCAACAATGATCACTTTATCAACTGAATGTAAAAAATGTGATCCTCAATGAATATTTGTAAGAAGAGATTTATATGAAGCAACCTTCAGGATTTGTTGCTCATGACAAGTCTTATGGATTGATATGTTGTCTTTGTAAATCTTTATATGTCTAAAACAGTCTCTTAGGGTCTAGTTTGGAAAATTTAGTAATGTTATTCAACAATTTGATATGACATTTTGTGTGACAGATCATTCAATCTTGTATCGTCGCTCTAGTGTTAGGTGTGCTTACTTGATATTATAGGTTGATGATATTGTTCTTACAAGCAATGACAACCATGACATCTCCTAAATGAAATAACATCTTTACCACCACTTTTAGATCAGAGATTTTTGCAAACTCAGATATTTCTTGGATATTGAGGTGACACAATCCAACAATGGTATTATTATATCTCAAGAAAAATATGCATTAGATATTTTTTGTTTGGAGATTTTTGGGACTTTCTCTTGTTTATCGATCTTGAAGTTAGGCTTTTCAAATTTGGGAATTCTCCTTTGGGATTTTGGAATCAGTTCTTACCAATTAGTGCTTTTGGATCTTGCTATCTGATTCTTGCCTTCTGACCTTGAAATTTGGGGGTTGTTCTGACCTTGCGTTTTGGATTCTCGTGGTGGTTGCGATGGCAGCGACAACCGATTCGTGGTGGTTCGCAGCAAAGTTGCTCCTTTCACTGACCTGGGATTTGTCGTGGGCTTGACTTGAGTTGGATTGGATTAGTTGGGCCGCAATATCCATTTGATGAAAAAATTTAGAATTTGCAATCTTAAAGATTAATAATAATATTAATAATAAGAATTTTTAATTGGGCTGTAGGCCCAGAGTCTGGCACGATGGACTGTGGTTGATTCAGTTTGAATCTAATCAGGCTGTAGGCCCAGAATTGGACTTGGATGGGTGGACTTGATTTTACAAATTGTAAAGACCCAAAAATAATAATAAGAATAAGATAAGAGAATTTAAAATAAATCTTAAAATTAAAGTAATGGAAAATAAATTAGTAATTATTGATATTAATTAATGAAAATAAATTATAAAGGGAGAGAGATGAAAAGATTAATCTATAATAATAATTATTATAATTTTGAGAAGAAAATTATTATTATTGATTTAGCAATTAATTAGCAATCAAATTAATTTAAATTAAAATTGGAAAGAGAAATTAATTTGATTTAAATATAAGAAATTAATGGGATTTTAAATTAACTGGGAATTTGACTTTAATGATTTATCAAAGTAATAAATGATCTATTATTTTGGATTGATATTGAATTATATTTATTTATTGTTTATCATTTATTGTTTTAGTATAATTTATTGAGTACATTGTATTATTGTATTTTTGAATGAGACTTTAGATAATGATGAATGAATAATGTTAGACAGAGAATGAGAATGGTTGTTGTACTTAGGTATATGATGAACTTTGACTGATGAGTGGAATGAGTGAGTGTTGGAGTTGTACCTGAGTGTGTGGTTGATGAGCATAAGAGTGTGGGATAGGTCCACTTATTGTACCTAGTAAAGCCTGAGACTATCGACCGGTCGAGATAGCGACTCCCTTTGACCTTGTGTGCGAAAAGGGAGTGCTCGAGTATTGAACCTTCTATGTATGGAGGTGATGGTGTTTTCCTTGTTGTGACAGGGAAACATGTTCCTTAGCCAGGTAGGCGGGACTACTCAAGCAGACTTGTAGGAGGGGCTACAGGTTTGAGGTAGGGTATAGGGGCGTGACTAATTCTTTTCACTATGGATTTATGGTATTGTGGAGGCTCATGGTGTTATTCATGATGAAAGATTCATGATGAGGTTAAATCTGATGGAGGTACATGTGATGATGATTCATAGGGACGATGTGTTTGGAGACGATGTTGATAGGTTAACGTTGATGGTATAATCGTGATAGGGTTAATGAAGATACTGATGATGGTAAGAGTGTAAAAATGATTATGTTAGTGGGATAGCGCTATAGATGATTGATTTATTATTAAGTTGTGCTTGTTTCCTATGTACAAATTTTATTGTCTTTGGTTGTGCTATGATAGCTTACCCATATTTGTTTGTGTTGTGGTTGTGTGTATGTTTTGCGATGATCGTATGACATTTGGTTATACGGGAGCAGGGGATGTTACAGATACTCCAGATGCATGATAGAGACGCGAGAGTGGGAAGTCGACTTGGGTTATTTAAAGCTTTTGTGCTATAAATTTTAGAAACAGTGTAATAGGGTTTGTTTTATCTTGATTTTATTAATTTCGATATTATATAAGTTGATTTCCGCAATGGTATTATGATTTTAAAAATTTAAAATTTTTCCTCGTAATCGAGACATCCCAAAAATCGGGATGTTACAAGTTGCGCTGATGAATTCATAATCTGTTGACAAACTCATATACCCTAATACCTAACTCCTACCAAATTAGAGGGTGCCTATGCTAGATCTTGAACAATATAAAAGACTAATTGAGAAATTGAATTATCTTATAGTTACTTGACCTCACATTTCATTTACAATTAGTGTGGTAAGTCAATTTTTTAATTCCTCATGTCAGGATCATTAAAATACACGCATTGGAAAATGATTGCTATATGGTTACAATAACCATATAAAAGTTGTTCGTTGTTAAAATGTTGATTGGGTAGGATCTCCCTCTGATAAAAGATCTACTTCTGGATATTGTTTCTCAATCAGTGGTAACTTTATTTATTGGAAAAGCAAGAAACAAAACGTTGTTGCAAGATTTAGCGCAAAAAGCATAAAATAAAATTATGGCCTCAATTACTTGTGAACTTGTTTGACTTAAGCAATTGTTTTAAGTGTTACAATTTAGAGATGTCACTCAAATGACACTTATATGTGATAATTTATATGCATCAGGAGGAGTTTTAGATTATTAAGTATCTTATATTTATTTTTTATCTTTACTTACTAATCGTTTGTTATTATTCTTTATCTTATATTAATTGTTACTTGTATTAGATTATTGGCTCATATTTCCTTTAGTGTTAATAAAGTATCCTAGGTGTGTTTTCTACATAATGGAGATTAATTATATATAGATGTTCACTATATTCAATATAACGCATTTTTTTAACGTAATTAGGTTAAAAGAACTGTATCAATTTTTTTTAAGGTTCGATGACCAAAATTTATCAAAGTTTTAGATAAGAACAATTTTAAATATCTTATCTAAGTATAAGGACTAAAAACATATTTAACTCAAAAAACTATAATAAAATGGATTTTTTGAAATGTTCCATTTTTTCGTGTTTCGTATCACGTGAATGAATCTTTACCGATTTAAAAAAGAGTTATTGACTAATGAAGTCAAATTCAGGACAAAGGTTGAGCCACTCAAGAGAATATTGAGTTGTACGAGTTCAAGGATACTTAAGCAAAGGATAAACTTCTACTTCAATGTTCTCGAACCTCTACAACTTAATTTTCTTTTGTAATGACCCAATATTTTTCTTAAGTTTAGCTTCTCTATTGAACAACCCTTTCTCAACTTGATAAAAACTTCTTTTGATAAGAATATACAAATTGTAAAGTTTAAAAATGTTAATTTCATAGTCTTTTTTATTGGATGCAGAATTTTTTAAATCAATTTTTTTAAAGAGTTGACATAAATTAATGTCGGTCATTTACAAGGTTTGACATAAATTTTCGTAGACCATTTCAAAGAACTGACGTAAAATTATATTACTCGTTATAACGTCAGATTTGTATTAGATGTAAAAATCCTAAAATAAAGTAAAAAAAAACCTTTCTTGTGTACATCTTTCAAAATTATTTTTATTTATTGAGTATACATTTAAATTTAATATATTTTATTTTAAGATGCTTAAAAAATGAAAAATAATGAATCATATATTTGTTTTGTATCATGATACTATTATGAAAGTAAAATCCTTCACAACATTATTATGATTTTATGGTATAAAACTAAATTCATAAGGACTAGTTAGACTACTTTTTATTCTATAAATGAGATATATAATTCAAATTCAATTTATATTTTTTATATATTATAATTATTAAATTATGAAATACATAAATATTATATTAGGAGTGTCAAATTAACTAACCATTTATTGATTGCCAATTTTAACTTGACACAACCAAAACCTCTTTATACATTATTAATATTAAATTTTATGAAATAAACTTTTTAACTGCATAATTTCTTATTAGTTATTAAAAAACTAAATACTTGAATTAATAAGTATTTAGTTTATTTTTTACTCGTATAAATTTAAAGTTAACTTTATTATTACTTTATAAAATTACTAAAACAACTAAAAGATAAGAAAAATTATATTAAATGATAATTTGATTTAATTTTTTTTATTTAGAACTTAGTAATTTATTTTAGTAAATATATATACATTAAATTTTTTGTTTTAAATAGTTTTAGTATAATTTATTTATTTTTATATTTTGAAATATTCAAATTATTAATTTTAAACTAATAATTATAATGATCTTTTTGTAGATGTAATTGAAAAACTTACCACTCTAAAAAAGTACTACAAAAACATCAACTTTTAACCTATCCCTATAAAACAATAAATTAATAAATCATAGGAATGGATGAACAAAAGTAATTAACAGTGGCGCAAGTGTTACGGAAACAGATGACATTTTAATCAAGATTGTATTTCAAAAATATTTTTATCTAATTTTGTTTCAAAATAAAAAATCTGATGACCGTAGCACGACATCAAAACCCGAAATTGTCAAATAAATTCATATTTGTATGAGACTATATTCATAAGCACATTAATAAAATAATTATTGGTTTAAAATTTATTGTCATGTCAGATTTATGTCTTATACTTATCATTCCCATTTTTTTTTATCAAAATTTAAAATTATTAATAATTTTTATTAATTAATAATTTTTATTTTTTTACCGCCACAACTATCTATAATATTTAATATTGATAAAAAAAATTAATATATATTTATACCTTGTTTTATAATAAAAATAATAAATTCTCAAAATAAAATATAAATATTAGAAGGAAAAATATTTAACTTTTCAAGGTTCAAAGCTTCACGCATTACTTTCTCCACTTTAGATACTTTCTATCAGTTAGTTATTAACGGTATTTTCAAAAGTCAATGATCTTTCTATAATTTTTTATTTTATTAATAAAAATTTAGTAGTAGTTGATGTGTATTTTTTATCTAAATAACTCTATCTAAAAACATAAACTAAATTTAAACAAAAAATTGTATTAAAATATGTATGCAAAATTTAAAATAGTTAGGTTTTATAATTCATTTATTTATAATTTCAATAACATTTAAAATTTTTAGCAGTAACAAAAAATTTATTCTGATTTGTTGTGTTTTTAACCTGTAATTACTTTAGTTTTTTTTAAATTACATCTTAAACTAGATTAAATTAATTTTAAATTTAAGAAATTAAAACAATGTCTAAAATTATTATTTTATTGAGAAATGTACTCTTAGGCCGTGCCAGGAGGTACCGAAAGACATAAAACGCATCGTTTGATTCAATCCCTTCTCTTCTTTGGTCGTTCTCTCTCATTCCTTGCCCCGTTCTGTTTCTGTGCCTCTCCACATCATACTCCTATGGTAGATACTGAAAAAACTATACGCAGCCGAGTTTGTCTTTGAAATCTTAATTCGCATTGTGTCGCGTGATTTACACTCGACACGTCTTGCGGAATTTGACTGGCCCGGACACCATTACTCTTTTTCAAATTTCACTTCTTCAACCTCTCAAGGTATAGCATCCAAGAACAACCCTGTTTATTTATTCTTATGCATACACTATCCAATGATGAAACTGATTTCAATAAAAGTTATTTATTTTGTTTTTACAATTTGAAAAAAATTGGTTCCAGATTTCCCATGGATTGATGTTCTTTTTGGCGTGTGTTGTATTTTCTTCAATTGGTTGTTTTTTGCCATTTTTTTTGCGTGTTGTGGTTTGTTTGTGTGGTTTTTAAGCTTTGTCACGTTGAATTTAGGGTTTATTTTAATGGTGCAGAGGAATGTGTGATGGATTCTCTGGAGGGTCAGGGTTTCAGAGGTGTAGATGAGAGTTCTGGAGAGTGCTTCTCTGGTTGAACTTGTCACTCTTCTGTAAGTTTTTTTTTTTTTTTTTGTTTTCTCCCTTTGAGTTTTAATTACTCTCCGGTTTGATTGATGCTGAATGGAATTTGAGTTTAAGTGGGAGAATTTCTTTGCAAAATGGAGAATGTTTGTTTTCATTTAATGTCTAATGTTGCAGATCATTTGCTTTAATTTGAGTAGTTTCTGAGTGTGAATGTAGGACTGACATTTTGGTGCTTAATTACTTGTGTGCTGACCCCTACCTCGGTTCTATGTGTAGACTTTTATGTGTGTATGCTGGATAGGTTTTATGTTGACAAATGTTTTGGATTTGATGGCTGACCATGCACTGGAGTGGAAGTTGCTGTTTTAAACTGAAATATTTGAAGGGCTAGTAGCTTTGGGCAATGTGTTGCTTGAACAATTAAGGGTTTTCTGATGCTTGAGCATTTCCATATGCTACATATAATGTGGGTAAGGTATGCTGGATGAGGGATAAAGTGGGCAACTCAGTTGATGAGGCACCTAGTGGGGTTTGAGGAGGGTTGATGTATGCAACCTTAATTATGAATGTGGAGTGGAAAAGGGCACCAGAATGCTAGAGTATCAATTTGGAAAAATGTGCTTGCTGGTTCATCTCTTTGAAAGTAAATAAAGATTACAGAATCTGAATATCTTCTTTGTACTGTGATTGAGTTACTTATGGCTTTACAAAAATTTCACTTACAATTTATTAGGAATTAGATTTAAGTCTAACTCAACTTTACAGAAACAGCTTGTAAAGTGAATTTTTCTTCCCTTTATGTATTGTAATCTGACCTCATCTATTTAATGTGGGATTTTCAACACACTCCATCATGCCAAGTACTTGACATCTTAAGCGTGGGACTGAATATTTGTGGATGGTATGATAGTGGCCTAATAATGAGTGACACGATAGGCTTAACAAACTTCGTTAGGATAGACGTTATCATATTAGAAAGTAGTTTTAAACCTAACTCAATTTTATAAAACTGACTTTTAAGGTGAGATTTGCTGTTATTTTTATATTATAATTTGACTTTATCTTTAGTTAATATGGCATCTCTGACACAATTTCATTGAAAATGCTTACTTTCGAAGGAGGTTGATTTCTTAATTACAATTTTTTGATAGCTAGATCATGTAATGTGAAGGATGTTTTGACAATTTTAGGTGATACATTATAAGCAGTGGTAGCTGAGAAATGCATGAGAAAAGAGGGGTACAATATATTGTCCTGTTTTTAATTCATGCTTGTTATTATGCCAATGCCATCATCCAAAGTGCATTCTGTAGGCAAATACTTTAGCAGATTTTGGATCTATTTCCAAAAAAATTATATTTTTTGGAGTTAGATGTTAAGGACCTACACCTGATGCAGAGGACTTGTTGATTGAAAGCAAAGCAAGGACAGTGTTCTGTGTTCCTCGAAGTCAAAGCAAATTGAGGGTTTACCATTAACACATGGGATTATTTGCTGTGATGCGTGGTAGGATCTGGGATGAAGGAGGCTTCCTAGTCCCCAGATCATAGATGAGAGGGTCTGCTGGTAGCACAGCAGGCACAACAGACTTTTTCTAGACCAGTACTAAAGTATTGGGGTGGTTACTGCTGACTTAGTCAAAACCTTCAAACTCTGCTTTAGTTTGATCTTTTTTCCTCCCTGTCTATGTTTGTAAGGGTAGTGTGATCTCATTCTCACTGTTCTCTCATTTCATTACACCTTCCTGCTTGAAACAATTAAGAGTTCAACAAACTTGTGAGGAGATGATTACTTGGTTTATATTTGGATCATACTTTACCTTCTTTGTGAAGGTCTTGAATTTTATTTGTGGCATTCCATTTTATTTGTTCTCTTTCAATTTCCAGCAAGGCAGTCTTTGTCTCTGATGGAGATTACTCTCTCTCTTCTGCAAAGGAACCCTTCCTCTGAAAAATGACATTGTTTTCTGTCTCGGGGACGAGGATAAATAAGCTGTATTTTCATTTAAACATTTTTTTTTTTTGTTTTCCGATGTTATTCATATCGTGGTTAAGCCTTTGTGCAATTGCAACCTTTTTTCTGCGATTTGGACTTCATGGATTTTGCTTGTGGGGTTTAGGTGACATTGGGAAGCCCTTGTGTGTATCTTACAACTGTATTGTCAAGGCTGTTAGTATTAGACAGGGTTGGTGGTTTTAGCTGCTATTTGGTCATGTCTCTTGCTTAACTGCTTAATTTTGTGATAAAAATAATATTTGTGTGTTTGGGGTGAAGGTATGATAGGATGGAAATTGATAATTATCATTGTTTTTCTTGGGACAGTGGAATCATGGGAAACAAGTACGCAAAAGAAAATGCTTCTAATGTTTTATCCTATATTCTTTCTTGATAAATGAAATCAAAATTAGAATTTGGCCATTCTCTGCATGTTATCATTCTCTGTACGCTACTAATGTTTAATTATTTTATTAAATTATTATCACTATTTTACTCAATTATAGGTACAATTTATATGATTAGTATTTTATTTGTTCCTCTGGCGCTTTACAGGAATATGGCTTTGCAGAAGTATGCTCCTTCTGGCCATGCACCTCCCATTAATATGAAACATTTGACCTTTTCCAGTAAGATGCCTAAGAAAGCTGAGCATGACACGGCATGTCAGAATCATAACATGGATGTGGATATTGACCTTAGGGAAGTTTATTTTCTCATTATGCACTTTCTTTCAGCTGGGCCATGCCATAAAACTTATTTACAATTTTGGAATGAGCTTCTTGAGCATGAACTTTTGCCTAGAAGGTATCATGCGTGGTATTCAAAGACTGGAGCATGTAGTGGAGACAAAGATGATGATGGTCTATCATTCCCTTTAAATTACAATATGTTAGTGGAGAGGTATTTTTATGCATCCCATCTCCTTATGATTTTTAGGTGATTTATAGTTAATTATTAACTATTATATGGGTATCCTCCTTTATGCACCACTCCTCTTTATAATATCTTCTTTGATGTTGTAATTAAATATTATACAGGTATCCTCATATTGAGAAGGATCACCTGGTAAAGCTTTTAAAGCAATTGTTATTAAGTACAACCATTCCATCACTGGGTATGAATCTTGGAAATGCCCCAAATGCGGCTGATGTACCTACACTTTTAGGAAGTGGTTCATTTTCACTGCTGAGCTGTACGTGTTCTTCGTTTTTTCTTTAAATCATTATCTACTTTTCACACTTTAGGTGGTTTGCAAATTCTTACTATGAATTTACTGATTGTTAATTATGGAAAAAATGAAAATTTTCTTGTGTAGTAAATTGATTGGTGCTTTTGGTGAAAATTGGGTTTGCCCTAAGAATCTCCACAAGTAACTGCTTGTTACTTTAGAGATTTTGGGTGCCAAAAGGCTTTGGGGTTGTTCTTGATTTGCTGTTGTTTGGTGCATGTGGTTGTAAATAATGTTAGATGTTAGAAATTTTATTGACAGTGTATTGCTTAAGTTCGTTTGGGATTATTTCTCCTATCTTCTTTGATATATTCTACAATTGGTCTTTTTGGTAGATCTCTTGACAGATTGACTTTGTCTTCTGCATTACATGAGCTGTGTTCTTTTTCTTTTTGGCTTCTTTATCTTCTGCTAATGGTTTTTTAATGGGGTGTCTTTGGCATAGGGTAGTGTTTGGCTTTGGCTGCTGCATGTGTTGTGTTCTTTTTTCCCTCCATTTTATTCTTGGTTTAGCTTAAGATAATTTGTCTTCCTTTTGCATTTGTATCTATCATTTCTTTATAAATTCTTTGTTGATTATATTGCTTCTCTACTACAGATGATAGGGATAAAATGAAAGAAGTCAAACGGCCACCTCCTCACATGCGCTGGCCTCATATGAAAGTCAATCAAGTTCATGGGCTTAATTTGAGGGAAATCGGGGGTGGTTTCCCAAGACATCACCGTGCACCATCTATACGTTCTGCATGCTATGCCATCGCAAAACCTTCCACCATGGTGCAAAAAATGAAAAATATCAAGAGGTTAAGAGGACACCGCAATGCTGTTTATTGTGGTACGCTATTTTATACAGTAGTAAACACTTGAGCATACATTTAGACCTATTTGTTTAACTTAGTAGTACACTTGTTGAAATGAAAAGTGTTCTTGTTTCCTTTCCTTTTCCTGTAGTGATTATAGTAGACACATCCATTGGTTAACATTAACCAAAGCTCCATTTTCCACCTCTTGAAAGTAAAGAAACTGAACTTGGGAGAAAAATTAAGGGAAACGATAATCTCATAAAAGCAGTAAAGGTGATTTAAATTATCTGCAGTGTTTTAGGGATTGTATTCAGATTTGGTAGAAGATATACATAAATGTCAGGAAAACTGTTTTTGACATCATTGATAGAGAAACAATTGCTCTTAAATAGAATACAAAGACACAATAACCGAAAATCGTAATTTATCGATGGATATAATCTATTCCTACAATTCATGATCATTTGTTCGTATACAATAAATATTAAATATACTGTTAGCCTATTAATCATTCTAATTATCCTCTTAAATATGGAATGCAATTAATTCCTAGTTATGTAATTAAAACTGTACAGAGAAATATTAGCTGCAACATAAATCATAGGATTCTGACAGGAATAAATGGGATTACAAGAATTGTGCTTGTTACACGCATTCAATCTTTATTTATAGTCAAAGGACAATAAGGAATACATTAAGGAAATTTAAAAAGTATCCAAATTACAAGATTTCCTATTTACAAATATCTAATAAGATCTCTTATACTTCCCTTCAAATTGGAGCATATATGACAAATGAACAAAGTTTGTTGCAAATGCTACCTAAGAACCTTTTCTCTAACAAAATGACAATCTATCTCTATGTTTTCGCTCATGGAGGATTGGATTAAATACAACTTGTAGAGTTGCTTTTATTTTTTTGACAAATCAATTTAGCCTCTTGAGTATTGAATGATGTAGGAAAATACAGTAGCAAGCACACTACTTTCCCTGAGGAAGGTTCCTATAGGGTGGACTCTAAATCAGTTTGTAAGGTGAGGTTTATACCCACTTATATACTGTAAATTCACCTTATCTTTAGTCAACGAGGGAACACAGACCGTTTATGTCGAGACATATACATCTTGAGCGTTGAGACTAAACTTTAATGAGTGGTTTGATAGCGGATGAAACAATATTCCCAATAAATAACAAACTTCGCTAGGATATATTCTAACCCATGTCTCTAATACTATCTTAAGAAGTGAACTTTAAGTCGAATTCAACCTTACAAAACCTATTTGTGAGGTGAGGTTTGCATCCACTTTTATATTGTAATGGCTTTATCTCTAGCCGATACAAGACTTCTAACATTCATAGGTTTCTTTGGCCACCAACATTTTCTTATACTTTACAATGGCTCCATCAATCCCATATTTGGATATATCCTCTAGAACCCTCCGATTGTTTCTATTTGGTAAGGTGAGAAGTTCCAAAGTCCTGTTTTTTTTTTAACATGTTTGTCTCCAAGTCTATGACTTGTTTCTATTTCTGTCAAATAATACTTCAGATGCACAACAAGGTGTGGTTATTGTGTTTAGGTTTCTGAGATATGTTTTGTGGGTAGGAGAGATTTTTTTTAAAGGACAGGAAAATCTTAAGAGGGTAAAGTGGCTATTGGTTACACTTAAAATGAATAATAAACTGCTCTAAAATAACACACTGGAGATTCTTGTTTCCCCTCCTTCCAAATATTTTGGACATTTTGAATGAACTCAATTACTGTATATCTTTTCCAAGATTGGATGAATTCATTCTGCCCTATCTTAGTCTTGGGTATTCCATTTGGTTTTTTCATGTCTTTTTGGAGGCTTGCTGCTTTTTGACATGCAACTGAGTTTAGTTTAACATATGCTCTACAGCTATATTTGATCGGTCTGGAAGGTATGTGATTACTGGTTCAGATGACAGACTTGTAAAGGTTTGGTCAATGGAAACTGCATATTGTTTGGCCAGTTGCCGTGGACATGATGTGAGTCTGTTTCTGTACTATAAATATGTATCCTTCAGTTTGTATAGATATATACATTGCCTTAATGTTTGTTAGCCAATAGATTGAACTACATGCTCTATTTAATAGGGTGACATCACTGATTTGGCCGTGAGTTCAAACAATGCTTTAGTTGCATCCTCGTCAAATGACTGTGTCATTCGAGTTGTAAGATTTCATGTCACTAAACAAGTTTATTGTTTTCCTTTTTTTATCCCTTCTCCCAGGCATTTTTTTTGGCTACATTATGTTTGACTATTTCATTTTCATAGTGGCGCTTGCCAGATGGCTTGCCAATATCAGTATTGCGGGGACATACTGGAGCTGTTACTGCCATAGCATTTAGTCCCAGACCAAATGCTGTATACCAGCTTTTATCGTAAGTTTTCTGCACAGAGAAAAAAGGAGTTGATAGTATAATCTTATTCCCAGAAATGTGAATGCTATGTCATGTCAGTAACATTGAAGGTGCCAATTCAGTGGTGATGTATATTTAACTACAATTTGTTGAAATAACACGCAAGCTTTCTCAGTGCAGTAGACATGCAATGCAATTATGTGAACTGTATATCATCCTGCTATTATTGCATACAGTGAAGTTCGTAACTGTCTCTTTCATTTGTTTATCAAATTCTTGATGAAAGCTCTCCTATTTTTCCTTTTATTTTAGTTGTTAATGATTGTGTACTGAGAGATGATCCATGTCAGTTGGGTTGTTCCACCAAATGATTATCACGATTCTTTGATTTCTTCTAGTGATACTTTGAACTGCTGATGCTAGTTTTGTGATTATGACACTGGAGTTTTCCCTTTCAGCTTCAGGCTACATGTTTTTGTCTGCATTCATTATTCTGGCATGATTTATGTGAATGATCCTCACCCTTCGACATTCATGGTTTTCTGTTATAAATAACATGATATTTTGTTTACTTTGCAGTTCCTCTGATGATGGAACTTGTAGGATATGGGATGCAAGGTATACCCAGTCAAGTCCAAGATTATATATTCCAAGGCCTTCAGATTCTGTAATTGGTTAGTTGATTCTTTTGTGAACTATTGATTGATTTATTGGTGAAAAGAACTAATTTGGGATACCTTATTGGCTTTAGGGAAGAGCAGTGGCCCATCTTCAAGTACTGTACCACAGAGCCATCAGATTTTTTGCTGTGCATATAATGCTAATGGAACTGTCTTTGTAACTGGTAGCTCTGACAATCTTGCTAGGGTATGTGTTTGTGTGTCTGTGTTTGTAAGCGCTTACCTGTAGTTAAGAGACATGGATAAATAACTCTTTAATATTCACTGCTTAAGGTAAATGTTGGCTCTATTTGCTTTTTAGAAACTACTAATTTGTATTTATTTCTTACACTTTTGTTCTTTAACCTTTCTGTCGATGTTCTGGTGAGTTTGTGAATTGATGGTTTGAGGAAAAAATAACCTCAAAGAATCAGAAGATATTCCTTTTCTATTAGTAAAAGTCTTTTTCTATCCCTGTTCAAGCCTCTGTTGTCCATTTATGATAAACATCACTGCATGTTGATTAGTGCTACATGATCCCTCGTCCCACTCTCTCAATCATTTGTTAGGGCCTATGTGTTACTAGCCTAGCTTTGAACCATTTTCTGACCACCTAGACATGGTCATTGGGCATTTTCTTTAGTGCTAAGAACACATACAGTTGGTTACTTTTTTTGGACCTGAAATTTACCCCACAAATAGTTTTGAGGTGCTTGAACCTTTTTGGTATATAATATTTATCCATCTGTTATCAAACATATTGATGACATCTATATGGTGAGTATAAAATGATGAAAGCCAAACATAACTTTGTTCAAGATATCCAGCTTCACAATTTTTTAAGCTAACCTAAAAGGTTTGTCAGGTTTGGAATGCTTGTAAACTTAGCACAGATGATAGTGACCAACCAAATCATGAGATAGACGTGCTATCTGGCCATGAGAATGATGTGAATTATGTGCAATTCAGGTTAGTATGTTGCAGAAGTTTGTTGTGATCATTGATAAATGAAATTTTAGCATGCTGATGTCTGCCACTCCTTATTTTGCAGTGGTTGTGCAGTTGCATCCCGGTTTTGCACAACAGAAACTTGGAAGGAGGAAAATATTCCCAAATTTAAAAATTCCTGGTGTGTTTGTGAATTAGAAATAGCTTCTAAAATGATCTAACTGCTGGCACCCTTCTTTACTTTTCACAACATGAAATGTTATATTCTTAATTTTCTGTGCCTTCTCTATGATCTAATATCTGAGTGACTATATTTTATTCCAGGTTGAATCATGATAATATAGTTACCTGCTCTCGTGATGGGAGTGCTATAATATGGATTCCTAGATCTCGTAGATCACATGTAAGTCTTCATCAAATATGATTTCCTTCTACTTTATCTTTCTCTTTAACAGAAAGTTAGAGTTGTTGGCCTTCATTTTTATTCAAATTGCCAAAGCTAATGGTTATTGGATAGTGAGTGCTACTTTATATTTCAATTTGTTAAAATTATTCCATTTAGGGAAAAAGTGGTCGCTGGACACGGGCATATCATCTAAGAGTTCCACCTCCACCTACTCCTCCTCAACCTCATAGAGGTGGTCCTCGTCAGAGAATTCTACCAACTCCACGTGGTGTAAATATGATTGTTTGGAGCCTTGACAACCGCTTTGTTCTTGCAGCTATTATGGGTTAGTTGGTTTTGTTTCTAATCCTAGGGAATTAATGTGTAGGATAGGATAGCTAAAAAGGAAAATTTATGTATAATGGCTTATCATTATCCAATATAGCTACACGGTTTAATTTTTGCTCTTAAATGTAATTCAATCTGAATGATTATAAGTAGGGATGTGGCTGAGTGCTTCTTCACTCAACATTTTCACCAAAATCTAGTCTTCAACTTGGTATTAGAGTGGGTTGAACCCCATATATCTTGTCTCCTATTTTGGTTGAGTTTCTGGTGCTGTCTGCTGCCATCCACCATATTGCACTGTTCACCAGTGTTCATCCACTACAATAGTGAGATCAATGAGTTTCCCATCAATCTCCTACATCTCTTCGGGTTTGAGCAAATCTCTCCTTGGTCTCATTAACTTTTGATTTGAGTTCATAGACTGTTAATGGGCTTGCAATTTTCCAACCATGTCTCTTCCAAAATTTCAAGAGTATATTTTCTTTGTGAAAATATAATACCTTTTTTTATTATGCTGCTTCCATACCGATAAAGTATTTTAGATAGCCAAGATCGTTGGTTTGAAATTGACTGAAGAAATGTTTTTTAATTGAGCAATTCTAGTGATATAATTTCTTGTAATAACAATATCACTAACTTAGACTATAAGATAATTTCTTACCAATCTAGTCAATATGAGACTTCCAACACAGTCTCGTCATGTAGAGACATACATCTCGAATGTGGGACTAGACACTATGAGTGATTCCGATAGTGGGAGGAACAATAGATCCAACAAACAATAAACTTCGCTAGGATAGACTCTAACCCATGGTTTTGATACCATGTTAAGACATGGACTTTAAGTCTAACTCAACTTTACAAAATGACTTGTAAAGTATGGTTTGCATCCACATATATATTGTAAATTGACATTATTTCTAGCCGATGTGGGACTTCCAATTTCAACATGTAGTTCATGTATCTCTAAAGTTATAAGCTCAACATTGCTTAGTGGAGCCATGCTTAAGTAAACAACAGAGATTCCTTAGCCCTCTCTTAATTAAAAGAGAACAATAAGACAAAAAGCTCTAGAGGTGGTAGCAGCGATGGACAATTCTAACGATGGCATTGGCGGAAGCTCTGCCAAAAAGGAATGTGTTGTAATATTTGCATAGAAAATAAGTTTTTTATTTTTTATTAACTTGGAAGAGATAGATTTGGCAAATTTCAAGCCCATTGATAATCATGTGGATCCAAATCAGAAGTTAACAGTAGACCAAGGTAAAACTTTTTCCATATTTAGAGAGATATATGAGGCTGGTGAGAAAACTCATTTATCTCCCTATTCTAAAACCTGATTTTCTTGTGCAGATGGAGTTGTTAATAGTCTATTCATACATAATCATCACATTGACCATTGTAATGTTGTGATTTCCATTCTAAGATGTGTGATAAAGACTCTAAAACAGGAATTATTGAATGAGGAGAAGGGAAATACTCAAATGTGACAGTATTGTGATGCAATTTGGGCTGACTATTTGCAGAAGCTAAATATAGATTTGTGGCTTTGTCCTCTTCCGAACTTGTGTGGATTAAACAACTTTAAGAGTTGAAATTTTGTGAAGTTAAGCACATGAATTTGTAGTATGATAAAACATGCAGCTCTCATATTGCGTTTAATTTAGTGTTTTATGAGAGAACCAAACACAAAGATCAATTCTCATTTTCTTAAGGAGAAACTACTGCCAAGGAACGTATTACTAAATTCAACAACTTTAATGACTAGCTTATAGACATTCTAACTAAGTCTTTGAGTCTGCCTTGAGGGGAAGTGTTAAAGTAGTTGTTAATTATTTGTTGTACAGCTTCAATAAAGCTGCTTTTTTTTTTTTATCTATCTAGCTTAAAGGGTTAAGTCTTTAGCCTTTTCTTTTCACTGGACGAGGTCTCACCTTTTTGAATATCTGAAATCACTTTATGAATAGTTGGGGCTGTCTTGGTTTGATGGTTTGAAAAAACTTTTTTTACTGTATATTTTTATTAAAAGATTTCATAACCACCACATTGTTTTCAAGTTATTTTTTGTGTTTAGATATTTGATTTGAAGAGGAAAGAGTGAAAACAACTTTCAACTTTTCGGTGTTTTCATCCTTTGACGTGCAAATGTTTGAAAAAACTAGCTTCTTTTGTTATCAGTAATAGGACAACTGATGAAAATGTAAAATCATTTTCTTTACTAAGCAAACCCTTAATTACTTAAGCATTGTTCTTGTTATCATACAACTCTTGTGTAAGTGTCAGGATAATGCTGCAGCCGTTGTAATCTTCTTTCATGATTTTGAAGCTAGAAGATTATTATTTTATCTGATTGCATGATATTCTTGCAGATTGCAGAATTTGTGTTTGGAATGCATCTGACGGAAGCTTAGTACACTCATTGACTGGGCATACTGAATCTGTAAGTGTTTAATTGTTGGTTTTGGTTTCTCTTCTTACTTTGGTTTGATATCATTTTACTCTTTTGTAAATATAACGTATGATGTGAGACTCTGGCTTTTTATGTGATATGTAACTCAAGCATGTTATCTGATGCCAAGTTTTGTGTTTCAGATTTTGTTTCGGAAGTTGCTTAGGATTTAGAGTATAATTTGATTAATGTTTCAAATGATTGATCTTTTCATTTATGATTACATCTATAAGTATTTGTTTTCTACTAGTTTGGATACAAACATAAACTTCTTTCTTACTGTTAGGATGTGTGCACCTCTGGAAGAGATTTATTGACATTTTCTGAACTTCATGTTTATCCAGCCTTTTCATACCAAGTTTTAAGTACTCATTTACAGTCTTTGGGAATGAGAATGAATGTAAGGTCTGTTAGAACACCTAGGAAATGTCTTTATAATATCTTCGTTTTATCTTTAAAAATATCTTTTACTATGCTGGATGATCTCTTAAGAGCAGTTTCCGGAGTTCATTATAGGTCCTATAAAGAGTTTCTCTATTGTTGTGAATTGTGGGTTGTTACATGCAAATACTTTGTGTTAGATATTAAGATGTGTGTTTTTGTTATTTGGGCTTAGTCTATTCTGTATTAGGGCATTGGCCCATATCTTACAATATAAATAAACTACCCTATGTGTATGCTAAACACACAAGGGATATTTTCTCCCAATCTTCTCTATTTCTCATATGGTATCTAGAGCACAGGAATAGTTCCAGTCAACTCCACGGTCTCCGGCACCTATCACTGTCGCCGTCGTCACCGCCGCCGCCGTCGCAGCCGCCGTCGCCGCCGTCGCCGCCGCCGCCGCCGCCGCCGTCGCCGCCGCCGGAGTTCCAGAATCGACCGGCGACCACACCATCGGGATCGTCTCGGCCGGGCGACCACCGTCGCACGAAGATCGCGGCGATCGGAGAACCCACGCGCCGCCACGCGCCGCCGCAAGATTCGCCGCTGCCGCCGCTGCCGCCGCGCGTGCCGGCGCGTCGCCGGAGCTTTCCGCCGCCGATCAGCACCGCCGTGATCGCCTCCTCGCCCTCTTTCCGGATCTGTGGTCGTTGCGTCAATCGGAGCACTTTGAATTTTTAGGGTTTCTCCCTCTCTATGGCGTCTTCCTCGTCTACAAACACCTCTGTTGGTGGCTCATCTTCTGATCCCTCAATATATACCAATTATGTGAATGTACACTTGTCCATTGACAAGTTAGATGGCACAAATTATGCAACATGGGCGTCCGACATCAAACTTTGGTTGAAGAGTCAGGGGTACTTAGATCATCTTACTCAAAATGTGACTATTGCTCCCATAGATGACACTTCCCGCTGGATGAAAATTGATGCTCAGTTATGTATTGTTATAAAGTCCACCATTCACTCCTCACTGAAACAAATGTTTCGATCCTATGAAACATGTTCAGAAGTATGGGCACAAGCGAAGTTGTTATACACCAATGACACTCAGCGTCTTTATGGTGTTTGTCAGGACCTATTAACTGTTATTGGTCCGCGCAATCCTGGTCCCATGGCAGATTATTTGGGTAAAATTCATGCCCTTCTTCATGACTTTAATGATATATTACCTCCTGCTTCCACTCCTGCTGAAGAATTGGAACAACGATCAAAGTTCTTCATGTTGTTGGCATTATACGGACTCTCTGATGATGTTTCTCATGTCCGTGATCAGATTTTGGGTTCTCCTGTCATACCCAACTTTACTTCTACTTGTTCTGCTCTTTTGCGTATACCGAGCAAACCCGTCACTGAGACATCCTCCCATACTGATGATTCCTCTGTTATGGCTGCTCAACGTGATGATCGAAGTCGGTCTCGCAAGCCAAGTAAAGGACGTCCAAAATGTGACCATTGTGGCAAGTTAGGCCACAAGATTGATAAATGTTATGCTCTCCATGGACGTCCTCCTCGATCTGTAGCAATGGCAAATTCTGATCCACCTCCCCGATCACCGTCTGCAGACCATCCTACTTCATCTAATACCATAGACAAACCTGCACTCTTCAACGAATTTCTCAGATGGTATGAGGATCATCAGCACTCTGGTTCCACTACATCTGCATCTGTTGCACGTACAGGTACACCTTTTGTTGGTCTAACTCACTCTCTCGGACCTTGGGTCCTTGACTCAGGCGCCACTGATCACATCACCGGTAACAAGTCTTTGTTTTCTTCCTTGTCATGTCCTGATAATTTACCCTTGGTAACAATGGCTGATGGGTCTAGAGTCTCATCTCATGGTATTGGTACTGTTAATATTTTTCCATCCATATCCATTGATCATGTACTTTATGTCCCTGGGTCTCCCTTCAACTTACTGTCCATTAGTCGTTTAACTCGCACTCTTAATTGTGTTATTTCATTTACTAAAGATTCTGTTTGGTTGCAGGACCGGAGTTCGAAACACATGATTGGCACAGGATGTGAGTCTCATGGCCTTTATCATCTTCGTCCTTCTCCACATGTTGGCGTAGTCATGGAGTCACCATCCCTTCTTCATGCTCAGTTCGGTCATCCTAGTCTTGCCAAACTACAACAACTTGTCCCGAGGTTGTCCACATTATCAAGTTTGTCGTGTGAGTCTTGTCAGTTAGGGAAGCATACTCGTAGTTCCTTTCCTCGTAGTGTCTCACAACGGGCGTCGTCTCCCTTTTCATTGGTTCATTCTGACATTTGGGGACCTAGTCGTGTTAAGTCCATTTTAGGTTTTCAGTATTTTGTTACTTTTATTGATGACTATTCCAGATGTACTTGGTTGTTTTTAATGAAGAATCGTTCTGAGTTGTTTTCTATTTTCCAATCTTTTTTCAATGAAATAAAAACACAGTTTGGGGTTTCTATTCGACATTTACGTAGTGATAATGGCCGTGAATACCTTTCTCAACAGTTTAAACAGTTTATGGCTTCTCATGGCATTCTTCACCAAACCTCATGTGCTTATACCCCTCAACAAAATGGGGTGGCTGAGCGCAAGAATAGACACCTTATTGAAACAACTCGTACACTTCTGATACACGGTCAAGTACCCTCACGCTTTTGGGGTGATGCAGTTCTCACAGCATGTTATCTTATCAACCGCATGCCATCTTCCGTCCTAGATAACAAAATCCCTCATTCTATCTTATTTCCTCAAGACCCTCTGCATCCATTACCTCTTCGAGTTTTTGGGTCTACATGTTTTGTTCATGATTTTAGTCCTGGTCTTGATAAGTTGTCTCCTAGATCTCACAAATGTGTCTTCTTAGGATTTCCCCGGTCACAAAAGGGCTATAAGTGTTTTTCCCCATCTCTCAATCGTCATTTTATCTCTGCTGATGTCACTTTTGATGAGTCTTCTTTTTACTTTTCACATCTATCTTCTAGTTCTGTACCTCTCCCTGTTACTGTTGATATTCCTCTTGTCTGTGATCCTCCTGGTGATACTCCACCCCTTTTGTCTTCTCCTTCTTTAGACTCTCATTCACCACAGGCTCATCCTTCACCTCCACCACTTCAGGTTTATAGTCGCCGTAATTGCCTACCTCATGACTCACTTCCGGTGCCGCCTCATGTGTCTCCTCCGGCTCCAGCAACTGAGTCTGACTTGCCTATTGCCCTCCGTAAAGGTATACGCTCTACCCGTAACCCTTCCCCCCATTATACTGTTCTTAATTACCACAGATTATCTCCATCATTTTATACTTGTCTCTCATCCATTTCTTCTGTGTCAATTCCCAAATCTGTGGGTGATGCCTTAACTCATCCTGGTTGGCGTCAAGCTATGATGGATGAATTAAGTGCCTTACAGGAAAGTGGAACTTGGGAGCTTGTCCAATTACCATCTGGAAAGTCTGTTGTTGGTTGCAGGTGGGTGTATGCTATCAAGGTTGGTCCTGATGGTACAATTGATCGTCTGAAAGCTCGACTGGTTGCCAAAGGCTACACACAGATTTTTGGTTTGGATTATGGTGATACTTTTTCTCCAGTGGCAAAGATGACCTCTGTTCGCCTATTCATTGCCATGGCCGCTCTTCGACAATGGCCTCTTTACCAACTTGATGTCAAAAATGCTTTTCTCAATGGTGATTTGCATGAAGAAATTTATATGGAGCAACCGCCTGGCTTTGTTGCTCAGGGGGAGTCATCTGGATTGGTATGTCGTCTTCGCAAATCCTTATATGGCCTAAAACAGTCTCCTCGGGCCTGGTTTGGTAAATTCAGTTGTGTTGTTCAACAATTTGGTATGTCTCGCAGTGAAGCGGATCATTCAGTGTTCTATCGCCACTCGAGTGCTGGATGTATCTACTTAATAGTGTATGTCGATGATATTGTTCTCACAGGAAGCGACTATCTTGGCATCTCTCAGATGAAACAACACCTTTGTCATCATTTTCAAACCAAAGATCTTGGCAAACTTCGGTATTTTTTGGGTATTGAAGTAGCACAATCCAGTGATGGTATTGTCATATCTCAGAGGAAGTATGCGTTAGACATCTTGGAGGAAACAGGGTTAATGAACTGTAAATCTGTTGAGACACCTATGGACCCTAACATCAAACTCCTACCAAATCAGGGGGAGCCTTTCTCAGATCCTGAACGGTACAGAAGACTAGTTGGTAAATTAAACTATCTTACTGTTACGCGTCCTGACATTTCCTTCGCAGTTAGTGTGGTGAGTCAATTTCTAAACTCCCCATGTGAAGACCATTGGGATGCAGTTGTTCGCATACTGAAGTATATTAAAAGATCACCTGGGAAAGGTTTGCTATATGGCCCTAACAACGATACAAAAATCGTTTGTTATTCAGATGCTGATTGGGCTGGTTCCCCTTCTGATAGGAGGTCTACTTCTGGATATTGTGTCTCTATTGGTGGCAACCTGATATCTTGGAAAAGTAAGAAGCAAAGTGTTGTGGCAAGGTCCAGTGCAGAAGCAGAATATAGAGCTATGGCATCAGCTACTTGCGAGCTTGTGTGGCTTAAACAATTGTTGAGTGAATTGAAATTTGGAGATGTCACTCACATGATACTTATATGTGATAATCAAGCTGCTCTCCATATTAGCTCTAATCCTGTCTTCCATGAGAGAACCAAACACATTGAAGTTGATTGCCATTTCATTCGAGAAAAAATCATATCCGGAGATATCAAGACTGAGTTTGTTAATTCAAGCAACCAGTTGGCAGACATATTCACTAAGTCCTTACGAGGACCTAGAATTGATTATCTTTGTAACAAGCTTGGAACATATGATTTATATGCTCCAGCTTGAGGGGGAGTGTTAGATATTAAGATGTGTGTTTTTGTTATTTGGGCTTAGTCTATTCTGTATTAGGGCATTGGCCCATATCTTACAATATAAATAAACTACCCTATGTGTATGCTAAACACACAAGGGATATTTTCTCCCAATCTTCTCTATTTCTCATACTTTGTTTATTAATCATTCAAAGTACAATATAGGGAAAGCCGAATAATGGGTAACAATGGAGAATATCCCTAATTACCAGTTGTTCATATTTCTCTTATTACTAAGATCAAATTATATCTTTTACACTCCTTCTCAAGTTGAAGTATATATGTCATGTGTTGCAACTTCAACACTAGATGTGTCTTGCTCCACCAAAAAATCAAGTTCCATCAATAAGAAGACAACATCTAGAACTGGACCTTCTATCTGAAGGTGATCCTACCTAACCAACATAAAAAATAACAAACAATTTTGGAATTTCCTTTATCTGAATATATTAAAAATTGATATGGTGCATTCTTGACGTATCAATGAACATCACATGGGACCTTAAGGAATTAGCTAACCACACTGGCTGTTGGTTGCATACAGAATAACAAGGGTTCTCTTTGTATACAGAAAGAAAAGAAATAAAGCTGTAAAAGAACAGCTGATAAAATGCCTATAACAAACTTGATACAACAGATGTCTTCAATGGGCTTGAAATAAGTAGAGTATATTGAAGCTGTACTCTATTTCAAGGGAGAATATCAGTTAGCTAGGGTAACAAGGTTCAAACATGTTAAAACATGGATGACTAGTTTTTTAGTATTATATAAAATAAAGTTGTTGATGTTGAACTTTATAATATCAAGAATGATTTTAGTACTTGTGAAAGTCACTGTCTTCAGGAGGAATTTGATCAAAGTGAAGAGTTTCATTGTCAATCTTTGATTAGCCTCTGCTTTCGTGTTCCCTTTTCTGTTGCTTAGTTTATGCTTTTTTCTCTGATGACATGCCAAGTTTTTTCTCTTGGTCCTAAGACAATTGCTGAATTCATAATTTTGGATGCATAGTTTTTTTTTTTTCTTGGGTCTATCTGGTTTAATTTGTTTCGGTTGTTTTCACTTTAGACATATGTTCTGGATGTTCATCCTTTCAATCCCCGAATAGCTATGAGTGCTGG
Source organism: Vigna umbellata (assembly GCF_029865625.1). Taxonomy (NCBI): domain Eukaryota; kingdom Viridiplantae; phylum Streptophyta; class Magnoliopsida; order Fabales; family Fabaceae; genus Vigna; species Vigna umbellata. Next base: position 2,888,191 of record NC_142166.1, read on the forward strand.
ATATGATGGAAGAACTATTGTTTGGGACGTGAGTCATCAATTACCTTTATCTCACTTCTCTTTAGGCCTTTCTCTATATTTTGAATAACTTCAACGTTTTCTGACTATAGATATGGGAGGGCATGCCTATCCAGATATATGAGATATCACGTTTCAAGTTGGTGGATGGAAAATTTTCTCCGTAAGTACAAAAATTAATGAACTAGGCCCGGAACTTTATTTTGCATAAATATTTTTATTTTTATTTTTTCTCAAAGAAGTTCTCATAATAATTTACAGTTGTTAATTTGAGATACTCATGGAAAGAATTGTGTACACTATTGTTGTTTACAACACTTTATTATATGGATTTCAAAATCATTTCTATTTCCTCAAAACATTAAAATTAAATTACTTTAAAGATGATATGTAAGTTAGATATTTTTCTGAGAATGTGGCTTTTGTATGATCTTTTTTAATACATATTTATTGTTGGGTAAATTAAAATTTTGGTCCCTAATGTCATTTTTGTGACTTGCATAAAATTGACTTGTCGAATTTCCAATGCCTTTCCCACTTAAATCAGTGCCTGTTGAAATTGAATCCATTGTTTGTAATCAATACAGGTTGCAATTTGCAATACGATGCTAGATCACCCTCTGGCACTGAATGCTGTTTTCTAATAAATTTAAATAACATTGACTGGTGAAGACATCATGATTTGTTGGACTTAATCTTCTAGTTTTCTGATTTATAAAAACTCGTTGATTGTTGAAATTTATTTTATTATCACCTAGAGATGGGACATCAATTATACTTTCGGATGATGTTGGTCAACTATATATATTAAGCACAGGTCAAGGCGAGTCCCAAAAAGATGCCAAATATGATCAGGTGCATATGTTATTATGCTAGTATGGTTCTCTTTTCTTTAGTCCTGTTTTGGTACTAATGCAGTCTGCAAAATATTTCTAGTTCTTTCTCGGTGATTATCGACCTCTGATTCAAGACACCCACGGTAATGTACTAGACCAGGTTAGTTGATTACTTGTTTTCTACTCTTTCTTTTCATTTGTGAATCTGTTAGATCCTAAGATGTACAGATACAACATGTGTTTCAGATTATATATATATATATAAGTTAATCTAAAGTTAACAAAATAAAAATTTTAAATGACGGGAGAATTCATGCTTAAAAAGTTATCATATGTCATTTTAAACACAATACAAAATGATATCTAATTATTGTAGTATTCAGATCATTGTTGGTATGGAAGTTTAAAAATTAAAAAAATACAATAAAAAATATTTGAATTGTTCATGTAGAATCCAACGTGCATCTTAATAACAGTCAAGACATAACACAGCTACTATTTAGTAGTGTTAGTTTTTATTAGGTTAGAACATCTTTTTTAGCTTGTTACCTATGTATCAATTTATCATTTGGGTTAGGTTAGGGGTGGGGAGAGGGGAATCAAGAAGTCATTTTGGGAAAAACCAATCCTGAACATCGATTCTTCTTAATGCATTTAGAAAACCAACTTCTTGGTGTACGTGGTCATTGTTTATAAAAAGGAAAGTACAAGTTAATTTGGCCAAAACCTTTTAAAAAACAATTAATGCAAAAAAAAAATGGTTTGTATAACGTGAAGGTTTTACTGTATAGAGGGAAAATTGGGAAGTTATATATTGGATGAAATTGATTAAAAATACATCGGATGAAATTTTATTCAAACGCTTGTAAATATATATAGACTGTGTCGTTGATTGAATATGGACTGTAAATTTTTCAATTAATGGCTATAAAATAACTCCTCATTTTTCCGTCTAAAGTGACTCCCACGGTATCAGTTTAGAGGAGCTGTACTCTGAAAGTAAAAAAAGAGTATTTGGGTTCAAAATATCTGACTTGAATTCAGAAGGGGAAAAGTTTGGAGTCTTAAAAATATAAAAGCCTTTTGTAAAGCTATTAAAGTGTAGTGAATAATTTAATTCACACTGGCACATTAACTGATGCATCTGGGGATACATTCACTGGCTATGCTTATGATAAATTTGTAGAGGTACACATAAGAAGCTTTTTAGTGGGTGGGCCCTTTTGTTAAAAATGAATTTATTTGATATTGTGGGTTAAGTTTTAATGCATGCTTTATCTATTATCGTACAACATGCTTTCTAATTTGAAGAACTAATGAAATTTAACTCAGGAAACTCAAATTGTCCCGTATCGACGGAATGTGCAAGATTTGCTTTGTGATTCAGGTTACTTGTTTTCTTGGATCTATTATTTACATATACCTGTTTCCTTGTGGTATTTCTTAGCCATTTCTTTATCCGTCATGTAATCTTATCAATTGTTGGTTATTTATGCTGCTAAACTTTCAGCAATGATACCATACCCTGAACCTTATCAGAGTGAATTTCAGCAAAGAAGATTAGGAGCATTAGGCCTTGAGTGGCGTCCATCATCGCTAAGGCTTGCTGTTGGTCCTGATTTCAATCTGGACCCTGATTATCACATGCTTCCATTGGCAGACCTGGATTTGGTTACAGAACCACTGCCTGAGTTTATAGATGTTATGGAATGGGAACCTGAAGTTGAGGTGTTTAGCGATGATGCAGATTCAGAATATAACGTCACTGAAGATTGCTCTTCTAAGGGTGAGAAAGGATGTTCAACCTCCAATGCTTCTGGTGATTCAGGGTGCAGCACAGACAACAGTGAAGGGGAAGACAATCACATGGAAAGCATCCGTAGATCAAAGAGGAAAAAACAGAAGACTGAGGTAAGTACAGGTTGAAAACTGTAAAGTGAACAATGGTTGTTAATTTTGTAACAACTTTAAATCATTCCGGTTTCCATATATTTTTTTTTTGTACAGACTGAGATTATGACTTCTTCTGGGAGACGTGTGAAAAGGAGGAACTTGGATGAGTGTGATGACAATACCATTGGGAGTAGCCGACGTAGGAAGGGAAAAAGTGGCCAAAAAATATCAAGAAGGAAATTTTCAAAATCTAAATCTTCCCGGCCTCAAAGGGCTGCTGCACGCAATGCTCTTCATCTATTTTCTAAAATTACTGGTACACCGACAGACGGAGATGGAGATGAAGATAGTTTGATTGGTGATTTTTCAGACAGTGAATCAACATTGCAAGAGTCTAATATTGACAGTGATGAATCTGATGGAACTTTACAGAATGATCAATTGAATTATTCCAAGGGAAAAGAAGTATCATATTATGAATCAGAGGACACAAAATCTCATGAGTTAACTGAAACTCGTGTGAATTCAATGAACAAGAGGAGGTTGGTTCTGAAGTTGCCAATTCGTGATATATCCAAGTCCACAAACGAGTTTGATTACCAGGCTGAGTTGGCTGGCTCATCATCAAAAACTATACCAGAAGTTACTGATTTTAATGAAAACAGACCAAGTTTTAAGGATTCAGGTTATTATTCTGGCAGTACAAGTAACCCTACAGTTGAAAGAACAGATAAACCAAAACTTGGCCAGGTGAAAGACCATGTAGATTTGCTGGGGAAAATTAAATGGGGAATGGTTAGGGCACGATCATCTAAACCGATGAGAGTGGGAGAAGCTGTGCCATCGGAAGAAAATCCTTACTCTGGAAAATGTCCTAATCATGATGAGAAACAGAATGTTAGTAGTGGGCATGAGAAAGAGGAAAAGAACTTTAGTGCACCAACCCCTGAATTTGAAACCCAAAATGATGACAGTCTGGTTGATAGTTTGGCAGAGATTAATGAAAATTGTGCTGATACTACCACCTCACAGCCTTTTAATCCCACCGTTAATGGAGGAAAGATCATAGGTTCCAGCAATTGCAGGGACAAAGATGAATCACTAATTCCTGCATATGTGATTCCTCAGGATACTGTTCCTGCTTCAATCAGCTATAGTGGGGTTGACCAACTACCTGAACCAAATATTAGTTTTTGTTCTGTTTCAACAAAACTAAGGTCGAAAAGGGGTGCAAGGGATCCTGAAAGTCCATCCAAGCATGAAATAAAATCGTCCGTGCTAAAGAATACTGTGTGTAGCTCTAATGATAATACTACTTTGAACAATGATGAACAGCATGTGCTTGTGGATGACAACACTAGAGATAAATCCAATCTGGGAGAGAATGTATCTCAAGAAATAGATCCTCAGATTAGAGAGAATAGTACTTCACAGGATTTGCTAGAACCACAAGCACAAAGAGATAAAATGTATAAAGCGGTTTATAGAAGGTCAAGATCACATAGGGCTGTGACTAATTTAGCTGACAGTGGTGGCCAGGGTGAATCTACTTCAAATGGGAGCAACAGTAATTTCAACACCGCAGCAGACTTCTGTAATGGCACAAATGAGGCTGTTCATATCAATGGCTCCTTAGAGTTGGAACCAATTACTTGTGACCCAAACTATGAGCAGAATAATTGCAAAGTGCTGCAAGGACATCATGGAGATTCTATTATTAAAAGTCCACAAAATGTTTCCACAAGTGGAGGACAACTCACAGAAGAAGAAAGGGGTTCTAGCTCAAAATTGACTGTTGGTTTGAGGTCTACTAGGAGTCGGAGATCTAGTTATAATATTCGTGAGACTAGTCCTGTAAATAAAAGGAAATCACTACAATCGAATGTGAAAGTATCATGGTTGTTGTTATCAACCCATGAAGAAGGATGCAGATATATTCCACAACAGGGAGATGAAGTTGTATATTTGAGACAGGTTACACATAATATTTATCTGATAGTAGCATATTTTTAAAACTTTTACATGTGATTTTTTTTTTAATTTTAAAACTTGAACGTGTTAACCTATGAAAATATCTATTTTTCAGGGACACCAAGAGTATATAGATTATTGTCGTAAAAATGAGTCAGGGCCTTGGAATTCACTCAAGGGACATATAAGAGCTGTAGAATATTGTAGAGTTCAAAGCCTGGAGTATTCCCATCTTGCAGGATCTGGTGATAGCTGCTGCAAAATGAACCTTCAGTTCGTAGATCCTAATTCAAGTGTTGTTGGGAAATCTTTTAAGTTAACCCTACCTGAAGTTACTAATTTCCCAGATTTTCTAGTTGAAAGAACTAGGTTTGATGCCGCTATGCAAAGAAATTGGACACGCAGGGATAAATGCAGGGTTTGGTGGAGAAGTGAGGATAATTCCTCTGGTAATTGGTGGGATGGTCGAATTTTGTGCGTAAAAGCCAAGTCTTCTGAATTTTCAGACAGTCCATGGGAGAGCTGTACTGTTCGGTACAAAAATGACCTCACTGAAACGCATTTGCATAGTCCTTGGGAGCTTTTTGATGCTGAAACTGTATGGGAACAGCCTCACATTGATGATAGCATGAGAAATAAACTGCAATCTGCTCTCACCAAATTACTGCAGTCAGGCAACACAGTCCAGGTATCTGTCCAAACATTCCTATAGAATGTTGAGTTTGTGCGCAGGTAGATGTAAATATTTACTTCTTTTTTATTAATATCCAGGATCGTTACGGAGTGCATGAATTGAAGAAGATTTCAAGCAAATCCAAGTTTATAAACAGGTAATCCATCTATATCCTTTTTGCACGAAATTGTGAAACGTAAGAAAATGTTACGTTGTTTGGTACCGTGACGAGGTTATGGATAATAAATCATTATAGCTATTTTATAAATAGTAACGGAGGAGATCAGAGTAAAATAAGATTTTGGTGTAATTTAGTCTGTTCCAGTTAAACTACAAAAATGTATTCCTGTTATTGGATGGGAGACAAAAATAGCTCGGTTTTTAATTCCCTCAATTTCCCCTCCAATCCAAAATTTTGAATCAAACAAGAAAATTAAAAAATCTATCCCCTCTCTCACTTTCTTTTATTTTCCTCCAATCAAGCACATCGTAAATATGTCTGCTAAATTTGCAGGTATCCTGTTCCTATATCACTTGAATTGGTGCAGTCAAGACTGAAGAACAATTACTACCGTAGTTTGGAGGCTCTGCAGCACGATGTGGCAAATTTACTGGCTAATTCCACTTCCTTTTTTGAAAAGGATGCCGAGATTTCAGCAAAAATCAAACGCCTATCAGAATGGTTCACACGAACATTATCACCTCTATAGCTCCAGCTTTTCTTTCTGGGGCCACAGGCCAGCATTAATTCCAAAGCATAATAGCTGGTTATTTTCCCCCATATATTTTTTGTAGATATATATTTTTTAATTGTACCTTGGATTAGTTTTTTCTTGCTCTCTCAATTAGCCTCTGAGAATAGACATAGGAATATCGGGATAAAGTAGCATTATGCTGTGGAAAATTCCTGCGGCTACATTCATTGTTTGTACAGAGACAACACATTGATAGCAAATGCATAATTCGAATTTAGAATTTGTGGGTAAGGTTGAGGTATTTGCTACCGATACGATACAATTTTGATAATTGTAGTATGAAGATATGAAGTAAGTTTAATTTTGTTTTAAACTTAACTTTTCATAATTCAGTCTAATATTCTTTTTGTATTTTATTTAAGTCTTTACTATTTCGATTCTTTGACAATTATTTTTTTATTTTTGTAATTGGCATATTATTTAGTTGTTTATTTAAGAAGTAGTATATCTCTTAGGTGTGTTTATGGATGGTTTTGGATTAAGTTTCATTAATTTTTTACTTGACTTGATTCAAATAGTTTGAATTGAATTACATTGATTTGTGTTATATATCTTACTAAATTTGAACCCAACCAACTTAACTATTAAGTTAGGTTTCCTTAAAAAAGAAGTTAATGGTTTAGGCTGGATGGAATATTTAAAAATTAAAATTGATCTTATAATTTTAAACATTAGCTTTTATCAATGCATTTTAATATAAATTTTGATTTTTTTTATGTATTTAAATAATGTATTTAAACAAGTTAAATAAATTTAGATTAAAAAACATTAATGCAATGACAGTTTGGGACAAGAAGAAAAATGTCTATCAATCCTTTTTATAAATTAAAATTAAAAATATTTATTATATTTGATTGCATTTCGGCTAAGACATGCTTACTATTGTGCAAGATTCCGAGTCTAAAGAAACTATATATTTTTATGAATTTCATAAATTTAAATGTTTTAATATTAAGAATTATGTTATTAAATAAATTAAATGTTGCTTATTTTTAATTAACTGATTTTATTGTCCATGAGATAATATAGTTGTTATTAGTGTCTTTTTTTATCTTTAATCAGTTGATAAATTTGTTTATTTTTTTCAATTTCTTTGTTGATAAGCTTATTCTTAAAAAGAAAATAAACGAATTAACGATAAAATTGAAAACATTGAAAAAGAAACAGAGGCGTTAATCGATAAATTGCCAATGAAAAAGATAAAAAAAAGTTATCATATCACTATTGAATATCAAAATCAAATGATAAAAATAAAATTTATTTTAAACACTCAATCAAATAATTTTAAATAAAAACTGAATTAAAAATATTAAAATTCATGTGAGGTATGTAAAACTTAATTAATCATATTTTGTTAAAATAATGATGTAATTATGTCTGTGAAAACTTAGAGACTTGAGCCTAACTTGTTTGAAAGTTAAAATCCCAATGGTTGACGTTGTTACTCATTAGTTCCCCCTACAACAAAAACGTAGGTTTTAATTCTAGTTTTTATTATATCTTTTGTTAACGGTTGATAGGTATCAAAAGAGAAAATTACAAATAAGAGGAAACCTTCTAGCAACGTGGTTTAATCGTTATCTTGTTTTTCAATATATGAAATTTAAAATTTTATTTATTGCTATTCAGTTTGTATTTTAAAAAATAGAGAATCATGTTTTCCAAAAGTACACTTTTGTTAACTTTTTTCACGAAATAATTTCTATTGGAAAGTTGGAAATAACTTTTCTCAATTAACATTCTTAATGTTATAAAAACATCAAGGTACTCTTATTAATTAATTTAATGACAGTTAAATTTATGGTGAAAACATTACGTTACTATTTAACTTTTAGGAAATTTATACAAATATTTTTAAAAATAGTTCATCAACCAAATAAATTTTAGTCAATTTTAAGAATCATGAGTTCTGGATATGAAAAAAATTGTCCCGGAACCAAATATATAACTTGTGTTAGTTCGAAATAAATGAGAAAAAGGACAAAAAGAAAATAGAGAAAACTAATAAAAATAACAGAAGAGACATAAAAAGAAAATGGTGTACAAAATAAAATAGAAGTGTAAGTAAATATATGTGAAGTATTTTTCATACAAAATTCTGGTATGAGGAAGTGACACTTCATTTTTAGATTTAGAAAATGTTGAATAAAATTTAAAAATAGCATGACACTTTGTTTTAGGCCTATCCGTACAAGTTATCAGCACTGACTAACAACAGTTTTACATTAACTATTTTAATCATTAGATCAGAAACTGCAGTTAAAACAAAAATAAAAAGCTTTTCAGAAATGCATTCTCTCCTCTGTCATACTATAGACAACAGAGCCCTTTTTGCTTTAGCTTAAAATTTGAGAAGTAGTTTCTGTTTTCCAAAAGCTTTTCAGAAACTTGACAAGAAAAATAAAAAGATTAACTTTTCAAAATAGGCTAAAACAAATATTGGATTTCCCCAGTATTGAACCTTCATCTGAAGAAGCTCAAATTTCAGTCTCTCCATCGGTATCCACAGTTTGGATTGCAGCAAACGAAAAAAAGTGTCATTCCTTCTTCCCCTCTTGCTGTTGCCTGAATACATAAAAAAAATTGCGATGCCACATGAGTAACTAAAATGCAGTTTGAAAATTTTGCCAAAAAAGCATTCAAAAGACATTTGCAGCCGATAGTAGGTTCCTCATCAAGGTGTGCCAAACTAGAGTCTAGTGTTCAGTGCAGAAATCAGTTTAGAATTTAAATAATTAAGAATTAAATAGAATGGGAAGACCTACTTTCCAAACCATGAATAAAATCTTACCAAGATCTGTAGCATACATGATCAGTACTTGAAAAAGAAACATTTGAAACACGAAGATCTTCTAGCATTTTCAAGTCAACCAAGTAAGCAACTCCTTACATAAAGTGTTATATATCACAAAAACACTGACTATTTAGCAAAGGAAAACAAATCCCCTTAGTTTCTTATTTGACAAATGACTGCAGGGACAAAAAAAAAAATACCCAGTACTACATTCATCAATATTTTCCCAGAAAAAGAAAAGTCGAAATTTATTCACTGCAACAATCTGCCCAGAACCATGAATACTACAATGATGGAGACTAAGGCAGCATCACAAGCCATGCTGAATAGAAGTCAAACTTGTTCATGCTTTAATCATTCTAAAGTAAATCTGCCTAAACTTCCAAATAATGAAGGTTATCAAACTATATCAACGTAAAGACAAGAAAGGGTTTACAATCTACTTATAACCTATATCTCATGGCTGCTATCTATGCAATAGCCAGTATACTTTCACAACCCTAAACAGACTTACACACATTAGATAAATGTCAAGGCTTAAATCTCTTTATTAGTTGCTCTCCTTGTGCAATATGTCAAGACTAGAAAGAGCAGCATAGTGTTAAACAGAAATATTGTGCTATATGCAAGAAATAATAAACTTATGAATATTTATCCTCAAATCTTCACAGCTCTACCTCCACATCGCTCCATGTACACACACACAAGGAAGAAGGGGATACCCATCCAATGTGGAACTAAATCAGAATATTGCAATATGACCTAACCTTGGCAAGGACCATTTTACAATCTATCTTCTGCTTAATTCTAATACCAAGATAGCAAACTGCAAAAATAACAAAACAATTTCACAGTTTCAAACACAGAACAGGAATTTACCTGGAAAAAGACAGCTTCACCATGATTGCATTGAGTGCAGCGAACAGACTTGGTCCGAGGAAGCGTTGGATCTGCAGCTACATCCTGCAACACTTGAGTGCGCTCTCCAACAGAATGATGTATCTCATTCCTGTATACACAGAAGTTATCTGCAACCTCCTGAACAAAAAAAAAAAAAAAAAATAGTCAAACAAGCATGTCCCATTAAAATTACTCATATCAGAAATGCAAAGAACCCCTTTCAACATTTTCTTCAAAACAAAGACAACCAACATTTTGACCCATGATTGGGTAGAGCTTAAATCAATAAAATAATCGCTATTTTCTACTAAAAAAATCAAACTTTTTTTCGGTCCCAAAATAAACCAATGCAAACGGGTACTTGACGTGGCAAAAACATGAAGACAATTTTCAGTCCGTCAGAGTTCCACACTTCAAAACAAAAATTAGCTGTAAAGGGATAAAAGAAAAGGAGAAGAACCTGATGGTCGCAGTTGCGGCAAGCGTAGAGAAGAATCTTCTGATCTCTGTCTTCTTTAGGGTAGAGAATGTTGTTACTGAACCAGAAGCAATGAATGAACAAAAAGAATTCAAAAGAGGGAAAATCGAAGAGGAAAATGAAGAGGGGACAAACCATTCACGGCAAAATTTCATAGTACTCATCTTGGCAACGATGTGAAGGGATGAAGAATCCTACTCGATGCTCTTCTTCGCTCCTTTTCTTTGCTCTTTCTGATTTCCCTCTCACGCCTCTGTCTCTGTTATGTAGCATCCAAAATTTGAACAATACACTAAATCTTTTTCTAAACACATTTTTAATTAACTCTCATTTTTTTTTCAATTTTCATGATAATATAAAATTTCCTACTCTATGAAATAAATAAAAATTATGTTTTAATTTCTAAACTAAACTGCTTTAAATTTTAAGTTTATTTCCTTATTGAGAAAATCTAGTTTTTATTATCCTAAACGTACTTTAGCTTAGTGAAAAATTATATTTTTCCTCTCATTACAAATAATAATATTTTTGTAATTAACTTACGTATATTAATTTACGTATATTAGTGAACACCTGAAGGAAAAAATAATATATGTAAAAATATTTTGTTGTGTTAATATGTAAAAATAAGGATAATATGTTTTCCATTCAATCCTTCTTTCTCATCCATCAAGTTACACCTCTTCTTTCACGAAACTATCAGGGCATGATAATGCACAATTCACACATTTTTATATTTCGATGCTACAATTTTTGGAACATTTAAACCAACTTTAAACTTTTATTTAATGTTTAATCAATCTGTTTGATATTTGTTTTTCTCAAATTCAACTATAAATAAAATTCACTTTAAACATCATTTAACTTAAAAGTGATATTTTTTTTTGTAAACTTTGTAGAGTTAAAATGAATTTGACTTTTCAAGCGACATTCAATCACATAACCAATAAAAAAAATGAATGATTCCATTTTTTTTTTCAATTTTTTAATATAATTCAAACCTTTTTTCTCCCATTTTTTTAAAGTTATTGTTTTTTATGTATCATTATGAAACTTTCACACCAGAATCAACTTTGCACTTAAAAGTTCATTCATCATGTGCTCTTAAAAGATAATATTATAAAAAGAGAAAGAAAAATATAATAAACGCAAAACTCATAATACCATGAAATGAAAATCTATCGAAGCCAAAACTAGTTTTTAAAGAAAACTTACTTATAAGTCTTCAAACTAATAAAAAATATTTCGTATAATTAATATCTAAATTTGCTAGTTTTTGTTAGCAAAATTACCTTCTATGCAATATAGAAAAAAAAATTAAAATATTATAAATACTTAAACAATAATTCTATCTTTTCTTTGTAGCACGCATATCATAACACATTTCATTATATTCCTTATAAGTCTATTTTTTAGGATGGGATTAAACCTATTTTGTGTCTTTTAATATAATATTAAAGTATAATTTTAACAAAGTTTGTAGATCTTATCACTTTGTTGTTCGGTTACAATTGAATCACAAATAAATATTTAGTCTCAAACTTAAATTTATGAATATGGGTTAAAAATCTCATTGACTAAAAATATTATCATGTATAAATAATATAAATTTCACATAAAATATAATTAAATTATATTAAAATTATTTTTTAGAATACCATTTGATAAAAATAAAACCATCACACCAACTTGAATTGTACTTTTTTTGTTGTGTGAAAACGTGTTATCTTTTATGAGTCATCTTCAATTTTTAAACAAAACAATAACAAAAAAATACCTAAATATGTATTTGAAATATTTGTTTTTTAAAAGATTGAGACCATTTTTAACTTAAAGTCTTGAAGTATTGAGTTTATGAGTTTTTTTGTTATATGGTGTTTTACTTTATTATTTTAATCTAATGCGAGATATAGACTCACATTTGGATTATTCTAAAAAATATATTATAAAAATAATGCTTTCAAATAGAAAGAGAAATCTAAAATAAAACATACCATATTCATTTATCTAATCACAAATCTTCACTTGATGATCTCAATGTTGAAAACTGAAGAACCATATGTTGTGACCTATCACAGTTTTAGCCCGATCAAATGGTAAATTAAGCTGGAATTGTAATTTTACTAAGGTGGTTCTATGAATACGTAAAAAAAATCTCTCTTTTCTCCCATCCAAAGGCTACTAACACGCTTTCTTGACTAAAAGACATCTCTCCACTTAGGCTAAGTACTGAATTCCCTCTCGATATTAGTGGTCTCAAACTCAATGATTAGTCTTAGTGATCAGCTCATATGAATACAATATGATTTATAATTGAAAGTCTTCAACAAAGTTCAAATATGTATGTCATGTTAAGAAGAATAATCATATGAAGTAATATTCATGATTGAGAATATTTCTATTCGAGAAAGAATATACCGATACGAAAGAGATCACCATTAAGGAAGAACATTAAGGTTTTAGATTATATAGAGTATCAATCCCTTATGTTAATTGGACTTTGTATCTTCATAATAAAACTTCTCTCAATAAACCCATCAATAACATACAACTCTTTCACCTAAATGAGTGTCTTTTTGTCAAAAAAAATAGTGGTTTTATAACGATGTCACTGAGTGAAATAAAATATCCAAAATTACTATAATTTTAGTATTTCAAAAAATAAAAGAAAATGATATTTTAAATTTGCAACACAATATTAAATTTTTTATTTATTTCCAAATATTTTTGAAAAAAATGTGTGTATTTACAAAAAATAAAATGAATGTATATTAATTACTTCAATAACTAACATATTTATTGTTTTTATTATGTATATAAACAAATTTAAAATGTAATTTTGAAATTAAGGAGGTCCTTTTTGAATGACAATTTGTTATATGTTTGAGATAATTCCATTAAACAAAGCAAGGCAATAGAGAACTGGAGACGAATTTATAGAGAATATTTTTTTAGATAAATAGATATTAATTTTATTAAATATTATAAATAACTAAAATATTAAATCACACATTACTTTTCCAAACCATAAAATAACTTTAGAAAGCTCAAATTTCAATCCACCATACATTTTTTTTTCTCTCTTATTAAACAGTTCTATGAAATATATAGTTTGACTTAGCTCCTCTCTGTCAATAAAAGGTTGATAGATATATGGACCAATATATCCTAATGAACATTTATAAATAGTTTACACCTACTATTATAAATGTTTTATTATAAAGGTTGATAGATAATATTTTAATATTTAAATTTAATTTTTATTATATAAATTGAAGCAATTGTTTTATATAAATGAAACTAAGTTTTTCCACTTAAAGGAAATTTATTTTTCCGAAATAGTAAAAAGAATTATAAAAAATACAAATATAGAGAATCAAAACATAAATAATTAAAGAGACTAGCCTTTATTCCCATTCCATTTACCTTTTTCATGTTTGTTCTGTTTCTTTGTTTCAATCTTTCTTCTTAGGTTTCATTATTCTTCACGACTTGATGAAAACGATACTTTCAGAATATTCATCTGCTCCACACATGCTTCTTTCAATAATAATTCTTAGTCAGTGTGATAAAGTGTTTTTAGCATATGGTTTCTTTATTTTATTCTTTATTACTTATATATGTTTTAGAGTTTGTAGTTTTTTATTTTTTAAAAATTTTATACAAACATATTTTTTTAATTTTAAACTCTTTGTTAATAATATAGCTGATCGTTTTTCAAAATTTTCTTATCTTTTGTTAAATTTTTATACAATCATATATTGTTTATGTATTCTTTATTTTGAGATATTTATTAATAATTTAATTAATGAACCAAAAATAATGTTTTTGATTTCTTATATGAAAATATTTTTCGTTTGGAAATGTTTAGATAAGTTTATTATTAAAATATATTTATTTAAATAAGAAAATATGTATATTTTTTACTTTAATTTACTTATCAAATTGTTAAGAAAATATTATTATATAATTTTAACAATATATAAAATTATTCATCAAATTATAAAAAAATTTGAAATTAAAATTTATATTGAAATTATATAATAATATTTTTTATTTAATTTTATTAATAAATTACAACTAAACATACGTATATTTATTTGTTAAAAAATAAATTTTGTAAACATGTAAAAATAATTTATCTAAAAATTTCAAAATAAAAAAATATTTTCACATAAAATAAAATAAGAAACATAACAAATTTTAAAGACTATAGAAGAAATTAAAATCATTATTCAAATCTTTAATTAAATTACTAACAAATATTTCAAAATAAAGAATCTATAAAAAAATATATGATCGGATAAAACTTTAACAAAACATATTTTTTTTGAAAAATATATTAAATAAATAGTTTAAGATTAAAAGATAAGTTTATATAAAAATTTAAAAGAACATAAAACCATAAACTTTAAAAGAGAAACGAACTGTAAAATATATTATATAAAACTATACTAGAAAACAATATTTATATAATATATTAGAAACCGTAGTTTTAGAACACGATTTCATTATTTTGAATGTTTTGAAGTCGTGTTTAATAAACACAACTTTACATATTTACGTAATATTGCGTGATCTCTTTTATCATAATGGTATATTAGGAATTTATCATCCATAAAAGCACATAAGGAAAAGATAAAATAAAGATTAATGGTTTTTTTTTCACTTGCTGATTTTTAAAAATACCAAAAGAATGTATATTTACATGCATGTTTTGAAAAGATTTATATAGTCTATTGTATTTTATCTAGTTAGTTCTGTTAGTTTAGTTTGTTGGGTAGTATAGTTATGTTTTATCGATGAAAAATTCATGGGTGAAATTTGTTGATCTGGTTCATATTCTTTCTGCTCTCTCGTTCTCTTTCCTTTAGTTTTTTTTTATTTTGATCAATTATGTCGTTAGTAACGCCAACGATGACCTTTGCATGTGAGGATGCGCAACATAGAGTTGTGGTTACGATGGAGAGAATGTGAAATATATATAATTTCATTTTTGAGATAATTAATTCCATTAAACAAAGTAAGGCGATAGGGAAATCAGGGAAACGAATTTAATAATTAGAATATTTTTTTTAGATAAATAGATTATAATTTTTCATGAATAACTATAACATTAAATCAAGCATTACTTTTCCAAACCATAAAAACTTTAAAAAACTCAAACTTCACAAAACACATACATTTTCTTATTACATATATACTTCTATATGAACTAGTTTATGACTTCCTCTCAGTCAAGAAAGGTGGATAGATGTGGATCGATATATCTAAAATTTCTATAAATACTGTTATATTTTTTTCTATATCATAATTTTATTTTTTCTAAATATCTCCACACGGTATTTAGAAATTATTTAAAAGTTTAAAAAGTAACACTGATCTAACGACCCTTCTTCTCAATCGCACTTACCATCTTATTCCTCATTCCCGAAACCACAAGGTTCATATAATCCTTTGTAAGCTTCACCGGTCCTTCCACTTCAACATTCAATTCTCCTCTTCCTTTATCGTCGTTCTTTATTTTCACTTTCATGTGCATGGTTTCTTCGCCAACCATGAAATCGTGCGTCGCCTGCACTCTTAGTACCGTACCATGCTTCTCCTCCTTCTTCTTCTCCAGAGTGAAACATCCTCCGCAATCATTTTCACAGCAAATATAACGAACCATTTCTGTCTCCGGTAAAGGTGGCGCGCAGTAATTCTCCTTAGCTGAATTATAGGATCCCCCGAATACGGTGTTCATGTAATTACATAAAATGCCGTACCTCTTGTCTCTCGTGACTCGCATTTCCAGCTTAGCGAAAGAACCCTTACCAGTGTCCTCGGAGATGTCGACGTACACGGTTTTTACACGACCGGAGCACATCTCTTGGGTTATGTCGATAGTTACGACGGTGTCACCGAGGGAGTATGTGGTTTTCGAAGAGAACCTGGTGGCTCCATCCTTGGCCTTGTATTTCTGTGTTTTGGTGTTGTTGACTTCCAACAAACGGCTGGATTTGAGCCTCACAATACTCTTATTTCCTTGCATATTGCCTCTGAAATGTTTATCACTATCTTTATCATGTTCTCTCCATGTAATGCTGCATCTTCATTTATAGGTAAAATTGAAACCACGCACAGATTCCAAGCGTTAAAAGAAAGAAAAGAATTATATGTTGAAAGAGACGTGAAGAGCATCTTTAATCGTAGAACAAGAAAATGTTATCCAGCACCGTTGTGGCCTGATGTTCTTCCACTCTACACGTACTGAGAATTTTACTGTTTTTTTTTTTTAATTCTATATCATCATTTAAAGTGTTTTTTTTATCCGTTTTTAGTGAATTTGGCAAGATAATATGCTAATATTTAAATTTAATTTCTAGTATAAATTGAATAAATTATTTTATATAAATTATAACTATAAGTAAAAGAACTTATTTTTTACTAAAATGAAATTTCATTTTCTAATAAAAAAATAAATGTTGGGTTCGCATGATGCAGAGAAACCAGAAAAGGCAGAAAAATCAAGAAAAGAAAAGCAACATAGAGAAAGATAGAAAGAAATGATCTGAATACTTCGAAATTGAATTACTTCCAAAAAGAAAAGACAGACTACAATATATAACCACTAGTAAAAAAAAGCTATTTTAACACGCTATATACGCCTCGGTTTTACTGAAACCGAAGCGTATAAAAGCGCGGTGGCAATTTTGTAAATACTGAGTGATTATATGTCTCGGTTATTTTTGAACTGGTGCCTATGTATGTTATTGTCTCGCGGTAAAAGGACAACCGAAGCATAAAAGTCATGTCATTTCACCACTTTTTTTCTGACAAAGCGCTATTACCTCGGTTCAACTCAGAACCGAGGCATAATACGCATTACTGCTTCGGTGCAGGCCCAACCGAAGCATAATGGGCTGCCCTTAGGTTAAATCTGAAAATCTGAAAAGGCTTCTCTCTCGCAAAGGCTTCTCTCTCGCAAAGGCTTCTCTCTCGCAGGATTTTCTCTCGCACGCCTCTCTCATCTTTGCCTCTCCGTCGAGCCATCAAGATGGTGTCTACCTCCCTCCGCCGGTGCTTCTGGACTCCACGGTGCCTCCAGTTCTGTCGCTGCCGCCGCTTATTCCTCCGACAACTGACACCGGTGCCTCTAGTTCTCACCGCGGCTCCGGTTCTCTCTGCTCTTCCTCCGATTCTTACTCAAACCCTCCCGCCAGACCCTCCCAACCCATCATCATCCAACCAGTTTCCTACCCTGTCAAGCCCAAATCCCCGCCGCTAGAACCCTCGCCGGAATCCTCACCACCACCTGCCGAACCGCAATCCCTCCGCCCGCCATCAGACTCGCAGCGCGCATGGAGGCCAGATCTGTGGTCATAGTGAGCCTCCAATGCCAGATCTGTGGTCATCGTGAGCCTCCGGCCACCATCGCGCGTTTCGCCTCCGCAGACGCCTCCGGTACCGTCACGATCTGGGGCACGTGAAACGATCTCCGGCCGCATCGACCACCATCAGTGGTCCGCCGACGGCCTCCGAATCAGTGCTTGCGGCGAAGGCCTAGAATCTTCTCGAAACTTCTCTGTGTGTGTGTGTGATATTATGTTTGATTTCGTTTATACGTGTGTTGTTGTTCTTACTGAAAGTTCTCGAATCAGTGATATTATGTTCTTATTGATATTATCTTCTCCGAATCAGCTTTCTGTGTTGTTGTTCGCTGTGTGGTTGGCTTGTTGTTCACTGTGTGTTGTTCGCTGTGTGGTTGGCTGACAGTGAAGAGATATGCCTAAGCCAAAGAATGACTGTATGCCTAAGCCAAAGAATGACTGTATGCCTAAGCCAAAGAATGACTGTTTACTAGCTCTGGGAACGTTAGAAGATCATTTGACAGTGAATAAATTAAAAAAAAAAACAAGTTATCGCCTCGGTTACCTAAAAACCGAGGTATAATCCATTTTTTTCTGACTCAGTTCATAACCGAGGCATAAAACCAATGTCTTATTACCTCGTCTGAATATGCTTCGGTTGTAAAACCGGTGCGTATAAAGAAAACCAACCGGTGCCATATCCTCGTAATGCAGTAGTGAACCAATCCAAACGACTGAAACAAACAAAACAAAACCGAACGATCATAAGCAGCCGAACGTAGGTCGAATATAACAAAGATCAAACAGCACAACCAAAAACAAAAACGAACAAACTTGACTGAACAATCATAAGAGAATGTTCGATCACAAAAAATCAGTACAAGCCGACCAAAAAATACCGACTGGTTATCAACATAAAACCGGAACCGTCAAAAGCAATAGAAGAGTCCAATCAAGAGAATAAAACAAACATAAATAAAGGCAATATAATTTATTCTCATCCCACTACCTCTTTCATGTTTATTCTGTTCCTTGATCTTACTATTTCTTTTTTTTTTTTTTTTGTCTTTCTAGTTATATTTTGTTTCTTTAGGACTCAAACACGCTATATTTCTCGATGTTCGGGTTTGTCTATCATGGGCTCATTCCAAACCACTCAAATGATACATATAGAAAGTATTTTGAATTTGATGCTTAAGTGAATAAGTATTTGAAAGCAAAAGTATTAAATGTAATAATTAATCAATTATTTTACTATGATCTTTTATCTATATTATTTATAATGAACTTTTATTTATTATTAACCTAATTAAAGCTCAATCATATCTTAAATATAATTACTGAACTGATGTGCGTTAACCTATTTTTATATTGGTTAATCGCACTCAACAACAATCGATCAATCACGTTATAGTCTAATGATTGCCATAATCGATTGACCTATGCTTATTCGAAAAAGCATTTTCAGTAAGTAAGTTGAAGAGCGATGGAGAGCGCTTGTTGGGACGATAACGTCCCCGTCAGATCCTTCACAATTTTGCTTATAACAAAGGTTCTACTGAGGTATATATGTAGAATGTGAAGGATAATCCATTGTGCTAGTTAGCTTAATAGAATAACTTTTTCTTAACTTTTTCTCTGCTCCACTCATGGCTCTTTCAATAATTCTTAGAATAAAGGTGCAACAAAGATATTCTAAATAATCCAAAAAGAGAATTCCGATTCAAAGTTTAGTAATTTTAAGTTAGTGATGAAATGTTTTCACTAGGTCATAACAGTAGCAGAATTAACTCACCGAGGTAACCGTGACTCTTAGCAGAATTAAAAGGTTTATAACGAGCACATTTCTTTTTCTTGTTTTTTCTCATTACATGGTTTATTAAATACATAATACTCTCAAACCATGTTAAACCTTCCAAGGCCTCAAACGACCAATTGCTGAACATTTTCTCCATAACGATGATAATATAATGTTCCATGGACTTTCCAAGAAGAGAAACATGAAAGTAAATATATAAAAATATATTTGCATAATCATAAAATTATTAAAATAAAATAACAAATAATAAAAATAATAATGCCTACAAGAAAAAATCCAAAATTAGATGTAAAAAACACATACAATATTAAAACAAAAATATAATGACAAATTGGAAATACATACAAACAAAAGAAATTAACAGTATCATACCTTTCGAACTTAATATTCATACCAATGCCACCATTCATCTCCTATAAAACGAAATTTGGAAAAAAAGAATAATATAAAGAAAAGGAATAGTCAATGTAAATAAAAGGAAATTAGAAGTGACAGTAAACCTAGATAATTTTACTTGCTTATTTCTTCGTTCTTCGTAAAACTAGATAGTTTTTTATTTTTTATTTTTTATTTTTCCTTTCTTCTTCGTGCTCCTTCTCTATGTTTTTTATTTAGTTCAAAAGAGGTGTTCCCTTCCTCCTAGAAATTATGTCTTTATGAAGGGAAGAAGTTTAGGATCTTGGGGTGACTCCAACATAGACTACAAAGAAATTGGTTAAAATGATTAGAGTGAATTATCTAAATCTTTTTTCTTTCATTTACTCCATTTTTTAATTTTATTTATTCTATTTTTTTTAAATTCTCTCCATTTTTATTCCTATCATATTTTTGGAGTTTTTTTTTTAAATAATTTTTATTTATCCTAATGAAATTGAATGTTAACGTCTATTACGCGTACAAATGAATATGTAAAGCAAAATCTCAGTGTCAAACACTACAAGAAAAATCGCAATTTTATACGGCCGAAATCCGTATATAACCTCCAAAATCCGTATAAAAAATGGTGTTATATACAACCAAAAATCCGTATATAAAAAGCCTGTAAATAACATTATATACGGATAATCCGTATATAATGTATATAGTTTTTGTAATAGCAGACCTGCTCATTCAAACAGCCAATTTACAAGACCTGCCCATATCAAATAGACAATTCACAACACCTGCACATTATATCCATTCACAAATTTGACAAATAAATTAAGTCTTAAAACCTACAAACAAGCATTTCACATTAATCATAATAGGAAAGTTTACATAATTGTTAATTATAATAAGTTCAAATAACATGAAATAAGTTATTGAGGGAATAAGTTTGAGTCATAGATGCCCTACTTCTAAAAACATAACTAGTAATCTCCATAAACATTTTCATCTTCTGGTTGATCTGTTAGTTGCTGTGGTTGTTGTGGTTGATGTGGTTGTTGTGGTTGTTGTGGTTGTTGTAGTTGAACATTATAGTATCAAACTATTTTTTCCTATAGTTAAACTATACTTTAAAGTATAGTTTAACTATTGAAAAAAATAGTTTGAAAGTAAATACAATCATTTGACAACCCACTATGTTTTTTTTAATGAATTTTGTATTTGTAAAGAAAAAAGAAAAGGTGACTAATAATATCAAATAAATATAAAAAAAAAGTGTCAAAATATCATTCTCGATTATCTATGAGATTAACAAAATGATAAACTTCTTAAAATTAAATAGTAGCCATTACAAAAGGTTTATGTAAAGTAAAGTAAATTGATACATTCACAACCCACTTTATTGTACACCAACCTAATGGGAAACGACGTTTTTGAGACCATAACAACTAGTTCATAACCCTTATTCTTGTTCAGGACATAGAGCTCATCCTATGCATATTCATACGCACGCGATGGCCAGAAACATATGTTGTTTCTTGTCTAGGAGTGATACTGGCAATCCTGTCCACGTCAGAAACATCAAACTCTCCGCCACCATCCTTCGGCGAACGTCGAGCGGGGCTGTTTTTAACAAGTGGAACCGTACTTGCCTCAATCGCACTTCGCATCTTCTTTGTCATGCTCGAAATCACATGGTTCGTATAATCCGTTGTAAGCTTCATGGGTCCTTCCACTTCAACATTCAACCCTCCTTCTCCCACATTATCGTCATTCTTTATTTTCACTTTTACGTGCATGGTCTCTTCGCCAACAATGAAATCGTGCGTGGCCTGCATTCTCACCACCTCATCATCATCATAATCCTTCTTCTTCTTCAGAGTGAAACACCCTCCGCAACCACTATCACCACAAATGTAACGAACCACTTCTGTCTCTGGTAAAGGCGGCGCACAGTATTTCTCCTTAAGCGAATCATAGGAGCCCCCGAATAAGGTGTTCATGTAATTGCATAAAATGCCATACCT
Organism: Vigna umbellata; assembly: GCF_029865625.1. Taxonomy (NCBI): domain Eukaryota; kingdom Viridiplantae; phylum Streptophyta; class Magnoliopsida; order Fabales; family Fabaceae; genus Vigna; species Vigna umbellata. The sequence goes on from NC_142166.1 coordinate 2,910,073, forward strand.
CTGGTTTCTCGTGACTCGCAGACTCAGATTAGCGAAAGATCCTTTACCACTGTCCTCGGAGAGGTCGATGTAGACGGCGTTTACACTACCAGAGTAAATCTCTTGGGTTACGTTGATGGTTACGAGGGTGCTACCGAGGGAGTATGTGATTTCCGAAGACAACCCGGTGGTTCCACCCTCATAGTTGTACTTCAGCCTTTTGGTGTTGACTTCCAACGGAAAACGGGTAGATTTGAGCCTCACAACACTCTTATTTCCTTCCATTGCCTCTCAAATGTTTATCACTATTTTTATCTCGTCTGCTCTCACTCTAATCCTGCATCTTCATTTATAGGTAAAACTGAACCTACCCACAGATTCCAACTAACAGTTAAAAGAATGCAAAGAATTATATATGTTAAAAGAGCCAGGAGCATATTTAATCCTACAACTAGAAAAATGTTATCCAGCATCTTTCTTTTTTTTATTATTATTTTTTTATCAGCATCTAGCATATTTTTGTGGTCTGATATTCTTCCAGTATAGAGAATTTTACTGTTTTTCTAAAAATTCCAAAACATCATTTAAAGCTTTTGTTTTTCATCCGTTTTTATCTAAATTTAATTTTTAGTATAAATTGAATCAATTATTTTTGTAAATTATAACTGTAAGTTAAATCATTTTTTTTTACTAAAATGAAATTTCGTTTTCCTAAATAGTAAATGAAATTGATAAGAACTACAAATATAGAGAATGAAAAACAAACATAATTAAAGGGTATAGAGCGTTTATTCTCATCCCACGTACCTCTTTCATGTTTGTTCCGTTCCTTGATTTGATCTTACTATTCCTTTTTTTTTTCAGTCTTTCTTTTTACGTTTCATTGTTCTTAACCGCTTTTGATAAAAACTATTCTTACGCACTATGGACAACTTTCCCTCCGTTCCACTCATGGTTCTTCCAAGATATTCTAAGTAATCCAGAAAGAGAATTTCGATTCAAAATTTAGTAATTTTAAGTCAGTGTGATGAAGTGTTTTCACTTGGTCATAGTTGTTTGGTATTTATAGAGACTTTTTAAAACTTAAGTAGGGTAAATCTATGGCTTTGGAAAACAAATCCCTCAAGGGAAAGATTCGAACTAATAGAAAACAGACTTTCAAGTAATTTGATAACCAAATATCGTTTTTCGAAACGCAGTGAATGTATTATTAAGTCGACCTAGGCGATATAGGAGTTGGCCTTGATTCATTATTTAGAACTTAGAACGTCTAAGATTACTATAACAGACCCAATCAAAATTTGAACAAACTCAAATGCAAACAGTATCTTGTGAAGGAAAAAGAAGGTCAATACGAGGAGATTCCTCTAAATATATGAGAACACGATGATCAACTTGCATATGAGGTTGCCTTAATTAGTTGAGAAACATAATAACTCAACGTTGTATAGCAAAAAGCAAATGTTTGTACGAATATTAGTTAAATAAATGTCTTTGACACTCAAACGGGTTATCCAACTTTTCATTAATGCACAATGTGCAAGATTGATTAATACAAGCATGCAAGCTAATATGACACTATTATAGAGTAGGTCAAGACAATACTTTCTTCATTGGAGACAATGTTCTTGTTAAAAAGTTTATAACGAGAACATTTCTTTTTCTTGTTTTTTTTCTCATTACATGGTTTATCAAATACATAATAGCTAGCTATGATACCATAGGAACTTTTCAAAGCCTCAAAGTACCAACTGCTGAACATTTTCTTCATGACGATGACAATATTTGTGATGTTCCATAGACTTTCCATGAAACTAAGAGATGAAAGCTGAAAATTTTATTTCTGCATGTGGAAAAGCGTATGTACAAGAGAAGAAGAGATACAGATATACAAGGAACAGAAAAAAAAAAAAACCTTTAAAACAAAATAAAAAAAAGGTCAGGGCGCTAAGCCTCAGGAATTAGCGCTGAGCGACTGGAATCATGATTGAAAGATTGTTATTTTGAGAATAACACTCTTTCACTTCCTCTCTTCAACCTAAATTTACATCCGCGAAATATGATAGCATTGTTATAATCGCCTTTAGCGTATCCAGCGGCGCTTAAAACCGCAGAGATGTTTTGCTGACCGCTCATGTTCATGACCGGAACATTGTCATTGTTTTGGTTCCCAAACTCCATGTCCTTTCCCTTGACATCATCAAACATCTTCAACAACTCCCCTTTCGGATGTTTCCGAGGTTTTTCAATCTCGACACTCAAATCCCCGTCACCGCCGTTACTGCGAATCTTTGCCACAACAGAGACACCATGAGAACTACACGAAGCTACGAAACAGTGCTTCACTGTGATAATGTAAGGAAGCTCTTCATCACCATTAAGGAAGAACATTAAGGTTTTAGATTATATAGAGTATCAATCCCTTATGTTAATTGGACTTTGTATCTTCATAATAAAACTTCTCTTAATAAACCCATCAATAACATACAACTCTTTCACCTAAACGAGTGTCTATTGTCAAATGAAAAGTGGTTTTATAATGATGTCACTGAAATAAAATATCCAAAATTACTATAATTTTAGTATTTCAAAAAATAAAAGAAAATGATATTTTAAATTTGCAACACAATATTAAATTTTTTATTTATTTCCAAATATTTTTGAAAAAAATGTGTGTATTTACAAAAAATAAAATGAATGTATATTAATTACTTCAATAACTAACATATTTATTGTTTTTATTATGTATATAAACAAATTTAAAATGTAATTTTGAAATTAAGGAGGTCCTTTTTGAATGACAATTTGTTATATGTTTGAGATAATTCCATTAAACAAAGCAAGGCAATAGAGAACTGGAGACGAATTTAAAGAGAATATTTTTTTAGATAAATAGATATTAATTTTATTAAATATTATAAATAACTAAAATATTAAATCACACATTACTTTTCCAAACCATAAAATAACTTTAGAAAGCTCAAATTTCAATCCACCATACATTTTTTTTATCTCTTATTAAACAGTTCTATGAAATATATAGTTTGACTTAGCTCCTCTCAGTCAATAAAAGGTTGATAGATATATGGACCAATATATCCTAATGAACATTTATAAATAGTTTACACCTACTATTATAAATGTTTATAATCATAGTTTTATTTTTCTGATTATTTTCATACGGTAAATTGATACTTTGAAACCCATTTTAATAACTTCTCATATCAGGCCATATGAGAAGAGTAAGTACAATTTTTATTTATCATACAATATTTTTTCTTTTTATTTCTCAATTCTTATTATATCATATTATAAACTTACAACTTTATTTTCTCCTGTATATATTAAACAGTATCTAAGTTCTCTGGGAGTCATACGATTTCTTAGGAGTGATACTATCAACCGTCATACGCATACGCACGCGACCCTCAGGAACATCAACACCACCCTTGGGCGAATGTTGAGCGGGTTGTTTCTAACACGTTGAACCGTACTTGCCTCAATGGGACTTCGCATAATAAGGTGTAATTGCATACAATGCCGTACCTCTTGTTTCTCGTGACTTGCAGGCTCAGATTAGCGAAAGAACCGTTACCACTGTCCTCGGAGAGGTCGATGTAGACGGCGTATACACGACCAGAACAAATCTCTTGGGTTACGTTGATAGTTACGAGGGTGTTACCGAGGGAGTATGTGATTTCCGAGGAGAACCCGGTGTGGTTCCACCCTCATAGTTGTATTTCAGCCTTTTGGTGTTGACTTCCAATGGAAAACCTGTAGAGTTGAGCCTCACAACACTCTTATTTCCTTACATTGCCTCTCAAATGTTTCACTCTCTTTGTCGTGTTCTCTCCATCTAATCCTGCATCTTCATTTTATTTATAGGTAAAACTGAGGGTTTTGCAACAAACTAGTCATATGCAACAAATTAGACATATTTGTCTAGAATATTACATAAATGGGTAATTGTTGACCAAATATGAAGTCGTGAGGGCCAAAACGACTTCAAATGAAGAAGTCGTGTCCCCCTCCATGACTTCATACTGTTCATTTGGTTCCCTGCATAACTTTACACGGTTCATTTTGAATGTTTTGAAGTCGTGTTTAATAAACACAACTTGACCTATTTACGTAAATAATGGTATATTAGGAATTTATCATCCATAAAAGCACATAAGGAAAAGATAAAATAAAGATTAATGGTTTTTTTTTCACTTGCTGATTTTTAAAAATACCAAAAGAATGTATATTTACATGCATGTTTTGAAAAGATTTACTTTTGAGGATGAAGAGATTTAGTCTATTGTATTTTATCTAGTTAGTTCTGTTAGTTTAGTTTGTTGGGTAGTATAGTTATGTTTTTTTCTCTTACTTGTATATTGGCACATCTGTAAACATAACACAGTTACACGTTTCTTTCACAATGTATCATGTTTTCTTTTTTCATCCTTCTTAATCCTTCCTTCCTTTTACTATATACATCATCAATAAAATACAATATCATATGATATAATGCTTACTATCATTACAACAGACCTAATAAAAATATTAAGATCCCTCTTTTCATTAACAGATTTCTAATTAGCACTCCAAGTTTTTTTTTTCTCTATTTAAATTTTCATGATGATGTAAATTTCCCTACTATATCTTAAAGTTTGATCCATATGAAAGCTTTATACAAAAGAAAATTTCAAATAACAAGTTCAGAAAATTTACATTCATAAAAGACCATATATCAAATAAATAAAAATTATGTTTTATTTTATAAACTGTTTTAAATTTTAATTTTATTTTCTCATTGATAAAAATATAATTCTATAAATAGTTGACACTGTTATATTTTTTTCTATATCATAATTTTATTTTTTTCTAAATATCTCCACACGGTATTTAGAAATTATTTAAAAGTTTAAAAAGTAACACTGATCTAATGACAAGTCATGGTTTGGGTTCATAACTCCTTACGCGAGACATTGTCAATTTTACACGACTGTCAATTTCTCGGCTACCATCCTTAGACGAATGCTGAACGGTGCCGTTTTTAGCAAGTGAAACCGTACTTGTCTCAATCGCACTTAGCATCTTCTTCCTCATTCCGGAAACCACATGGTTCACATAATCCTTTGTAAGCTTCACCGGTCCTTCCACTTCAACATTCAACCCTTCTTCTTCTCTTCCTTTATCGTCATTCTTTATTTTCACTTTCATGTGCATGGTCTCTTCGCCAACCATGAAATCGTGCGTCGCCTGCACTCTTACTACCGTACCATACTCCTCCTTCTTCTTCTCCAGAGTGAAACACCCTCCGAAACCATTTTCACCGCAAATATAATGAACCATTTCTCTCTCCGGTAATGGTGGAGCACAGTAATTCTCCTTAACCGAATTATAGGATCCCCCGAATAAGGTGTTCATGTAATTGCATAAAATGCCGTACCTCTTGTTTCTCGTGACTCGCATGCTCAGTTTAGCGAAAGAACCCTTACCAGTGTCCTCGGAGATGTCGACGTACACGGTTTTTACACGACCGGAGCAAATCTCTTGGGTTATGTTGATAGTTACGACGGTGTCACCGAGGGAGTATGTGGTTTCCGAAGAGAACCCGGTGGTTCCATCCTGGGCGTTGTATTTCAGTGTTTTGGTGTTGACTTCCAACGGAAAACGGGTAGATTTGAGCCTCACAACACTCTTATTTCCTTGCATATTGCCTCTGAAATGTTTATCACTATCTTTATCATGTTCTCTCCATGTAATGCTGCATCTTCATTTATAGGTAAAATTGAACCCACGAACAGATTCCAAGCGTTAAAAGAAAGCAAAGAATTATATGTTAAAAGAGACGTGAAGAGCATCTTTAATCGTAGAACAAGAAAATGTTATCCAGCATCGTTTTGTGGCCTGATGTTCTTCCACTACACGTACTGAGAATTTTACTGTTTTTTTTTTAAATTCTATATCATCATTTAAAGTGTTTTTTTATCCGTTTTTAGTGAATTTGGCAAGATAATATGCTAATATTTAAATTTAATTTCTAGTATAAATTGAATAAATTATTTTATATAAATTATAACTATAAGTAAAATAACTTATTTTTTACTAAAATGAAATTTCTTTTTCCTAAATAGTATATTGATAAGAAAAATAAATATAGAGAATAAAACAAAACATAATTAAAGGAAATATAATTTATTCTCATCCCACTACCTCTTTCATGTTTATTCTGTTCCTTGATCCTGCTATTTCTTATTTTTTTTCTTGTCTTTCTAATCATATTTTGTTTCCACAGGATTCAAACACATTCTATTTCTTGATGTTCGGGTTTGTCTATCAGTCAATCTCTAATTTGTTTATTTTCCACCATATTCTCCTCGTTCCAAATCACTCCATTGATACATTGATACATTGATACATGGAGAGTCTATTTTGATGTTTAAGTTGATAACAATCTAAATTTAAAAGTATTCTAATATAAGAAATATACTCATCGACTTCTAGGATGGTAAAAAAATTCACGTTCGCGAATATTTGCGGATCAAATCCGCGACGGATAGTTAAAACCCGCGGATATTTACTACCCGCAACCCGCGGGTAGCGGATATTTTAATATCCGCTTATAAACGGGTCGGGTGCGGGTATTATACTATCCATACCCGCGGATACCCGAAAAAATAAAAATAAAAATTTAATTTATATTTTATTATGTTAAATTTAATTAAAATTAACATTAATTTATATTTTACAAGATTAAATTTAATGAAAATTGAATTTAAATTTAAATTAAATTAAATTTATATTATATTTTATATATTTTTTGTAGTTCTATTTAAATTATTTTAATAACTTATTAAAATATATTTTTTTAAAATATTTGCGGGTATCCGCGGGTTTTAAAATATCCGCGGATATTTTTTAAGCGGGTATTCATGCGGCGTTAAAAAGTTAACGGTGCAGCTGTCTCGCTGGCCAAAACTTAATGTACTGTCCACTTCTTCATTTGCGTGGCACGTTGAGAAAAATAACGTGTCAATTTTGAATTTAAAAAATGTTGATGAGGTGGAAATGTTATGACGCAAGCACATCAGCAGTAAGGAGGAAGAATCCCCAAATCGCGAAACCTCCAACCAGACTAGAAAACAAAACACAACCGCGACTCATTTGCATCAACCATCAAATTCCATCAAACCAGAATCGCGCTTTCATCACAAGCTGCTGCGTCGCCAACACCATGCCAGCCTCCATGTTCGTCTCCATGGTGCAACCTCGTCCTCCACCATCTTCATTAACCTACAAAGGAAACCAAGTTGAAACCCAATCGAGACCAGCGTTCCTTTACGCGAAACAAAACCCTAATCGTGTCTCGTACTTGTAAAAGAACATAACCAAGTCTCGTGTAGTTCGTCTCTTACGCCACCATGTCATCGCAAGCTTCGCTACAGCCATCGCAAGAGTTCATCCTGCCAATGTGAGCTTCAAGCCATCAATTTGCAGAAATCCCTTCGCGGCACAGGCAAGCAACTTTTCCCTTTGCAATTCTGAAACCCTAATTTGGGTAGAAAAGGCTGCCACATGTCAAGCCTTCATTGGCATGTTCATCCCGAGTCAACTCCTTTTCTTTTAACTCTATGTCAAAACATTTCCACCTCATCAACTTTTTTTTCAAAATTTCAAAATTGACATGTCATTTTTCCTGAACGTGCCACGCAAATGAAGAAGTGGACAACTCATTAAGTTTTGGTCAGGGGGTCGCTACACCGTTAACTTTTTAGTGCCATAAGCAAAAAGAACTAACTTGAACAGTTTTTACACAAATTTGGACATTTTTAAATTTATTTTAAAAGGTAGGATCACTTTGAACAAACGTCCTGATTCGAGGGACCAAAATAGGTATTAAGCCTAGAGAAAAAGAATGATTAATGTTGTCATGTAAATAAAAGGAAATTAAAAGTGATATTAAAATTTGGTAACTCTACTTGCTTATTTCTTCGGACACAAATAATAAATGAATAATTTTACTTCCATTTACTCTTTTGTTCCTTCTTCTCTATCACTTTTTCATTTCCTATACTCCAACTACCTTTTTCTTTTTACCTTTTCTTCTCTTCTTCTCTAAGATTTTTATTTAGCTCAAAAAGAGGTGTTCCCTTTCCCTTACAAATTAGGTCTTCCTAAAGGGAAGAAGTTTAGGATCTTGGACGTGATTCCAACATCATAAACTACAAAAAATGGTCAAAATTATTCGAGTAAATTAACTAGATCTCTTTTCTTTCATTTATTTTATTTTTTTAATTTTATTTATTCTATTTTTTATTCTTTTTTAAATTCTCTCCATTTTTATTTATATCATATTTTTATTTATCTGAATGAAATTGGATGTCGACACTATTACGTCTCACGTACAAATAAATGTAACGAAAAATCTCAGTGTCAAAGTATAGTTTAACTATTGAAGAAAATTGTTTGATACCAAACATAATCATTTGACAACCCACTGTATTTTTTTAATGAACTTTTGTATTTGTAAATAAAAAAAGAGGTGACTGTTTGGGTAAATAGGATTAAAAATTATATCTTCATATTTTAAACCTCTCCACTTAGTTTAGATTATTTTTATTCTTCCAATATCCTATATATTGAATCTTCTCTTGTAAAGTCCGAATCTGAGCGCTGGCGATTTGCTAAAGATATTGCGACACTGGGGTTAGTTTTTTAGTTAAACCAATCGATTATTACAGTTAAGTTTTAGATGTCTAATAAATGCAATTATCTATTCCTTACCCACTAGTGCAGTCAAGGAAAAAGACGACAACGGTTCCGCAACCGAGGCATTGCCTCAGTTTTGAACCGAGTCAAAAAAATTCAGATTATGCCTCGGTTTCCAGACAACTGAGGCAATAAAGTGTTTTTAATTTTTTAATCTCAACCGAGATCGTTTCCTCGTTATGTTCTATTTTTCTATGCTCTTTTTAATCTAACCCGAGTCTAGAATTCTTGTTCAAACATAGCAAGAAAGAAGCTCGTTACCATTGGCAACTAAAATATAAAGATAACATACTGAAAAGGAAAACCATCCACATATGAAACTTGGTGCTGAGTTCTCACTATTCAATGAAAAGTATGAAGCCACAAACTTAACAAATAAAGTACATATAAATAGAACCTATGATTGTGCTGGAAAAAAGAAGGAAAGAAGATATGAATGACATAAGGAAGAAAACAGACAGAAACACAATTTTGAGACAAAAAAAAACAATATGTGGCTTGATTATCACGAACCAATGGCACCCAAACTCCATCAACGCGTTCTCACTACCAAATCCTCTGATTATCACGAACCAGTGGCACCCAAACTCCAACCTGCACTAACAACCCAAATTTTCAACCCCAATCAGAAGCCCCTGACGGAGGTGCAATCGGAGCTCTCCAATAGGCTTCAAATATGGACGCTGGCCAAGACGCGGGCGGAGACGTAGCTCCAGAGGGCGGTAGGAGAGAGAACGGTGGTGAGGGAGATCGAGGAGCGGCGGCTAGGCTCGCCGACACGCGCTGCACCTTCGGCGGAGGAGATCTTGTTTGCCACCGACAACTTCTCCGAGCGGCTGAGGTTGAAGTCCGGCGGAGATTGGAGCAATGTTTACCGAGGACGCTTCAACCACTCCATCAAGATGCTCCCTTTCTTTCTTTCTCTTCTTTCCTAGCGAGCAATCAGAAGCCGCAGAGCAAACTAAGAAGTAGAACCCCCAAATCCATTTCGTCATCCAATTGCAGAGTCACTATCTTGACCGATTAATCGGTGGAACCAAGGTTTTAAACGGTGGAAAAGAGGAATGAACAAAGGGAAACAGGTTTAATCGATAGAAAAGTGGTTTTATGGTCGCTAAGGCTGAAGAAAGGCAAAATATGGAAGAAGAATGTTGGATCTGTGAAGGAAACTAGACTTACAGTGCGGAGGAGAGGTGGATCTGTGATGGAGGTTGGCGATGAGGAGATGCGCTCTCGAGAGAGAAACTGGCACGCGAGGTGGATCTGTGATGGAGGTGCTAGGTTTTTGGGGAAAAGTTTCCTCCCAGAGGCTAGGTTTTCTTGGCTTTAAGGCTATGTTTCCTACAGTCCAAGCCCATATGTCTCGGTCCATCTGCCAACCGAGTTAGTATCTTTGCCACGTGAGGTTTATGCCTCGGTTCACCCTGACAACCGAAGCGGTATTCTTTTTAGACACCAGTTGCTTAACAACCGAGGTATATACTATTTTAAAAATTACGAGACTACCACCGCGTTTTGATACGCTTCGGTTCCAGAAAAACTGAAGCGTAATGTGCAAGTTAAAAATGCGATTTTTTACTAGTGACCTTATCTCTATATTTATAGGTTTTGAAGTGGACTTTTGATTAAGATTTGTCCAATCACGGTCGTAAGTATGTTTTTACCTTACTAATCGAATTGTGAAATCTTTAATGTGTGAGGTACTTAAACGGTTACAAATTTGGTTGGTGACCGTTTGACTAACTTTGTTTTGAAATTCTCATAGTTGACTTTCTGTGTGATTGACTCTCCGAGTGAAATAGATAAATCGGTCTATAAAAAATGTCAAAATATCATTTTCAATTCTCTATTAGATTAACAAAATGATAAACTTCTTAAGATTAAGTAGTAGCCATTACAAAATGTTTATGTAAAGTAAAGTAAATTGACACATTCACAACCCCACTTTTTATTACACCAACCTAAAAACAATCTAATTAACATCAGGTTTTGAGTAGGAATGGGAAATGACATTTTTTAGACCATACTAACTAGTTCACAACCCTTATTCTTGTTCACGACATACTGCCCTTGCTTTGTGTATACGTACGGGGATCCACAGGAACATGTTAATATTCTTCTAAAGGAGCGGAATTGAAAACCCCCGCATATATATGCACGCGATCGTCAGAAACATCAACCTCTTCGCCACCACCCTTCGGCGAACGTTGAGCAGGGCTGTTTCTAACACGTGGTTGAGCAGGGCTGTTTCTAACACGTGGTTGAGCGGAGCTGTTTCTAACAAGTGGTTCAGCAGGGCTGTTTCTAACAAATGATTGAGCGGGGCTGTTTCTAACAAGTGGAACCGTACTTGCCTCAGTACTTGCCTCAATCGCACTTCGCATCTTCCTCGTCATGTTCGAAACCACATGGTTCATATAATCCGTTGTAAGCTTCATCGGTCCTTCTACTTCAACATTCAACCCTTCTTCTCTCACACCATCATTATTTTTTATTTTCACTTTCACGTGCATGGTCTCTTCGCCAACTATGAAATCGTGAGTAGCCTGCATTTTTATCACCGCACCATCTTCCTTCTTCTTTTCTAGAATGAAACACCCTCCGCAACCACTATCATGACAAATGTAACGAATCACTTCTCTATCTGGTAAAGGTGGCGCGCAGTAATTCTCCTTGAACGAATCATAGGAGCCCCCGAATAAGGTGTTCATGTAATTGCATAAAATTCCGTACTTGTTGTTTCTCGTGACTTGCAGGCTCAGATTAGCGAAAGAATCCTTACCACTGACCTCGGAGAGATCGATGTACACAGCTTTCACACGACCGGAACAAATCTCTTGAGTTATGTTGATAGTTACGAGGGTGATACCGAGGGAGTATGTGATTTCCGAAGAGAACCCGGTGGTTCCACCCTCATAGTTGTATTTCAGCCTTTTGGTGTTGACTTCCAACGGAAAACCGGTGGATTTGAGCCTCACAACACTCTTATTTCCTTGCATTGCCTATCACTATTTTTTTATCTCGTCTGCTCTCATTCTAATCCTCTCTTCCTGCATCTTCATTTATAGGTAAAACTGAACTTACGCACAGACCAATGCAAAGAAGCATATTTAACAGTACAGCTTGAAAACGTTATCCAGAATCTTTTTGTGGTCCAATATTTCCACTATACTTAGTGAGAATTTTTATTGTTTCTTATAAATTTTAAAACATCATTTAAATTTTTTTATTATCTGTTTTTAGTCAATTTCGCAAGATAGTATTTGAATATTTAAATTTAATTTTTATTACACAAATTGAAGCAATTGTTTTATATAAATTATGATTATAAATAAAAGTAAATTGAAGCAATATTGCCTCTGAAATGTTTATCACTGTCTTTATCGTCTGCTCTAACTCTAATCCCGCATCTTCATTTATAGGTAAAACTGAACTTACGATTCCAACTAAGCGTTAAAAGAATGCAAAGAATTATATGTTAAAAGAGCCACAAGGAGCATATTTAATCCTTACAACTAGAAAAATGTTATCCAGCATATTTTTATTTTTATTTATTAATTTTTTATCAGCATCTAGCATATTTTTGTGGTCTGATATGCTTCCATATACGTACTGAGAATTTTACTATTTTATTTTTTAAATTCTAAAACATCATTTAAAGCTTTCGTGTCCGCTTTTAGTGAATTTGACAAGATAATTTGTTAATATTTAAATTTATTTTTTTGTATAAATTGAATCAATTATTTTTATAAATTATAACTATAAGGAAAATACTTTTTTTTTACTAAAATGAAATTTCTTCTTCCTAAATAGTAAATGAAATTGATAAGAAATACAAATATAGAGAATGAAAAAACAAACATAATTAAAGGGTATAGCATTTATTCTCATCCCACTTACCTCTTTCATGTTTGTTCCATTCCTTGATTTGATATTACTATTCCTTCTTCTTTTTTTTCAGACTTTCTTGTTACGTTTAATTGTTCTTAACCGCTTTTGATAAAAACTGTTCTTAGGCACTATGGACAACTTTCCCTCCGCTCCACTCATGGCTATTCCAATAATAATTCTTAGAATGAAAGTGCAAATAAAGATATTCTACGTAATCCAGAAAGAGAATTCCGATTCAAAATTTAGTAATTTTAAGTCTGTGTGATGAAGTGTTTTCACTTGGTCATAGTTGTCTGGTATTTATAGAGAGACTTTTTTAAAATTAAGTAGGGTAAATCGATGGCTTTGGAAAATAAATCCCTCAAGGGAAAGATTCAAACTACTAGAAAACAGACTTTAAAAACTAGTAATTTGATAACCAAATATCGTTTTTTGAAACTCAGTGAATCTATTACTATGTTGGTCTAAGTCGACCTAGGCGATCTAGGAGTTGGCCTTGATTCATTATTTAGAACTTAGAACGTCTAAGATTACTATAACAGACCCAATCAAAATTTGAACAAACTCAAATGCAAACATTATCTCTTGTGAAGGAAAAAGGAGGTCAATACGAGGAGATTCCTCTAAATATATGAGAACATGATGATCAACTTGCATATGAGGTTGCCTTAATTAGTTGAGAAACATAATAACTCAACGTTGTATAGCAAAAAGCCAATGTTTGTACGAATATTAGTTAAATAAATGTCTTTGACACTCAAACGGGTTATCCAACTTTTCATTAATGCACAATGTGCAAGATTGATTAATACAAGCATGCAAGCTAATATGACACTATTACAGAGTAGGTCAAGACAATACTTTCTTCATTGGAGACAATGTTCTTGTTAAAAAGTTTATAACGAGAACATTTCTTTTTCTTGTTTTTTTTTCTCATTACATGGTTTATCAAATACATAATAGCTAGCTATGATACCATCTTAGGAACTTTTCAAAGCCTCAAAGTACCAACTGCTGAACATTTTCTTCATGACGATGATAGTATCTGTGATGTTCCATAGACTTTCCATGAAACTAAGAGATGAAAGCTGAAAATTTTATTTCTGCATGTGGAAAAGCGTATGTACAAGAGAAGAAGAGATACAGATATACAAGGAACAGAAACAAAAAAAAAACCTTTAAAACAAAATAAAAAAAAGGTCATGGCGCTAAGCCTCAGGAATTAGCGCTGAGCGGCTGGAATTGTCATTTTGAGAATAACACTCTTTCACTTCCTCCTCTTCAACCTAAATTTACATCCGCGAAATATGATAGCATTGTTATAATCGCCTTTAGTGTATCCAGCGGCGCTTAAAACCGCAGAGATGTTTTGCTGACCGCTCATGTTCATGACCGGAACATTGCCATTGTTTTGGTTCCCAAACTCCATCTCCTTTCCCTTGACATCATCAAACATCTTCAACAACTCCCCTTTCGGATGTTTCCGAGGTTTTTCAATCTCGACACTCAAATCCCCATCACCGCCGTTACTGCGAATCTTTGCCACAACAGAGACACCATGAGAACTACACGAAGCTACGAAACAGTGCTTCACTGTGATAATGTAAGGAAGCTCTTCATCATCATCACATCTCTTTTCCCTTAAAAGGATAACAAGACCCTTTCGATCAGTGTCGCCTCCGTATAAGAAGAAGGAGGACTTCAGAACCCCACCTTGTGCCACAGGGACTTTTCTCTCCGGAAGTTGCTGTGTGCTTCTAGGTCCGTCCAGAGAAACATTTGCCAACAGAAGACCATTTTCGACAGTGATGTTTATCTTAAAATCAAAATCGCCCTTTGCATGGCTTGATGTGTGGTCATGAATTACGATGAATACCTCTTCATCATGATTATTGCGTGTGATTTTGGTGAGCTCGAGTTCACAGCTTGTCCTTCCAAATAAACAGTATTCTGCACTCCAATTGTTTATAACTTCAGACAATTTGCGGTTCCTGGTTTTACGAAAAAGAACCTCTGAATAATTGTCCAGGGGAAAACTTTCAGAGTAATTGTTGCTACTGGGAACGTTTCCCATGATGGATTCACTCAAATTAATCACAATGGTGAATAATGGTAATACGAATGCTTTCTTATAAATAGGACGCACTTTAAGAGAAAACAAAATCATTTCCCTTGGAAGGAAGCGTTCATCTTCCGCAATGGCTGCTTTTGAATTTGAATATAGAATAGAACCATTTCTAAAAAAATTTCAATTAGGAAATCCTTTTGTATTTAAATTGTTTATAGTATTCTTATGATAAGAGAAAAGAGGGTGAGTATATGTTGGATGGAAATTATTACTTACAAATGAATTATGTTAATTCGCATTTTAATTATATTGATGTTTTATTTAAAATAAATTAAAATTTAATATTGCTTTTTATCTTTGTTTATTATATGATAGTAAGAGAATTGAATATATACTTATTATGCATCATACTATAATTACACAGTAACGAAATAAAAATATATTATTTATATAATAAAAGAATACATAAATATCTCAAAAGAATAGATTATTCATTTACTTAAATAATAAAAGTTAAACAAAGAGACACAACAATCAAATGGTTGAGAAGAAATTACCAGTTAGATATGGTCAGGATATTTAAAGAATACATAAATTGAAGTAGTTCTGCTTATTATTGTTATAAATTATAGATAATAATATCTACCCATTTTTATTACATCCTCTTGTCTTTCTCATTTTTAATTTCTAAATTAAATAAATTTTATCTTTTAAAAAATTATTAAATACCAGCAAAACATATTTATTTGGTGGGAAAAGAAAAACACCTAATAAAATAATAGAAAGAAAAGTGGCGAGATTCCGTGTTCTGTGGCTTAGCTTACTCACAATAGTTACTTTTATTCCTTATTCTCAGTGCACATAAATTCCTTACATTAATTTGTATGAAGTGATTAATATTAATCTTTGCGGATATGGTGACGCACAAACACATAGCATCATCAACTTATCTAAGCTTACGATTTTTTTTTATTTGGTGACATCTTGAGATTAGGTTTCACCAAGTGATACACGCATTGAAATTAAAATTATAGTTTTGGAAAAATTGCATTATTTACATTTTCAGTTTTAAAAGCCGCTTGCAATTTGAAAGAAATATTTACTTTTTCATGTTTTTTAATAAAATAATATTTTAGTTTTGTAAGAATTTTAGTGAATAATATTTACATCCATTTATGTTTTGATAAAGTGGCATATTTTTTTCTCAAAACTTAAGATATCAGTAAGTTTTCAGACATAAAAAATCTTATAATCAGTACAGTAAAATAATAGTGTCAATCAAAAGTTGATGTAGCATCGACGCTAATTAGCCAAAGCATTGAATTTGTATGTACTTTGGCGATTCTAAAACCTTAGACTTGTGTTCGTTTTTGAAGGTTGATTTTAAGTAGCAATAAGTTAATGTCAATTCATCATTGTTTTTTAAATTGACTTTTTAATTGAAATTATTTAGTATCAATCAAGCCTAGCTACGTTGATTTCCTTTAATTTATTTTTAAGTTTATCTAATTTTAGGTTAATTACTTTTAATATTAATTTAATTTGTATTTGCTTGAATAATGATATAATTTAAAAATAAAAACTTATGAGACAATGCATTACTTTTCAAGAATGTAAAATATAAACGAAAAATAAATAAATTATAGATCATGAAAGAGCTAATTGTAAATGAAAGACATGAATTTAAATGAAAGAGATGATGATAACACGAATTAAGAAGATTAGTGTGGTAAAGAAAATAAGTGTGAATAAATGAGACGAGTGTGTAAAGATTTAACTTGAGTAAATGAGATAAGTCTCATAAAGTTTATATAGAAAATAAAGGAGGAAAAGTGTCATTAGGAAGAATTGTCATCTATACATTCAAATTAAAATAAATATATTGTTCTTTTTCTTAAAAACAACTTTCTCAAATCTTATTTATTTTTAATATTTAGTTTTTTACTTATTAAAAATAGTTAGTTATTAAAATTGGTTAAGTTTTAATACTTTGTTAAAAAAATTACAGATTTTAACTTTTCTTTATAAAAATTTATCTTTTACTTGAAATCTATTAACATAATACAAATATTTAATAAATTTTAGTAAAAATAAAAAATATATTAAAACACACCTGTTTTACATTTATTTTTTGTTAGCTTTATGTTTCTCCTTTTCTCATACATTTTTCTCTTAGGTGTGTATATTAATCCAAAGGTGTGATGGATCGTTTTTCTTTCTACATTTAAAATAAAAATTATTTTCCACACAATTATAATTTGACCATATTCAAGAAGTATTTCTTTACTCTTTACTGTTATATATATCTACTTTGTGAGAATTAGAGTTGTATGCATCATTATTGATATAAAACTCTAAACTTTAAGTAGACAAGAACTATAAAACTACATGACAATAACCATATAAATTGTGGTAAGATACATCAGTGAAGGTCGTGGGATAAGGATTGTTGGATACAAACACTTAGGTAAAATATAAAATAGGTTTATATACACATAAAATATTTATTTAAAAAAAAAAATTTAAATAATATTAGAAAGTCTGAGACATCCGTTTTAAGGAAGACAACGTTGTTATCCATCTCATTCTCCATCCGATGCCCCATTTTGGAAAACACACGATTCATGTATTATAAATTGACTTATTTCTGATTGACGTAGAACTTCCAACGACTACAGTTTCAAAATGGCAGAAGATCCCCTTCCGTATTCCTCTTTCACCTCCACGTATACTAAGATTACACTGTCGCTTCTGTACGTCTCAGTTATGGTGAAAACCAGATATCGCTTCCCCACTAAGTATGAAATGCACCTTACCACACACTCCTCACCCGTTTGATTGTTCATGTATCTATCTCTTCTTATCACTGTACACATTCAACGGCCCAGACTTGAGCCACATCACGTTAGTGTTTACGTTTGGTGTGTTTCCGTGCATCTGCATTATTGCTTCTGAAATTGTTTACTTTCTTAATGAATGTGCGTATTCTCAGTTATATAATCTTAGGTGAAAGTGATACGATCATATTCTTCGCGTTCAAAGAAAGCAAGCAAATGTGCTACGAGATAATAAGGAAGAATCAACAGAGAGAACAAAAGTTCCACTTGTGGCTTGTCAGATTGTGCGATTCGAGTTTTGTTTTACACCTGTGCCGTGCTGCATTGCAAATGGATGGAATCATAAGTAAAAGAATATTGCTCATTTGCATGATTCTAATGGAGATGTTACAGCAAATTTAGACCATGTATGTACACACAGTATAAATGGATTAAAGCGCCTCTAATATTCCATAAGTCGTTGAAATTATGGTTATAATGAGTTGAAAAACTTTTACATTAGGATCACAGTTACTGTCATAATATAGGACCAATGCTTCTTTTTTAATTTGATAAATACTCGTTTGATGTTTTCCATTTGACAAAGAATAATATGCATATCTTACATTATAACGACAAGGAAGATATTTGAATTCCAAAGTAAAATCATGTATATGCTACGAAAGAATATGAATATTAATTATATCGATGATAAAGAGTATTTGAACTTTATTCCTTTTATTTGTCCAAATTAATATCAGGATTTTTTATTTTTTATGTGAAAAAGTTTAGTATGTTGTAAACTAAATTTAGAACATGCGTCAAAGATTGAAACAGTGTTTACAGAAGTACTTAAAAACAAGGTCATCGTATTCGTAGCAGAATTCAAACCTATAATGAGTTACAAGTTTGATTAGAATATAATTGATGAACTCATGCAATTGAATAGAATATGTAAATGAGAAATTATTATTGTCTGAAATCAATATAGCCTTCGTTAATTTTCACGTTTTTCGTTTTTCATCAGCAGAAGTGAATTCAATAAAAGGTACAATTTGCACCATGACAATATATATTTATATATGTTAGTTCTTACTACAAAAACAAAACTCACCCAAAGTTACTACTACTGGAGATGACAAAGTCAGACTATACTCCTTAGTCGGTCTGTCAGTCGCTCAAAACAGTTTGTCGATATTAACAAATTTTAGAAATAAAAAATTGACAAAAAATTGGCGGACCAGTTTGTCGATATGCTTTAACCTGTTTTGTTATGGCGGCCTAACTCTTTTTGATGAACTAATGACAAATCGAAACAAAATAAACAGAGTAGCACATTTTTGTCACCTCTAATAATGGCAATAGATAATAGTTGAAACAGATTATATGACTGAAAAACACAAATATGTTGACTTAGTTTCACTGCAAGAAAACGTTGAAATTACCAACTCAGGGGCATCTCGTCAGAGTACCAACGGCTTCTTCATAAAATTCACAGTCCTGAAATATGAGAGAACTGTTATAATTGCCTTCAGTCCATCCACTCGAGCTTATAAGTGACGTGATGTTTTGCTTGCCGCTAATGGTGTAAAAGGCCGGAACAGCATCTGAACTATTGTTCTTTCCCCCAAAGCTAATGGCAGGGACATTATTACCATTACTTTTGTTGGAAAGCTCCATCGGAAAATCAGAAGTAGTAGGATTAGGGCACCACCCTTTTCCTTTAACATCATCAATCATGCTCAACAACTCACGTTTGGACTGCATGTAAGGCTTTTCAATCTCAAAACTCAAACCTCCATCACTCCGATCACTGCGAATCTTCGCCTGAAGAGAGACACCATGAGAACACCACGCAGAAACAAAATAGTGCTTCACAGTCATCATGTAAGGAAGCTCCTTATCGTTATCTCTTCTCTTTGCCCTTAAAACGACAATAAGACCCTTTCGGTCATTGTCACGTCCGTATAAGAAGGAGGAGGATTTGAAAACCCCACCTTGCGCCATAGGGGTTTTCCTCTCGGGAAGTTGCTGCAGGTATCTGGGTCCGTTTAGAGTAAGATTTGCTAAAACAAGACCTTCTTCCACTCTCATGTCCATATGAAAATCAACGTCGTCCTTGCCATTGTTTGATACATGGTCACAGATATCGATGGATATCTCTTCTTCACGCTTGCTGCGGTTGGTTTTGGTCAACTCGTATTCGCAGCTTCTCTTTCCAAATGAGTAATAATCAGCTTTCCAAGTGTCCTCAACTTCATGCCCTTTGCGGTTCTTAGTTCTGCGTAATACAGCCACGGAAGAATCGCCCAGAGGAAATCGCTCCGAGTAATCGCAGCTACCGTGACAATTTCCCATGATGGAAACTTTGTCTGTGTATTGGAACTCTGTGTTATGTGGCTATGGATGCACTTACACAATGCCAAAATAAACACGTTGTAGCGTCCATCTTCAGCAAAGGTTACTTTTGGATGAAGGTTCTTTGACAAACCCTAGAGAGTTTAATAGAGACAGCGAGATAGAAAAGTAATGATATTAAATGGAGAATGTTATTCTCTTATATGTGGCTTGTTTTATTCTTTATAATAACATTTTCGTTTGATGCCAAACATCATTCCTTATTCTGAGTGTGGCATCTTTTGGAATAAAGGATCTATCGTGATGCACAAGCTATTGCACCATGATGTAAAAGCTTATCCTACAGAAAATTAATTATTAGGTATATTGACGATTTCGTTAGTCTCCATCTTTGAATGTGTCATAGCTATATCAATGGCAAACCTATGAAGTCTCACATGCATGTTCAGAAGGGAAATAAAAAACATTTAAGAAAAAATTTATCTTTAAATGTTGGTACAATTAAATAATGTCTATTATTTTTCTCAATAAGCATCAATTAGTGTTTTTAAGAAAATTTGTTTTAGATTATCATCTAATCATAAGTCGGCATATAATTATTTTAAAAGTTATAACAATGTTTAGTTTTGTGATATGACACTAAAATTTATTAGGGTGAAGGGTGCAGTATGCAATATCCAGAAAAAATTCTCTGTTTTTGCTCTATGAATCTCAACAATACCTTGTTCAGTTATGACTAAGTAATTAATACAAAGATGTAAGATTTCTAGGTACACCAAGATTACCAAAAGCACCCCTTGATACATCAATTACCAGTCACTGGTTGGCTATTCAGAATATGTATGGTCCAATTAACTCCTTTAGGCCAGAAAGCTTTTAGAATTTCACTACTTTTAAAAAGAGTTACCATGTTCAAAATTGTATGATTCTTCTTTTCAAAAATGTGATTTTACTTAGGTGTGTATATTGTAGTCAATTGTTTCTTTATTCCTTGTTCATCACAAAATTAATAAATTCTTCTAAATTGTATTCTCCAGCACAATAACTTGATTAGAGTTCATGTTTATTTTTCATTTAGAGTTTTGAAACTTTTAAAGACTGAAAAATTCAGATCTTCATACATCAGAGTGATGGATCCACATAGGTCTGTATGCACGAGCTTCCTTGCTTTCCATGATTTTGCTTTTTGAAATGGTTCTGATGTTGTTTACCAATGACATATTCTTCACATATTTGAGAAGAAGTTTATATTTGTGGGAGTCCTGTCACCATATTCTTTACTTCCAATGTCTTTAAACCTCCAAAATTTAAATGCCAATACCAAAAATGCCAAAGGGAAACTTTGCAAATCATCAATTGAAAGTTTCTCTACTACACAAGCCTTCTCAATGAAAAAAACTACAAAATTGAAGTTGAATACGAACACTATGCCTAAAAATAAAATTATGCATTTAGGTTAGAGAATAATATTGATTTAATGGCTGATATGCTTACTAGAAAGATGATTTCTTCAGCTTTTGTCTTTTTTTTTGTTTCTTCTTATAAAATGGTTAAATTTAAAAATAAAAACTATAAATATGATTATTTTAATTTTAAAAAAATTATTTAAAGGGTGAATTTGTAAAACAAATATGACACTAAAAATGAGAATCTCCTTTAGCTATCGAGATATATGTATTTGACGTTACGTATAAAAAAAATATTTTCAAGCTTATAAAAAAAATTAATTTTAATAAATTTCAATTACCAATTCTACAAAAAATTAAAAATTAATTAATTTTTAAGTAAATTACTTGATTATAAAATTTATCAAACATCTCAATTTATAGAAACAACATCTTTTAAATAATTATATGATAATTTAATTAATCACTATACAAAAGGCCGGAACAGCATCGCCTCCTCTTTCTCTCTAGCCTTAACCTAACAATGTCACTCTCAATAACAAAGTTAAGGTTCTGTATTTCTTTTTCCATTTCCAAGTTCTCTCCTTTTCTTCCAAACCCTTCTTCTATCTCTTCCTTTCGCTTACAGTATCACTCTCAGCCTCCTTCAGTTGATGTTCACGACGTCGTCTCCCAATTTCATCGCATGTTCCATATGCGCCCTGTTCCTCCCATTAACCAATTTCAGCAGATCTTGGGATCTCTTACAAAGATGAAACACTATTCTACAACTATTTTCCTTTTTAAGCAAATGGAGCTCAAAGGAATTCAGGGTAATCTTGTCATTCTCAACATCGTCATCAATTGTTTGTGCCACTTAAGCCAAATGCCATTCTCTTTCTCTATTCTTGCCAAGATTCTCAAACTGGGTTATCATCCAAGTGTCATAACCTTAACTACCCTCATGAAAGGTCTCTGTCTTAATAGTGAGGTCAAGAAAGCACTGACCTTTCATGACAAAGCAGTAACACATGGATTTCGATTTGACCGCGTTAGTTACGGGACTTTGATCAATGGCTTGTGCAAGGTAGGAGAAACCGAAGCTGCCATCAAGTTGCTCAGAATAATAGAAGGCGGATTATGTAAGTCTAATGTTGTAATGTACGCCACTATCATTGACTCTCTGTTCAAAGATAATCTTGCAAAAGAGGCTTATAATTTGGTTATTAAAATGATATCAAATAACATCATGCCTAACGCTTATATCTATACTATAATGATCGATGCTTTATGTAAGGAAGGAAAGATAAAAGAAGCTAAGAATGTGTTAGGTGTGATGGTGAAAGCTTGTGTGAAACCTACTAGTGTTACACTTAACATTTTAATAGATTGGTATTCCTTGGTTAACGAGATGAAAAGTGCTAAACACATATTTAATGTTATGACCCAAATTGGAGTAACTCATCAGGTTCGCAGCTACAATATCATGATTAATGGATTATTGAAGAGTAAAAGAGAGGATGAGGCCATGAATATCTTTCAGGAAATGCATAAAAGGAACATGGTTCCTAACACAGTGACTTACACTACTCTTATAGATGGTTTATGCAAATCTGGGAAAATAAGTTATGTTTGGGATCTTATTGATGAGATGCATGATAGAAATCAACAACCAGATGTAATCACTTACAATTGCTTGATACATGCTTTGTGCAAAAACTATCATCTAGACAAGGCATTTGAATTATTCAAGACAATGATGGAAAAGGGAATTCAGCCGAGTATGTACACCTGGAATATACTTATTGATGGAATGTGCAAAGGGGGAAGACTTGAGGAGGCACAAGAGACCTTTCAAGATCTTTTAATTAAAGGGTACCGTTTAAATGTATTTTGTTATAGTACTATGATCAATGGTCTTTGTAAAAAGGGTTTGATTGATGAGGCATTAACCTTATGGTCCAAAATGAAAGACAATGGTTGCTTACCTGATGCAGTAACTTTCGAAATAATGATTAGGGCCCTCTTCGAAAAGGATGAGATTGATAAGGCAGAGACATTTGTTCGTGAAATGATATTTAGAGGCTTGTTGACATGATGAAAGGTGAAACCTCATTTCTGTATTAAGTTAAATTTGTGTAGTCCTACATAACCTACTTGAATGGTTGCTATATGTTGTATCTGTTTGATGGAAGAAGTGTGACCTTTCTGCAATTGATGCTTGTCTTGCTACATATGGGATGTGAAGAGTTGAAAAATTTTTATTTTGTGCTCGACATTTTCACTGCTATAGAACTTCTGTGTTTTTTTTTTCATTGCATTGTCTGTCAAGAACAAAACCGTGATTTCCCTCCATAAACTCTAATGGCTTTTTTTTTTTAAGTTCATTTAACTTTTTAGAGGTTCTCTACCACTTAAGGTAATTGAGAAAGTTTACTATCATACTATATATTACCTTATTGATATTGATATAACTCATTACAAGTTTTAAATTGTGTAAATAACCTTCAATCCATTGAAAGAGAGGGCCCACTAGTAAATCAATGTAATTGAAATTTTGGATATTTTGTTATCAAGTTGTAGCATATGCCATGACTCTTTCTGGTGTTTGCTGCAGCATCCTGTCTCTTGAATATTTTACCTTAACTTCAACAAATTCTACAATATCACACCCTCCTTCGTGTGTGTATGATTACAAAATAGTTGAGTTGTTATCACTTAAGTTATGAGGTGCCTCCAATTGATAGTTTCATAAGAAAACTGCAATTAACTTAACATTGTATCGTAACAAGCAGTAAACGGTGGCATTTTAAAGATACAGTTCTTTGTGGGATTATAATATGCATAAGAACATTCTGAACACAAATGGAATTCATTTGCAACTATATCAAAATCAGAAAATTATTATCATAGAAATTTATTGTTGATTTGTATGCGATAACTTCTCCCTTCTTTACTTCTTGCTTCCTACTTCTTTCCTTTTTTGCTTTTCAATTTCTGAAAATTTTAGGTGATCTGCAGTGAAACTATAACGGTCACCTGATAGATCCTGGGAGACTGGGACTTCATCAGAAGTGTGAAATTGTCTGCTATGTTACTGTCCCATGTATATTCTAGATATGTTTTTTTTTATGCTTCTTGCATCTATGGTTTACATCTATTATGATTGCCTATATGTTGCTGTCTTGTATAACTCATTGTGTTTTATGACTTCAATTCACATGGTGTGAATAAACATTGTCAAATCTGTTGCAGAGACTTAAAACCAGTCGCAATATTCATTCACTAAATTCTTGGAATGCAGATAAGTTCATTTAATCGCACATATGAACAAAATAAAATTGCTTAGCAGAGCAAATAGTTCATTTATGCATACATCAACGTTCCACGGATAAACTTCAAATTTTATTACCAAACTTTGTTATGTCATATTCAATTGAGCTTTTTGACACAAGTTATCCATTCATTACAAGTCCACGATCCACCAGTGGGTAAAGAAGAAAAATTATATTTTTAATTCAAAGTACAATTTTAATCTTGTTTAATTTTTTTTATGTGCCATGCCCAATTCATCTATATAGCTCAAAGGTTAATGACGTTTTGATAAGAACATTGGTCTAATAATTGGATCCATAGTCTTATAGTTTTATCTATTCATAACTCAATTATATCTAGCTATCTTTTCTAAATGTCATAGCAATAGAATAAAGACATATATAATCAATTCACAACAATTTTTTACCGTAAATTTTTGTATAATATTATATGGAATTAAACTCAGTAAAATTGTAATTAGTTCTTGTCTTTAATAATTTAAAAAATAAATAGATTTAATCACTCTCACTTAACTTAATAATAGTAAATGGTAAGATTTAAATAAAATTCACTTCTTAACATATTATTTAAATTTGATTTAAACTTGAGTGGGTATGTTAACACTGATCGATTTCTGAGTGAAGAAGAGAGACAGAGAGGTTCCATTAATCCTCCATGGGAAACACTCAAACTACCAATTACTCTGAGCAGTTTCCTTTGAGCAACTCAGCAGTGATCTTCCTCCCCAAATGTAAAAGAATATTTGTGATAGATATTCCATATTACTTTGCCAATGTAAAAGAATATTTGTTTATTATAAAAGGAGCATCGATCAATCAGCTTATAATTTTCATTTGGACCACTAATAAGAAACGGACTTGAAATAGTATTTTTGTTATTAATATACATTCTTATTCTAATCATGTTTTCATGTTTGAAGTTAGTCAACCAGGTCACGACGTTGTCAATTTAATAAATTTGATTTAGTTTCTAAATACATAAAAGTACGAATTGGTCCAAACTTTATGATTTTGAAAAGTACAGTTTAGTATTATGTTCGTCCTAAAAATTACAAATAGTAGAAATAGTCTCACATTTTTTTATCAGCAATAATTAATAATAAAATTAAAAAATTAATTTTATTAATTTAATACATCTTTTTATAAATATGTAACTTTTAAAATCCAAAGCGGTCTCACTCAGGTAGGATGTAACAATGGCAACATTTCAACAGATAAAGTCAGATTTTAAGCTTCTACAATGTGTAAAGTATTTTACATTTTCAAAGACTTAATTAATTATTTAATCAAATAATTAAAAAATAAAATATTATTAGATTTTGAAGGAAGGTATAGTAAAAAATATGGATCTGTATTATTATTTGTGGAATTATTATTCGTAGAAGACTTCAATCATTATTTGTAGAAGCCTTCAATGATTGTTTCTCTTTCTCTTATTAGCAAATTTTTAGTTCATGAATCAACAAAGAACTTTACAACTCGTCAATTGAAAGTTTGTCTACTACACGAGCTTCTTTAATGGAGAAAACTACAAAATTGAAGTTAAATACGAACATTATGCCTAAAAATAAATTTATGCATTTAGGTTAGAGAATAATATTGATTTAATGGCTGACATGCGTAGTAGAAAGATGATTTCTTCAGCTTTTGTCTTTTCTTTTGTTTTTTCTTATAAAATGGTTATATTTAAAAAAAAAACTATAATTATAATTTATTTTAATTTTAAAAAATTATTTAAAGGGTGAATTTGTAAAACAAATATGACACAAAAAATGAGAATCTCTTTTAGCTATAGAGATATAGGTAGTTGACATTACTTATAAAAAAAATATTTTCAATTTGTGCTTATAAAAAAATAAAATTTAATAAATTTCAATTACCAATTCTACAAAATAAAATTTAATAAATTTCAGCATCACCTCCTCTTCCTCTTTTGTGTTAACCTAACAATGTCACTCCCAATAACAAAGTTAAGGTTCTGTATTTCTTTTTCCATTTCCAAGTTTTCTCCTTTTCTTCCAAACCCTTCTTCCTTCTCTTCCTTTCACTCTCAGCCTCCTTCAGTTGATGTTCATGTCGACGTCGTCTCCCAATTTCATCGCATGTTTCATATGCGCCCTGTTCCTCCCATCAACCAATTTCAGCAGATCTTGGGATCTCTTGCAAGGATGAAACACTATTCTACAACTATTTCTCTTTTTAAGCAAATGGAGCTCAAAGGAATTCAGAGTAATCTTGTCATTCTCAGCATCATCATCAATTGTTTGTGCCACTTAGGCCAAATGCCCTTCTCTTTCTCTATTCTTGCCAAGATTCTCAAACTGGGTTATCATCCAAATGTCATAACCTTAACTACTCTCATGAAAGGTCTCTGTCTTAATAGTGAGGTCAAGAAAGCACTTACCTTTCATGACAACGCAATAGCACAAGGATTTCGATTTAACCGAGTTACTTACGGGACTTTGATCAATGGCTTGTGCAACGTAGGAAAAACCGAAGCTGCCATCAAGTTGCTCAGAATAATAGAAGGCGGATTATGTAAGTCTGATGTGATAATGTACTCCACTATCATTGACTCTCTATTCAAAGATAATCTTGCAAAAGAGGCTTATGATTTGGTTATTAAAATGATATCAAATAACATCATGCCTGATGCTTGTACCTATAATATAATGATTGATGCTTTATGTAAGGAAGGAAAGATAAAAGAAGCTAAGAATGTGCTAAGTGTGATGGTGAAAGCTTGTGTGAAACCTACTAGTGTTACACTTAACATTTTAATGGATTGGTATTCCTTAGCTAACGAGATGAAAAGTGCTAAACACATATTTAATGTTATGACCCAAATTGGAGTGACTCCTACAGTTTACAGCTACAATATCATGATTAATGGATTATGTAAGAGTAAAAGAGTGGATGAGGCCATGAATCTCTTTCAGGAATTGCATAAGAGGAACATGGTTCCTAATGCAGTGACTTACACTACTCTTATAGATGGTTTATGCAAATCTGGAAGAATAAGTTATGTTTGGGATCTTATTGATGAGATGCATGATAGAAATCAACAACCAAATGAAATCACTTACACTTGCTTGATACATGCTTTCTGCAAAAACTGTCATCTAGACAAAGCATTTCAATTATTCAAAACAATGATGGAAAAGGGAATTCAGCCGAGTATGTACACCTGGAATATACTTATTGATGGAATGTGCAAAGGGGGAAGACTTGAGGAGGCACAAGAGACCTTTCAAGATCTTTTAATTAAAGGGTATCGTTTAAATGTATTTTGTTATAGTACTATGATCAATGGTCTTTGTAAAAAGGGTTTGATTGATGAGGCATTAATCTTATGGTCCAAAATGGAAGACAATGGTTGCTTACCTAATGCGGTAACTTTCGAAATAATGATCAGGGCTCTCTTTGAAAAGGATGAGATTGATAAAGCAGAGATATTTGTTCGTGAAATGATATTTAGAGGCTTGTTGACATGATAAAAGGTGAAACCTCATTTCTGTATTAAGTTACATTTGTGTAGTCCTACATAACGTACTTGAATGGTTGCTATATGTTGTATCTGTTTGATTGGAGAAGTGTGACCTTTCTGCAATTGATGCTTGTCTTGCTACATATTGGATGTGAAGAGTTGAAAATTTTTTATGTTGTGCTCTACATTTTCACTGCTTTAGAACTTCTGTGTGTGTTTTTTTTTTGTTTTTTTGCATTGCATTAATTGTCTGTCAAGACCAAAACCCTGTTCTACCTCCATAAATTCTAATGCCTTTTTGTTTTTCAATTTCATTTAACTTTCTAGAAGTTCTCTACCACTTAACGTAATTGAGGAAGTTTACTCTCATACTATATTACCTTATTGATATTGATATAACTCATTACAAGTTTTAAATTGTGTAAATAACCTTCAATCCTTTGAAAGAGAGGGCCCACAAGTGATTTACAGCTGTACAAGCTTTATGTCTCTTTATGAGACAAAAAGTATTTAAGTTCCCTGATTTGCATGTGTCTACGTCTTTCTGTACTCACAAAAGTATAAAATTTGTCATAAGAACATGGAAAATCAATGAAGGTATTTTTAGAAGACAGGAGCTGAATAGTTGATCAAAAGTTGAAGTAGAAAAATACATTTGAGTTTATCCAAAACAAATTGAAATTAGTGGATGGAGATGGGCATTACAATGTAGCTTCATTGACATTTTCCTGTTCACTTATAGGAATCAAAAGTCTTATTGAAAATTAATCAAATGCAATGGAAATCATCCACTAAATATTCTGCCCACAAAATTCAGGCATGATGTATTTAGTATTTAATTTTACATTTAAATGTTTTCTATGAATGTTTATTAAGGAGAAAAGTAGATTTACATAAGCAAGAAAAGAAAACAAAGCATTAAAATCATTTGACAAGAAATCCACAAGTGACAACTAAAATTGAAAAGGAAATACTTGCAAGTTCATCTTAAACATGTATTACTGTCACGTTCAGAAGCAAAGAAAAGGTAACTACTGTCTTAAGCCAACTCGAACAAGACAACCATTTAGAAAATCCCAGTGAGAAGATTAGCAGCAGTGGAGATAGCTGCTCCTGTGATAGCACATTGCACAATATGTTCATGGGTGGAATCATCCAATGTAAGGGCAAGGGTCGCCCCTGTGATTGCTCCTGCAACTGCGCTGTTTTTCTGCATCAAATACAATAAGTTATGACGTTATTATAGTTGTGCATGTTATATTATCAATATAGTGAACACTAGAAAGTGAAGTTAGATCACATAGCACTATGCTGAAAGCAATAGAAAAAGAAAAGGCAATAAAAAGTGAGACACAAAAGCAATTTTTGTCATTCACTGAAAATAGGGAGAGAATGAAAATTATAGAGTTGAAAATGATCCACAAGAATGGATCAAAATATCCCAAAAGTAGGTACTGTTTTTCCGGCAATGAGACAGATGTGCCGATCTGCCATACTGGTTAAATACTAAAGTATTGAAGTTGAGATGTGAAATATGAAACCAATTACTAAAAAGAAACCGAGAGAGAAAAAAGGTGCTACCCAGTCATGAGCTCCACGAGCTTCCTTCAACCCATAAGTGAGACCTGAATACAATCCTGCGGCCAATCCTGCATTCAAAACAATCTTTTAAGGTCCATCTGGCACTTAAATAGGGGAAAAAATCGTGCAATGCTGGCAAACTCATCGGAGTAAATAGAACAGATACAAGAGGGAAATAGAAAATATTGAAACCCAATCTGTCATTTGTAACTTTGGTGGCAAATCTAAGTTATTACTCAGCTTAAAGCATTCACTGTTTTTAGAAAATTCACATTTTAATATAACATAAGCAAATGGTATCCTGGTTAGGTAGAGGGAAATTTCAATACCCCATTGTAAGGACTCTTTGCCCGTGCTCATCACCTGAGGATTAGAGAAAAAAACAACAAAATTAACAGCAAGAAAAATCATACGGTATGTTCACTTGAGGTATATATTATATAAATAAAAACTCACCATGGCCTCAAGAGATTTGTTACTGGTCTCTCCTAAATGCACAAACAGAAAAGAACAAAAGATCAATACTCTGACAAATTAAAGCTTTCCACCGCACAGATATTCAGTACAACAATGTTAAGAAAGGGAAATAAAGAATTTGACAAAATTTATTTTCTTTTTTGTCTTTCGTTGTTGGGTTAATATATATTTTCAACTCCAATTCTTTGAAATATCCCTATTCCGGTGGACCCACACTTCATTTGAAAAAGAAAAAAAAAGCAAAATGCAATAGTTATTAAAACTCCACTGATAATGAATCTGGCATAATGTACCTCTAAGACCCGGCAACTGATTTTTCTTCGTATTTGAAACTTCTGCAGGCAAACCGCTGCTATTTGCCCCGTTACCTATGAGTATGCGTATCATGCACATCAATACGTTACCATTCTATAATATTATTTTTGTTTACAAATTGGATCACATTTACAAGAAAACAAGAAAGGAACTAATTGAAAAATAATTTACAAAGACGATACAAATCTTAAATCAAGATATATCCCATTCTTCGTATCATTTCCATAATGTAACAAAGATGGTTTACAATTACAACAGAAAGTGGAGGAGTGTCGGTTGCACCTTCAACAGCAGAGAAGAAAGCCTCGCGGGACACAGCTTGAACCGCTCCTATCTGAAAAAAAAAAGGATATTTGTACAGAGAAAAAGGAAGAAAGAGAAAGAAAAGGGTGTTGTGAGAAATACTCCAGCAGCTTTGACGAAGCTCTCAAGGATGCGGTTGAGAAGAGGGTGTCCAAGATCGAAGAGTCCTTTCTTGTCGAAGCTACAGAGCTCATCAAGAAGAGACCGAGTCTCCAAGTTACTGCTCGTGTTGAGGTTCATCTTAGCTAATATGATTCAAATGCTCTCTGATTCAATTCAGGAGTGGGAACGAAGAGAATGTTGGTAGTAATAGTAAGAGTGGGAGAGAGACGACGAAGTGAAAGAAAGAATAGAATGTAAGAAGAATAGGGGGTTGTAGGACACGTGTGTACACGTGGCTTGTGAGGCAACGAGAACGCGAAGACGGTGCCAACTCATTTGCAACAGATTTCACACTTCACTTATTCCACTACACTATTAATCAGAGGTTAATGATGCCTAAGACCCGTTCCCCTTCTGCACATTTTACAAATTCAACTCCCTAAATCCATTTTAGTGTTTCTTTATGTATTAAAAATACTTTACCTCATATATCCTGTCTAAAACTGTTCAAATTTTAAATATATTTCCAATAATTCATATTTAATAAATTTTAAGTTTTTCATTATATATTATTACGTTTATTATGCATATTCAGTATTCAAAATAACAATTTTTTTTAACTCACAAAACAATAACAATTACAGCCTATTTAAAAAAAATCCTTCAATAAATAGATACATTACGTTCATCATATATTAAATAAATAATAGTTTAAACTAAATACATTAATAGTGTGTTTAGTTTCTAGAAAAAGATTTCACATTTATTACGTAAAGTTGAAAAATAGCAGTTACAAGTTTGAAACCTCAAACATGATTTTTCAATTTCAGCAAGTTTTCAGATATACTAAAGAAGTTTATACATATTAAATATTCTTAAATAAATTGATGTTAACCTTAAATATAAATTATTTTGAAATGAAGACCGTAACCGTCAAGGACTATTTCTGTCGGTATTGGTTCCCTAATGTTATCCATTAGAATTTTTAGAGAATTTGAAGAGATTACTAAATTCAGAGTCTGCTGTCTAGAGGGTTCATGTCTGAATGTAAGTAGTTTAGTACATATTCTAATAATTTAAAATCAATTTTTCGCTATTCCAACTCTGAAAGATAGAAAAACCATGTCTAATATTCAATTTTATAATCTTAAGCTTGCATTTATCTAAACTAGATAATACATAAATTTGATAAATGAAAAATTAAAAACATCACTATGACGCGTCTTTTGTTACTTAATCTATCATTAGTTAAAATTTATTCAAAACTGGAAATATCGTGTATTAACAGAAAATAATAATTAACCATGATTTTTATTATAAGAAATAATGAATTTCAATAAAGTATTATAAAAATGTGTTTGTAGGATGAATAAATGTTCAAAACGTACACGTAAATAGTTCTTCGGCAGGCTCAGCGCTGATACACGGGGCTAAGGTTGTTTCCGCCACGATCACTCATCCAATGCACACCGAAATTGAGAAATGTCAGCTACCTGGATGGAGACGTTAGCAATAATAGCAATTTAAGTTTTGAAATCCATTGTCTGTGACCGCAGTTTGAGCCAAAAGACATCATCGACGGCGGAGATTTTTTTACCAGAAACTTTAGTAATTGAGCAACCTACTTGATTTCAAAATGATGTTTTATATTGCCATGAAACCCTTGATCCTTAATATTTGGTCCTTTAATATCCAACTCCTACAGTGGCACCAAGATCAAGGGTTTCATGGCAATGGTAAAAGTTAGGCCAATCTGTCCCCACCAGAGTTTTACCTCAAGGACAGAATACTGGAAAATCCAAATAAAGAATTAAGAAGCGATCTGCGGCGAAAACTAACCACCGCAACTATATGGGAGGTTCAATGCATACGTTACAATTCATTAGATTTACATTGGATCATGTTTTCTTCCTAGTACATTTGCGAAAAAATGGCCCTAGAAAATCACTGCACATATCCCTATATATCACATTCACCAATATTGGGGAGGGAAAAAAAGGTAAAACCTGTGTGGGGCTAATATTGGCGCCCTCTATCTGTAAGTTGATATAACTTTTATAATGACAAGGTGGTCAAACCCCCCAACCCAGAATCCTCTGCAGAATCGAAAAATGAGCTTTAAGAGGTTGAGAAGGAAAGGTAAACGAGAATTATTGCTGGTGAATGTTACACAAATGCAACAGTTACCACGCTCAAAGCCCGAAAAGCCTACTAAAACATAGGAGCAGATCGAAGTTGCTGAATAATATCTTGCACTGTACAGCATTTCCACAATTCATCCCTAGAATGAATAATCAGAACTTACCCTCTCGGTAGAATGCAATTCTCACATTAGCACAGCAACCACTTTACACCAGCAAATCCATTGGCCACAAACAATACGCCTGACTCTGGTATGAAAATCTTAAGATCCAGTAACAGCCATCTCTGGCGGGGATTTTGGTGAAACCATTGTGTGTTCCTCACCACCCAACTGTCCATTGTCAGATGTGTCGTACAACCTATCCGAAGAATTTCTAGACGCAGCAGTTTCTTTCTCTAAATGGTTTAGCTCATCAGCCGATACACTACTATTCTCACAGCAGCTTCCAGAAACATGTTGCTCCTTTTCTTGATCGTCCTCTATACAAGGAACAGTAATAAAGTTGACTAAAGGTTTCTTACGAGGTAGCACAGCCTGGCTCAAAGTTGAACATAAGGCAGCAAAAACACGATCTTTAGATTTTGAAGTTTTAGACAACTTCGGCATCTGTAAAATCTCAACCTTTGTCAATTTTCTTTTCAGCCTGAGAGAGTCCATTGTTTCTTCATACTCTTCAGATGCTTCTGGATTATTCCTTGGTGGTGGCCGGTAGTCTTCATCATCCTCATCATAATCATAGTCAACCAACCCACCGGATCTTGGACTGAAAATCAAGAGATTTCAGAAGATGATGTTGTGCAAATTAAATAGACCAATAAATACAATGAAAAACAAGTATACCTACCTTAACTTTGAGTAGCTTTCAGCATCTCCATTGGATAAGGCATGTTGCCGTTGTTTCACTTTCTGATTATGTGAATTGGATGCAGACGCCGTATCCTCCTCATCACTGATTAACAACCAAATATCTGGAGACTCAATGCCAGGTATATAAAATCTCCTACTATAAATGTGAAAGAGGATATATACCTGTCCTCGTTAAAGTAGTCTTCCTCTTCTTTCTCCGGAGCACGCTCATCAAGTCGTCTTCGAATGTCATTCATAATAGAAGTCCCTTTTATCCCATCATTATCCAAATACTGAAGCAAGCACATAATCTTTAGTCAAAAACTGTACTTCGTAGAGTGTGGGTAAACGAAAATTGGAAATACCTGCTCATATTTTATTTTCAATGAATGAATGGAAACCAAGTACTCAAATTTCACTAACTGGTCCCAGAAAGAATCAACTATATACTTCAGCAATAATTTCATATTCTCCTGCATTATACAATATTATCAGTTCAAAAGTGCTCGAGGTAATGAACAATGAATACATATAAAAGATTGATACCTTGCGAATATACTCAAAAAGCTCAAGAACAGCTGAATTGAGCAGATTGTAGCGATTACCATTAGCAACAAAGGCATCTACAATTGGTTTCAGAAGATCACTTCTAACGAAATGATTTATAAGATGCTCATCCTGCAGGGCAACACTCCAAACTGTTACATGTACTGCAAGAGACAATTAACCATACTCACAAGAAACAACAATAAACAAGGGGATTAAAAAAATAGAATCAAGTAGTAATATCCTAAAACAAGATAATTAGTTTCACATTAAAAAATTCAACCAACTATCTTAAAGGTTGAGTTTCAAAATAATACCACGAGAACAAATCATACAAAAGAATTTAGTGATAACAATTTACATTAAAGCTACCAGCATAAACAACTTAATGCAGCTATAACAAAGTAAACTAAATTGCCCAAAAGTTACATTCTGGCTAACTGGTACCTTCCTCCCCTCTTGGAAATGAAAGGTCGGAGAACGGCCTGATTAAAAAGAAAAAAATTACAGATATTTTTACAGTTATCAAGAAGATGCTCCCAAACAGCCAAGATTTCATACTCCAAGGTTCTCAACCCTAGTTCCCTTCTCAATGAAATTTACTGCAATAAGCTCCAAATTGACAAAATGTACAACTCAACAATTCATCCATAGAAGCTTATGGAAGGAAAAAAACAGAATAAAATGTTATAGGTTCCACATACAATTGATTTCGAATAATCCACTCTATATTTCATAAATTCAGACCATTCTCAAGATTAAGTCACTAACATTACTAGTCAATATGCCTTACCCTAAAAAATAAATAAATCAGTAAATATGCCTCCTTAAAAATAAATAATAAGGTATCAGGGCTCATTCTGTAATGATTGGGAGAATGGTTTTTATTTGCTGTTGATATAAGGCTGTATGTGTAAGTACTATATGAACCATAAAATTACAAGCCAGTAGCAGAATATCAAGATTGAGTTAATACATATAGAATAGGGGAAGGGGGATCTTCACTCTGGCATTTGCACTGGCCAAAGTCAAAACACACAATATCTGCACAAACATTTAAACATACATGACGTGAGAGAACAGCGCGAACAAACCGCACAGCGCCAACAACAAGGTATTTCTCTCTTCTCCGTGACAGTAATAGAATTTTATCCGTAACTTTATTAAGAAGAAAGTTACACCTGCAAAAAAAGAGACCCATGTCTTAATCACATTAAGTGATTCAACAACATAAAGTCATTCAGGTTACTGCTTGGCAAGAAGGAAATACTTTATCCTGTATGGGTGGTGTTGGACGCAAAAGCACAGCAATTCACATATGTTTGATAGAATCTCTGGCTTTGTCCCACTCTGACACTTTATTTGGCTATTCACATGACCATTTTCTGTAGGACATGACGTTGTTATCACATCAATCAGTTGACTCAGATGCTTCTCATAGAAAATATCGATAATAGTATCCCTCTGTCAAGTAAAACTGAAAAGTTAATAAAAAAAAACTCCAATATAACCATCTAATAACACAAGAATGAGACATTAACGCATAGCATACCAGCTTCTCAAACAAAAATCAACACATTAAATTAACACAACTCAATTTTCAAAATTTGCAACCTGCGCAAACAAACTCAAATGAGAAATAAGAGAACGAAACCAATCCCACAATTGATTTCAACAATCTATGTTGTCCAACATCTGAATGTAAAAGTTGCACGACAAGCAAATAGAACTAATAGACAGTCTAGTATATCAAAAAATAGCTCAAAGCTGGAGGGATACACCCCCATTTAATACACTATTTGGTAGAATACTAAGAGCATATGAAAGGAGGAAAAAGAATTAATAGGGTTGTTAGGAGGTTAGGAGGATACTGATGTGTTTATAGCTGTTAGTGACAGTTAGTTAGAGGGAGGGGAGCCTATATAAGAGGCTGAGGAACTCCTGTACATTTTTCAGTTTTGTTAATTCTTTTGTATAGACAGGACATCTATATCCTGTGGAAGGAGAGAGTTCCCTTGGAGGCTTTGTGTGTGTACATTGTTACTGGTTATAGAAGAAATATACAGTTTCTTTTCTTCTTCTGCGCAAGTGTGTGTTGTGAGAGGAATAGATAAATTTCTTGATCAAAGAAACCTATCACTATTTTAGTCATGTCAATAGTCAATATGGAAACTCCTACTACTCACAAGAAATGTGCTCTAGAATTCTTGAATGCTGTAAGAGTATACGAGAAAACGAAAAAATAAAATAGTAGCACATGACTCAATTCATGGAAATAATATTGGAAGCCTGCCCGTCTAATTCCTTCACAATAATTTCTTCCAACAACTACCTGTGGAGTCCCACACGTCCCTACCAATCCAATTATCAAAAGATGCAACCTCTTCTAAACAGTAACAGGAAGCTGCATTGTAACTCTTAGAAAAACTCAACACCACACAATCTGCTTATAAGACGAGGGTTACACCTTCTTGTATATTATAAGTTTGTCATAGACTTAATCAATGTGGTATTTCCGAACACAAAGGACTGAACATATTGGGCAACTCAATAGCAAATAACAAAATAGAACCAACAACAATCGCTAGAATACTCACTAATAACATTTTAAGAAGTGAATTTGACCCTAACTCAACCCTACTACCTGTAAAGTGAGGTGTATATTCCCCTTGTATACTCTAATTTGTTGATATCATTAGATGATGTTGAATCTCCAACATATCAAGAGCAGAGATGATCCAACAAAATTGATTATCATCAACCAACTAAATCAATTATCATCAACTCCTTTCTACATATTCCCTCCAACCAATACACTTTGTAGCTCCCTAAATCACCATGATAAACAATATTGCTGCCAATAAACCATCCCATTCAATAACACATAAGTCATAGCCAAATACTACATATGCCAGCACTTCCCATACATTGTTACCGTTGGTTGGTTCATCTGTCCACATTTTAGACACTAGGGCACTTTCTCCATAGGTATTAGATATTAGATATGTCAATATAATTACATTCATGTATATTCACTTAACAACTCAAGCTTTTTGGATAGTTGGTTCCTGAGGCTGTTAGACATAGAGAAGAGAACAAATAAGAAAGCCATTTCAAAAGCTGAGATGTGATTCCAACCTTTAGTATCCACAACTTCAAATAGAATAAAACTGGAATAGAAGGCTAAAAATAGGACTAAGGAGCACCACTAAAGCTTTTAAAACCGGCACATGAGATTTATTTGATAAATATATGTTTAATAATCTTATTTGTATGTTTCTTGGCTAACATTATTGAGTAAAATTAGCTTTAAAATTGTCAAAAAATAGTAGAAGAATGTTATGTTTCTTGGCTAAGATCATTAAAATAAAGAAAATATAAGAATAGTGATAGAATGATATGATAATTGTTAATATGTCCAAAATTCAAGATGTTAATAGTGCTTATGAGTTTTTTTCATCATAAAGACTTAATAAATAACTTAGTCTAAAATCAACTTACAATCATATCATTATAAAAGGAAAGTAATTAGATTGCAAATGTAATAATTTATTAAAGCCTTTCAAATTGCTTAGTGGATTATAGAAGAAAAAAACTATTTGAAGTCTCACTAAAGATAAGACCAATTTATAGTATATAAGTGGGTGCAAACCTCTCCTTCCAAGCTAGTTTTGTGTTAGAAAGGAAAATAAATAACAATAAAGTATTTTGCTAAAAATATTAAAAAAACACAATGATTTCTATGATGATGATTATAAAAGGGAAATAGAATATTTGTCTGAAGAGGGGAAAATGGCATAATTATCTTCAAAATGAACATCCGAAAAAACAAGATATTGTCAAAAAAAGATAACAAATGCTTAAATATTACTATTTTATAATCAAATCCCCTTAATAAATAGAACCTTTAATATTATACACACACATATTGAAACATTTAAAAATCAACTTACAATCATATCATTATAAAAGGAAAGTAATTAGATTGCAAATGTCATAATTTATTATAGCCTTTCAAATTGCATTAGTAGATTATACAAGAAAAAAACTATTACAAAGGAAAATAAATACTACTCAAGTATTTTTCTAAAAATATTAAAAAAGCACAATGATTTTTATAATGATGACTATAAAAAAGGGAAATAGAATATTTGTCTGAAGAGGGGAAAATGGCATTAATTATCTTAATAATGAACATCATAAAAAACAAGATATTGTCAAAAAAAGATAACAAATACTTAAATATTACTATTTTATAATCAAATCCCCTTAATAAATAGGACCTTTAATATTATACACACACATTGAAACATTTAAAAAATAAAATGGGGGAGGACTCCTAGTTATGTGAATAGATCCATCCTAAGCATGCCTATAATAAAATAATTAATACAATGTAGTTTAAATTCAAGAAATGCAATTTTTAAATTTAAATTAAAATATCATTTAAATTTGAAGTAAATTCTAAAATATTAAAAAAGAAATCTCACTTCCATCCTGTTATCACTCCCAGGATTCTAGACTCAGTTGGGTCAAGCAAAAAATCAGTTAGAAAGCAAGGCAAAATTGAGAGATCAGAGAAAAAGGCCAAATCAAACCTGTGCTCCAGACAATGAGCATGAGTCTAATAGACTGCGGAGAATCTCAAGAAATTGGCAATGCATGTCATCCCCAAAATCTGTTATCATGCCCTTAACCTGTACGTTACAGAACTTAATTAAACAAAACTACTATTCAGAATCCACAATTTTACTGGGGATGTGCACCGAAGTTTATTTCCATTTATTATTTAGAAAGGTAAAATATATTGGTGCAAATTTCAATTAAACTTCCAACAAACTTTTATAAACAATACAACAATGGACTACTTATCAAGTATTTAAATTTAGGAGGTTTAGCACTTTACATTGAAAATTAAAAGATGCAATAAATTATAAAAAGCATTTAGTAAGAATATTTAAATGAATTATAAATAGATTATCCTGATAGTCCTTTCAATTTAATATCCATTATTTCCATTTATTATTAAGGCTAAACTACTATCAGGAACAAAGGCCAATATATTGGTACAACTTCCAATTTACCTTCAAACCAACTTTCATAAACGATACAACAATGATCTACTTATCAAGTATTTAAATTTAGGAGGGATAGCACTTTACATGGACAATTAACAGATTCAACAAATCTTAGAAAGCACTTTCACAGAATATTTAAA
Source organism: Vigna umbellata (assembly GCF_029865625.1). NCBI lineage: Eukaryota > Viridiplantae > Streptophyta > Magnoliopsida > Fabales > Fabaceae > Vigna > Vigna umbellata. Next base: position 2,949,683 of record NC_142166.1, read on the forward strand.
ATAATAAAAAGATCATCTCGGTCACACCCTTGATTACTTTGTTCTTTGTCAATAACTAAGATTGTCTAGCGGAAAATTGAAGCAGAACATGAATATTGAGAATTATAAAAGATTTTACCACTGATTACTGTATCTATTGTCTACTCTGCTCTTAATATAATGCATCTTATGGTTCCTAGTTACTCCAAAATTTCACCTTTTAGATTTATGCAAATGACACTAATGAAAACATACTCACCATACCAGTAGTCATAAAGTCCAGAAAAATGCTTTATCACCTGCTTCACTCCAATATTTAAGGCTCTACTCATTTCTATTCAATTTTTTTTTGTCACTTTCATTGATGATTATCTACCTGGTTATTCTTTAATGAAAATTACGTTCTACTGTATTTTAAAGTTTGTCAGCTAAAATTCAAAATCGATTTATTCTTCTATTAAATTTTGTTCATTCAAAATGCTAGTGAATAAATCTTCCCAACATCTATTACTTCACAAGGTATTATTTATTAAACATCTTTTACTCCCACAGCATGCCACAATGGTGTTTTCAAAAGAAAGAAACAGCACTTGGTTGAAACCATTCGTAGACTTCTTCCCCATAATGATCCTCTTCATTTATAGGGGAAAAAAAACTTCTCTCCACGTCATTTGATCAAAACCACATTTCACAATCAAGTTCCCCACTCCGCCTGGTATCCACAATATAGTTTCAATCATGTTAGTTTTTTTGCTGCACATTATTTATCCAAGACTGCACTACAGGTAAAGATAAACTATCAAACCTTTAGAATGCCTTCCTTCCGTTACTCGCCTCCAAAAGAACTCATTGTCTTTGTCAATGATTTCAATGATACATTGCACCTACTAGACTTGCCCCTTCACTTCTATTGTAGTTTATGCCAATTTACTGCATACCCTCTACATATTCCATCTACTGTTCCAGAGCAACTATTGCGCTCGTGCTCCACCACACAGTGGTTGACCAACAGTGGACTCAAATTAGTACTTCCTTCCACTAATACTTCAACTTCATTTTCTCCAATCACCTCCACCTATGTCCCCTGTACTTGAACGTTCCACTGCACTACAAAAAGGTATTCAACTCTCACAATCCTAATATTCCGCTCCCTATGCTTGCATTTTAAATATGATCATATCTCATTGCTATTTATTTTCATCCCTTTTGATTCTGCATTTATTTCCAAGTCTATAAGTGAAATCATGGGCAATCCCAACTAGCAACAAGTGAAGTTGGATGAAATGGAGTCTTTACATTCTAGTGGCACTTGAGAACTTGTAACTTCACCTCCTAACAAGACTATGGCATCAGATTCATACATTAAAGACTAAATGTAATGGTCACGTTGATCAGTACAGGGCACCTATGATCGTTTGTGTGGCCAAAAACCATATTTTAATCTCTTCCTAGTCATGGCTGATATTCATCAGAGGCTTGTTTGCAAATCGGATATTAAAAATTGCTTATTGTAAGTGGAATTGCAAGAAGTTTATACAGACCAAACTTTGACTTTGGGTTTTACTGTCTCTAATGACTCCCACCTTATTATCATCTTCATTGTTCGGTCTATGGTTTCAAGCAGACTCATCATTCAAGGTTTACATATTTTAGCTCTGGCTTAATATAGTTTGCCATGCCAAATTATGAAGCTGACCAATCTGCTTTCTCCATTCATTCTCCATAGTATCCGTGATTTCCTTCTCCATCTCAGTAGTGTATTTATTGTATCACCTATGCTGATGAAATAATCATCAATGATGATGACATAAATGGTATAGCATCTCAAACCCAATCTCTTCAGTCAATTTCTGGCAAAAGACTACGGACATCTCAAATACTTCTTGAGGATTGAAGTTCGCTCAATCCTCTTCAAGTATTGCAATGTAGCATGCTTTGAATATGCTTTACTGAGACTGATGCTCAATTATCATCTTACCATAGCCAAAATCACTAGTTTTTCCGATGCTAGTTACTGTTTTCTTATTGGAGGAATCTGAGTTAATGGAGGTGCAAGCATAGCACATAGTTGTCAAATCCATGTCTATGGCAGCAGCTGCATGGGAGCTTAAATGGCTTACACATTTAATCCTAAAGCTAAAATTGCTAGACATATAGGATACAGAACTTATTTGCGACAATATAGTTACACTTCACATTCCGACAAACTCAAACTTCTATTAACATAAATTAACATATCTCTCAAATTAAAACACACGAGGAGAAAGTCACACACACAGACACCAAGGACATTCGATTTCCACCTGCATTCATCTAGAAAGAATACGTGACTTCATTTCCATGCAAAAACTTACCAATAGTCCAAGAAGTGTAATTCCCTCCTCTCGAACAACATAAGATCGCAGAAGATTAGGATCCTGATTCAAGAAGAGAATGAGGATGTCTGTCCTGCAACCATCACAACATTGCCCTCTTAATAATTAATCAATAAGAATGCCAGCAGAAAAGTAAAAACAAAAACGGGGGCATCATACCCAGTAAGCATAAGCTTCTTGTCTTGACTTTGCGAGAGTAAATCAGAGATGACGTCAAAGATCCCCTCATTCATCAGATCTCTACAAACATATATTCAAATCAACCAATAAAATTTAATAAGATCCAATAACAGAACATATAGCAAAATAAATAAATAAATAAATAACCGGGAATTCAAGTAATAAGGCCTCTATGCTACATGTAGAAAAAATAAATGTGAGAGCTTCCTAATAAAAATCCCATTGAAGTGCTTTTATAGAGAGGGCTTTGATAATTATACATAGAATTTGCTTTCTAAAGATGTTTACTGTCATAAAATTACCAGGCATATACTTAGTGAAAAATCCAAACTGAAGATATCAAATCTTCTGTAAATACGTACGATGATAGTTTAAAAATAAAAAGCATGGAGTAAGAAAAATTAAAAGCATATGCGAGCCTTCGCAGATCCACCATTGAAGATTCCATTACCATGCAAGAAGTAGAACTTTTAGACATGCTTGATCAAATTTTCCTTACAAGAAATAAACTTGACAAGAATACAACAATCTGCCTAAATAACTACACCAAGAATGCAATCAAACAAGAGCAACTGATTTTAAAATTGGAGAGCACAAACTTCATAAGAGGAAGACACAGTGTCAATTGCAACCTGTACCACTCCACATGCTACATACCGAAAGAGCCGAAGCTGCCGCACCATCTGTAAGCTCTTGCTACAACTAATAAACTCATGCAAGAAATGGACCTGTTCATCATAGGGAGAGGCAAGAATATTTAATATAAGAATCACCAGTAATGCCAATCATGAGCATAAAAAGTGGCATTAACATTAAAGCAAGTTAACACAAAAGATAGAAAAAACACTGTATTAATATACTCATACATAAATAAGAATAAAGGTCAAGCAGGCTGTTAATGTTATATGTTTTTTTGTTCTTATTTTGTAAAACAGTTATATTTCTTTATCTGTGTGAAGAAGTGGACTTTAAGCCTAACCCAACCCCACAAAACCAGCTTTTAAGGTGAAGTTTTTATCTCTAGTCGATGTGGGACTTCCAACAATCTGTTTTTATTTTCTCTTTATTTTGTAATTTTCAGAGGTTACACTAGTTTGTAACCACCTATAACTGCTCATAACATCTTTCTTTCTCTCTATAAGTTCTGTCTGGTGTAATCTTTCCAACACCAAATATTAAGTATTGTCCAAAATCTATTATGGTATCAAGAGCTGATTGATGATCCACCATGACCAATACCAGTTCTAGCTCCCTACCAACTCCCTCTAGATTTTTCCAACTGCTGTTGCGGACAAATTGGATGATTCCAATTATCTCCACTGGAAGCAACAAGTTGAACCTGTCATTAAGGCCCAACACTCCAGCGGTTTGTTGTTAATCCCGTTATTCCTCCCCAGTTTCTTCCCTCATTTTCTTACAGTCAAATCTTAGGTCAATCATGAAATTCTTCTCCGTGGTGTTGTTGATGCTGATGGCTTGTATTATTTCCCTAATCTTCACATTCCTCCCAGTCCTGCTGCTCACTCCTCAAGTTCTCCTCCTCCTCTCTCCAACACTCATCCTGTTACTGTTCTGGTCTCTGCCAATGGTCCCTCTCCTTCAGCATCTCTCAATTTATGGCCTTCTAGATTAGGCCATCCTCATGTTGATGTATTAAAAACTGTTCTTAGTCAATGCAATATTCCTTTCAATAATAAAAAGTTGGATTTCTGTTCATCTTGTTGTATTGGAAAATCTCATCATTTACCTTCCTCTCTCTAGTCTACTGTTTATACACAACCCTTTCAATTGGTTTTTAGTGATTTGAGGGGGGCGTCTCATGTTCCCTCTACTGCTGATTAGCTGTACTACATATCCTTTGTTGATGCCTTTTCCAGATTTACATGATTTTACCTTCTTAAGTTAAAATCTGAAGCTTTTACTGTTTTTCAACACTTTAAGTCTCATGTAGAACTTCAGTTTGATGCTAAAATTCAAAATATTCAAACTGACTGGGGTGGTTAGTTTAGGTCTTTTAGTTCTTTTCTTGCCACTCATGGCATTTCCAATTGTCTTATTTGTCCCCGCAAACATCACCATATTACTGAATTAGGGTTAACTCCTTTGTCTCATGCTACCCTTGCCTTAAAGCTTTGGGATTTTGCCTTTCAAATGGTTGTTCATTTAATTAATAGGTTACCTACTACTTTTTTGCAGTTTCAAGTGCCTTACAAAATTCTCTATGACTGTTCTCCTGGTTATGGATTTTTTAAGGTATTTGGGTGTGCTTGTTTTCCTTTTCTCCGTCCCTATCACCCACATAAACTTGACTTTCGTTCTGAAGAATGTGTCTTCCTTGGGTACTCCACCTCTCACAAGGGATATCTCTGTTTGTCGAAGTCTGGTCACATTTATACATCCAAAGATGTGGTTTTCAATGAATTTAGTTTTCCCTATCAGTCTCTTTTTTCTCCAGATGTTGTCTCTCATTCTCTACCTATGTATTTTGATCTTAATCGTAATCTGTTTGCCCCTTCCAATCCTCCATCTTGTCCTTCTTCCAGTCCCCCTTCTACTTTCTCTTCCTCTCATTCTTCTCCTTCACGCAGCTCTTCTTCTATTCCATCTTCTCCGTCTCCTATCTCATCCCCGGTTTGTTCTAACCTAAACACCCACCTATGCAAACACGTTCCAAAAGGCACCACCTCCTATAGTCTAGATCTGTGAGTTGCCTCTTCCTCCACTCCTTTCACCTTCACTGCCCTATGTGATGCAGACTGGCTTCTGACGTTGATGATCATAAATCCACCTCTGGTTTATTTGGGCCCTAATCTGATGTTCTGGTGGTCATGCAAACAGCGTGTCGTTGTTCGTTCCACTACTGAAGTGGCGTACTGCAGCTTAGCCCAGGCCTCTACTGAACTTTCGTGGATCCAAGCACTTCTCCAAGGGCTACACATTCTATTTTCTACTCCTGTTCTTCTGTGACCACCAGAGTGTTGTTGCTATTGCCCATAACCCTGTTTTTCACTCCAAGATTAAGCATATGGAGATTGAGGTCTTTTTTTTTCATGAGCAGGTGTTGTCCCAGCAACTCGTGGTCTCTCACATTCCCAACCTTGATCAGTAGGCTGATACTCTCACCAAACCACTCTCCTCTGCTCGTTTTCAATTCCTCCGTTCCAAACTCAAAGTGATGGATTTCATTCATCCCAATCCCTCACCTTGAGTTTGAGGGGGAGCATTAATGTTATATGTTTATTGTTTGTTTGTTGTTTGTTTTTTCTAACTTTGTAATACAGTTGTATTACTTTTGCTATTTTTATTTTCTCTTTATTTTTTCAATTTTCAGAGGTTACACTAGTTTGTAACCCACCCATAACTGCTCATAACTTCTTTCTTTCTCGCTATGAGTTCTGTCTGGCAGAACTGCAAAATGTACTGTAATCTTTCCATACATGTTCTATCATGGTACTTTACATTTTGTTCTTCTATATTGTTCTATCATGGTAACTAACTGAACTGTATTCCGTTAGGGCTGTCAGATAGGAGTTCGTTATTAGCCAATGCTCCACTAAAATAGGTCACAGATTCACATAATAGATAACTATGATATTCTTTACACAAGTTTCTATAAAACTGACAGTACTAGTACCTTGAATAACAACACAACAGTTTTCGGGGGTGGTACCTCGAATAACACAATGCATATTTTCCAAAGTTTTGAAACAAAGTCAGATTGGAGAGGGGGGAGCATAAAAGATCAATAGTTAATAGAATAATGACCTAAACAAAGTGTAGAGAACAACAGGAACCATTTATTGGCATAACCTCACACTGGAATTCCATTTCTTCTCTTAGTAAAATTTCATCAAATGTGACTGCACACACAAATAATAAGCTATGCCACCAAGAGGGAAAATGTCAACTAATGAAATACCAATGTCATGCTGGAAATAGTAAACTAGTATTTGTCATTACCATATTTTTCTTTGATTCAGGAGAGGTGGTGGGTGATTTTAACCTAGCAAACAATTCCTGGATAAATGTGTTGTCATCCTTCAATAAAGAAACAACCTAAAAATAACAGAGTCAAAACAAAATATAACAGTTCCTATATTAAATGTAAACCTTCTTTCCATACAAACCAAAATCTTACAATGGCATTGTTTGCATGTACTATGGAGTTAAGATTAGCAACAGTAGCCTCATCCAAAACTCTAGCCAAAACAACATCCTAAAAGCAATAAATGAAGGTAAAAACCAAGTTACAAATAAATAGAGTGAACAAGAAAAGGCTTCTGAGAAGCAAACCTTCAAAAATCCAACTCTATATGTCTGATGTATCTTAGATAATACAATTGAGTTTCTTATAGGTAAGGCCTACAAAGAAAATAGGTAAATACTATGAGAAAGAAGTAAAAATTTCCTGGCATGCCAAGAGATCTACCTACCACCTGGATTCTCTCCCAAAATAGAATAGATAAACAGATCACAAACACATACCTCTTTAAAAATAACATGGTCCTTTAAGAATTTACGATGATGTTGAACATGGGGAACCTTTGGATCATCTAAATGACATAACAATAGATTCAAAGAAAAAACCACTTTTAGTGTTTGTTCACTACTAACAATGCGTAAAACACAATAGGATGTAATGTCTAAATACCAAATAACGCATTTCACTAGTTTGAGAAAAAAAGTGTGCAACGAACTTACACTCAAGGGTACCAATAATGTCCATCATTAACTCATCACTAAATAAACGCTCAAAAATTTGTGTACTGTTAAGCAAAACTGCAAGAGAACAAACATATATATCAAAATTGACAAATTTCAACAAAAGGGAACTAAGTATGGCATAAAAGTGAATACTGACTGATCCCTTTGATTATTTTGAAAATCATGTGAAGGCCATCCATATTTTCCAAGTCTTCACAAACTCTGAATACTTCTATAAGTTTCCTAAAAAAATCTTGCTGCATTGGAAATACAAAATAAAAAAGGTTAATCTAGAGGGAAAATGGAAGGAATTTACATATTTCTAAGTTTTAAGGCACCCTTACATACACATGATCGTTGAGATGTGTAAACCTCAGAACAAAAGGGGGAAAAAATGTAACAGGATTGACTGTGTAATCTTTTTAAATTTGCAAACAATATAAGACTTGGTAAATAGTAATTAACGTTGGTATAACGGTGCAAGTAAATCAACAGCATAACCATCATCAGTATCACATAAGTATCAATTACTATACCATACATGTTGAAAACTTTGTTGGCAAAATCAGAAAGCACACTTCTCTACCAAAAAGTGATAAAAACATACCCCAAAATTTTATAATCCATGGTAACTTTCACCTAAATTTATTTAAAGATAAGAACAGTGAACAACTTAGAGTAAGAAAAAGTTGTAAATGTTACATGCATCAGAAGTCATGGATGACTCAAACTAACTATCTAGTCTATCTTATCATTCAGTCCTTTAATTACTGGGTGATCCCAAATCATGTACAATGAAGGAGCCTAATCTATGAAGACAATGTATGCACATATACAAGTGATTTATTTAATCTTACATCACTCAAAATTAGTTCCGCAAGCCGTGACTGATCTGTATTGCCACTCTCAACCACCATCTGTGAACAAAAAAGAGGATTAACTTCACTGAAGCTTGATAGATAAGTCTAAACAATTAAAACAATAGCACTGTGCCAAAATTCAACTGAAGTACAATAATATCTACCACAAATTGTGTGAAATATCATTAAAAGCTACACCAACATGTATTTTGTAACAATCATATAACAATCCACACAAAAGTGGCTCAACAAAAGCTATTAACTTGTAAACTATTAATTTGCTTTATTGTTGGTGGTAATTCCATAAACTGATGATAATTGCACAGCAAAATTGTTTCTAAAAGTAAATCAAGAACTTGCATGAATGGATGGATGGATTCCATAAGTAAAGCAACTTAAACAAGTACTTTCAAACCTTAAGAATCAATGGAAGTGTTGACAATTCAACTGTGGGCAAGTCCCTTGACTCACTGTTCACACTATGGAATGCCTCACCTGAAATATACAGCAAACAGAAAGACCAAGTCCATAAAGCACCGAACAAAATAATTCAGCAATATAATGGCTTCTCCCTCCTTTTTATCTTTAACTATAAGTTTAAATTTATTGAAATAGTCATGCCTACAAAAATTAAAACATGACAGTTTCTCATAGAGAGTGTATATACAAGCTGCAGCAATCTACACCCAAAATAATGGTTTCATCAACTCAGCTCCAGGACCAATACAGTCATATCATATGAATTTTACGCCATAGTAAGGAGGAGGAGTGTATTTACTCTAGTTCAAGAAGGAATACCGTGTACAGCACCAAATGACATTTAAATGGTAAAGCAGTAATTATTTTAAAAGTAAGAATTAGAACATCAGATAAATAAATAACTAAAACAAAAGCATATAGTAGCAGAAGCAAAAAACAACTCCTAAGGGTTATATTCTCATTAATAATAAAGTTAACAATAAAATAATATACAGAAATTAAGAAAGTGTTAAAAATTTTCAATAATTGAAAAGGTTAATGAGATATTTAGTAGATAAAAAATGTAAACAACTTCCGGTACAAAGAGAGAATAACAAAATTCAAATTTTTCATTACTTACTATTTAAAGTATTAAAATTCATATTCCTTTGCACATTGCAAATATGGTCCCTGAATAAAACAATTATATGAATTAAGATCTGTTTCATAGCAGAAAGAAAAAAAAATAGAGAAAGATGTGAAGTAATTAAATTTTAATAGTTATATGCTACCATATGTAAGAGCAACCACCAGGGACTTGAAAGCTAAGTGCAAGTTCAGTAGCATATTCTGGATCTCTCCATGAAATAATTCTATCTGCATAACAAAATAGTGTCCACCATCAAACTGACATACACCGTGAACCTTGACATGCTTCAAGAACAAAGGGTACACTACTAGTCATTACCTTCTTGTTTCCTGTAAATATCATCAGGAGAGATGCGATGCAAAAGTATGTTTTCATTGTCTTCTTCATCATAAACATATAAGCCCAGATCTTCTGATCGCTGCATTATAAGATATTATGATGTTTCATTCATCATAATAAAAAACAATTGAGATCAATCAACCACCTATTTCTGTTTAACATCAGATTTTGCTGTCAACTATAAATTGCATCTTTATGCACTAAATTAATAAAACATATTACCATCAATATCACCAATCACAGAGGAAACTACATATTATAAATTATTATCTTAATAAAATGCAAAGACAAAAGCCTCTGACCATACACATAATCAGATATAAAGTGGATATCAAGCATACAATGTAGAGAAGTGGTCATACATGCAACACACATGTTAGTCACAAGTGAAAGCTTTAATCAAAAGGTGTCCAAACCTCCAACTAATCAACACTAATGCAAAGACAAAAGCCTCTGACCATACACATAATCAGATATAAAGTGGATGTTAAGCATACAGTGTACAGGAGTGCTCATATATGCAACATACATGTTAGCACAAGTGAAAGCTTTTATTATCAAAAAGTGTCCAAACCTCCAAATAATCAACACTGACATGCCCAGTGCCTTGGTCATCCCATTTGCCATCACCATTCAAACGATAGACCTTGACACGCTGAAATCCAATAAGAAGAAATACTTGAGTAAAGAGTCAATGTAAACATCTCAACCATTCAAGATATTGAGATTGAAAACACATTCCTGGTAAGTTTTCCAAATGCCCATATTGTATTAAGTCAGAATTCAAAACCCTCTTTTTCTTTCGTTTTCCGAAACCTAAATCTTACTGATTCCACCTTTTCTGATTATTTTTATAGCAGATTAACTGCTTGACTAACTCTTAACAGTTTGAGTGTGTTTTGGATATTACCAAGTCACATTTCCAATGGATAAAATGGGCTTCTAAAGTACCTATCATGTAAGGGCAGATACTGGTGTTGCGAGAATGATTTTGCAGAGGCCATAATTGACTTTGAAAATAAATTAAAATGTTCAGTTTTTATGTTGTCCTAATTGTTTCTGGATGTTAAACCCTTCAAAGTATCTACATCTACATTTTAGAAGGGATTTAAATTTAACAAAAACTAATCATGTTTTTACTAGGAAGGGTTGGCTGCTTGAATTATAAGATATCATAAATTTGTCTTACATTACAAACAAAGATAGACTATTAACCTATAAATCTCTGTTATTGGTTTGACCATAGTGTTTCTCGGTCTTCCTCTACTCATTACAATTTTCTTTCTATTTGGTCAATGCTCCTAACTAACATGGTTGTCAAAATTGATTTCCAACACCAGAATGGATTGTATGCATGGGTGTAGGATTGTAAGATTGTATGCAACATAACCCATAAATAAATCACAACAAACATTTAACTAAAATTGAAAACTCAAGGTTTTATACAAACAGTTCCTAACTCATAAAACCAAGTCCCAACTTCAAACCTAAAGCCTCAGCCCCAGCCCCACTAGCACCATTTCCTTACAACAAAACAAACAGTGAAAAATAAAACCAAGTCTATCTAGTTCACACACTTACTGAGCTGTTGATTACAGGCACAAAGAACCACAGAAGAGGCAACTGAAACGAAAGAGAGATACTCAAGCTACAGAGCAAACAAAGCTGAGGGAAGATCCAAAGAGGGTCATAGGATAAAGAACAGCTGTCATGCAACAGATTAGGGCAGCAAACAGATTGTACAACCCAGTTCACTTGCCAAACTGACATTCCATATACTTTGTCTTTGCTTCACTTCTACTTAGGCCAAACTCATGTATTTCCAAGACCCACTTGTCTCCAAATCTCTAACTTCCCAATTGTTTCTCCTAAAGTATTCTCAAACTAAGGCTGCCTTAAATTTTATCATCACGAAAAAATCAATTCAGCTAAGATGGTGTAATCATGCACTATTAAAACATTTGCATATGTGGTTGCTGAAAAGAAAGCCTTCTAACAGAAGTTGATAGATCTTAGAGGGTGAATTTTAAGAGGAGGGACGGAGGGGTCGGCGACTATGCATATGTGTGTACACACAGTCTTATCTTTAGTTGTGGTGAGATTCCCAACATACCTGAGGGTTGAACATCTAGGGCATGGGAATAGATATTTATAGGTGGCCCAATAGCAGATGACATCAAGGGCTCATTAAACCTCGCTAGGATAAGTTTTGACATTATCTTAAAAGTGGATTTAACTTAATTTTACATAACCGTCTTATAAGATAAAATTTGCATCCTACTTATATAAGTTATAATTTGGTCATATCTCTAGTTGATATAGGGTCTCCAACAACAAACAAACAAACACTCCAATAAGTTTTTGGTCATATATAATATAGTGCAAAAACTGAAGGAAGAGGAGGACCACAAAACTTGTAATTGAAATCATTAAAAGTAACTTAGATCCAATGACCTTTTTCACCACGTGATTTATGACATAAGACAATGGCAAGCCAATGAAAGCATTAAAAATAGTATAGATGATCTAAAGGGAGAATTTTAAGACATGGCTTATAACATAACACATTGCCATCCTTTGTTCCGGGAAGCTAATCACATCTAGCCAGGGAAGGCCTTTTGTTGAAATTGGATAGATAAGATACAAGAAGCGAACAAAATAGTTTATAAGCTTAGTAAAATGTTCCTAAAACGCTATTCATTTAATGTGGCTGCTTATTTGAATGAATATAATACAATATTAATCCACGAAAATGTGAAAATAAGAGCTCCATGTTCCAAATAAGCCATTTCTGCACAACTTCCATTTTGTGCTAATAAGGATGCTTAAATAGTATTAAATTGTTGTATTATGTATGTGCAAAAAGCACAAACAGAGAAGAAAGAATGATGGGTCTTTGAATTGTAATCATTTAGTCTTATTTGCAAAGATTGAGGACAAGACAGAGAAGAGACATGGATCTTTGAACATGCCAATATTGGAGAGAAAACTCGCCAAAATTGATGAGTAGGCACTGGAAATGAAGAAGCAAACTTTAGAAATCTGAAAACTGACCAGAAGATCAGCAGTGAGCACTGCACATAGCAGAAGTGGAACAGAGGAGGGTTGAGGAGCAGAGGTTGCAAAACATAAGAAGGTGCAGGAGCTATGGCAAAAAAAAGTAGAGCAGACAGAAGAGAAACAAGTGAGAATGAAAACAAAAAATGCATCAGATTTAGGATGGGAATTTTACAAGTTGGGCACCAAAAATCCCTGAAAAGGCTGGTGCTCAGGGCTAAACTTGACTTTTGTCATTTATAGACTGTAATGGCCACTATAAATTTTGGGCGCAGATGTGCAACAGCCAGGAGCAACACAACTGCCCTTGGAGTTGGAGAAGCGGCAGGGTGCCACAACACTCTGCTCCAGCCCTATTACCACTTGATTGAGAACCACAGCCAGCTCATGACAAAAAATGTGCAGCTTCAAGCAAGAAATATTAACAGACAGAATCAAGAACCAATCGAAGAACAGAAACTACAAAATCTGGGTTAAATAATAGAATGATCATTTTTTTTAATTTAAATGAGTTCTTACTTTACTAGTGACTAAAGAACTGCCAAAACTGAGCATAGGCAAGTTTAAATGCTAATCTCGACGTGCTATATCTCCATATTACAGTTCATGCCGCACCACATTGTTGCAAGAAAAATGCAGTGTTGGACCCCTCATGCTAAAGACTTAACATCTCGAACACAAAAATAGAGGGGGAACCAGTAACTCTCACTAGGATAGGCTTTGATTGACACTGATTGACATTGATTCCATCTTAGAAACACCTATTGTATTCCCTTATACAGAGCTCCATAAGCACTCAATAACAAACCTATCATCAACAAATCATCCAAATCCAATCACTAGTTTTTAAAGGGCCTTGACTATCACATCACAACGTTATGTAGAAAATCCTACTTTTTATTATTTCCTGACATATCATATAAGTTGATACTAGGTACTATTAAAAAATCCTCAAATGAAAAACTCTGAAATTTAGAAAAGAAAAAACACAAAGGAATAAAAACAGCTATTAGTTTATCACACCAACGAGATACAACATAAAATGCGTATTCAAATATGAGCACTATCCTCCACTTCGTTGCCTTTCACGTTTCTAAGAATATCAACATAGTAAAGCATTTTATAAAGCATGATACTAACTGAGTGATAACTAACAATACACAGTAAACCGCTGCAGCTAAATACAAAAATCCATAACACTTATTCACACGTTCACCAATTCATCAATAAAACAAATTGATATGTGAACTCTGAACACGTCGAACAGCAAAGCAAAATGCAATTACATCCACTGAAACTCGAGGATTAAACACAGAAGCTTTCAACTACTCATAAAGCACACTTGCCTGCATCGAATTAGCGTTTGTCTGCGATTTCTGCGGAGCACCCATCGTAGGCAGCAACTCAAAATTTCAAAGCAAAAAAAAAAAAAAGAGAGAGAGAGATACTGAATTTTGGGGTTCAAATTAGGGTTTGGAGAACGAAAGAAGCGTGAAAGGAAAAAACAACTATAGCAAGGTAACCGAGCTTTGGGGAATCAACAGGAAACCCTAACTGCCATTGACGTAGCATGGTGAAGGTTCCACATATACACTCTCTTGTTTCTCTCTCATATATAATATTTTCCGTGCAAGAGTGTTTCCCTGACTTAGTTTATGCAAAGGAGAAACAGAAAACAAATACGCGTGAGTGAAATACCGAAAACACCACTATGTTCCCGCTGAAATTACTAATGCGCCATTTGCAACTGAAGTTCGCTTTACACGTGTTCGTGACTGGATGGATCCGCCCATTTGTCTAAATTATTTTGACTTGTATATAATTTTAATTTTAGTGTTCGAAAAAATAGTGAATTTTAATTTTATCTTTATTTTCATATAAATAATTTTTAAAATAATTATTCTTTATTCGTAAAAAAGATAAATATTTTAACCAATAAGAGACTTTTTTGTTAAATGAAAATTTACATGAATCCGGATAACATTTCTTGAATTCCATTTCAAATATAATAATTTTACAAATAAATAAATATTATTTTTATCACTTAAAATACAGTATTTTCCTATATAAATTAATAAATTTTATAAAATATATATTAATAATTTTAAATTTAATGAGAAAATTATTTAAATATAAATTCATAAGTTAGTTGGTTTTCAAAATTTAAACTATTATGATATTTTAATCATAATATTTTCATATGTTCATTTTTTTTAATTTTTTTGATTAAACTTCAAAACACATGAGAATGTTTAGATATTTTAGTTTTATAGACGATTTTGTCTTAACACACCTAATACATAGGTTGGACTGAAAAATGGTCAACTCAACTCTCTCCATCGTAGATTGTAGGTTACAATTTATTATATATATTTATTAAAGTACAATCAAAATTAATTCACTTGATTATTTTAGTTTTATAGACGATTTCGTCTTAACACACCTAACACATAGGTTGGACTAAAAAATGGTTAACTCAGCTCGATCTACCATAGATTGGTGGGTTACAATTTATTTTATATATTTATTAAATTACAATCAAAATTAATTCACTCGATTATTTTTTAATAGTACAAGAATCATAGTATTCACCTAATTCTCCAAATATTTATTGTAAAGATAGTAATTGAACATCATTGAACATCATTTTAGTATTTAAAAAGATCAAATCGTGAATCTATATAATTAAAGCTAATAAATAATTATAATAAAAAAGCTTACATAAAAATGGTAAAAAGAGCTAATAAAATGTTGGTGTTGGTGAGTTGAGTCAATTTGGCTCAAATTCGATTAATATGTGGGTTAAGTCTAACAAGTTTATTTCAACCCTATTTAAAAAAATTAAATTTTTTCCAATCCAACTTGGTTCGAAATTGTGATGACACAAGTTAACTCAAAAATTATAACTCATTCTGACATTTCTAACAAATTTGACATGTGTATGTTTATAAGCTTATTGAGTTAGAAACTCTATAATGTAAATCTTACTATAACACATCTCTTAAACATCAAATCACAAGTCATAACATTTTGGTATTATTTATATCGTTTTTTCTAGTCATAATTAATCTTTGTTATATTTTTTTTTCTAGTCATTAATGACTGTTTTTTTTAAGCTTATAGTCTATTTTATCATTTGTATCATTTAAAATTGAAATGCTTTCCCTTTCTTCACGTTATGTAAATAAAAATAGAAACATTATATTATTTAACAATATATTGCAAAGAAAAGTTTCTTTATCATAATATTAAGGTTGTTTAGAATTGAATTGATTCAAGAAAATCATGACTCACAAAAACCAACTTTTTTAATTGTTTGGATTTACTTTTTTTAATGGGTTAATTGTTTTTTTTTTGTTCTGTGTCAAGTTGGTTCAACATTTTAAAAAAGTTTCAATTTAGTCCAAACATGGTTAAAAAGTTTCAATTTAGTCCAAACCTGGAAAATGAATTTTTAACCATATTTGGACTAAATTGAAACTTTTTTTAAAGGTTAGACCAACTTGGCACACTGCACCCAAACCAGAGACAAAGAAAACAATTAAACAAATTGAATAATTTATTCAAATTTCAAATTGAGATAAGACAAAACTACATATTGCATACAATGTTGTTTATTTGTAATTAACTAATAACTAACAAGCTTAAATAAAAATGTTGTTTGTGACATTTATTGTTTTGTGACAAAGGTCAAGTGAGACAATTCACTATTGACATTTTGACTATTATGTTCTCGAGTATAAAAAGTTGCATTGACTATTAGTTATAACTTTTAATCCAATGGGAAACGTGTGATTTAACAATTGATATTTGAGCTAATGTTACAAATTTGAAATTTGATTTTAAGTAGAACAATTTGTCAATAGGAAATTATTGTGGGTTACATATTTTATTTTGTGGTCCATGCTAATTATGGTGAGTCACAATTAAAAAACTCACAATGTACTATAATAAACAATATGGTTTAGTTTAATTAAACAATAATGACTTTCTACTAAGTGTTGTCACGATGTAAACACTTTCTTAAAAAAGTTACATGTGTGTGATATGTAAAAAAGAACTTCATAAAGATAAACGTGAAATATATTTTCTTTCCCCTCCTAATATGATATAATTTGCCAATTATAATGAAATTATAAAATTTTTCCACACACTCATGGATTTACCTTGATTTGCATGTTGTGTAAAATTGGATAAATAACTCAATTATGTTGTGTTTCTTAGTAACTATATTTACACGAATAATGTTTTAATTAGTTATTTTTCTACTACAAAGAGTAGTTTTCCATTTAATCTTTCTTATAAGAGAAATGTTGCATCGCGTGTGTGTTTATCTACAGAATCTTCCCGTGTAGAAAAAGATAATTAAGTTTATTAATAAACTATGTCCTAATTATGTAAATAAATTGTTTTGTATGAGCTAATTTGTGTGCATTTATAAAAGAAAAATGTTAGCAGTAACCTACCTTTAACATCTATTATCTGTATTTGACAATAATTATAATGTGGTTTTTACTAATATTTTTTAATAATATTTTAGGTTTTTAGCCAAATGAAAAATGTAAAAACTTCTAACAAGTATTGTCAACATGTACAACTGACACAAGAGACCTAATCTACAAGACACTTAAAATCAATAAATTTAATTTTTTTATCGTATGTACGATCACATAAGAAATAAGGAGATGTTTAATATTTTAAAGATGTTCTCAGGTTATTTTTGTGTTTAATGCTACGTTGTATATTTTTCCTATTAATGGTAGTGATTGTGCCATCATGTAATTATTTGGCTTCTTAGTCAAATAATCCCATTGACGATAACGATGACCATGGTGAAAAGGATGGACCAGTGAGTTAGGTTGGAACTGAAAATAAACAAAACGAAACGAAGTGAAGATTGAATTAGAAATATATTTGGAGGATAATGTTCAAAACTCAACATACTAATAATAATTTTGACATTTTAAAGAGTTAGAAAAAAATAGAAATTAAGATTATGATAATTCTGTATATTATCAAGAGTGTTTCTAATATGATAAATTGAATCTTTAATTCATTTAGAAGTAAAACTTATTTAAATCTCATTATTGTCAAAGCTTTAATTTGTATAAATTTCTCAAGACCATTGATGAATAAGTTGAGCTAAACTGTGAGATATACCAAATACAAAAGATTAAATCAAATATAAAGAATTGTTTTTTTTTCATAAATTCAAACTTTGTATTTATGTTTTCTAATGGGTTGAACATGACTATAAATTTATGATTAGGTCGATAAAATACTATTTTAAAGAATTGTCTATAACAAATGTAAGATTTATACTCGCATAACCACATCTTAAGGTTATAAATTAACTTTTAATTTATAAATTTTAATTTTCCATCAAACTTATTCTACTATTCAGTTTTGTTATTATCTTATTATATATTGACATTTAATTATATTTTGCTCAGATATTTAGAAAAGAATATATAAACACCACAGTGTTGTAGTGTTGACTATTTTATTTATGTTGGACTTTTGCTTTGTTTTTTAAGATTTTGTTTATATTAAATGTTTGTTGTATACCCGACAAATTTGATTTTTGTTGAGCACTTTGGATTTTGTTGCCAAATTTACATTAAGTGGGACAATTTGGTTTATTTATTTTTTATTATTGCGGATAAAGTTTTATGTTTATTATTCAAATAATTTACATTTTTTAACAACAACTTTATATCTATTTTTTTAGAATAAATTTACGTATTTTATAAACGACCATACTATTTTTATAAAACATATTTTGAGCTCCAAAAGAAAAACCATAAAAAAAATTATGGTTATTGAGGTTGGAAGTTGAAAGTTGAAAGTTGAAAGACATTATAAATCAGTGAAGACAAAGAAAGAGAGAAGAAGGTGGGTTATCCCTCTTCACTCCCAATCCAACCAGCAAATTTTCACTCACAGATAAGCACTTATTTTCACGATTTCTGATTTCCTTCAAAATGCAATCATCCATTTCTCTCTCTTCTTCGTACGCTTCCACCGTCTCGGGGCCACGTCACTCTTTTTCTCTTTCCGGTGGCAGCCTCGTCCCTTCGACTCTCCGCTTCTGTGGTCTCCGCCGCCAGGCATTCACTTCCAGTTCCCTCAATCACCACTGCCGCCGGCGTCTGCAGCACTCCGCCGCAGTGACCGCCGCGCTTTCGAACAACGGTACCGGTCCCACATTGTTCGACTACGACTTGCTCATAATTGGCGCCGGCGTCGGTGGACACGGCGCCGCGCTTCACGCCGTTGAGAAGGTACGCTCAGTGCTTCTGCTTCAGACATCTGGATCGCTGAAAACCTTACTTTAGAGCGCGCGCTCTGTCGAGTTGGAAAATTCAGCTGAATTTTGTAATGAATTAGAGGAGTTAGTTTAATTGAGGCTGAAATGAAAGTTCTCTTCACTCTTTTTATGTTTAGATTTCAGTTTTGTGCCAACTTTAAAGTTTTACTTTGTTACTCAAAGTGTATCTGTTTCAGTTTATTTATTAACTTGTTTAGACGCGAGAAATGTTGCACCAAATAAGTATTTGGCGCGTAACCTAGATTAACAGCAAACAGCTAAGCTTTAAAACTTAGAGGACTAAGCTGAAACAGAAAAAAAAAAAAAAAGACGAGAGACAAAAAAGTATTTTAGCCGTTAATTAATTAATACATTGCGTATTGGTAAAGTATTATGTTATTTGAAGAAGTTATGAAGCGAGGAAGTGGTTTTGCAGGGCCTTAAAACGGCCATTGTTGAGGGAGATGTGGTTGGAGGGACGTGTGTGAATAGGGGCTGTGTTCCTTCTAAGGCACTTTTGGCTGTGAGCGGTCGTATGCGAGAGCTACGGGATGATCATCACTTGAAGTCGCTGGGTTTGCAGGTAAAAGTATTGTGTTGGAATTGAAATGTGTTTAGGATTTTAGAATATAGTGTGCATTGCGGCAGAGATATTGGTTGTATTATGATTAATTTGCTATTTTAGGTTTCTGGTGCTGGGTATGACAGACAAGCAGTAGCTGACCATGCTAATAATCTCGCTTCGAAAATCCGTGGCAACTTGACCAACTCTTTAAAAGCTCTTGGAGTGGATATTCTCACTGGTTTTGGAACCATTTTGGTAAGTGACATGTGCTCCGTGGTGTGAAAGATAAATACTATTGTGATTGCGTTTGGAAATTGAATTATTTGTTTATCAGGCAAGGCTTGAATTTTGACCACAAAAATGCAAATGTCAATTTTAAAATATTTGTCTGCTGCCTTGTCTGTGAATCCATGCAGGGTCCTCAAAAGGTGAAAGTTGGCTCTTCCAACAAAGTGGTAACTGCAAAAGACATCATTATTGCTACTGGGTCGGTTCCTTTTGTTCCTAAGGGCATTGAAGTTGATGGTACGCCGTACACTACATGTTTTATCTTTTCTCTTCATGACGTTATTACTTTATGCTAGCATCTCTAGTTTTACTTAGTGAAAGGATTTGATTATAGGCATATCTTCTTGCTACCAGAAACTAGGATGTACAATAGCATCTATGATAAGAATCATATCATGCCACTAGTGGCATAACGAGTAGAGTGCTATCAGTTATAAACGCAGTTAGCACCCATTGGAAAAAAAGAAGCGATCAATTTGGCATTAGAGAGATTTGATGGATAAGATATTAGTAAAATGTGTATAAGGCGATGAATATCTATATTCTGTTCTATTTGGAGACTGTTCCTCATGTTTACTGTTTTTATTATTTCTGTCATAACTTTTATTTAATTTCAAGTGAAACCTCACCAAGTATATACATTCAGGGAAGACTGTGATTACCAGTGACCATGCACTCAAACTGGAGACTGTTCCAGATTGGGTTGCAATTGTAGGAAGTGGCTATATCGGTCTTGAATTCAGTGATGTTTATACAGCTCTTGGAAGTGAGGTATTACTTCTCCAGTACTTATTTTTTTCTCCTTTCACCGTTGTATTTTTTTCATTAGAAGAACCTGCGATAGTTTGCCCTTTTTTAAGCATGTTTGAAAGTTTTTTATATTATTTCATTGTTCGTAATAGATAGAAACCTAATTAGTGCATGAGTGATATAGTTGCTAATAGTAATAATAATATACTGCAGGTTACTTTTATTGAAGCTTTAGACCAGCTCATGCCAGGATTTGATCCTGAAATTAGCAAGTTGGCTCAACGGGTTCTCATAAATCCCCGGAATATTGACTATCATACTGGAGTTTTTGCATCAAAGGTAATTACATGTGGTGATTTCTGGTATAATATTTTGTTGGGTAGCTCTGAACTCAGTCATCTTCTCCTCTACATAGATCACTCCTGCAAGAGATGGAAAACCTGTCACGATTGAGCTCATTGATGCAAAGACCAAGGAACAAAAGGACACTTTAGAGGTACCCTAATGTTTTTCCTTAATGCTTTCAATTAGTCAGTTAACTCTTAACACTTTAGAGGCAACTTTCTGGAAATTCTCAATTATAAATGACATTTCAAATATCTAGCAATCCATCCATCTTTGTCTGCCCATCCATATATGCACACCCACCCACCCACCCACCCATGCCTTTACATTCATATTTAGTTACTAACTTCTTAAAAGCTGATACTTCTGATTTGCTTTAGGTGGACGCTGCGCTAATAGCAACTGGAAGGGCTCCTTTCACACAAGGTCTTGGATTGGAGAATGTAATTTCTAACTGAAATGCCTTTATGATAAAATGTTTTCCTCAAAGGAAGTGATTGGGTATTTGGTTATTTTTCTTTACTTCTTCCTGCAGATAGATGTTGTAACTCAGCGTGGTTTTGTTCCTGTGGATGAGCGCATGCGAGTACTTGATGCAAATGGAAACCTGGTTTGTTTCAAAAGTTTCATGTACACATTATTTTTTCATCTTGATCTGACACATTGTTACTGATTTAGGGTGTGATGGAATGATAGGTTCCTCATTTGTATTGTATTGGTGATGCAAATGGCAAGATGATGCTTGCTCATGCTGCCAGTGCGCAAGGAATTTCAGGTAAGAAACAAGTAATTTTGCTTGTAATATTTGAGTCATTTGCTTCCTTTACCTAATAAAAGGTTGTTGACAGTGGTTGAACAAGTCACTGGAAGAGATCATGTGCTCAATCATTTAAGCATACCAGCTGCTTGTTTTACTCATCCTGAAATCAGCATGGTTGGATTGACCGAGGTGTATAATATTTTCTTTTTGTTTATGTTTCGACTTCCACCTGCTCCTTTTTTCATTCTTTTATATGCATGGCTATCTGTCTTCTCCTCTGTTATTCTGCTCTGTTACTCCCTTTCCCATTCCATTATTTTACATCTAAAATTCTTCTTGTTGGCCTTCACTCTGATGAACTCATGTATTATGGTTAAACACATTATATGCAGCCTCAAGCAAGGGAGAAAGGAGAAAAGGATGGTTTTCAAGTAAGCGTTGCCAAAACAAGTTTTAAAGCTAACACAAAGGCCTTAGCTGAAAATGAAGGGGAGGGTCTTGCAAAGGTTATATTTCTGTTTCTTTTCCCTTGATTCTCTTATTCTACAAAAGCTTATTTGGGTTGGATTGTAAAGGAAATGATGTTAAAACATCTATTTTTTAAATTCTGTTTAGTGCAATGATTTTTTAATTGTGATCATAATAGGGTTATTTTTGGAAATTTATTCGATTCCCCTTGCTAAAATTGATTTTGTTATCTCGATCTTGTAACCATTTTACAACCTTGAAAAAAGTGAGAATGGATTTTGTCAAACTACCCAAATACGATTGTGGACTCTCCCAAATAAAAACAAACTGTGGGTCTTAGCTCAGTTGATTTTTAAGATCGGGATGTTGTTACTGGGACTGACGGATTTTATCATCATACCTCCACCCCCTACCCCGCCATATCCTGATAGAGTTCTCTTGGTCACCAAAAAATAATCTGAAAAAATTGGACCTAGCAGTTAGAGGCTAACTGAGTTATCTACAAAAGATTATTATTTTGGTGATATCGGTGCTATTTGATTTAGAGCAGGGAGTCCTGGCTTACTTCTTAAGCTCATTATTGCCCTTTTTCTCTAGGAACGTTGTTGTTCTCTATCAGCTTCTTTGTTTACTATTTTTACGCTGTTTTCCTGCAGTTGATATACAGGCCTGACACTGGAGAGATACTGGGAGTTCATATTTTTGGGTTGCATGCTGCTGATCTCATCCACGAGGCGTCCAATGCAATAGCGTTAGGAACACGTATTCAGGTAAATTTTCCCTTCCAAAGCTGTCAAATGTGAAAGCCTGGGATTTGGTTATTAATGATCGCCTCTGCTACACTGAGAAATAAATAAGGTTCTTCGTGCCGTGTTTTTAAATTTACCTGTTAATAGCCTCAAGGATCTTTTTATCTTTTATGGTTATCTGTATGGTAACTCCCACATCAATGCAGGATATAAAATTTGCCGTTCATGCTCATCCGACTTTGTCTGAGGTGCTTGATGAGCTGTTTAAATCAGCAAAGGTGAGTTAATCCATAATTTATTTGTACACTTGCACGTTCATACACAAATAGTTAGTTATGCCTGGTTCTTTAATACGTGCTCTCCTCTTCAATTACTAAAATCAGGTTAAAGCACAAGCTTCTGCACCAGTAAAGGAAGCAGTTGCAGTTTAATCTACCCTGAGTATCCGCTTTACGAATGAGTTCCATGTACAATGGAGTTTCAATGCATTTCACATCTTCTGGCGGAATACTTCAACTCATTCAGGATCCAATAGAAGAAGGAAACACCGTTAAAAGGAGGCTCGGAATGGATGAGTGCCGCATATATTATTTTGTTGGCATATTGTTAGTGTCCAACAAAGATTATATTCCTTTCTCACTTCAAATACTGGTTTTCTCCAAGTTGCAGCCTAGATGCCGTCATGTTCTGTGTGTAGCAGTTGCCTATTTTTCATGTTCCGAGGCCTTTGCGAGTACCCTATTTTTCATTGTTTCAGTTTTGAGCACGAACATAAACCGTCAATTTTTCACGTTATGAAGTGACGATATAACGCAGTCCACCCTATAAAGCAATTTTGGTCTACATTTAGAATTTTCTGCCTCCATTCTGTAATTGGTATCGATCTTTGCTGGACATGATATGCCGAGATGATGGTGTCAAGCACCACGTGATGATGTTATGATCAAAATGTTTATGCCGTTATGAATCATCTAAAATATGGTTCTCCACCTGTTCATGCACTAATTATAATTTTAATTACTAATTAATATTTCTAAATATATTTTTAATACCAACTCACTTTAAACTAATATTCTTAAAATCTAAAACACTTGAACTTTATAAGTACATTATAGCTTTGTTTTCAATAATTCGTAGTTTTCAATACTGGTCTACTGTTCAAATGAGAAGCTTAGAAGACACATTTGTCGAGTCGTCAACTTCAAACATCAACTGACGATGGGCTTAGAAGTAAAGCCATGGTTGAACAAAATGAAGTTGTTTTACAGACAATCACTGCTTCTGAGTTATATGCAAAATCCAGTTTCTTTACTTTCATACAAAACTTCCTCAAGTACAGTTTACTCTGCGCTTGGAATTTAGGAGGTCGCAACTTTGGTTTATGCATCTTTAGATTTCTAGATTTCTCCACAAATTAACTTGTAGACAATTTAAAAAGAATTTCATTCTTGATTTTTTTTCTTCTTATAGAGAAGGTTTCACTAAACAAACTTTATGTTCCTTCTCACAACTCATGTAGCAAGATCAGAGGTATCACGAAAACTCCTACCTGTAACGAGCTATGGAAAGTGATCTGTCTAATATTACATTCACCAAACTATATATACAATAAAACTCCTACTTGTAGCCCTATACATTCATACACTCCAGTCAGCATAATTGTGAACACACTTCTTTAGTCTATGATGAGCATATCACAAATAGCGATTAAAAAATTACAAAAGGACCTGGGTATAATTTTGGAGCAATCATTTTTCTCCATCAGAACCCTCTCCGGGCAATGACTAAAAGACACAAAGACCTTAACATTCATTCCATTGATAAAAAAAATTCAAATAATCCACGTTCAACACCAATTCACCAACTCATCTTGTTTCTCGGTTTATGCATCGTAAAGTGTAAAACTTCTTTTCAACTTGGACCAAAATGGTTTCCAAACACATCCTAAAATCAGCCAGCCATGTCTGCAAAACCCTTTCGATTTTTTTCTCTTCCCAATTGAAACTACATCCAAAAGCAAGGCGACGTAGTGCTAAGCTAACCATTAAAAACAAAACCCATCTCCCTTTCCTTTCCGCAATTAAGATAACAAAAATTCAATTCTCACCCACAGCAATGATTAAAAAGATAACATTCATTCCATTTGATAAAAAAAATAAAAATCAAGGGTCTTCTTCAACAGAAACCAGGAAAACAAAATTAGAAGAGTACTGCATTCTCTGAACAAAGTAATTATACTACTGAAAATTGATTCCAAACAATTCCGAACAAAGTTTACCGTTTAAAGAAAAAAAAACAGTTTAAAAACCCTAAAGATTCCGTTAGAAAGTGCTTCCACTTTACTCTTCCTCGGAAGCAGTTTCACCATCCTTCTTGTTGTGCTTCCTAGCGTACCTCTGATTCCTCAGAAACTTGGGGTCCATCTGCACCAATTGCCAACAATAAAAATGAATACAATTAGAAAAGAAAACACACACACAATTTAAATACCCAAAAAACATACATATTCACATAATAGAAGATAACCTACAAATTTTAAAAAAAAATGAAAAATTTACCCCTTTGGTGGAAGTGTGGCGATGCCTCTTGGGCTTCTTGATGCCATTTTTGTGGGCCTTGTAGGACTGGTTATGAGCTGTGTGATTCTTAGACTTCGCCATCTCTACAATCATCAGAAAAAGCAGAATCAGATATGAAAAGCGGCAGAACAAATTGCGAAACGCAGAATTAGAAGAACATTGTGACGGAAAATCGAATGAACGTACGAACCGAAGAGAAAGTGCTTGCACAATGAGCCGGCTAGGGTTGTTGGAAGATGACTTTGTTTATTTATATATCGAGACGAAACCTTTTAGCGTTTTTCTCATTAAATGACGATAATGCCCTGGCCATAAACGCAACATCCACAAAATAGTCCAAACATAAATTATAAATGTGAAAATGTGTGATTTGATTTTAGAAAGATTAAACTACTCTAAGTCCAATTAATTACAAAATAATTTTGATTTTATTAAATATATGTTTAATCTATTATTATTATAAAATATTTTTTATCACAACTATAAATACATTTCATTTTCTTTAGTGCATCTTTTTGTTTTAGAATAATACAGTCCACAGTTTCACTCTTGAGTGCTTATTCGTGGGTTCATATAGGTGTAGTTGGTGGAATCAATTTATAATTTTCTATTTTCTAATGTTGTTTATTAGGTTTAATCATGTAAATGGCTAATTAATCAAGTTTAAATAAATAAAACAGAATAGCTTGAATTGTTTTTAAGATTAAATCAAATTTAGATTAATTTGAAGGATCACTCTATCACGGGTAATTACTAAAACAATAATTAAAAATATTTTTTTTTTCTAAAAACAATTATTATTTCAATAATTTTTATCACAAATTATTAAAATAATATAATTTAAAAAGTCAATAAACAAATTACCTAATACACTGAAAAAAAATGTTATTGGTACAAAGCAGAGAAAGAGACTTTGAATGAAAAATCACAATTACTGATCTCTATTAAGGACTGCCAGCCACCACCCACCAACCTTCTTTCAATCACTTGTGAGAAAATCAAACCAAAAAAGGTTAAAAAATTTAAAAATAATATTAACAAGAGAAAAAAAAAAAATCAGAGCTGTATCAGTGTATATGTATTGCATTGCATTCCCACCACATGCGCAGACACGTGATCTAGGATCTCTCTTTCTCTGGGGATCTGCTTCCGTCTCTTTTCAATTCCCATTCTTCATTTTCGTTCCTCCGATCTGCGACCGTTCTCTCTTACCCCAACACAACACCACAAATCATGTTTCTCTTCGACTGGTTCTATGGCATTCTCGCTTCCCTTGGTCTATGGCAGAAAGAAGCCAAGATTCTCTTCCTCGGTCTCGATAATGCCGGCAAGACCACTCTCCTTCACATGCTCAAAGACGAGGTTACCTTCCTCTCTTCTTTTCACCCTCTTCACATTTTTTTTCTTCCCAATCGTTCAAAAATTATCTTTTTATAATTTTGATACTTGGTTGCAGAGATTAGTTCAGCATCAGCCGACCCAGCACCCCACTTCGGAGGAATTGAGCATTGGGAAGATCAAGTTTAAGGCTTTCGATTTGGGGGGTCATCAAGTTGCTCGCAGGGTCTGGAAAGACTATTATGCCAAGGTTATTTATTTATTTATTTTTTTGTTAAATTTGTTTTAACCTCTTGATCTTTATGCTGGTCATCGAATTTTTTATGTTTCTTTGGTGGTTATGGGCTATGGGTTGTGTGATTTTGGAGTTTCTGAAAGTGGGGTTTGTCTAATATGAGGCACTCCCAGTTGCATGGGACGGAACATGTAGCCGATGATAGGTTTTTGGGCTTTGTAATGGTTTATTGCTTCTTTTTGTTTACCTGATTGCGGTTGTGATGCAACCAACAATTTCATAACCTGGTTATTGTATTTTTAGTTCCTTTAGGAACTTAACTTTGACTCTGTTTGGATAAACTTCTTCATAAACATAAACATGCCTATAGGAGAAGGAATTAAAGAAATATGAAATAAGTTTCTTTCATGTATAGGCTAAAATCAGATTTATGGCCAAGCTCCTTCTTAATCATTTTTTTGGGTTTATTCAGTCGATATGGCATTTCTACAATAATGTTTCATTTGGCTGGTTATGACTTCTTCACTGACCTTAAAAACCCAGCATCTTTACTTCCATGCTGGCTTGTTCATTATGGAGTGCTAGATTTTCTGATGGGTGTTTTGTGCTGTGGTTTTTGTTGATGAATTGTTGCTGCTTCCGTAAAACTTTTGCTCTCAACATTTATAGTTTGGGTTCTGGCTTGTGCAACATTTTTTCTGTTTAATAATCTAGTATGACTCAACTGTCTGCTTGAATTTTCACCTTGTGGATCCACCATACATGCCTTCATAATCCCAGATGAGGCTCTTTGTATTTATCTGATTCATGGGAGGCAAATATTGACTGTGGAAATTTCGCTGATAGCACCTCTCAATCTTTTTGGAGGTGTTTACTAGTTGATTTCCTAACATATCCTGTTTTTTCCTCGTGAATGAGAAAGAAGTAACGTACACAAGAGTGGAGGAACAAATAAAAGAAGCTTAGGTTTGTGGACTGGGATGATTATCAGTCTTCCTAATAAACTGAATTATCCTTTTAAGCATTGGAAGAAAATCAGGATTCAAGCCACAATCATAAATTTATGCATTCTTTCACTTTGAGGGAGGAGATGTATCTTGAAACTAAAATATGAACTTCGTTTGGTCTGTGTTGTTCATTATCTGGATTCATAACCTTTTCTATTCACCAATTCTGCTAAATGTTTGATGATTTCTTTAGCGTCAACAAGTTCTTCACATGTTTTTACCGAAGCTGCAATGACTATGATGATGAAGATGATATTGTTCTTGGATACTTCAGAATTCTCACATTGCTGTTTTTCCAGGTGGATGCTGTTGTATACCTGGTCGACGCCTATGACAAAGAGAGGTTTGCAGAATCTAAGAAGGAGCTTGATGCTTTGCTTTCAGATGAAGGCTTGGCAGGTGTTCCTTTTCTTGTGCTTGGCAACAAGATTGACATCCCTTATGCAGCATCAGAAGACGAGCTCCGGTATCATCTAGGCCTGACCAATTTCACCACTGGCAAAGGAAAGATCAACCTCACAGACTCCAACCTTCGACCCCTCGAAGTGTTCATGTGCAGCATTGTGCGCAAGATGGGGTATGGTGAAGGCTTCCAGTGGCTTTCCCAGTACATCAAGTAGAGTCTTTGTTCATCTGTAGTTCCCCTTTCTCTTGTCAACCAGCACTGTCTGCAGTTACATCAGAAGATCTTTTGACTTTGCTTTTGCTTTTGATGATTTTTGATTGGATTATTTGATACAACTGCAGTGATATTACATGATAAAATTTGTATCTTGAAAGAATTTTTTGGGGAATGTTCTCCTTTAAAATACTCGATTCTGTTGTAGGATGGTATGACTTGGCAGGAACTATTAATAAATCTGGAAGAATCTTAGTCCATTTCCTTCCTTGTTACATATGAATGGTGGCTGAGTTTTCTTATTTGTACCTTACCTGGTTATGATTTTGCAAATGAGAATAGAGAGGAATGTGCTATTGAAATAAAATTATTATAACACACTGTCATTGTATTGTGACTCTCTTTTTGTCAATGAGTACGTTTATGAAAACAATGTTGGGTTGTGACTAGTTTAAGATCATATGGGAATAACCATTGAAGGAAATCAAGGTTTTTTCAATGTCATCTTTTTCATTCATAAGGTTTCTCTTTTTCATTCATTGAAGGGAAGAACCTTAGTTTCTTTGTGTCTCATCCATAATAACTTAACGGGTGGCAAAAGAATAAAATAAAAATAAAAACTTGAAGAACTTTTAATTTAAAACTCCACTAAATTTAGCATTGATTCTTTGTGCTCTAAGTGTTTTTTTGGGTAATTTTCTTCCCCTTATAAAATTCCAATTGTTCTTCTTTTGTCTTTCTATAGAATGATAGTATTTTTTTTCCTCTTTGAACTTGTTTTCGTATGTAGAATCAATTATATCATGTAAAGATCTCCAAATGTCATTATCTTCTCGCATTCATTCTTGCAAACTCTTACAGCTGATAATTATGCAAACATTTTTCTTAGATACTTTAAAGTTAGTCAAATACGTTAAATGACAATTAATGATATAATAATAATATTATTAATTTATCTTGTGTACTATGTTATTTATATCATTATTGTGAATCCTTATTTAGTAGATATGATTAATTACTTTGACTAAATTTTAAGTCCTAATAATATTTGAGATATTTTCTTTAGTTAATTATCTTTAACTATTATTTATTCGTTCTTGTTAATATGATGTCGTCAAGTCTATCTACATGTTGATTGAGGTGATTGAGATGTAATTGAAACCATATAATACAAGCATTAGATTGAAATGTAATTAAAAACATATAATACAAATATTAGATTAAGATATAATTGAAAATATATAATACAAATTCTTATAAATGTGTCATTATTACTTACAGAGAAAATGTTAAAATTTGCACAGATTCTCTAAAATTATAGGAGTGTTATTATATTTGCTAATAGATGTTCAACAATGTTAAATACATAAGTTAATTGAACACTATAAATCATTGAAATACTTTAATTCCATCAATGACAACCCTTTTGGAGCAACTAAAAAAATACTAAAATTTTTAAAAGAAAAAAAAATATTTACAATTTATAAGTTTCATTGCATAAATGATGATGACACATAATTTTAGAGATGTAGAACATTTGTAATTTTATCAGGATGAAAAATATATTTATTCCTTTTCTTTTGAATTTTAATGTTTTTATTTTTTGTTTTAATTCGATCTTTTAATCCCTTATAGCTTAAGAATGAAGTAAAAAAAAATTAAGACTAAGATTCGTTAAAATTTTGGATCAATTGTCATTATATTGTGATCTAAACGTAAGTCTAATGCCATTAAACTAATGAAATAAAAAGATCATTGAGTTTTACATAATGAATTTGATTATGCAAATGTAGGAGTATTAAGAAAAAGAAGATAAATAGAAGGATAACTTTCATAATACTCAATGTTTCTAAATTAGAAAAAAAAACTGTTAAAAGAATTTTCACATAAATTCCAAAGGTGTAGAATTATTCATTGATTACCCTTGAAGATACCTTTTCTGGTCAATGTTTTTTTTAAGTTTTTTTACAGCACATATATTTTTTGTCTTGTTGCACAATGAACAATTTTCCAAAAGTAACATGTTATATTTTTGTTTTGTCACCATCCATTGTTTTTGAGTGTGTTGTTTTGTTGTACACCTAAATAAATTATTATTATTATGACAACATTGTTTCCTAATTCCATGTCAAACCCAATGACGCGTATCAGCCAATCAAAATGCAACGTTTGGCACACTTCCTCAGCACTTGTTATGAATTATTCATTTGTTATGTTAAAAGTTTGAGAGATTTGAATAAAAGTACCTGATTCCTTACTAGGCAGGTTGTTTCATGACTATATAATTTTTTAAAATTAATTTGTAAAATTAAAAACTATATTATTGTGTTTATCATAGAAAATAATAAAATTATTATTATTGTTATAATTATAAAATTAAATATAAATAAATTTTACAACTTTACTAAGATAGTTTTTATTTATTTCGTAGATGATTTTTAATTAAAAATAATTAAATTAAAAAAAATAATTTAATCTAAAATAACAGTTAAAACTTAAAAGCAAAATCACTTCAAGAATAAAATTGATAAAATAATTATTAGGTTACAATTGAAAAATAAATATGAAAAACAAGTCTCTCTCTCTCTCTATATATATATATATATATATGGGGTTTGCTAACGCGCGTACGCCTGTTTTTCAGTTGGTACAATGTGTACCGGGTTTTAGTAGACAAAAATATCATTATATACCATGGATTCTAAGTTATAAGGTTAAGGGTATTTTAATAATTTTCATTCTCAAAACTAAAAAAAAAAGAAACCCCCAAACCCTTACTCACCTCTCTCATTCCTCTCAACCATTTCGCTTTCATCTTTCTCACTCCAATCTTTTCTCTGTCATCCTACTTAGCCCCAATTAAAAAAATCAGAAACACCCTACTGTAGCCCCAATTGAAAAAATCAGAAACACTTGTCATTAAACAATCACAAAAAAATGATTTTATAATGAATTTTGATCTTATAATTTTGTCTTATCTAATTTTATCCAATTTTCACAAGCATAAGGAATTGGTAATTGACCTGGAAAAAATCAGAAATACTTTGTTGTTAAACAATTTCTTACAAAAAATGATTTTATAATGAGTTTTTATTTATAATTTTTGTCTTATCTAATTTCACAAGCATAATGACATCCGAAAGAATTGGTAATTGGCCTGGAGGGTTTTTTTAGAGATGATGATTCAACATATGCAGATGATGAAATTAGAGAAATTAGTAAAGATGGTGAAATTGGAGAGATCTTGAATAAGTGTTTCTGATTTTTTCAATTGGAGCTACAACAGGGATGACAGAGAAAAGGTTGGAGTGAGAGAGATGAAAGAGAAAGGATTGAGAGGAATGAGAGATGTGAGTAAGGGTTTGGGGGTTTCTTTTTTTTTTTTAAGTTTTGAGAATGAAAATTATAAAATACCCTTAACCTTAAACATAGAATCCATGATATATAGGATATTTTTGTCTACTAAAACCGGTACACATTGCTAAATGTACCAACTGAAAAACAGGCGTACGCGCGTTAGAACCCCTATATATATATTTAATTTTACAATTATAACATATAAAATAAAAATTATACCTCACTCTACATATTATAACTTGAATTTATTTTTATAAAATTAAGAGAGAGACAATTTTTATTTTATTTTAATTGAACAGATTACTGTGGGCTTATACAGGGCTTTCCATGGTTTTTTAAAGTTAATTTATTTTGTTTGCTCAATGCAATAGGTTGAGTGTGTTCTTTTCTATTATTTTTATCATTAGAATTATTATAGTGAATCCCAATGACACCTATGAGTCAATCAAAATGGAATTTATGGTACATTATCAATACTTACTATTTTCAGTAACTTGATATGTTAAATAATTTATTTCATCGAAATATGTCAATCCATATAGGAGAGTTATTAGCTGAGGATTGATTTAAAAAAAAATGAAAGGAATAAAAAATTAAGAGAATACAACTATTTTTTTAGTTGATTACATATAAGAGTAAATGAAAAAGAATAACAAAAAATATATGTGTAAAGTGATATAAATGAAATGTTTTTTTTTAAATTGGCAGAAAATAAATCTTACCAGGACCCATATTCTTTTTCCTTATTTGTAAAGTCATAAACCTTTGTAGCATATGGAATTCAGAAAGTAATATGACAGATGTTTAATGTCTTTCATGTAAGACATTTATCTACTTGGAGTTTTCAGTTTTAGATGCATGTTCTTGTTCTTATACTTACAAGAAATCAAACGTTATATGTGGAGAGCATTGTTTTTCACCAATGACTGTTTACTCATACAAGCTAGTAAGCTAGCTACGTTGACTTTAGAAGATAGCAGAAAGCCTGCATTAATAAATGAATGGATTCTGTGACTAATGCTCAAAGAGCTTGTCTTGTGAACTTCGTTTTGTAGTGCACTTAATTAGGTGATTATAGGTATGCTATTTGCATCATGAGATATCATTGAAACTAATTATTTAACCATAATTAATAATTAAACGCATACATGCCAGGAACAACAGAAGCTAGAAAATTATCCTCATTGGAAATTTGGATCATAAATTCAAATAGAAAAATATATTGACAAGTAATGATGATAGCTCATACATTCAGCAACTTCCAAACTAGAGTGTTAATTTTCATATCTATCATGTTTTGCAGGATATCTGATAAGTGTGAAAAGGAGTTATTTTTATACTTATAAATGAGCTCAATCTTGTAATTATTCATGTTGTTCCTCATTGAAAAGCTGTAATAGGTAGTAGATTGTTATGTAAAATATTGTACAGGAAATGGTGTATTATTTAGACTCTGTCAGCCAATTTTCGCAAAGCGAAAGCCAAAATTCGCACTGTCAAAAGAAGAAAATTCGCATAGCGCACCAGTACCTGTGCGCTGAGCGAATAACATCAGTTAAAGTGCATCAGTTAAGAAAATTCGCATAGTGCACCAGTACATGTGCGCTGAGCAAATTAATGAATTTAAGTGGCTTTAAAAGACGTGACAGAGCAACAGAAACAGCTCTTCTGATAGAAGTTCCGGACAGAAGAAAGAAACGAAAAAATCTCAGGAACTTTCGGAGACTACTTCAAGGCATCAAGACACCATTGTTGCAAGGGATCGCTTCAAATGTGTACGTTTTAGATGACTAGGAGTAGTTAAATTTCTCTTTCGTTGGGATTGGATGTAATGAACTCACTGTGATGCAATTTTCCTGTTCAATATATCGTTGTTCGTTCATATGCTCTTTCTTGAATTTATTATCATTGTATGAAAATATAATGTTATTTGAATGTCTTTGATTACTGGAAAGTAACTTTGAACATGAACGAACATAGATAGAGCACTTAAGTGATTTGGGATAGACTCAATAACTTGATCATTCGTAACATCGGACTTAATGCAAATTGTATATTAAATTGACTAAGGGATTAGGACTAGTATGCCTTGATGTGAATGTTTGAATGAAGTAATGAAATATTGAACAGAGTTTTATATTCATATGATTCATGAAACCCAATTCCAACGAAGTTTCTTTTAAATATAAATTTCTTGCACACCAACTGTTTGATAAAATACCAAAAATAGTTTCTAGTTTTGTGCATTTTGATGTCTAATTGAGTTATAAAAGGAAGAATTGTCATGTGTTGCACAAGTCTCTTGGGAGACGATACTTCTACTTATTCACTGTATTACTTGGAACGATTTGGTATACTTGCCAAAAAGTTATCAATATCTAATGTGATTACAAAAGTAATTGCGTAGAGTGATAATTTGGACTATGTCAGCGTCATTGTTTAAACAATAATTGATTATCCAAATAAATGCAACATAAGTATATTCTGAAACGAAACAAGAAACGTACAGAAGTGTTTTTTGGAAGTGAAATTTTTTATGAACGAAATTGACTGAACAAGCATTAACTAAGCCTCAAAATTGATTTACTAAATACAAAATACAAAAATTCAAAATTGGAAAGTGGCTATTAAGGAACAATGGCCGTTACGCAAGACGCTCTGTATATAGCTTGGCCTCTCAGGTGGCAAATCTGAGTGCTCTTGCTTCTTTTGCCTTTGAAGCTAACAATGCAAGTCGCATAATGCAACTGCATGTAGTGAGAATGAAGCTCTAATACTTATGAGATGAAAAATTAAAGAAGAAAAAAAAAGAATATGCAAGAAACCATATATACGGATATTACAACTTCACAGCAGCTATTGCTTCTGGTTTAAAATCAACCCGCAGACCCAATACACGCCTAACTTCTGCTGGGGTTAATCTCCAGGTCATAGGTCCAGAGTTCTCACCCCAGAAATCTAGAATCTCAGAAACCTTTTCTAAATTTAGAATCGTTGCCATTTGAGTAAGACGTGCAAACTTGTCTCTGACAGTTCTCTGTGTCATGACACTGAAGTGACTTACCAAAGCTCTAGCATCTCTGTCAAGCTGAAGACCGCCTAGCTGACTAAATCTTTTCTGCATCATAATAACTTCTAGCCTTTTCACAATGAAGTCAACGATTAAATGAACAAAAGTATCATAATTGTTAGAAGTCAGTAGTGGCTGCAGCCAAGCCACATTTGTCTCAACAGAATGGAGAAGTCTCTGAACCCATGGGTCATTCACCTCATTATCTGCATACTCAGCCTCTGAAAGCTCATAGCTAATTGTTCCAACGCTGTCTAATACTGGTCTTAATCGAGGTGCAATGGTTGACACAAGTTGTTCTATGCCAGCAGTCAAAGCTTGCTTGAAAGCATTGCTGCTATCTGCCAACTCAGTCAAACAAGATTTTACCTTTTCTCGATCAGCTGGTGCAGGAAACACCTGCAAAAAGTTATTCAGTCAGTTAATTTTGCAACCTAAACTTGTATATTATATAGGCAAAGCAAGCAGACAGAATAAAGAATGACCTATACATTATAAACCCACAAAGGACTAATTGACATTGCGCTACATAATCTTAGTAGGTAGTTAAGTCTGTCTTCAGAATGGGCTGATGGAATATAACTGTTGTCTTAATATGCAGAGAGTAGCAGCAGAATTGGAATATATGAAAGATGATGGTCATATCTAGGAGGTAGAAAGAAAAACAAGTAATGTTCATCCACAAAAATGAGAAGGTAAGGCAACTATACTGAATTATGAGGGAATCCTGCATAGCGGAATTAAATGATTAAACATCTGTTGAAGATAGACAATTCTGATTTTAGATAAGCTATATAGCCAAATAGAACCCAAGTGTTGATGCTGAGAAGATGGAAGTAAACTATTTCAGAATGTTCGAAATAGGGTGAAGGTATAAGATTAGAGGAGGAGGTAAATCATAGTTGCATATGAAGATCGACTTTTAAAGTAGTAAATGCAGATAGAGGGATTTAGATGGAGGTTATTTAGAGTGTTATTATCATCTGGTCATGTGGTTTGGGTGTTCAGAAAACCGGTAGAGTGTATGTGTAGAAATGATGTCTAAGCTTTGATTGTATCTGCAGTGGTCAGGAAATGAGGAGGGACCAAATAATAAGTATATTTGAATAAGGATGGGCAGGGGTAGTATGCAACTATTGTGTCTGCAGAAATAGCAAGGTTAGATAATCTTAGCAGGCAGTTAAGTCCGTCATAAAGATGGGCTAATGGAATATAACAGTTTTGTGAAATGTGATGACAGTACTATGCAGAGAGGAGCAGCAGAATTGGAATACAAGCAAGGTGATGGTCATATCTAGAAGGTAGAAAGCAAAAAAGTAATTTTCAGACAAAAAATGAGAAGGTGAGGCGACTATACTGAATTATGTGGAGGATCCTGCATAAAGGAATTAAATGATTAAGCATCTGCTAGACAATTCTGATTTTAGATAAAACTCTAAATCATGTTACAGTACTTCAGAACTACATCCTGGATACGTTATATGAATAATCCCTAACCTGGGAATCTAAAATTACCTTATAATGGGACCCTAGGCACACACAATGCACGAGGCAAGGGTGTGCCAACTGTATAATTCAAAATTTAACGAATTTCATCAGTGACATATATTTGTAAGGTACTAAAAATATGCAACACTCACCTCAGCACACTGTTCTTCAATTTCATGTTTTAGCTTCAGAACATACTCACTGCTAACATCCATATTATTCAAAGCTGTTGCGATTTCTGTACCTGTCTTTTGCACACCAACACCACCAAAGAACAACTTTGCACCAAGGTTTGTCTCTCTTGTTTTTTGCTGCAAGGCTTCATGGTATTCATTGCCGAGCAAACTGCTGGCACCACTCAAAACGGCAACAACAGAACTGATATTGGAAGTGGATATTGCCCTCCGCAGGCAACTCTGCAATACATAAAACACATCATCCACCATGGAAGTGGTAAGGCTGTCAGGCACTTGTTCATCGATCCTTATTGCTTTCCTGACATTCTCCAACATGAAAAATCCCTCCAAAATGACATAAAAACCGGTTAAATCTTGTGCAACCTTGCTGAAACTGCCACTCCGGAAAGCCTTGGTGGCACGAGGAAGCAACTCAGGATCAATAGAAGTAAGCCCTTTGATCTTTGAAATCATGAATTCGGTGTAATCCTCACCAAGCTGCATAAGGGAGAGAATCTCCTCCAAATATAACTCAACCTCTCGTGGGTCAGGACCCTCAGGACCTCCTCCAACAGCAAGCAAACTGGTGTTGTGTGCATTTATCTCAGAGGACAACTTGGCCAACTTCCTATACTCCATATACTTGTTCAAAATCGCAGAACCACGGGAATCACACTCCTCCTGAAGCTCACAGATGGCATATACAATACCATCCTCACCACAAAGACCACTCAAGATCTCACTATTCTCCTCAATTGCCAATACAATGTCCTTAAACAAATTAGTCAAACAACCAACAAAATTGACATTTCGCTGATCCATTGTCTCCACCAACTGCTCAAACTCCATTCTTGACCTCATTGCAATCACCTTCTTCAAGTACCCAACATAGACCTGCAATCCTTCCTCCTCCACACCCAAAGGGGTGAAGAGACGAATGAACCTGAGCAATGACTGATCCAGGTTCAGCATCATGGAACAAGTTTTTTCCTTAACATAATATCAAGTTCAATTTCTATGACCTCAACGCAAAAATATATACAAACATTAGCATCCAATAAAATTAATCATTGTAAGAATGGGTATTAAAGTAAAAAATGTTAAAGTAAACAAACTAGCTGTAAAACTAATGATAGGAATTTCTAATACTTTTGATAAACAAAGATGCTCTTCTAAAATAAAATGCCGTGTTTGATGACTTTATTAAATAAGCTTTACAACTGCAACATAAACTAAACTTAGAAAAACTAGGAAAACAAACCTAACTTTTAGAATAAATAGTCTTAAATAGGCTTTGTGCTAAACCTAGTTCCTAGATGTACCACTTAGAATTCTCTTCTCTTTTGTCTCATACATTGTATATGATGTATCCAAAATGATTATATATATGAAATCCTAAGAGAGGGAAACACACTTTCAAATTCATTCTAATTTTCTTGTGCATTTTTCTTAAGTTGGTTTCAGAGCAAGTCAGTCCCGCTCTGCTACACTGAACGGTTCATTCTCCTTTGGTTCGTTGATTCCAGATTCAATAACACTACGGTACTCCTTTCATCGAAGTATATTCTCCATGAGTAAACTCCAGTGACCATAGTCTCCACCAAATTTGGGCGAGGTAAAATTGCTTGATTCTGCCATTTCACTTTCTTCATTCACTCTAGTGTTTTTTCCTCTCATACACTCTTGCTTAACTCACTTTAGTGTTTTCTTTCTCAAACACTGTATCAGGCCCATGGTGGAGCTCTGACACCAAGTGGAAAAGTAATGATCGGAACTTCTAATATTTCTGGTAAATAAAGATGCCCTCATGAATAAAATGCAAAGTCTGATGAGTTTAAACAAGCTTTAGAACTGCAACGTAAACTACACCTCGAAAAAACTAGGAGTAGCAACCCTAACAAACTAAAATAATTCAAATACTCATCTAGCGCTTTTGAAACCAGCTTATTAAAGACTATTTTCTAATGAAGATTCCAACACTAACCAAATATAACAATTTGCAATTGGATGACAGAATTCCAGTGAAAAAAAAATATGCATACACTGTTTGCTCTGATC
This sequence comes from Vigna umbellata, assembly GCF_029865625.1. NCBI lineage: Eukaryota > Viridiplantae > Streptophyta > Magnoliopsida > Fabales > Fabaceae > Vigna > Vigna umbellata. Next base: position 2,988,447 of record NC_142166.1, read on the forward strand.
TGTAATATATATATGTATATGCATTCCTCTCATAATTCAAGATAAAGGAAAAAAAGAGATCCATGACTGAACCTGAGAATAGCGGGGTGGTCGCGCTGATCCACAGCGGCAGAGAGCTTCTTCCTTACAATTCCCTCCAACTGCTTCTTTGCTGCCAACAAGCGATCCCTCTGAAGCTGATCGGAGCCGGAATCCTTGTATTGAGCGTCGATCTGCAGGAAGGTCTGGACGTAGCGCGCGGCGGACTCATAGTCCTCATCCTCGAGGGCACGGTGGACACCTTCGAGGGAGTTGGCGCGCTCCACGATGGCATCGATGCGGAGGAGCGTGTTGCGGACGCGCGACTGCGCCAGGTCAAGCTCCCGCACCTTGCGGCTGACCTGGTCAGCGAGGTCGGAGGTGGAGGCGACGTTGGAGAGCATGTATTCAGCGTCGGAGTTGACAATGTCGAGGACGTCGGAGGAGCGCTGGAGCTGGAGAAGGTGACGGTCGAGGTCAGTGCGTTGCGAGAGAAGCTCATCGAGTTCAACGTCGACAGCTCTCTGGTGAGCGATGCACTCATGGAGGAGGCGCGTCATGGCGCCGACGTCGGTGAGGGAACGGACATATTCGACGGCCTCCGCCGTGCCGAAATGAATTGAGCCGCCGAGGGTTTCTTCGTCCGCTACATTACTCCCGTTGGCCTCAGGCGTAGTCCCCATCTTTCTCACACCATCAATTGCCCAACCTACAATCACGTTCTCTTTTTCAGATCGGATATCAAATAACTGAACCTTCAGACGGAAATTCTACAGTTTAAAACGATGCTTTTACTATTTTTTTAAAAAATAATTAAGAAAACACAGTTAGATTTAAACCACAATACCAAAAAAATAAAATAAAACAAGAACAAAGTGTAATACTTTTTAACACAACTTTCTTACTAGAAATTGAGTTTTAGATCATGATCACAATTTAATTAAAATATGTCCACTTTAATAATTATTTTAAAAGGCATTGCATAGAAATGTAAAAAAAAAAAATCCGATGAGTTCAGCTTCAATTTATATTAAAAAAATATATTTTGACACCATCTCTTAATAAAATAATTACTTAATAACTTTTTTTTATTAACACAATAATAGTGAAATCATTAAATTCGTATATTTATTATTATATAAATATAATAAATTGTTAAGGGGTTTAGGATGAATTTATCTTTAGCCAACAAAATATTAGTAAGTATAAACCTATGGAATCTAAAAATATTTAACCTAAATTTGCGTTAAGTGTTAATGTTTTTTTGTCATGTTTTAGGACAATAATTAAGAGGTTCTAACAGAACTCTTTACACAAAAATTAATTCCAATCTTAAAAATGTTCATAACTTAAACAAGGTAGAAAAATTTAGTAAAATTATGTGGCAAATTAATGAAGAATAATCAACAAAACTAACTATTATTAATAACTTAAATCAGCTTAAGGTTGAATCATTGGGTAACATATTAAAATTAAAAGTTCATCATTGGAATATTAACATGAAAATGTAAGTTCTTATATAATAAGGTGAGGAAGTTCTTTTATTTTATGCAAATAATATTAATTTATGACAATCAAGCATCTCACATATTGCTTCTAATATGATTTTTTTTAGATAACCATACATTAAAAATTATCATTTCAAAAGAGAAGAAGAACAATTAAGGGACGTCTTTGTTAACTTGATCAACTAATCATCTCTTTACTAAATATTTGATTCTTTGTTTTGACGGCACAATGAAAAAGAAAATAAAAATTAAAAGATGAAATTGTTTAAAATAAGTGAAGAAAAAATTAAAAATAAGTAGAAAATGATATAACCTTATTTACTATTTTAAATTTTTTTATTATGACGTGGAATTTTCCCAAACAAGTTCAATGAAAAAAACAAACATTTACCCCGCAAACATCACACAATAAGAACAACAATAAATGATTAAAGAAAGGAAGGAAATCAAATAAAATAAAATCATTTATTCCTTTAACATTACCTTTTTAATAATTTATTACCATAATAACAAAAAAGTTTAATATTTTTTTTACCTCAGAATTTATAACAACTGTTTAATGTTTTTCTTTAATTTTTCTTTTACTTATTGTAATATTTATTAAAAGAAGTGAATGTAGTCTCTTCCTTTATAGCAAAAGTAATCTCCATCCTCTTTAAACAACACAGAAGAATTTGATCATCAATAGGTCTATTCAGATCAAAGAAGGCTTGTTATATAAGTTACAAACTTGTTCTTGCATCAGACAGAGCTTAAACACAGACAACCTATTCAAGACATTTAAGCAATATGGAATTGGTTCAGATCTACACCAGGGAATTTACATAATCTACATGCAGCTAGTACTATACAAAGAAGACACCAAAAACCTCCTAGTTTGCTACATTTCAATTATGGAGAAACCTTGTTCTGGGAAGATATCAAGCTATATGTCAGTTAACATGTCAACTTCAGAAGTGAGGAAATCTTCAAATTCCAGATCCATCTGCACAGAGCAGTTCAACAAAGTAAACAGACAAGTGAAATAAAACAAAAAATCAAAACATGAAACATTTGACATTTGACATTTGCATGTTACCAACCTTTGCTTGACTATATGCTAGCTTCATTCTTCTGTATTCTTCTTGAGCTTTCTTAGAACGGAACATGGCCTGCACACGTACGACCGACCTCTCGACACGTTCTTCGGCTTGTTTCAGGCCAGTCCTGAAGAATTCCTCCTCTACACCGTCTTCCTGCTCCCCATCCTCAGCAGAATTAACCTGGAGACCTCGAAAGCCTTTCCTCTTTAACCGCCATCGCAGAATTGCTTTCTCTAACACCCCAACAGACCATATGATCTTTTTATATTGCCTCCGGACTTGAAAGCCCCTGAAAGCAGCCTGCAATGAAAACATATATACCATGAACCTTTTCCAGGGTATAAATTGTATCATCAACTCAAGCTGTTGGTTTAACCAAACAATCACAATACATTTTCAAGTGTCATTGTTGTTATCTACCACTACACTTCCAATGGGAATGTTAGTCCATTCCCAGATTCAGAAATCACATTACACGGTATGTTTACTAAAGACAATGAAGAATAATAGACAAGAAGAGAAGGTCTTACTTGGATTTTAATAGCCTGACGCCGCATATTAAGAAATTCTCTACGGATTTTCCGTGTCCGGAATCTATGCTGAATTCGAACAGCAGCTGCATTTGATTTCTTTGTCTCATACTTGCGAAAGGCATGTTGAATCTTCATTGCTGCTACTATACGACGTGCTTGATGCTCTGGGGTGTTTAATTCAACAGCCTTGTATCGTAGATTTAGCTCATGCTCCTTATATGCAGCTTGAATGCGTGCCGCTGCCCCAGCAGCGGTACGGTAAGCTGCCAATGTCTCCTTTAAGTAGAACTGGTCCTCAGTAAGTTCTTGAGTGTTTACTACATCAGTTGAGCTAGTGTCCAGTGTGCCACTGATATTTCCAGCCAAGCTCATGTCATTGAACTGCTCAACCAGAGACTTTTCGGAAAGGTAAGCAGCTAAGCCATCATAGCCCTTCGTATAAGCAAGATCAGCAGCAGTACACCCACCAGGATTTTTCGGAGTAGGATCTGTGACCAGGTTTGGCCTTGCCCCAGCGGACAGCAGAGTTGCAACCATTTTCTCCCTGCAGAAACAAAAATGAAAAGTTCGTTCAGGCTCCCTACTGGATTAAAAGGAGGGAAAAAAAGCATAGAAGAAAGTATTGCTATATGGAAACTGAAAAGATCATTTGGTGTCTAATTTCATGAAAACATCATAGAGATTATTGTTTATCTTTATAATGAAAATGGAAAATAACTTGAATATGAAGTCTAGTCAAAATGATTTTAAGGTCAATGTGGTTGCAGATAGGGTAATGGTTCAGATAAGTAAGGTATCGATGTATCATACATTCCATAATAAGCTGCCCAATGAAGAGCTGTCCATCCAAATTTGTCACGGAAATCTAGAGACAAGCCTGACCAAGAAAATAAGGAGATTGCCCAACTATATCCAAGCATTGCACACAAATGAAGTACACCTTGCCCTTGTGCATCATATTCCGTACTCTTGCTGCCTACAACAATTCGTTCTAAAAGCCATTCCTTTAATTTGTTTTTCAATGCAATTTCAAACAAGCTATCTTTTACTTGTGGAAATGGAGTTGTTTGCTCGTCAATTGACTTCATCAAGAATTGCCAGCTTTTGGAGATAAATGATGTTTTGAAGGAAAATCTGCTAGCCTCTTTCAGAGCATTTGGTGATACTGTATTTGAGAAAATATCAAGGATCTTGTCGGTAGAAAAGAGCAAATGAGCAAGCCTCATCTGAAGTCGAAATTCATTCCAGTTGTATTTCTCTTCCATTGAAGCAGTTGGATCATGCAAAATGGGAGTACGATACTCAAAATTAACAACATGGCTAATAGGCTTGTGGCCATCAAAGCTCAAATAGATATTGACCAATCCAGGGGAGTGTGGTAGCACCCAGCATCGGTAAACCCCGACCTGAACAATTTCTACAGGAAAACTTACATCACCACAGACACACACTAGGTTGAACTTTGCAAGGTGTTGATAGTCACTATGAAAATATCCAGTTATCAGGACCTGCAAGATGTAAAGAGACATAAAATGTTTACTTATAATTGCAAAAATATAAAATAAAAAACGGTAGTCAGAATGCTAATGGTGCCTGCTGAAAATGAAAGTTTGTGCTCATCATTAAGTTTTCAGTTTCATAGTGAAACTTTGAAATTCCACAACTATACTAAGTTATCAAAGACTGAATGAAAATGTAGACAAATAAACTAAGAAACTATATTTTACATTTAGTGCTAAAGGATACAATTATAACACAAAATAATTACTAGCAATAAGACATGTGAGAGACAAAAGGAAACCTTTGTTTTCTCAGTGGAAGATGCCCAAGCAGGGGACACTTCTGTGAGATTAAATACTTGTTCAGGCAAAGAAGATAGCTGATTATCTGCCACCAGTGATAAATATGGTTCACGAACAGTAGAAATTGATGTTGCGAGAGCTGACTCGTCTATGGAACATGGTGCATCTGACATGATGTTCGTCCACGTTCCAAAGCTGTCCTGACTTTGCAAGCCTTCATTGACCAAAGTGCCCAAGGTGTCAAAACCACAAGAAGATTTAGGACTATTTTTAAGCAGATTAACACTTTCTGAGAAACTGTAAGGAACACTATTGCTCCTATAAATTGAGTTATATTACCTAAAGAAGGAACTTCTGCCGAAGGAGTACCAGATACCTGCTAACAAAAGCCGAATATAGGTTACAACAGCAACTATCACAAAGAAAGTATCACTGGAAAAATACAGAAAGAAGGAGCAGTACAAGATTATAATATATTTAAGAGACAATTTTATTTATATAAACAATAATCCTATATGCTTCGTCTATTTATAAGAATGTTTTTAATGTCAATTTCAGTGATATATAAAATATATTATCTAGTACATCTATAAGTGCCAAAGATATATATTACGCCAATTTACCCCAAGATTTGCGCTATTTTCCTCCATTTCAAGGAATACCTTACACTTCCCATACTTTTGTTTTACTTAGTTTCTCTCCGATTAAATTTTTTTATAAGTATCCATGCAGTTGACAAACTCACCCTCACAAGCTAGCTACTAAGGGAGCATCCCATTATACTCGAGGTGGAACTTTGGCACCTCATAAGACCCAAGTCCTTATCATAGAAATGTCCCAGAGAGTCAACCCGTTAATGACTTTCACTCTGATACTTTACATGATGATATTTCACTCAACTTCTTGTTTAAAACCCACCACACCAGTCAAAACCTTTGGTAGGTAGCCGTTTCCTAGACATGGACAACTAGCTCTAATATACTAAGTTAACAAGTACTCGAAAACTTGGGAAACCCACCATCAAATGCTAGTTATTAAGAGGGGAAACTCAAACACTTGAATACTTCACCAAAAATTTATATTAATAAATGTGGGACCTTGGGACCAATAATGCCCAATCTCTATCATTTTTCTAAGAAAAATCAACGAACTAATATTCCCATAAAGCATTAATGAAAAAACTTGACACAGCTTAATAAAGAATATAACTGAAATAAAGGCATTAGTATCTTACATTGTCAAAGCTTCCACTAAGTAAACTTTGATTTTGTTGATATGAATGTAAAACATTGCCTGCCAAAAGTAAATTTAAGATATAAATACCAAGGTTCTTTCACGATAAATAATCGGTTCTGTTAAAACACAAATAGTTACCTCCATTAGATGTAGTAGAAGTGTTGGCATTTGAAACAACTAGGTCATCCCATTCAAGTGTATTAATCTCATGAAGCTTCTCTTCATAACTTTTAACTGGTAAATTGTCATTAAGCTCTGTTTATTTCAAAAAAAGTAGAAGGTATGAGGATATATACCTAGTCAAGGAAAGAAAGCAGCAGTACGTATGACAGCAACAGTAACAAAACATATGGGATCATTAGATCATAACCAATAAAAGGACTATTATTTATGGTTTCCTTTGGAAAGATGCATAAGACTAAAGTCACGGGACCGGAAGGAATGAAAATTTTCAATGTATGAAGACATTATTCTCTTTATCTTAACTTATTATTCTGCTTATTATTTTATTTTTCCTAACCAACACTTAGCATCTGAATATAAGCTCGCAATATCACAAAGAAATGTAACAAGTCACTCATATTGAAAGCCTTATGAATATAACTTGTAAGAACGTGGACTAGAATCATCTAAAAGTTATTTCTCACCAGCACTGAAAGCACTTTTCGCCCCAGAATCTAAGTCTTCTGCTAGAACCCAAGATGTCGCAGGGTCAGAGACAGAACTTGAATTTGAATTTACAGGTGTAACAGGAGAACTTTGCAATTGTATCTGTATCATAAACCACCACCAAACTTTTAAGGTTAGAAAACCAAATTATTCAGTAACTAGTTCAAATGAGAAAGCGTAAATGGCACATATCCAAAATTGGAAGGAAAAGGCTCCTCTAAATTAAGTAAGGATGTATACACCTTTGATTTAATTTGAATTAGAGTGTTATTTTACTACAGTTTTAGGTGGATACACCCCTTGCTCACTTTAGACACAAACTCTCTAGAGGAGCTTTTTCTTAGATTGAGATGCCTTTAAACATATGCATTGGCAAACAACACCGCATATTTCCAGCCAGACCTATTATTCCCCCTCCCCTCCCCAAATAAAAAAGAAAAAATAAATAAAACAACCAAAGCAATTCGCATGAGAATAAATGAAATTTTCAACCACACAAATTTACAAACAGTGTGACACTATTCTTATAGACAACTTTCGGCATTCAGACATCAAATAATCAGGTCCGTAGTGCGAGCTCTAATACCAACAAAACAGAGACAAGAAATAATCTTTTGGACTGAAAAGCTTGTTTGGAAGGACTCAAAGAGGTAATATAAGTAAAAGATTTCATGGAAAACAATAAACTAATCTAACACATTTTTAGCCTCTATATCGTAAGATTTCTATAATCTTATCACAATTTCAGCAATACAATCTTATCATAATCTCTACGATAAACTGATAATATATGCTTTTTCTATCAGGCAAAGCAACATGCACTTAGCAAATCTTAGTCCTCATTTGGGCATGAAGTTAAAGTTTGTAGAGGAATAAGGAAGAAAGAGAATGACTAACACAACCTCTCGTGTTTCACGATAATGAACAAGGACTATGTGCTCCAAATTCCTGAAAACAAAACCATTCCAATTGTAACTCACTGCAAAGTTATTTTTATTCTATTTTTGATAAAAAAATGAAAGAAATACATAACCCCTGTTACTAACTCAGTCACAAATAAAGACATGCACGATATATTGGAATTGGGAACCTAAAGTCAAGCAAAACATACTTATCAAGCAACCAATAACATCTGCGGACGAAGGTTGGGTTATCTTGGCCATGTGCATAATATACATGGATCCTTTCTTCATTGCCAACCTGATTGAAGAGGAAAGAAAAAAGAATAAAGGAATGCAAAAAAGTAGACACATGGATAATTAGTGACTGAATTAAACATTAGAATTTCATATAACAAAAAACTGTTGAAAGAGAAGTTGATAATAGAAAAAATATAGTGTAATATGGAGACAAGAATAAAGAGGAAGCATAGTTTATCCCTCCTGTCACTTAATGAGAATGATAAAAATAAACTAAATTACTTTTTTCAATCCCTCTATTTATTTACAAAGTTCAATTTGGCCTCTCTATTTTAAAAATATTTAGTTTGGTCCCCCAATTTTTAGACTTAATGCAATGCAGTCCTCCTCGGTCCTCTTGGTCAAGCCAAAACTAATGGTGTTAGAATTTAAAACTAGTGGCAGTTTTCAACAACCACTGTTATTTTAATTAGTAAAAGATTAAAAAATATAATAAGTTTAAAACTGCAGATGAACAAAGCATAGATAATGTGATATAAATCTATTAATAATCCTAATTCTAATAGAAATTGTTCTGGTCGAGGGTCAGTGTTAAAGAATTTTGGATCCTTGTATGAATGGGCTAATCTTTTTGTTACAATGGTATCGAGTCTTGCAACAAACCCAACGTCTCGAATTTGAACCTTGTTGAGGCTCCTATTCCTACAAAGGGAAGTCCCGAATTCACCTGGCTGCCAGGTGTCGGCCTCTGAAGGAGGGGCCTTTGCTAAGGAAATTTGGATCCTTCTATGCATGGGTTAACCATTTTGTAACAATTGTATGAGTAAGTACCCGATTCCTTGATATTAGGCGGTGGGTTATCTTTGAAATTTTAGCTATGATTTTAACTGACTGAACAAACTACCCATTCACCTTCCAGACAACTAAACTACATTAATCATAAATAGAAACCCTAATAGGACATATCAGTATAGATACTTTTTTTTTGGTTACGTAGACCTGGTTTTGATGGCACATAAATGATGTCTAAATCCACATAATGTCAAAAACTCCAAGACCAAACACCAAATTACCACCCATGGCTCATTGAAGAAAGCGCATTGAATTGAATTTGGTGTCAATAAAACTGGTAAAATGCAGAACTGAGCTTTAGAAAGCTCCTAGTGTTTCAATATTTAACCTATTTTAGTATTAAGGTGACATATCATTCAAACCTATGATCTCATGAAAACTATCTGACTATCTCACCACTAACCCAATTCTAGTGGCTTAGTTAAAGATTTAGCCCAAACACTCAAGAGGCTACTTGATATACTCCATCATATTCATGGCACGATACCTTATTCCCTTCAAATACCATACTAAAAGAAAAAGAGAAGTATACTATACTGATGATCATAAACATGATGATTTTGTCCCCCTCTATATTTACAAGATAACAAAAGTTGCCCATATACCATTAGGTGTAGTTCGCTAAGGGTTTGTCTGACAAATTTAGTAAATAAGCTAGCTAAAAGTTTATAAGAAGGCTTACTGAATAAAGATCTGGTAAAACTAGCCATTGAACTAGCTAATAAGTATAGGATGAAAGTTAATTACTGGGCCATAAGTTGAAATTCGGTAATTTTAAGATAATTATCACTTTCCAAATTTTAATTTGTTTAACATTATTTGTCATCTTAGAAGAAGAAACACTGATCAACTGATGCCACTGGCCACTCCAATAAACCAAAACTTTAGTTAAACTAATTTGAGAGTCTAATTAAACAGGATCGAGGAAGGCACAAGAAAACTTTAGGTACTATATTAAAAAAATACCAGTTTTGCTATAGTAGGAGAAAGCATTAAATGATCAAATTGAACACAGGAGAAACCAATAAAACCCCCAGGATACTTGTTCAGAATGGAGTAGCTGCTAACACCAAACTTTAAATAAACAACCAGGAAATGAAATCCTCACTTTTAAGTGTTCGTGCGCTTCTTTAACAGTTTTCCCATCGCTTTTCTTTTTCCAATTGTGCCCATCTTTTCTGAAATTTCTAAGCATCTTGCGGTCAAATAGTACAATAGTACCACCTGTTTTACAAACAAAATTATAATCTAACATTAGTAATGATTGGAATCCTATTGGACGCCATATAATTCTCAATAATGCAAACACTTTACTAGTTAGATGCAAAATATTACCCTAGCTAAAATTTCATTCGATAAATCTATGAAGGAAGAATGCCAAAAATTAATCATGGAAGTTTTACACATTGCTTTATGCTCATAAAACACACTTGAACAGTGCATAAATTTGTGTATAAAACCTTTTCTTCTTTTGCCTATCTTACTTTTTGTTAAGATGTGCTTCAACAAGAGTGAAAGATCTACATAAAATGCTCAGGAGCAAGAAAATAAAAATGCTACATGAAAATAACAAAAAGAAGTTGAGAGGTACATGAACAATAATGATGAGAAGTAATCTATACGAAAATACATATCTAATTTACAAACATCATATTTCTGTTAATAGTAGCATATTACTTTCGGGCAAATGCACTGGCTTGGCCTTGATCTTGAAATATTTGTGATTACAGAGTATGGCATGTATCTCATTTGGACGAAGCCATCTGCTTTTTGCTTCCTCCATAGTATTACTAACATCCAGATCTGGGCCACGAATAAGAAATTAATTTAGAAAAACAAATCAACAAACAGTTTAAAGTGATGCTTTCACATCTAAAGGTTTTAACTTTGTACTTCCTTTAATCAGTTTACATACTAACAAAAGCTATCTATTATAGATATTTATGTTTGACATCTCAGCTGGCTTACTGAGTCTTTTGACTAATCCTTGTACAATCATGAACCTTCTAGCTATATGTTGCAACATTTTGTTTGAGCATGTAAAATTTCAAATTAATATATAACAACATTGCCAGTCACAACTATCTATCTGATAAGTGGTAACATAAAGAGGAACAATTTATTCATAATCATCGCAAACACAATACATACAATTTATTATTAATAGTATTTCAGAGAAGTTCAGTTCAGTTTAAGTCAGTGCCAGTACGGTTCCAATAAATTACTTCATATTAACTTACTGGAAGAAAATAAGAAGGTAAAATGAATTCAATTTCTCTCATAAGTCAAAGTCAACTATGCACCTTAGTTTTAAGCAAAGTCTTTTAAAAAAAATAAAGTCCATAAGTTAATTTTAACTTCTGGTAGAAATTCAATTCAAGTTGCCTCCTTATTTTCTTTTCTACTGGCGCAAATAGAAAATTATATCCATACGGGACTCAAGCCTTTTGAAAAGCAAGGAAAATCATTTTCTAATATAAGGAGACAACATAAAAAATGGAGATTTGCCGTGGTACCATGTTCTTTTTAACTTCAGTACCAATACCCATAATTTAAGTTCTCAAGGAATGATTTTGTTGTCAGTTCTTCCAAAAATGTTTGAACTTCATCAAGTTTAAACAGCAGCCAATACTAGATCAATCAACAAAATCCTATATTAGTTGTTTTCCACAGAAACACCAAGAGAAGTTCACACTTGACGAAGGAGAAACAATCTACAATCAAACCAGCAGTACTTTGTTTCTTCACTTCAAGGTTGCATTCAAAATCACACTCTAGCATCTTTAGAAGACAAAAAACTGTTGGAATATATGATTATATTCGTAATTTAAAATCTAAAATATCATTCTATTTATTTTGAAATCAGTGTTTTTTTTTAATATGTAAAACCACCCACTATCTTCTTAATTCCTCTTTTATAGGATTCATATTTAACACGTTAAACAGATATTTTCTATTTTTTTGATTTTCTGAGTTGAAGGATCTTTTATTAATTAGTTTCTCAACGGGGTGTGCCACTTCTGTAGGAAGTGCTTTTGGGGTCTTATTCTCATAAATAGTGCTCAGCTCTTGAGAAAAGGAGAAAAACACAAAATACAAAATCCAGTTTACTTATATATAAATATTCAACCCAGACTATCCTAAATTTTTTCATCTATTAATTTAATATTCATGTTGGTTATTATAAACATTTTTTGTGTTTCAATTCTGATGGATATTCTACTATTTCTTCCATTGTTCTAGTTTTATATGTTAAATTTTTCTATCCAACAATTTTAACAGAAAAATAAGTTCTTGAGATTCTCTTTCTTTGAGTAATATGTTTCTGTTTTTAAAACATGACTGCATGGAACATGCAATTCTTGTTTCTACGCCTCTGCCAATATTTCAATTAGAAACGTCTTTCTTTATGCAACTCTTACATTATTCATAGTGTCTACGAGTAATTATCTATAAGAAACTATATTCTTAAGTGCCTTGGATTGCTCTATATTGTATTCAATAGTTCTATTGGCTGACCTTATTTTTCTGTCACTTTAAGCACCATAAGAATGGAAGACAATGGATCAAAAGCAAATAAAAAGAGACACCATAAGTGTGGGAGACATTTTAAAGACACATTCACACAACCAAAAGTAATTGAAAGTCTATTTATCTGTAAATAATAAAGCAATAAGATATAAATATTATTGTATGAGACACATTATAACTTGTGGTGATAAAATGGTTTGATTATTGATGATATATTTAGATAATGAACATTTGAAAATTTTCATAAAATATTTTTTTAAGAGATAGAACAAAGTTTACATGCAATTAAAATTCTTAATTGCATGTGATACAATTCATGTCATCATATATCATATATTAAAATTGACTACAAGTATTCTTCAATGATAAAAGTTGGCCAAGAATTTCATATGCATTTGAGAGAGTAACAAGCTTGTTTCTTAGTTGTGTTCTTACAAGTAAAATCCTTAATGAATAAAACAAAGGCACCTCAAGACATAAAGCCTTCGGAAACTTTAACATCTGAGGGTGTTATTTCTCTTGACTTTATCAACTCAAAGATTTTCGCCAATCCGATTACAAAAGAACCAACATGTCAAAATTCCACTCAAAATCCAACCCCCCCAAAAAATAAATAAAACCATGGCACAAAGAAACGTTAAAAAAAGTTGGAAGTTCTCAAAAAATAAATTGAAACTTAATAAAAGTGTAGGTTCAGCCAAACACGAGCATAATCAAATAGAGAGGTAAGAGGAGAAGAATGCAAGTACCCTGCAAGGTGTGAAACCCATGTATCTCTGAACCCACAAGCTGCCCCGTTAAGTCGTGAGCCATCAGAAAAAGACAAACCAAGTGCAAATTATCGCCCCCAACACCTTCTTCTCTCACCACAAAACCAACAATTGCATCACCGACAACCTTAGCAAGCAGTCAACAAACACATGATCAGACAAGAGAGAAGAGTAAAGATAAATAATATATTGGGAACCATAAGTTGTGAACAGAAAACGCAAATGGTCAAAGTCAAATGGGGAGAGAAGAAAGGAAGACAAGGTGAGAAATTTTACCTGATTGAAGATTGGGTATGTTAGAATCGGAAGAAAGAAAAACGCAGCTCGGAGCTGAATAATAATGACACTGGTTTCCTCTGTTCCTTTTTCGTACTTTCTATTTTCTTTCTTGTCGACTTATTTTATTTATCTGATAATAATATCCATCTTGGTCGATCTTTGCTCGGCTATGATTAAATGATTTTAAAAAGAAAACAAAAGGAAAAGGTTCTAAGGAAAGAAAAAGAAAAAAAAAGTGAAATGGTTTTTTAGTTATTTAATTAAAAATGAAAAGGGAAATTGTCTAATCATGTAAAAGATTGTGAATTAATATAAACAATGTAAAATTTTATTTAAACTAGGGTATTTTGTTTTGTTTATAAAAAATTATTTATCTTCCTTACGTTTTTATACCCTATGTTTGAGGAACATGAGATTTAGCATGTCTTTAAAAATTGATTGTTAACAAATTTGATCTGATATTTTCTTAAAATGCATAAAAAATTATTTTTATATTCTACGTTTTGGAATGCGTGCGAGTTTTTCAACAATGTTGTTATCTGGTAAGCCCGTTACAATTTCACACGTGGTTAGTCTTTCCATCCCATAATTATTATAATACGAATATTTCTTAAACTAAAAATTAAAATTAAAATAATTAGAAATTGATCTTTTATTAAATCACATGAATATATAACAATATTTTAATTTAAGTTATTAAACTTATAAATTAAATGATAATATTAAATATGATGAAGCAATTTAATATGTAAAGTTATTAATTTATCCTAATTAAAAATTTAAGAAAATCTATATAATTATATATTATAGAGAGAGATGAAAAATAAAAATAAAAATAAAAATGATGGAATAGTTCATAAATTTCACAGTAAATCAGTCTACTTTATTATAGTTTTGTGGTTGTAAACCATCGTATTATCTTAGAGATGACAAAAAATTAATCATGAATATGTTAGTAAAATATATATAATATATAATATATAATAAATAAATATTTTAGTAAATATCATATATAGTTATTTAATTACTTTTTTACCAAGTAAATATAGGTGTCCATGAATATGTAAAAAAGATAAAACAATCAAACACAAAAAAAAGCTAATAATAACTTTGAGAGCTCGTAATATTCAAATGAATTTAAAAGAAAATTACAACATCAAACATACATTATGCAATAAAGCACACATTCACAAACATTTAATTTTATACTCAATTTACTTGAATTTATATATTGACTCGGAGTCCATAAATCTTATACTTGTCACTTAAAGATTAAAATTCTTAAAACCTAAAGTATTACAAACCAATAATGATATATGGTTTTCCCTCCTCGTGATAGAATAAATTATCTATGGTTTAAAAGAAAATAAGTTTCACCTTAAAATCAGCTAAGAATCTCCTCCATTTTTTATCACCTAAACTCCATCCTCTACAAGATTTTGTGAATATAATAGGATATAAAGATAAAAGAACGAAAACTCACTTTATTTTTTATTTTGATATGTGAGATTTGTAGAGTTTTACACAATAATTCCAACCAGATACTTTAACCACAAAGAAGACAAATATTTTAGAAAGAAAAAAGAAAACTTTACAAGAAAGATGACCAACTTCCTATTGAGTTCTCTAAAAAAAACTTACAGTATTATTTAATACATTTAAAAGTATTACTTGAAAAGAGGTTTCACACATTGTCATTTCTTATTAATCATTTTTACTTTTTAATCTTTGAAATTTCTACCTTCCACATTTTGTACTAAGTAAAGGACTACTTGTGTGACATCCCAATTATATAGAAAGCATATATCATAAAGACGTCATCATGCATAATATAGGAAAGCAGTTGAGAGTAAATAGGATTACAGTCATCCTCAAAGTAACTTCAGAATCTAAACTTAAACTCCAAAGAGATCTAAAATGTAAGCTGAAAGGGAAATAATATTTTAGAATACAGAATCCACTAATAACATCCTAGGAGACTAGGCAGCAGCATTGTCCTCAACTTCCAAAGTTGTCTCCAAAGGAACCTCCTCGTCATCTGCTCTCATCCAAATGGAGGATCATCGCAAGAAGAAACATACACAAGCAATACAAACAAGCAAGGGTGAGCTAGATATAAAAATCATGTTATTCAATCACACATGACATGCAAAAGTCACTCAAACATGATACATTAACATCAAAAGACTTATTGCTTTACAGACTGACTCATCCGGACCAGAATGATTACTGAGCTATGGCGGGTTATGCACTCGTGGTGGCCTCTACTGCTTTTCAAAGTCGTTGCCAATGGATTCCACCCTACCACACTTACGATGTTAGTCTGTTTCGCGCCCTGGAACATACTGGAAGCCTCAAAGACTAGGACCTCCTGCTACTCCTCACCACATGGATCAATCATCTCTAGTTGAGAATGAAAGACCATTGGAGCGTCAGGGAAACCCCCAAGACTGAGCTACCATGCAATCATTCTACACACCACCAGGGCACCACCATGTATCCTCTCCTTGAGGACCATGGAATTACGTTTATGAACCGTACTGACACTTTGAAACTTAACCCATACATGAATATCCAGATACCATCATATTATCACAGTGAATCCATACACATCTCATACATTCATACACTTCCCACATAAATCACATGATCATATCATTTTATGCATCCTAAACACCTCACACCCTAGAATCAATCAGGATAGAGAGCAAAAGAAAAGGCTTGACCCGAAAGAATTCGCACAACGCATCCTACCCACAAGGCGAGACAGAAGGATCTCGCACAGCGCACCTTAGTTCGCATAGCGAATTAAGTCGCAACATACATCAGACTTCAAACATCTCGCATAGCGCACCCAGGTCGCTATGCGAGAACCCCGACAGAGACCAACCTCCCCAAAGTTCTCGCTATGCGCCTCACTCGCCCTTCGAATTAAATGGGCAGTAATCCCAGACCACCACCAGTCGCATAGCGACAGGATTCGCCATGGCGAGTCCATAAACAGTAAGCATCACCCTTTGGAAATTCGCATAGTGCACCAGCTCGCACAGCGAATTTCCAAGACAATGAGCACCCTCTATAGGGTCTCGCTATGCGAGACAATTCTTTATTAACATGGTTCTAAGGTGAATAATACTCAGATTTAACTTAAAACTCCAATTTCATTAACCCAAGAACCCAATTTCAATTCTACCACATTGAACATGATTTTTTTTACTCAGTTTTAGGCTCCTAACCAGTTTCATTCACTCATCTAAACTAACCCAACTGCCCAATTGGTTACCGGAGAAGAACTCAATGTCTGAACGCATCAAACTCACCTTCAACACCAGCACATATGACTAGTCACAACTGACTGGACCAGGACAGGGCTGCTCTATGATCAGGGATGTGCCAACTCAGGTTTTTAAGGTTCATCTATCCTACCAACATAGTACTCTCGACAAGCCACAAGTTATTTATCTAAGTCATCCAAACTGACTATGGTGTTTTAGACTCTAATTTCCCCATTTCCCTATCTCACTTCCCCTTACAGTAACCTAGAACAGTACCTGTGCACCTAATTATTGTCCATATGACCAATATTATAGAATTCTTACTCCCACCTCTCCCACAAAATCAATTACAGCCAACAAACTCATCCAAGTCAAGTGAAAATCAGCATACCATGTTCACACCAATTTCTCATTTTCAACAAACACAATTTAAACATGCTCATCACCAAAAGTAGCATACAGTAAAACAATCAAAATAATTCAAACAGGCATATCATACAACATCTAAAATGTAACTAGCTCCTCTTACCTTGAAGTTGAGCAGTATAGCCAACTAGAGTGCCCTAACAGTGCCTTCACAAGAGAACCCAAACAGTGCCCTACAACCACCTAAATGGTGATGAAAACAACTCTTAGAGCTAGAATAGGCAGAGAATAAAAAAGGAGCACCACTAGTTGCATGCCCTGGGTTCAAGACGAGTGGAGAAATTGACTTACCCGTCCAAATCAAAATTTCAATCGGATGAATGGGAAGCTCTCAACTCCGTGAACGAAAGCACATGACCTATTTGAAATTTCAACGGTTCAAATGAGTGTAAGAGTAGAGAGAAGGCAGAGCAAGAAGGAGGAAAATGGAACTAAGCTTAGAGATAGAAAGAGTGACGGGAAAAATTAGATCAGAGTTGTAAAATGAAAGAACCCCTTCTAAGGTTATGGTGTCTTTGGCCCTTTGGGCCTGGTTGCCTCAAAAAATAGGACCCCATAGCCCATATAATTTCCAGGTTGCAATATAATTTTCAAAATAATTATTAAAAATAATAAAAGCATAAGCACAAGATATAATTAAATAATAATACTAACAATAATAATGTATACTTATATATAAAAAAAGAGATTTCTCTTTTTGATGTTCACATTTGTTTTTTTATTTTATCTTTTAAATAAAAGTTTTTTAAATTAAAATAGTTATTTTATCAATTTTATCCTTTAAATAAATATTTCTTTAAATTTAACCATTTTCGTTATTTGACCATTTTTCTAAACTATTTTCTAATTAAAAATTTATGTGCAGTATAAATGAAAGCTATTTACAAAAAGAATATAAAAATGATTTTAATTTAATTTTATAATTATAATAATAATAATAATTTTATTAGTTTTTATTATTATGTATTCAATAACGATGATAATAATAATAATAGAAAAAACTTTTCAAACGTTTATTACCATCATTGTTAAACAAATCTCAACATGGTTGAGGAGTTCTCTCTCCCTTAATTCTTTGGATCATTTTATAAAAACAAAATAACGAAAGTGTCACCAAAGTATTTAAAATGATTAACTTTAAAAATACTATTTTTTTTGTGTAGTTTTTTTTTAGGAAAAGCATTTTCGAAGTGAAAACTATATATAAAAGACAACAATTAGATAAAGTTTTAGAAGCGCGTAAGAAAAGTTTTCTCACTTAGCAACGCGTGGGTGGTGACAATACATATTCCGGCAAGGCAAACCAAAGCCCAAAAATGACGGTGCCGGCACGTTGTTGTCATCAAATCATTATGTCGCATGCAAAATCTTTTTTTTTTTTATACATATCTATAAAATGTGCTGTGTAAACACAAAATAAAACAAAAAATCTATTGCGTGTTTTGGAAATTCAATAAATACCAGACACAAAGGAGCAAATACGGTTCAACTTTTTCGGAATTTAGGTATTAATTAGTTCAACATTTAATTTTACCAAATTTTCAGTTTAATTCTTAATTTTATAAAATGTCTTCATTTCTCACTTTTTATTTTATTTTATTTTATTGTCTCTTAAAAAAAACAGTACAGATTATATTTTATAGGTATCCTTAATAGAAAAAAGTGGACAGAGTATGGTTCAACATTTTTTTTCACATAAAGCTATCCTTGAAAAATAATGGAAGTTTTGACCATAACCAATTGAATATGTATCAATTTCCATCTGAATTTACATTTATGAAAGTGTTAACTTTTCAATCTTTGACATTTTTACTGGATAAAAGATTTAAAAATAACTTCTGTAAGTATCTACTACAGATGCCCTTGTATCATGCATGAAAATATATAATGTCTTACATTGGATACGGCTAGTTAAAATAAACATATAATAAAAAAATATTTATATTATTTTAAATTTTGGAGTAGAAGGATTAATTTATTTCTTATATAAAATTGTTCATGATTCATAAATATTAGTTATGTATCCTTTAAAAAAAATACGGATAAACTAAATATATACTTATACATATATTTTTTATTATGATATTTTTTTTTAAGAAAGAGTAAATATACATAAGTTGGAATGAATGAACGTTTTTTTGTTATTTTTACTATTGAACATTTATTTATGCCTAGTTATTATTGCACAAGCTTTTATGAGAATATTTTGAACTTCGTTTTTTCAATTAAAATATGATCTCCTTATATTGTCTACTATAACTATCTTTTGAAAATATATGCAAAAGTGTTTTAAAGTTCAACTAAACATGTTATATTTTAAATTTAACATGATATTTCAATTGGAATTTAATTGTTGTTGATGAATGAAATGAGAGTTTGATTGAAATACTTTATTTTAATTGGAATTTTAATCGGAATTTTAGTCGACGGACTAAGTTGAATGTCTACGATGAAGATTGGTATTTAGAATTAGATTATACTTAAGTAACTTATTTTGAAACATGAAATTTGTTTTGAATTACATTTACAATGTTTAAGATAAATCTGAGTAAAAGGAATTAAGGTTTGATATGAGATTATTTTGAATTGAATGATTTAATTTAATTCTTTTGAAATTCTTTTTGGTATGATGATATTTACATATATTTTTTTTAAAAAAATAGTAAGTATAGAAATATAAGGATATTTGAATTTTGATTTAGCAACAATATTAATCACTTAAGAAACTACTTATAATTTGTGTAAGAAATAAATTACATCAATTATCTCTTCCATTTATAGAGATGAATATTTGTTGCTCAAGTGATAATATATTATTATGATTGAAGAGAATATCATAACAATTTTCTCTCATTTAATCAAATACGTCGTTGAATTGATATTCCTTTAAATTTTAACATTTTATTAAGCTCTTTTAAATAATTCATAAAGGATACATATGCTCTATTAAAATAATTTCAATATTTTAAATATTATTTCAGTGTTTATTATATTTAAATGTAGTTATATGATTAAATAGGATAAATTTCATCTAATTAATTATATTATTATACAAAAAAACTAGTTTTTATGGAGAATTATTATTAAGTTGGCGAGACAATTTCT
Organism: Vigna umbellata; assembly: GCF_029865625.1. NCBI lineage: Eukaryota > Viridiplantae > Streptophyta > Magnoliopsida > Fabales > Fabaceae > Vigna > Vigna umbellata. The sequence goes on from NC_142166.1 coordinate 3,008,672, forward strand.
ATTATTAAGAGATTCATTAAAATATTTAATGAAAATTGAATAAAATATGTAACTTTGATTTTGAATTATCCAATTTGGTCTTTATATTTTGCAGAACTATTATTTTAAGTCTCTAGATTTTTGTATGCAATTTTAATCTTCTTATTTTGCTAAACCCGTAGTTTTGATCTAAATGTGTTCACCTAATTTTGATATTTTAGCTTTTCATTATTCATAAGTTTGTTCAATTTTTAGTTTTAGAAATACTTATATTACATATTTGACCTTTACTGGTGTCGATCGGTATAATTATTCATAGTTAGAAATATTGATTATTAGGAGATATTGAACATATGGAATATGCTTTATCTTTCCTCATAATTTGAAAAGTAAATTAATAGATAATTTAATTAATTAAAATATACAAAAATAATATTAAAAGATTATACTTTTGGTAGGTTTAGTGATTATTATTTCTCTTTTGCTTTGTCCTTACTGTTTAATTTTAACAGCCTACTCTTAAAAATTAAAATAAACTTAGTGATCTATTAATTACTTTTTTATTAGAAAATAAAAAAAATCACATTAACAAAACTTAATATTATCAAATATTTAATATAAAAAGATATATTATAATATCTTTAGTGTTAAATATTTTAAAAAATTACAATAATATAAATTTCAAATCAGAATAATAAATAATAATTAGGTAGAAGTAAAAAAAATTATATAAAATATTTCACCATTATACATAAAAAAAAATTTATATACTAATGAAACAAAAAAAAAGTTTATAATGTTAAAAAGCATTTATATTAAATTATAAAAAAACAAATATTCAAGTTTAAATATTTCAAACATTTCTTTACTATTTTTTTATACACATATTAAAATTATATTGAATGAAATCACGTAGATGAAAAATATTAAGTTGATAATAACTCAATTTTAGACATAAATTTTTAATATTTTTGAACTTCAATATATTGAATAGTGTAAAAATACTTAAAAAATATAATTTTTATACTTATATATATATATATATATATATATATATATATATATATATTTCGTCTTCAAATTTAATTAAAAAAATGAATATTACATGCTTATATCTAAAAAACTATTGAGAATGAGTTTAGAGAATATCCATATCAAGGAATTCGTTTACCATATAACCTTGTTATCAAAATGTATTTAAAGAAAAAAGATAACATAAGTCTACAAATAATAAAAAATAGAAATAAAAGTTGTTAAATTAAGAGTAAAAATTTGAGACTTTATAAAATATAGAGTTGTCGAAACGGGTAACTCAGTTTGATCCGGCTCAGCCCACCATGGGTTAGTCACTTAGTAAGGTAACTCAATCCGATTTACTTATTAGCGGTCTGAAAAAATTTCCCACTATTGGTTGGTGGATTAAACGGGCCGGCTCACTGACTCATTTAATTATAAGTTTTTTTTAAAATAAAAAATACATTTTAATTCAAATCTAAATAATCATCACATTAAAATGATGTTAAACTCCAAAAACAATTCAAAATAAAAAAATAAGTATCATAAAGCGTAATCGAAAAAATGTACAAAAAGACGAACAAATAAGTTTTTAATATTGATAATTTTTGTATCACTTGTCCATTTATAATATTAGAGTCTTGAATAGATAAATCTATAATATTTTTCTCTTTAAAACATTTTCTTTATCACCATCTACAATATAATAAAAAAATGTTAATTAATAATATTGAAAAAAAATAATTAAATTAAATTAGGTGAACGGTGAGCCAACAATCCGATGAGCCAGGTTGAAAACTAACCTACATAAAAAAGTTACATTTTTTTAAATTCAATCCGACTCAAATCCGACCGTGGTGAGATTGTCTCCTGGTTTACAACCTATTTTGACAGCACTGATAAAATATAAGAACTAACATTTTAAAAGCCAAAATTACAAATTCTTTTATAGAAAACAAAATTTCAACTAAACCTCATCAAAACACTACTATTAACTTAATTTTTTTTTCCATAGAATGTTGGAAGTGTGAAACATAACACCACAAATGCATGTCAGATCAACATCGTACAGGGTGATAGTTACTTAAATTTGTGCAATAACTAGACAGAAAGAAAAGTAGAGACCAAACTCTGTTTTGGTTGCTTTGTTTCATTGGATTAAAACTTTATATTATATTATATATATATATATATATATATATATATTATTATATTATAGAGAGAGAAAGTTGAATGAAAAGCTTAAGTGTGATAGACACATCTCAACTCCAAATATGTTGATGTTCATTGCATCCATCCATGGGAACAGAAATTGTAGGTCCAGATTTGACTTCTGCAACTTCCATTTAAAGCGTTCATATTGCAATATGTTTAAAATGTCATTCATGAGTCCTTTCTCATTTCTTTTTAAAGGTGAGAAATTGTTCATGCCAATGTTTAAAATGGAGGGAAAGAGAAGAAAACAAAATACATTCGTGTTGGGGTGAGTACATTTTTATCTTTTCCTCAACTTAAAGTTAAAATTTTTAGAAATAAAGTATAGGTTGTTTGATAATTTTCATTAGTTTATAGTTCTTTTTAAACTAAAAGTTGCGTGGTAAAAAATAAATTTAAATTTAATTTGAAGCTATTTTATTAGTTTAAGAAAACATAATATATAAATTTAATTTAATCAACACATGAATTTCATTAATGATAATAAAGTAAATAAATGTTTTAATGTATATATATATATATATATATAGGTTTAATTGAAATTTTTTTAAAAATATCTTAATATTAATAAAAATAACAAAAATATAATTTAGAAATAATGTGTCGTATAATATTAACTTAAGAATTTACAGGAGATAAAATGTTTGGAAATTTATATTATTTCTCGATAATATTTTGCAAAAATTATTTAAATAAAAAAATGTTAAACTATGTTAAAATGTATTAAATAAATTTATAAAATATTTAATAAATACATCGTTGTAATTAAAAATTCAAAAACTTAATGAAAAACCTCTTTGACCTCAAATTCAACTTTTCAAAATGCTGCATAATTTAAAGAAATTATAAAATGACTGGTTAGTAAAATTTTTAAATCCTAATTATTATAAAACCTCGGTGATTATTATAAAAAATGCATATTATATTTCATTTTTTTAATGTATTGCTTCTATTCCAAAATGTTACTACAATATTTTGTCTCAGCATATTTGTCTTTTTTTTTACTACTTTAACTAACTTACAAAGTGCCTCTGGTAAGACTACTTTTTTTTTCAAGTTTAAGAAAATAAATTTCAATTAAATGAAAACAAAAAAAATTCTCTTTTTTTAAAAAAATAAAACATTAAATTATTGGAAAACATATATTTATCTATTATTTTAAATCTTCAACCTTATTTTCAATATATTAAACCGATTATTCAATATTCTCAATAATATATTACAACACGATAACAATGACGATGATGAAATAAAATTCATTCTATCACAATCTTAACACGAACAATCAATTATTAATATATATTTGAATGTAGGTCAAACCTAATCGGTTAAACAAGGTGAAATAGTTGGTTAAATAATTTAAATTTTTGGTTAAGGGTCTCATAATTGAGATATTGTATGAATTGTATCACATGGGAGCAATGTGTAAGAATTTTTTAGACATGTGAAATTCTAAATGAATGAGTGAACATGATGGAGACATATGACATCCTAGTTTTGTTTTCGAGATTGCAAACATTTTGGTTAAACTGGTCTAATGTTTTTGTTAAATTAATACAATTCTTGATTAAAGATTCATATAAGTGACATCAAGTTGGAATATTCAACATGTATAATTATTATCACTCCATGCCTTTTAAAATGTGTACGAATAAGTAAGATGTTAATAGATAAATTTTTAAGGAAGTGTATTTTTCATCTTTTGGGTGCTTTATTGTTATTTTGTATATACTAATTCAACATTTAATTAGTTGTTCAGTTAACTCTAAGAGATGATACTAAATTAATGTATAAAGTATTATCAATTGAGTATCCAATTAGTCAATACAATTAACTCAAACCATAATTTGATATTTGAACAAGAGAAATATCAATGTAATTATATTTTCTCTAAAATATTCATTATTTAAGCAAAATGAGATTATTCAAGTGATAAAAGTCACAAATTGATGAGTTATATAAATGTGAAGTGTGAATGAGTTATTTAAAATTAAAATTTGAATGAATCACTAAATTTTACTCATTTCTTAATTCATAGAGGATATTTATAATTTGGTTTTATTTTTAAATCAAGAAAAACTGACTTGTTTAAAAATATTTTTAATTTCTAAACATATATTTACTTACAAAAGTTAAATGTTGTATTAAATATGTATATGATTGAATTATTTGATTATTGAATTGGTTTATTGTTGAAAAATATACGAATGAATTAAACCAATGGTTTGATATTAAACTAAACCATTGGTTATTCTACTATTCATCTTATACAGTAAATCTTAAAATATTTTTACCGTCTTAATCAAATAACGTACTTTCACTGAATGAAGTAATCGAATGATTAAGAAATAATATCATATAGAAAAATATGAACTATCAATATTAATGTGAATTAAGATTTGTAATGAGGGATTAGTGCTGTGTCAAATCAGACTCGCTTTCCGTAAATGTAGAATTTAGTGTTGTTGGCCCATCAACTGAAGGAATTCTCTGGTTAATAGAAAAATGAGTTATATATTTCAAACTTCAAATATGTAATTTGTTAAGCAGTCAAATCGAACAGTATCCACAACTGTCTTTCTCTTCGCTTATCTACAAAGAACCTCGTGAGAAATTTCAGAGAAAGAGAAAAAAAAACATAACTATGAGATATAGCCATGATTTATAGCTATAATTATTTGAAGAAGCATAAGAAAACAAAAATAGACAGAAAAGACATCACAAAAATCAATAGAGAACCAAAATTCATTTTTCTAATGTGTTTCAAAAACATACCGATTAACACTAATTTTAATATTTTAAAATATATTAAAAAATTATAATATATCAACAGTATATTTTTAATCTTTAAAATTGAACAATAAAAAAGATTTAATAAAAAATCCAGACCTATATAAAAACAATACAAAAAAATTCTGACAGATAATCAAAATTAGAAAAGAAACCGTTAGAAGTATTTTTCAATAAACAAAATTATGTGAGTGGGAAAAGGTTCCGCCTAAATCAACTCGTGTTATTAGTATCTTTAATTTTATTTTTTGGTATTAATATATATTTAATAGGCTAGGCTCTTAACATTTTAAAATTATTTTTAAATAATATTAAAGCAGTATCTTTATTAATAAGTGTAATAAATCTATACAATAAACATGGCTAAATTTTTATTATACAAACAAAAATCTTACATAGAAGAAATAAACATAAATTTATATATAACATAAAATATCTTTAATAAATTTTTTATATAAATAATTTTTTTGAAAAAGTAAATTCGTTTGACTCATAATCATTAGACAAATAATATTTATTCTTTATAGTTAACCTTTTCAACTACCTATTAACTCGTGTTTGTGGTAGTTAGAAGTATGACCGTCTTTTGATAATGTTCTTTTACTTTTTGTTTGAGTATCTTTTCTGTTTTGGTTTAGATAGCAATACTTTTGTGAAGCTCTCTTTTCACTAGTCAACCAAAACCAATATAAACAGGAAAAAAAGTTTGTTTCTTCCTTCCAAACTATTAAATGCAATTTTGGTTCTTCATAAAAAATCGTTTAAATTAAAAGATTAAAAGAAATTAAATATTTTTAAGATTAAATATATTTTTAATCGATAAAATATGATATGAAATTAAGTTTTATCTATATTTCAAAACTTTTTTTGGAGTTTCATTCTTAAATATATAAAAACATTTCACGAAATTTGGAAGAAAATGAATAATTGAGCAGAGTTTCAATATTTCCCTTTTTTAATCATAGTTATGCAATATCTCTCTTAACGCTGAGACTTATCATCACTAGTTATGCAATATTTCCTTCTTAATGTTGACACTTATCATCAGTAATCACAACCAAACACTAACCAACAAAACTCCCAAATCTCTTAACCTTAATCACACTCTCAACAGCAAAATAATCAGGAGGATGAAGTTTAAGTGAAGCACATCTTGATTATGAAGATTATTAGCATATCTTATAGGTTAAACTTAGAGAATATTTGTTCTTAACATGTGTTTAATATGTTGTGTTTGGTATGCTGCATATCATTTGTATGATGCTTATGTATTCATATGGTGGTTTGTTCTATTATGTAGATTATTTGATAGTTATTGTTCTCTTCAATATATTTTATACGTGGTTTGTATTGATATGGGATTTGTATTTGAGATTGTATAGTGATAAATTGGTTGTTAAATTTATTTTATTGACGAATTTTTGACAAAAATATCAATCGATAAATACTACAATGTCAATGTTAAATTTATCAACAAAATTATCTGTTGATAGTTATAAAGAGATTCATCTGTGTGTATAATTATTGATAAATTTGTGTCATCATTAATGACTAAGAGATCTATACTAACATATTTGAGCTAACACTACAATTTCAACACTGAATTTTTTTTTGTCAGTAATTACTAAAAAATTATATAGACAAATTTTCTAAATCCTTCTATAAATTTACCAATAAAAAATTTATCAACAATTTTTTTTACTGATTTACCAACAAATTTATGTTTTTATCAACAACTATTTGTAATCTTTGTTTTTTCTTATGGTGCATTAATGATTCAAAAGGCTCTAAACAAAAAAAAAAATAGAAAATGGTACCCAAGGCAAAAATTTGATAAATAAATTTGAGGCTTAAGTACATTGGCATGAAAAATTTAAAAATTTTGAGCTTTGTAATAATTTTATTATTATTGTTATTTTGTATTTTACGTTTGGTCTTTCTAATATATAATATTTGTACTGAAATGATAAGTCATCGTATAAAACATATCATGATAAAAAGATAAAAAAAAAAATTTAAAAATATTTAAAGATAATATACTTAATGGTAAACAGTAATGGCCGTTGAATAAAAATAAACAAACACATCTTAAAAATCAAACACAAAATCTGTAAATATTTTAGCAATCATAAGTAAATAAATATTTTTAATAAAGACTAAATGAAAACTTCATAAAATTTTCAAGAATTAAAAATATATTTAAATTTAAATTTTAGTTTTTTATAAAAAAAATTAATTACTTTTTAAAACACCGGTTCTATTCTTTTAAAAAATAATTAATAAAGCACAGTTAAATTTAAACCACAACTCCTTAATAATAAAAAAAATTCATATATTTCAAAACAAAATTTTGTTTTGAAATTACATTTTTTAACATGATTTTTCCATTAATTAAAGTTTTCATTTAAAATTTAAATACTTAAAACTTAAACTTTTATTTAAAACATATTTATTTTAGTAATTTTTCTAATAAATGTCTAAAATATGTAAAAAATTCTATGAATTCAATTTCCCGACTAAGAAAATAGGAAAACCATATTTTGATAATTCTTTTAAAAAAATACTTAAGCACTTATTTATCTTAAAATAATAATAAATAATAGAAGTTTTAAATATTTAAATTTATTTATTTTCATTATTACGTTAATAAGGTGAGTTGTTAGTTTAGAAGGTAGGTGAAAATTTATCATTACCCAACAAAGTAGGAGTAAGTATACATATATCTATGGATACAAAAATATGTTTAACCTAAAAAATGATTCCTATCTTACTAAAAGAAGTGTATATAGTGCCGTAACTTATATAAATTTTTACACAATATCCTAATTGAACAAGAATACACGCAATCTCAGAAACAAGTTATTTATAGTAATCTGTACAATCAAGAGCAAAAGATAAACACACTAAATATGAAAAAATCCCACAATTTTGCCAAAGTCCATGACGATTATGGCAGTAGGTTTTGATTATTTCTACATTAATTAGATGGAAGGAAGCTCTACCATCTGAGTTTTCTTCCCTTCTACTCAAAAGTGAATGAAAATGGAAGCAAAAGCTCCATTTATTCCAACTCTGAAAAATCACTTCCTCCTAATAAGTTACACACTCGCTTTCCATTCCTTTCACTCCACCCTCTTCCTGCATGCAACATCTCTATATAGTATCTCTAAAACCAAACGAACACGCCACACAGCAAAAGCATTGTTCAAGGCAAAAGAAAGAGAGAAAGATGAGCCCAACATGGGTTTTTGTGGTGTGTGTTGCAGCCATGTTGGTGGTTGGGAATGGACAATCATCGGTGAAGCCATTGGTGAAGACAGTGAGGGGGAAGAAGGTGTGTGACAAAGGGTGGGAGTGCAAGGGTTGGTCTGCTTATTGCTGCAACGATACTATATCTGACTATTTCCAGACTTACCAGTTTGAGAACCTCTTTGCAAAGCGCAATTCGCCGGTGGCACATGCCGTTGGATTCTGGGACTACCGTTCTTTTATCACTGCTGCAGCACAGTATCAGCCTCTCGGATTTGGCACTACCGGAGGAACCACCAGTGGCCAGAAGGAGGTCGCCGCTTTCCTTGGCCATGTTGGCAGCAAAACCTCTTGTGAGTCACTTTTCTTTCACATACGAATCTGATTACCACATTTGATATGAATATATGATCAGTAAATATTTAAGTTTTAGATAAGAAAGTACATATTTTTTTTATAAGGTAGAAAACTCGTTGATCCATTACTTCTGGGTTTGAGAAGTGGACTAGATTTAAGTTTTGTTTGGATTTATGGGATTGAAGCCAAGTCTTTTCACATAAATAATTTCCAAACTTTGTGTTTAGGTGAAAATCTTAGTTTTTAGTCATCTCTTTTCATTGTTCGACTTTATTGGATACGAGATGATGTAGAAAACACTCCAACGTCGAAATTAGTGTTTATATGAACATTTTGATAATAACTTATGTTAAAGTTGCAACTACTTGGATATTAAACATATATTTATAGATTTTGAAATGAATATTTAATTAGTGTCAAGCTAATTTGATAATGGTTGAGATTAGAATTAACATGATTATTTTTATTGCTAATATTGTCTGTAGTTTGACTACCAGTAGACCGAATGTTTTACTGTAGATTCTTATTGCGAAATGTTTCAATAGTGTATAAGTTTCATTGATATTATATCTTTACGACGAATTCTGCTTCTAGATAGACCATCTGGGATGTCCTTAATCTTATACAGTTATGTTTTTCAAATTGTTTAAGACCATGAAGTTGTGTGGTAAGCATTGTTGGAATAATGTTTCAGGTGGTTATGGGGTGGCTACCGGGGGACCCTTAGCCTGGGGTTTATGCTACAACAAGGAATTGAGTCCTGATAAATTCTACTGCGACGAATACTACAAATTGACATATCCCTGCTCTCCTGGTGCAGCATACTATGGTCGTGGTGCCATCCCACTTTACTGGTTAGTCAGAAGCATTTTATGCAAAGATTTTACCAAATCTGGAGCAACAGTTATGATAAAAAACACCTTTTTTTTTTGTCCTTTGATACCAGGAACTACAACTACGGAAAAGCTGGGGAAGCCTTGAAGGTGGATCTATTGAACCATCCAGAATACATAGAACAAAATGCAACCCTAGCCTTTCAGGCTGCACTGTGGCAGTGGATGAGCCCACCTGAGAAGCACCTACCTTCACCCCATGATGTGTTTGTGGGCAATTGGAAACCCACCAAGAACGACACATTGTCCAAAAGGGTACCTGGATTTGGTGCCACAATCAATTTGCTCTATGGGGACCAAACTTGTGGGCAGGGACCTGATAATGAGGCCATGAACAACATCATTTCTCACTATCTTTATTACCTTGATCTCATGGGTGTTGGCAGAGAAGAAGCTGGGCCTAATGAAGTTCTCTCCTGTGCTGAACAAAAGGCTTTTAAGCCCTCTGGTTCACCATCTTCTGCCACAAATTGATCTTTCCTTCTTCGGTCCATTCTTCGATCCTGCTAAACATTCTTAATAAAGGAGGCAAGTAGACAACATATTTCAACTACTTTGGCCTTCACATGATGAGACTGAAACAAGTTTGGAGTGGACACTCATAGTTAATTTCTGTATAGATTCTTACTTTGCATACATATATATATATATATACATCTTGCCTTTTGATGTCTCCTTTCTCTTGTATAATTTGAATATATTTTGGTATAATGTATACAATTGAATATTTGATCATCAAAGATTGTAACAATTTTGTTCATATTTGGATTTTGTGCAATCAAAATCATACCAAGCTTCGCACGAATAATCTGTTGTATCATTACTCATTTTTATGTGTTGTGGGTTTGTTCAGTAATATTCTGTATTTTTGTTTTTAGTATTATATACTTTTACTGTTATATAAGACAATGTAATGAGAAAATAGTTTTCATTCACTCCCTCTCTCTCATGAGATCAGGTTTTCTAACAATCTGAAAATAAAAAATGACTTTCTTTATAATTTGGAAATAAAAACTTACTTCCAATTGCACAATTAAATTTTTTTTTTCTAAAAATATACTTATGGACAATCCGTAATCGTTTTGACTTTCTGATTATGTGATCCAAAAATAAAAAAATACCTATGAATTTTGCAATTTGAAAGTCATTAATTTAAAAAATAAAGACTTTCGGATTATATAATACAAAGTAATTTTTTTTTCTTTTGGATATTATGCAATCCAAAACTTGTTTATGAGAAAAAATAACTTTTAAATTACACAATTTGATTTTTTTTATTTTTACATTATATAATTCGAAAGTCAAAAGGTATTTTTGAATCATACGAGTAAATTGAAAATGTTATTATATGGGAGTACCGGAAGAAACTGTCCACAGGCAGTTGGTAACACGAAGGACTTGCGTTCTTCAAGCCCAATATGCTTTCTTATTGGGTCACAAAAGCAGCTCTGCACGGCCCTTTCAAATTTTATATTTCATATAATATGCGACAAAAACAAGGGAATTGCTTTCTGCACCCAACTGTTTTTCTTCCTGCAACCTACGTTTCCTGAATTTATTTTTTGGACCACAAAAACAATTCCAGAAAATATTTTTGGGACAGCATATGAAGAAAAAGTAATATGTTTTCTTAACACCTGAACCAATATTATAAAATAATATATTAACTATGAACATTAATTTAAGTAATTTTTGCTTCCTTAAATTAATAGACACATATGTATTAGAAAGTTCGTCTGTAATATTTTAATTGCTAATGCAGTGATATCAAATAGTCATGTAATTGTTATCATTCAACGTTTTAGTACATCTATTTGAGAAGTTATATATTTTTTTAATACTCATAAATTTATCTTCAATTCTTTTAATCTCTTAAAACAAAATTATAATGAAATAGAATCATGTGAAGGAGATTGCTAACAAATCTCGACAATTTAATGTGTTCTTTACTGTGTTCGTTAAAAAAAATATCAATTACCTTTAATAAAGTATAAGCCGTAATTATTGTTGAAAAGTATTGAATAAAAACAACTAAAATTTCAGACATTAACACATATTAAAGTGTTTTTCAATCGTCTATAAAAGATATAAAATTATCCATGGTTCAAAAGAGAAATGAATAAAATGAATAATCTGCATAAGAAATCCATTTTTAAAAAAAATAATATTTAAGCCTTCTATTAATAAAGGAAAGAGATAAGAAAAAAAAAATAAAAGGGGGATTTTTAAAGAAGAAGAAAAAAATATTTTACTTACTTTTTTAGTACTTTATTTAATATGACTCTAAATAAATCAATCTAATTATTAAATATTCACAATTTAATTATTAATTTAATTCCATAAAAATGAAATAGGTTGCCTTTACTTAACATATTTTTCAACTTAAGTTTCAAAGCTAGTTTGCATTAGCTTTTTTGAATGTAATTTTTTTCAACTTAATAAGTTTCAAAGACTCCATGGATCTTTCGTGATGAAGCTTCTTTTACAAGAAGTTGAAGCTTTGGATTGTTGAAGATATACAGAAACTAATCCCACCAACACATCTAACAAAAATCTTCCATTTTAACCTAAAAAGAAAGAAGAAAGAGAAGGAATGAAAAAAAATACTGACCTTGTGAAGGAAATGAAGAGAAAGTGAAAAGCTTGAAGAAATAAGAAGCTTTATAGCTGAAGTTCATTAGATGGAGTTAACTTGAAGAAAAGTGGTGGCTATGATGAGAGTGGAAGAGAGAAAAAAAGGATACATTTTCATTGTTGTTGTGTATGTGGGTGATAACTTGATTTAAAGTTTGTGTTTTTATGTTATATATTTAGCTTTTAAACTTTGAAATAGTCATAATTTAAGTTCTTTGTCTTTCTTCATTTAGTCAAACTTCAATTTTATTTCAAAACACCAAAAATAGAGAGTGGAAGAAAGTTCAAAATGACTAAAGTGGTCATTTTTTTTGAAAGACAAGAAAAATGTGATTTACGAATAAGAGATAAATTACATTTTTTTTATAAATGAAAAGAAAGAAACGAAAATTATTCACATAATGTCATACATATTTTAACATTTATATTTTTATAATAATAATAAATGATATTGAGATAATAAATATAAATTAAAGTAATAATAATAAATACATTTATTTATTTATATTGTTTTCACTCAATTTAAATGATCTCAGTTTACTTAAAGGAAATCTATCCAAGGAGATTAAGTTTTATTGAAGTATGTTTAAGGCATTAATTGACCAAGTTTAAGAAAAATGATTTAACCATTTTGTTAACCAAGTTTAATCTCATATTGTTATATTAGGTTACATACGACAAGTGCAGAGTATAATACTAATTTAGTGAGTGATGATTAGTATTAGATGTATCTTTGGTTCAAACTAAATTGTTCTTTATGTATTTACTATTATATCAATTAAGTAATAATACTTTATTTTAGAGTTTAAAAAGTTTTACAGAAAGTTATTCATGTTTAATAATAGCTTATACTCATATCAATTTTCCTGAAATATTTAATTATAAAGTCGAAAGAAAAAAATTGAAAGAATATCTTAATATTTATAACACTTTTAGTTTTATACTGATCAAATTCACAGTTAAAAATCATATAATTATATAGTTCTTATCACATTATGATGTAACTTGATAGGCTAAAACTAACAATACCTTAAATGTATGATGATTGACCTTATAAAAGACTCTTTAACGTTCTACCTACCCTAAAGCACAATTGATGAACTAAGGGGTATTGTTTGTATTCAAACATAATTTTATTTATGTGAGATGCTTAGAAAAATTTATTGAACATAATAGTTGTGGTTTAACACCAATGAATGCGTTTGCGGCCAAAATGATATCATTTCTATGGTACAACCACCACGTCAAATATTTACATTTGTTGTAAGGTTGTCTCTTCTGCAAATATCAAATGCTAGTTTAATGAAATCAAACGGTTCCATACTAGAGCGGGATCCATGATCTTTTTATTGATGAGACTAATACGAAACTTCGTTTCAATTTTATTCTTAAAAAATCATCGAATGGTAGAAAAATAAGAATATTTTAAACTCTCTTAAGCTTAAACTCTTAACCGATATAAGACAAGTGTGATAGGAACATAGTCTAATTAATACTTACAATACTTTTAAATAGTGTTAATTAAGTTATTAATACTTATTTAATACTCTTATATAGTGTTAATTAAGTTAATAAAAGGAATAGTATAAATTAGGTGTTATACTTTTGCAATTAAAATTTTCTTCAAAGATCTCCATTAAATATATAGATCCAAGACATACACACAACCTAAAAATAATCTTTAATCATTAACATTAAATGTCTAGTTCCCGTCATAACACCAAATTTGTGTGAAAAAAAAAGCCATAGATAGTATAAATTTAGAATAAAAGCTGTGGGACCAATCAACAGTTCATTTCGTACATATGATGATTAATTTTATTATTTTCCAATGTTCCAATTATGATTATCGTATTGAGAAACATGTTAAAGTATATTGCATCAATTAAATATTTTATCTGTAAATTATATCTTAAAATATTATGAATTAAAGTAAATTTAACGTTCTCTTTTTGAGATAACTTATTGTAATAAATTTTATCGAATTCATCATTTCACCTATTTTAGGTATATAAATTCTAGATAGTAAAGTAAACATTTTTCTCATAAAAACAAATAATTTTATAAATTATTACAGTAAGCAAAAATCTAGTCAAAGAGTTTGTAAGAAAAAAAAAATAACACTCCTGTTTAAGATAAGAACATGAAGAAAAGACTGGGTTCAATCTACTTTAAAATATTAAAACTAAATTATATACGAAACCTCTTCTTACATGTTAATATAATTTTGTTATTACATAAACAATTTACTCATTATCATTGATGTACAAATTTTCAAAATCTGAAAGATAAATTTACCAAACAAGTTAGATGCCAACAAAGAAGTAGAATTTTAGGAGCAACTAACTTCCCCAAAGCATGGATGATGTTCATGAACAAACCATTTTTTTATCACTTTCTCACCTTCTCATCATTTATTTTTGAGCTTTATATATGACTAGCAATTATAATAAATAGATAGATATGATACAAATAAAAGCATATAAAATTCAGAAAAAAGAATATAATAATCCAAAAGAGAGACAGAGAATTATGACATTCATCATAGTGGATAACTGCAAAAAATAAAAAAATAAAAAAATAAAAAAATAAAAGAGTTAATGTTTGGTCTGCCACTACCTCTTCAGGGGCTTTATTCTGACAACAAATTCTCTATACTTGTACACATAATCTTTATCATCTCCAGAGACAAATACCAACAACAGATATTACTCTTGTTGTATCATTTTACATCTCTATTTTAAGTGTTTCAATATATATATAATTTGTACTTTTTTTACGGTTTAAAATCACAAAAATGAAAAAGATTTGAATTAGTGGGATTAAATAGCAAATTATTGAGACCAGAATAAATAATTTAACCTTTAAAAGGAAACAAAATGATTAATAATTTTAAATAATATCCTAGTGCAAGTAATTAGGTTCGCATCCACATCTGAACTCTTTGAATAACGATAACTTTATGAGAAGATATGTATAATTGAGATGCTATTTGAAAAACGAAGTGGCGTAGAATAAAATCAAAGCATGTATCCGGATAACGCAAAGGTTGTTTCCAAATTGGTTATTCATATGATTTCTATCTCTTATAACTGCCATGATTTGATTGCCCATGAAGATGTTACTTGCAATATTCTCAAACTCAAGAACCAATTTTCCAACAAGAAGGACCCACAATTTATTATTCCATTTGGATATTATATAAAACGAAAACAATAATTTATATATTATTAGGTAATTACAACTTTTGAAAAGTCAACTCAAGAGATAACTCAAAGCATGTTACAATGAATAAACTATTGTTCCTTAAAATGTTAACATGATGTTGCAAGAAAAGCTTGAATTTGATGAAAAAACATTGTCTTCACGTCTCCTTGTAGAGATTTAAGGATAAGAAGGTATACCAGATTATTGAGCAACCATGTTTGTTGTTTGTAGAATGTAACAGATATGAACCACCCAACTAGCTTTGTGTTCGTGATTCGGCTTCCATGGTGAACACTTAAAGCTAATCTTTGTTCTAATCCAGAAATATTAGTCAAAATCGACACAGTCAATGGATAGGATTTGTGGGCCCATTTTATTTATGATCTAGTTGGGTCTGCTTAGGCCCATTTCCTTTTCCACCTCAACAATTTATCCGTTTTCTCCTTTCGCTCTCATTCTCTTTCGTATTGCTGAAAAGTTGTACTCAAGTCTCTATGATAGCATTCATACGTGATGTTGTAAGCCACCCCCAAGAATTTTTATATCTTCATTTTTTTTCTTATTTTCATATATCCTTTTTTTAAATTACACATCTTATGAATTATTTTTTTCCCTCTTAATAAAGAATTAGAAGTGAATTTTTCGCATTTATTTTAATAATTTTTTTTTTGGTTTTTCTCTTGGATGAAAACTCTAACTTCTTATGGTAGATTAGTTCTAGTGGTATAATTATGTTTACTCTAAATGCTATAAATATTTGATATGGTTTAACTTTTTCTTTTCTTTTTACTAATTTTTGTTTAAAGATAAATGAATTGATTTAGGTGTTAGTTCAGATGACTGGTTCTTCGAATGTTTTCAATCTTACAAATATTTTATCGATTACACCCTTACATAAATCAATATGTTATTCTTGTATTAGTGTTGTTTAATTTTCTTCTACGCTCGATAATGTTTTTTATGCATTTTAAATCAATTTTATTTTGTTATTTATCGTAGTAACTTGTGAATCACCTTTCTTAATTTTTTTATCCATAAGATGTTTCACTCGGTGAAAATTGCCGGTGGTAATATGATTAAAAGATTGTATATATTATCTAGATGAGTTATTTATAAAGTAATTATAATTTTATTTCCTATAATAGTAGTCTAAATATTATTTTTTAGAATACTAATTATTCTTATAATACTAATTATACTTCCACTTTTGAGTAATGACATTCTATTTGATATTTCACATAATTTTTTTTTCTTTCAATATTAAATTTGTATCTTTGCTAAATTAAAAGATCATCTTATGTTTCACTCAACAACAAGGTGTCTCGGTCATTATTTGATATATGACATTTTTATGCTTATGGACCTTATGGTAAATCTACTTATAATGACAAGAGATATTTCCTAACATTGATAGATGATTGTAATTGTTTTACTTTGATATTTCTTCTCACACAAATCTGAAGCTTCTATAAATATCTAATTTTACACTTTGGAAATTCATAAATGAATTTAAAAAATTTGTATAAAAAAAATCTATATTAATTATGAATTCGATTAAATTATAACATATGTAGTAAACTTATATTATACACAGATGCATGCCACCACACGACATGAATATTTGACAATGAATTCTGTCAATATTTATTAGAAAGTAGAGAAGAAAAACTTGCTTTCATTTAATTTGATTACCCATTCTTACGTATCTTCCCTGGAAATAAGGTTCATTTATTTAAATAAAAACAAAAGTGAGCCACATAATATAGACACACATTTTATTTTATTTTTTTATTATTTATTCTTTTATGTTTGGACTAAATTGCTTACTAAGTTGGCAACCGATTTCCTTCACCAAGCTTCCTTCTACCTCACTGATTACATTCTTGAATTTTATCCGAAATTTCTTCCTTTAGAAACACATAAAAACTAGAGAGATTTTAACAAAGTAAACTAAGACGGATCAAAGAAAAACGACTATAATTTGATTCAGATAATAAACAACAAGAGTCTAAATTAACTTTAAAAAAATGTTTCGAACCTGGAATTTAGTTTATATTTTTGTTATCTGTTTTTTAGAATCTAGTTTGTAATTTATTTGTAGGGACAGTAGAACACCTTGTCATTAATGTATATATAGTTATCTGCCAAGAATAATTCTGATCACATGTTTACGTGGTTAGATGTATTTTCACATTTATTAAATATGTATATATCATTAACATCCAATGAAATAAAGTCTATTAAATTAAAATACAATAATTTATAAATGTGTAATTTCATAGTATACACATATTTATTATAATTCATAATTCATTATTTAATTTAGGTATACAAATTTCTTTAGTCGTAGAAATGACACCAAGGTATTACTACAAGTACATCATTAGCAAGTGATACAATACTCATTAATAAAAATATTTTGATGGTATGTATTTTCCCATCTATGAAATATATGAATATATCATTACATTCGTCTAAATTAAAATATATGAACCTAACCTTATAAAACTAATTTGTATAGTTATATATTATGATCTCAACATATCTTAAAATCTTATATACATTATTGCAACATTATTGGATAATTTCTTGCACGTTCAAATATTGTGAAACACAAAAATGACTTAAGAAAATGGAGAATGGTTGTCTTCTAGTGCCATCTAATCAAATGGTTGCATAGTCTCTGTAAATTCTGTTAAACAATATGGTCCCACCCCTACATAACGTAACTTCAGGTGACTATGAGTTTTAGTTTTTCGAGTAATTAAGAAGGAAACAAACTCAAACAATGCATTTTTATTTTTATTTTAAATATGTTTTTAGTCTCTAAACTATTAGCCGTTTCTGATTTTCATCTCTTTTTCAAAATAAGGTACAATTTGGTCCTCATTCTTTTAAAAATAAAATTTTGGTTTTAGTCCTCGAAAATTAACACCGTTAAAAATGTGGTAGTTTTCGAGGTTAGTTTTCGAGGACTAAAACCAAAGTTTCGAAGACTAAAACTAGAGTTTCGAAAAGAATGAGGACCAAATTATACCTTATTTTGAAAGAGGAACGAAAACCAGGCCAATAGTTTAGGGACTAAAAACATATTTAACCCTTTTTTTTGTTTATTTTGAAAATTTATTATTTGTATAAATAAGCTTATCACCAAATTCTTAAGTTATAGAAGTTGTATCGAACTAGCCTAATTACAATTGCATTCTTAAGTATAAGAGTTGATGATATCAATACATAAGTATAATACGTAAGTGTTGGATGGTATTTGGTTATAAGAAAGACGTTCAAAAGTGAACGTCATTTAAATGCAAATTTTAGAAAAATTATAAACAAAGTTGGATAGGCGTAACATTTATTTAAGAGTACATACAACAAATGTAAAATAAAACGTTTAAACTTATGTTTTCATCCTTGTCTAAAGCTCTCTTTTGAGAAAATACAATAACTTATGCATTTAGTGAAATTGATAACCCTTTTCTATCATATGGAAATGGATAATACTTCATATGCGTTTGCTTATTTTATAAACGTTGAAGTAAGTTAGTAGAACAATAAAAAGTCACACTTTCACATTAACAAACTTACTATAATTCATGCCTCTTAACAACAACACTAAAGAAGAACCAAAGAACCGAAACAATGCAAAATGGCATACAAAGTAAAAGGTTGTCTTGTGTTAAGAAAAACATATTTACTTAAGGAAAATTTTGTTCTATTCTAAATAAATATATGGTTTATTAATATATATAATTTTTTGAGATATCTTGAAAAATAACTTTACTTTTAGAAGCTGTTACTTTGAGACTATGTATTGATATTTGTACTGGTAACTCATTGCTCAACATGTTTGTGATTTGTAATGTTGAATTATAATTACTTGGTACAAGCTTATTTATTGTATACTACAAATGTATTGTAATATATGTTGAGGGTTGTACAAGATATTGTTAATTAAATTATTTGTGAGTGTGATGATATGTTTCACACGCATGTTGTAGTTGTAATATGAATATTTCTAAATACTGAAAATAGTCATTCTAAAGCGAATAATTGAAATTATATAAAATTATAGAAATCAAACCTAATCTAAAATAATTTCAGTGTGCAATTTCTCTATCTATATATTTAACTATATTGTTTATATGTGAAAAAAAAACTCACTTTTCTCATTAAGTGCTTGAGAAAATATTTTTTCAAAAAGATTTATGATTACATTTCGAAAGGATTAATTCATCCCTCTTAATTAGTGATTAATCGTTATTTTATTTATAAAACTGTTATAATTTATTCAGCAAACTTTTTCAAATATTTTGCTTGATTATTGATAAATGTTTAATTTACTTGCATTTATATTTAATAAAATTGTACATTGTGATAAAGTTTCAAATATGACATAAAAAATATAGAATAATTTAAATTAATTTTAATAAAATTTGCAGTAATATTTATTTATTATTAAAGAAAATAAATAATTGATAAAGTCATATAATAGAAAAAGAAAAAAAGACATATAATAAACAAATTCATAAACTTATTATTTTAAACTTTTAAATTAAGATGTGATATTAAGTTTTGAGTCAATTTATATGAATTTTTTACACAATAAAATTAAATAATTATATTATATTTTTTAAAATATGTTTAGTCCATTAAGAAAATTAAAATATATTTAATCAGTCAAAATTTTTAACATTTTATATTATTACATAATTTTCCGATATAAGTAATCAAAAAGTTTATTGAAACTTTTAAAAAAATTTATATTAATATGATTAATTATATATTTTTATTTAAAACGAAAAAAGTCTATGGAGTCATGTAATTCACGTAAATTTTGTAAATATTTTGATTTTCTAAAATTTTTCAATAAAGAGTTTATTTTACCCGGTTAAAACTATTCATAACTAAGGTACTATTTAATCTCTTTTTTTGTTCGTATTTCACTTTACAATGCCCTTTTTTCGAAGTAGAAGTTTTGAAATGATACTAAAAAGAAATTGCATATAAAAGAAACAAAATCTGAGTTAATTTTACTTGCACATAATTACTCTTTCCATTTATAAATATGGTAACTTCTCTCAGTATTCTACAGATCTGACAATAGGCATATTATATTAGTATTAGAAAGTAGACAATATATTAAAATGGCAAAACATTATACTATAATTTTGCCATCATCTAGGTCACATTTATGGCTTTTAATAATGGTGCGTACCCTTTTTTGGTTGATGGGTGTTAACACAACATGCATGATGATAACTCTAACTAAAAACTATAGCATGACAAATGTTCAACTACAAAAAGAGTTTACCATAATTGCTTTTTTCTATATGCTTCAAAATCAAGCTTTCCCTTCTAAACTTATGGTGATTCATTCATCATTTCTTGAACTTTATAGTCAGCATTTACCCACTGATGAATACAATAATTTCTTTAGACGTAATTTTCAAAATTCATTTTCTGTCATAATGGAAAGAGAATATTACCTAATTCTAATATTGGATAAAAACTAATATTGCTCATACTAGAAAAAGGGACAGAATAATGACTTATATTAAAATATATTTTTTCACTCGAAAATTCTAGTTCACAGATATCGTATTCGTGGTCTTCCCAACACCAAATTATTCAAACATTTGTGTTTTTCTATCTGAAAAACAGATCATATGTGCTCTTAATTCAGAATTATGGAAAAGATGAGACGAAAAATCTGTTCCATGAATTTTTAAAGAATAAATGTTGGATCGGAGTGACACCTATTTCTAATTAATGGACTATCTCTTCTGTCATGTCATTGTAATAATAATATCTATTTATATTATTTTAATTGTAGGTTGGTTTGGCATCAGATCCTGGATGAAGAGTTTGGTAGTTGCGTTCTATATTTTTCACTAATAAAGAAATTTAACAGTACCAAACGTTTTGTTAAAAAGATATTTTTTATATTAAAATCATGTTTATAAATAATTATAAAAAATCACCCTACCCAATTCGGAGAGGGTGAGAATTTCACCCTATTCAGTCGTTTTTTTTTTACACTCATGTAAATAAATCATTCTTTTCATTTTTTTGCTCTTTGTATTATATATACACAGCTTATGTGAGTGAAATTAGTATTTTTTTTTAAAGATTTTATAACTTTGCGACTTTAAATTATTACTGAAATACTATATATAGTATCTTTAATATCAACTTTAAATTAAACAATATTTTTGTTGGGAATGCCTTTGGTTTAGTAAAAATATTATATTTTGTTGTGAATTATAACAATAATTTATTTATTTCAAATTAAATTATATCAATTATTAGTATTATGAGTATGTAACTATTTTCAGTTTATATCTAATTTATTTTATGTTCAGGAAAATATTGTCATCATTAACATATCATTGCTACAATTACACTACTTTCTTAAAATTTGAATGAAATAAAAATTTACTAAAAGTTTCATGATCGAAAGAATACATATGATAAAATAACTATAATTTAAATTATTAAATATTTGTATACAAATATTTATCCTATGCATTTGTAAATATTAAAAATGCATGAAAAAATATTAAAATTATTAAGTGCTAAAAGAGAAAGTTCTATTTATCCTATTGTAACAATTAGGGGTCTGCCGTCAAATTGGACAAACGGCCGTTTAATTGTTTCTTACGTGTCAGATGGGAATCATGCCACGTGTCATTACTGAAAACACTGTTCATGCCACGTAAGAAACAATTAAACGGCCGTTTGTCCAATTTGACAGCAGACCCCTAATTGTTACAATTTTACAAAAATGGGGACCCAATTGAGACGCTGAAAAGAAAAGGGACCTATTTGAGATTCACGCCGAAAATAGGGACCTACCGAGACATTAAACCTTAGTTATTCTATCCTATGTGTGTAAAAATATTTATTACAGAGAATATATAGTACATATATTAACTAAAAAAAAGTGCTTTTTTTTTTAAAGTTTAAACAAACAAACAAACAAACTGATTTTCTTATAATTTTACAAGACGTAAAGCAAGAAAAAACTATACATATTAGTGTATGGTTATTTGTTTGGACATAAAAGGGTTTACCCTAATTTAATGAACAAAAGAAGACCAAACCATTACGTACACTCCTCGTTTTTTTCCTGATTTTTTCCCCTTGAAATGATTATTTTTTTCCCCACATTCAAGCACGAATTAGTGATTCTGTAATTAATGCACCAGATTTTCGATCCAACATGATACATACAATATCATGTTTGAACAAATCAAAGGTTCAAATAGGATGATCATAATCTTTTTGAAAAATAAAAATCTAACCTCAAGAATTTGCATTCCATGCTTGGCTTATTTGTTATTGTATTGAGACAGTGGTGGCATGTGGAACTTGGAATCTTGCTCGAGAACCTCACATGCCCAAGTTGGTTGGCTATCACATAATTCACAAAAAATGAAACAAAATGGGACGTGCTGTTCGCAGATAATTTCAAATTATTTATTAGGTCAATGCTTTCAATTTTTATATATTTGGAACGTTTTTTAATAAAAATTCATAGAACCCTACAATTTATTCTCAATTATTCCTATTGCACTTTATAAAAAGATATATATACACTAATTATAGATGGATAGCATTTCCTTATCCAATCACTAACACAAAAAATGCCCACGAGCCTATCTATATATATATGCACTTCTCAAAAGCACGTGGGACCCTTACAACTTGGCATAGAGTTTCATGTACATGCATGCATGTTTATATATTTAACAAGAAATCAATAATAATTTTCTATTACAATTTTCTGGGGTAAGTAAGGACTCACCCAACTCTGTAGAATTTTAAAAAATAGAACCATATTGGACGAAAATGCAATCAACATTGGCATGCAGATAGAGAAGAAAAATTCACATAGAAAAAATGTAGCTTTTTCTTCATAAGTACACGTATATGCGAGATGGAAACAGAAGTAAAAACACGACAAAACAGACATATTTTCTTCGAATGTTGTCACGGGGCTTTGATATTCTTTTTATGGTGCTTTAGTCAATTGCAGAAACATCACGGGGATGAAAGTGAAAGCGTTTATTCGTGAATCATAGGTAACTCCCAAATACTGCGCAGAGTTTTCAATTTGAACGGTCTTCTGTAGCTGGTGTGCAGACAGAACCTTCGCAAACCCTCACATATTTGGACCTGTGCACCTTTCTTTTCTAATGTATTTGAGAAAACTCAGAACAGCATAATAGCGAATGAAAGAACAAAAACATAAATGAATATGGAAACTTTGAGCTAACGATAGTAAGAAAGTGAGAGATTCTTTCGTCCGTGACTGTCCAAAACTCGATTCTAAAACAACTCTATAGCTCTCTCTGTTTTTTTCTTTAAATTATTGGGTTGTTTTTCTTACTTTATCTTGTAAGTTATGGCGTGTAATATATTTTAATGAATGTGTTTTAGCATCTACAACCACACTAGTAAATGGGACCAACCCAGCCATCACCCACTGAGCCTAACTGCGTGTTACACTGACTCACTCTCTCTTCTCATCAACCTTATTACGGTCATATAATTAATCGACGTGGAAACGCAATCATCAAACTTTTATTACTCTCTATGTCCCCACATCGAAATCAAACCCTGCAAAAGACGCAACTCCCTCTCTATATATATCCCAACCCACTCACTCGCACTCTTCACTCCCTCATTCTTCCATGGCTTCTCAACACCACACCAAATTACTAGCCATTGCGCTAGTGCTCTGCGTTGCACTGTCCTTCGCAAGGCCAGCCCAAGGGAGGGTGCCCTTTGCATGCGACCCTAGGAACGGACTCACGAGGGGGTTCAAGTTCTGCAACACCAACGTCCCCATCCACGTCAGGGTTCAGGACCTCATAGCCAGACTCACATTGCCGGAGAAAATCAGGCTCGTGGTCAACAACGCCATCGCCGTGCCCAGGCTCGGTATCCAAGGCTACGAGTGGTGGTCCGAGGCGCTTCACGGCGTCTCCAATGTGGGCCCCGGCACCAAGTTCGGTGGGGCCTTCCCTGGCGCCACCATGTTCCCCCAAGTCATCACAACCGCTGCTTCCTTCAATCAATCTCTCTGGCGCCAAATCGGACGGGTCAGATTCTTTTACCCTCTCATTCATTATTCTACTCCTCTTTATTCTATCATATCTCTCCCACGAAACTTATGACCTCAACTTTTTCAATATTCATTTCGGTTCGCTAATAAATAACACTAAAAGTAGATTCCTTTATTCTCCTTTTCGGCCATTCATGATAAATTCACCCATTTATCCATCACCTTTTATATCCTTATTTAATACCTTACATATCGCATTTGCATGCATGCCTTTATTACAATTCCAATATAACACCACACACTACCCACTTAGGTAAAAGTGCCTTCTACATATCATCATCACCATCGTCATATATGTTTCTATTTATAGTGTGATCACCTTAGTTCGATGAAATGATTTTATGTTTTTCAAGAAGGTATATAAATTCCCACATCTTATTGCGTGTAATAATCAAAACTTTTTTATTGTATAAACATACTCTATATATTACTTTGGTTACTTTCGTAAGTTTTGAATTTTTGACTTTTGAACGTACTTTTAAGTTTTGACTCGGTAATAAAATAATCTAATGGGTCCTGAATCCGGAGCTCGAGATTTCTTACATTTTTCTACTGTTTAGTTACAAAAATCTGAAGAACGACCGAAAAAGTTTTTGTTGGACACGTAGATATAAAAAGTGACTGGATATTTTTGTTGCTTATTACTTTCTTTTTATGTTCTCATCCAAAAAAGTTTTATTTTATTTTTCTGAATTCGTATATATATGATTAAGAATGTGGTGCTACTACTTTAGTACTCAGTTATACACTCACCTGTTTTAGCTAGTTTACATGGTAGCTGACGAATTGTGTCCCAACCACCATGTGGCTTGCATGCATTTTAATATGAATATATGTGCAATCTGATAATATGGTCATCTTAATGGTAAAGAAAATGATGATAACGTTGAAAATTCATCAACCTAAATTGTCAGCAACAAGACGGTAAAAGAAGTCCATTACGCCATTGATTCATTAACTACGAAAGCAACAATTGGTGGTGGTTTCGGTTGTCATTGTCTTCAGTCCCTCTTTAAGTCATTAGTTAAATGTTCATCGGTTTAGATTAGAATAATAATTAATTTCACTTTGCTGGTGATTAGTAGATCCTTTTCATACTTAACTCTTATAGTTTAGTTAAATATGTTAAGGATTCTAACTCTGACCTCAGTTTATTTTAACAATTATTGAAATTTCTTTCCCATCAAAATTAATTAAGGTTTGTGGAGATACAAATAAATTATCTTAGTTTGCATGCTTGAAGTTGCTTAATTTGCATGAAATTTGATCGTCTTTTTAAATAATTGGTTTGTGAATAATTGGAAGAACATAGTAGGTCTTTGATGTTGCCCACACCACACCAACCCCTTGCCAAAACTTGCGTCGACTTTTCCACAAACGTCTTTTTGCTTTTCATTCTCGTTATGGTCCAGGGCTATACATGGATAATGATTTTAATGACCATGAAAAAAGTTGCGATTATTGTTGTAACAACAAGAGCAAGTAATAGCCAATTGCATTAGCCAAAGCTGTTATATTAAAGTATTATTGGTTAAGTGAAGTTCTGATGATGAAAAGGAAAACCATTGGATGCTGATTTGAATTTTTACTTATTCTTATAGTGACATGTAGATTCCAGAAAATGTCAAAAATGGGGTGTTTTGTTTGTCTCTTAGTGTCAAAAGAAACTTTTTATTATTGCGGTTGGTGGTTTAGATAAGAGACAGAATAAACCGAGATAAAGATTTTTCTTTTCAGGAAAAAAAGAATAAAAGAGTATATATATTGAAGAAACTAGGCAGATTCCCAATGGTAGAGCCAGAGATTTAGGAGACAATGGTAAAAAAAAATTCTCTTTATATTTTTTATTTTAAATAAACTAATTAAATATCTGTTTTTTATATTGACTGGACTTCGTTTAAAAATAATTAAGATTCTAAATATTCTGTTTTTTTATATTATGATAAAATTCTAAATAATTATTATTTTATTTTGGTGTTTTAATTAATCACATGTACCAAATATATGTAGAGGGTCTAAAATTTTTTAATGTTTTTTTAATGAATAAAAAAATAGGATAAATATCTCCTTCAAAATTGAAAACGATGTGTTTGATTGGATACTCATAAAAATAAGTCCTTTATGGATACTTGACATTTAAAATACATGAACAAATTTGTCTATATTCAATCCGAAATTTCTTATACCTAAATAGATACGTTTTCCAAGAATTCATACATACTCATATGAAAATTTTAACGAAGAAGTTATATGTTGCATATTGAATTGTTAGGTACTAATTTAAGAATTTACTAAAAAAAGATGTGGCTAAGTAATCATGCATATGGACCTACTGCCGAAAAACAAATGTACCTAATTAATCATTCATGGATATATATGCAGGTGGTGTCTGATGAAGCAAGAGCAATGTACAACGGTGGACAGGCTGGTTTGACGTATTGGAGTCCAAATGTCAACATTTTTCGCGACCCACGGTGGGGCCGCGGCCAAGAGACTCCCGGCGAAGACCCAACCCTCGCCGCAAAATACGCCGCCAGCTATGTCCAAGGACTCCAAGGCGACGGCGCCGGAAACCGCCTCAAGGTCGCTGCTTGTTGTAAACACTACACTGCCTATGACCTTGACAACTGGAATGGCGTAGACAGGTTTCATTTCAATGCCAAGGTATTATTATTGTTATTTTTTTCATTATTTGTCAAACTATTTTTACACTTTATTATACATGGTTTTTTTATTCGTTGCTTTTTGTGATTGTTTGAGGTTAAACTAATTTGAGGAAACGAAATTGTTGGCATAGTGAAATGTCTCCAATGGTGACATGGATAAATATATATACACAGCCATGTTATGGCTATGTTATGTCTATCTATCTATGTTGGCGAGGAAGCAAGGCTAAATGTGTGTATATTAGTAAGGTGGATCTACCTGTCGATGTTGTCCTTTCGATTCAAATTAGTTGTTTTGTATGATGGAAGAAAAAAATACAACCGAATTTGGCTGAATTGGAACTCATGCAAGTTGTTGAGACAATGACTTGCGCCCACTTGCAAATTAGTTGGATAAGTGACACCCATGCCACTCGAACTACGCAATCACCACTTACACAACCATTGCCATAACCCACATTCATTATGGTGTGACGTGACGTGACTTTAATAAAAAAGTGCCAATAATAATAACAAACCAAAAATAAACCTAAATAAATTACTCAGAGTAAATGAAAAAGGCGGGCTTTAAAGCCCATATAAAAGCATGGGCTCAAATTGAATTGCTCTTGTGGGCTTTTGTTGCCGCACGTGCAGGTAAGCAAACAGGATCTGGAGGACACTTACGACGTGCCATTTAAAGCCTGCGTGTTGGAAGGACAAGTGGCGAGTGTGATGTGTTCTTACAATCAGGTGAATGGCAAGCCCACGTGTGCTGACCCTGATCTCCTTCGCAACACTATACGCGGCCAATGGGGGCTCAATGGGTTAGTCAGTCTAATATATTCAATTGGGCTTGGGCTTTTGGTTTAACGTATTAACAATTTTCTGACCATGTTTTTGTCATACACAACAAATAGGTACATAGTCTCGGACTGTGACTCGGTTGGAGTTTTCTATGACAACCAACACTACACAAGAACACCCGAGGAGGCGGCAGCGGAGGCCATAAAAGCGGGCCTGGACTTGGACTGTGGCCCATTCTTGGCGATCCACACCGACGCTGCCATTAGGAAGGGACTCATTTCCGAAAACGATCTTAACCTTGCCTTGGCCAACCTTATCACGGTCCAAATGAGATTGGGCATGTTCGACGGCGAACCCTCGGCCCAACCATACGGAAACTTGGGCCCAAGAGACGTGTGCACCCCGGCCCATCAACAGCTGGCCCTTCAAGCAGCCAGAGAGAGCATAGTATTGTTACAAAACAAAAGAAACTCCTTACCACTATCTCCTGCGCGAATCCGCACCGTAGGAGTCATCGGACCCAATTCGGACGCCACCGTTACAATGATAGGAAACTATGCTGGTCAGTTAACAACTTAACAAGTTAATAATAACTAACATAGTACTTGTTGTGAGAAAAATGTTGATGTAGAATGATGTTTTGTGGTAGGTGTGGCGTGTGGTTATACCAGTCCTTTGCAAGGGATTGCGAGGTATGTGAAGACTTCACATCAAGTTGGATGCAGGAATGTGGCTTGTAGGGGAAACGAACTGTTCGGAGCAGCAGAGACCGTAGCTAAGCAAGTTGACGCCACTGTGCTGGTAATGGGCCTTGACCAGTCCATAGAAGCAGAAACCAGAGATAGACTTGGGCTTCTCTTACCAGGCCTCCAACAAGAGCTCGTTGCAAGGGTGGCTAGGGCCGCCAGAGGCCCAGTCATCTTGGTTATCATGTCCGGTGGCCCAGTTGATGTCACGTTTGCGGTGAATGACCCAAAGATCAGTGCCATTTTGTGGGTTGGCTATCCTGGTCAAGCTGGGGGAACTGCCATCGCTGACGTCATCTTTGGTCAAACTAACCCAGGTAAATTTAGTCCCACATCGTCTTTTTCGTCGGTTTATTTTACATGACGCGTGAATATAAAGGTAGAATATTCAAATTTGGGTTATGTGACGCAGGAGGAAGATTACCCATGACATGGTACCCGGAAAAGTATTTGACTAAAGTACCCATGACAATCATGGACATGCGTCCAAACTCAGCAACGGGGTACCCAGGAAGAACCTACAGATTCTACAAAGGACCTGTGGTGTTCCCATTTGGACATGGGTTAAGTTACTCGAGATTCAGCCAGAGCTTAGCCATTGCTCCAAAAGAGGTGTCAGTGTCAGTGCCCTTAGCCACTCTCCAAGCCTTGACAAACTCAACCCTTTCAAGCGAAGCAGTGAGGGTGAGCCACGCAAATTGTGATGATACATTGGAGATGGAATTCCACGTGGAAGTGAAAAACGAAGGCTCCATGGATGGCACCCACACCCTTCTTGTATTCTCGAAACCACCACCTGGAAAATGGTCTCAGATCAAACAACTAGTGAACTTTCAGAAGACCCATGTTCCTGCTGGGTCGAAGCAGCGTCTGAAGGTTGGTGTTCATGTCTGCAAACATTTGTCCGTCGTGGACCAGTTCGGCATTCGAAGAATCCCATCTGGTGAGCATGAACTCCACATTGGTGATCTCAAACATTCTATTTCTGTCCAAACCGTGCAACAAATCAAGAACTGAAACATTCGTTCTGCCATTAAGTAATCGTCTGTCAAGCAAGTTTGACAGCTCCAGCCAAGTTTTGCAAATAGCAAAAACATCATATGAAGTGTAAACAGAAAGAAAGATGTTACTATAATCTGTAAAATGCAAATGTAAAATAAGGATATATAGGTGACAACTGTAATTTGTAAACCATGTATCAT
Organism: Vigna umbellata; assembly: GCF_029865625.1. NCBI lineage: Eukaryota > Viridiplantae > Streptophyta > Magnoliopsida > Fabales > Fabaceae > Vigna > Vigna umbellata. Next base: position 3,038,540 of record NC_142166.1, read on the forward strand.
TATTCATACTTCATATGTGCAAAAGGGATTTAAACAAAGTTCAAGTTCTCTTCTTTCTTTTTCGTTCTCTTTTCTCATTCAATCATGTTTGAAACGTATCATACATATGAAACAAAGTTTTTAAACCATTTATTTTGTTCAATACTTTTACTAAATAATTGAACCGATTTGGTCAACTTCAAAAAACATGACTCCTTAGAAATTTGAACCAAGTTGAATCAACCTGTTTTCGTTGTTTAGGCAGTTGAATTGGACTAATGAATGAATATGACAACTCATAGTAAACCAAAGTTAAAGTTTAAACCAATTTCTCTTGAGAAATAAAATAAAATGAAAAAAATATGAATTTTTAGGTCAATTCTTTTGTCTGTTTGTGAAGAGAGAGAGGTTGCTTGCAGCTACTAGAGGTGCACTTTAGGTAAAACTTCATTTTCTATATTAAAAGTTAAATACAGGTAAGAGAATCTACAATAACTCTAAGTTAACAAAATGAACTAAACCAATAAAGAACATCATACATTAAATAACTGTAACTCAAAAGAGGGTTATTCTTTGTAAAAACACAGTAATTTGGTAAAAAATATTCACATGCATGGTTGGTACCACGATGGATAGGTATAAATGGTGAGAGATATGCATTTGCAATTAATTAAGAACAGGGGATAAGGATAGGACTACAGAAGTAGGACAATTATTTTGTACGGATTAAATCCACCGTCCAATAATTTTACACTTTTATGATATATATTTTTCCCATTGTACATTTACAACTCTCAATAGAAAAAAAAATATTTACATATTTTTTTATCATTAAAAAGAAAAAAAAAGGACAGAAATGTGATAAGATGATTGAAATGATGAAAAGAGACAGTGGAGGGGATATTTTTTAAAAACTATATATCGTACAATTAATATAGTTTTTAGATTATATAATTAATGTGTTAGGGTGAAATTAATAATGGTAACAGAAGGATGAAGTAGATGAATGAGATATTAATTGGGATGACTGTTATTGAATACGAAAAATAATTATTGGGTGGTGGATCTTGTGGTGATAGGATCTTAGGCTTAGCTGGTGGATCTTTTGCTGAAACTATATCTATAAAAAATAGAGTATAAAATAGCTTCAATGAAGTTCATGGGGCCTTTGACAAGTGGCAATTGTACAACATTTTCTAATTTTCATTAAAAAAATGTGGAAACATATTCAGTTTAACATAAATTTTATATGTATGATGTACTTATTAAATTAAAAGTTTTCAATCATTATAGATTAAATCTATGTATTTCTTTTATAAAACTTTAGAAGTTTAACATGCCATTAGATTAACTCAATCGAACATATTATATATGTATACACACATATATAAAGTAAATATTAACTACATGATTACAAATTAGAAATGTCTTTTTTCATCTGAAAATTTTAGTTTATAATTGTATTGCTAATCCAAGAATAAAAAGTTTAATTTAATTGGCAATATTTAAAATGTACATGTATAAATTAACACACTTAAAAACAAAAGTTAAATATTGATTGAAACAAGTAGTATTGTTTATGTATTTTAATCAAATGGGCCAAGGCCGACTGTGAGGGTAGCCCTTGAACCGAAAGGACAAATAAAAGGTAATAAAACATATTTCTTTTAAATATTTATTATATTGAACGAAAATCTGTGTACATGGGATACCCTTATTTATTATTTTTCCTTTAAATTTAATTTCGATATATTTTTAAAAAATTACAAGTAAAATGTGAAAATTATTATTTTGTTATAAATTCACAAAATGTGAAAATTGATCTTAAGTTCAACATATTGTGATATCATTCTATCCGTTGAACTGATAAAAAAAAAGTAGTATTACATTGCAATAAATTATATTAATTTCAATAATTCTGGCAACATTAAATTCTGTATTGAACGGTGTCATAATTGATTGTAACAATCTTTATTATCACATTAATTATGTAGTTTAAAATTAGTATTGTTGTATTCAACCTGTTATTGAGTACCCTAATAAATATTATATATTATATTGTTTTGAAACGTATTAAATAATGTATAGAAAACCAAATATATATGTTAACATAAAAAAATTTACATTAATCATTTATCATACATTATTTTAAAACACCTACTCCTTTTTTAAAAAAGACCATTTTCTTTTTCAAAATACATAATTACTCAAAATAAAAATAATATATATATATATATATATATATATATATATATATATATATATATATATTAAAATATCTTTAATCATATAATATTTTTAATTTTTTTAATTGATTAATTAACGTATTGCTCGAAATAAATTAAAATCACCTTAAATTACTTCATTATAATTAATAATTTGACAAATTAATGATCTAAGCTACACTAATATTATCATATATTTATATAAATAATATAAAAACTTAATTTTTTGAAACAAACTATATTTTTTTAATTATAAAATAAGCTGGTAAGTTTAATGGATTTACAAATCAAGAGAAATTTTATTAGATTTAGACAAATGCAAATTAGAAATTAAAAGAATTCATATATATAACTAAACTTTAAAAATATTTTGAATTTTTATTAAGAGAATAACTACAGCATGATTACTCACAAACTTAACTAAGATATATGTTAATGTAATAACGACTAAAAAAATATCATTACTAATCTTTTAGTCTCTAATTATGATTGGTAAAATGAAGAGTAATATAGTGTAATAATATTGAGTATGATATTGGATATGAGACTTATGATGTATTATTTACTACATGTATGTGTTTTTTTACGGAAAAAATCAATCACAATCTCATCGTGTGGATAAGTTATGAAATATGGGATGGTCCTCCCATATACTATTGAGATTAGATACAAGATTTTATTAGCCACTCAATTTCAATTTTAAGTTTGAATGACATTTTTCAACATCTAAGAAGATCATGTAAGGAAGATCAAATTAGAACAAACATTAAGCATAAAAATTAAATACTAACATTAAAATGAAAAACGACCTTATTTTTAGTCGACGTGAGACTTCCATCATACTTCTCTTGTGTCGATATATATATACACCGAGCATGAACATGATACTATACATTAATGAGTTAGCTCACAGGGGCCAAAAAATGGGTAACAATATGTCCAACAGATAATAAATTTCGTTAGAATAGACTTTAACTTAGCTTTGATACTATGTTAGGAAGTGAAGTTTAAACTTATCTCAATCTAATAAAAATTGTTTGTATTCAATTATATAATATAAATTGACCTTGTTTCTAGTCAATGGTTTAAGATTTCCAACAAAGTTAAGTGTTATTTTTATTCATAATGCAATTAACATCATTTGTCTCTCATACCTTCCTACTAAAGTAACACTAATAGTAATATTTTACAAAGGTTTGAAAAAAAAAAACACAATTTGAGTATCTTCTATTCAAGTTAATAAAGATCTACATGTTCCAATTTAAGGAGATATTAAGATATTATTATTATAACTATTTATTTTATTTTATTATTGATTAAGAGATATATTGTTAATCTATTTGTGACATAAATATGGTCATATTTATAAACACTAATTCAATGAACATGTTTATTGATTTTGCCTTAATCCATGTAATAAAGTTTTGTAATATATATTTATATTGATAAATTAATGAATAAAGATTTCGTAGGATAAAGCTTATCATTATAATTTTATATATATATATATATATATATATATATATATATATATATATATATATATATATATATATATATATTAAATATGTCTGTAGTTTATAGATTTAAATGTAAAACTGAAATCTAGTTTTGTTTCAAATTTTTATATATTTTGGTTTCTAAATTTTAATAATTAATGAATGCAGTTTTTTAATCAAACATTACATGCATATGGATAACAATTATAGAGTAATAAAGTGGTTTAGTGATAAAGTTATAACAAAGAATGAAAAAAGATATATATATATATATATATATATATATATATATATATATATATATATATTATAAATACTTATTAAAAGTACACAAAACATTTACATTACAATAAATCCGACCCTTTAAATAAAGTTTATAGAAATAAAGTGATAAATAATTTAAAATTTTAAAATAAATAAAGTTAGTGTATCAGTTTGGTAATGATAACATCCTCATCAAATTTAGCTGTTATTATAATCGGAAAAGAAAAATATTAAAACTTTGGATACAGCAACTATTATTAAAAATTATCATAACCATCTTAATTACACTTATAATTTGGTTATCACAAACATCATTACAAATTAGTAATAATTACCTTAATTATACTTCTAATTTGAATGTTATTATAAATTAATATTAAATTAAAATTAAAGTATCAAAAAATTAACAAATTTTAACATACAAGTATTTCCTATAAAAAGAATGAGGTATTTCTGATATTTTTACATTTAAAGATACCAAAAGCGAAGAACATTTCCTAGAGCTAAAAATAGTATTTTTAAAGATGGTTTCTATAAAAAAATAAATATATTAAATAAATAATAAATTTTTATTCTAAATAGTCTTACTAATTTTAAGGGGTAATATAAATAATTTCTAAAATTACTTAACTTTTTCGTAGGTAACGTTTTCGAAATCAAGGGGCATACATACCTTGGAATCGACTTTCAAAATCTGGTTTTACTGTAAATTTTCTTTTTAAATTATTTTTATTAAATAATTTTTAATAACGATTACATTATTTTAAACTTATTTTTTCCTCTGGCCTTGGCCTTAACTCTTTCAGTGATTCTTAAATTATTATATATATATTTTTTAAATATATTCATCATAACAATCAAAATGTTCTATACCATCATATGAATACATAGTAAGGTAATAATATCAAGTAACAAATACCTACAAATAAAAACTATCAAAGACTAAATACAAAAATACTAAATTTATTAAAAAAATAAAAATACATTTAAATTATTTTACCTTCATAAGTTACTTAAACTCGGATTAAAAGAACTAGTTATTTTTTTTAATAATTAAACATGTCCACTATATTTATTAACCAATATTAACAAATTTTCAATCTTCAACTAATTTACATATCCTAAATAACATTTAAGTTAATTTTGTCAACCACAGCCTTAAAACAATATAATTTAACAGTTAAAATTAATAAAATTATATCTTATATATATACAAATTAATAAAGTCATATAATTAGGTTATCAATGTGTGAGAGTCAACTCTGAAATCTAGCTGTAGAACTGATTCATCAAAATCCAGTTACTATTTATAAGTCAAATTAACGTTAAATTTTGAACATTATTATTGCTTAAGATCTCACATTGGAATATTAGGGTTTTAGAGTGAAAAAGGGAAATGATTTAAAGATATAATAACATAAGATAGAAATTGAAAGTGAGAAAGTGTCGGTAACGAAGATTAGTAGCACATGAGAAAATTGTACGTTTGGGGTATGGATGGACCAAACGATGCTGATATTCTAACGTCTCAAACTACATCATAACAACATCATCTTCTTCTTCTTCACCATTTTTCATTTTCAAAACCATTTCTAAAACCTAGTCACACCAACAATAATTTCCTTGGACCTGGTCTCTCTTTTTTGTCTTCCTTCACTCTACAAAAAATATAAATCTTCAACAAAATAAAACACGTGCCAACTAGCCACTGCAAAACGCCCACGTAAACCCTTTCATATGAATGGATAGTAACATAAAGGATCCAAATTTAAGTAATTATTATTATTATTATATTATTATTATTATTATTATTACTTTTATTCTTATTTCTTAGCCTCTCTTCGTATAAATGGATGCATATTCTTATCTAACCCTCTCACTCAAACCCCTTATACTTCATTCTCTATACTTTCTTCTCTTTAACACTTTCTCCTTCTTGCATCTCTACCTTCCTCTTACCACAAGGTAATTATCAACATCATTACCCCTTTATTTATTTTCTTTTTTTATTTTCTGTCTTTTTATATAATTGAGTATTCCCTTAATCCATTTGCTTGCAACTAGTTCTTCCTTGCTCGATTGAGAGACTGCTCTGTTTCTGTTCCTGTTCTCTGCTTTCTTTGTTTTTCTTCTTCTCCTTTCACACAAATCAAAGGTTACATTTTGCAGATGAATAATAGTCTAACTTTGAATATTACTTTCTGGTTTTTTACTCACCAATTGGGTTTGTTGAATAGGTAAACAAAAAATGTCAGGGTGTGACAAGGAAGACTATTTCACTGCCCAAGATGCCGAGGTACGTAACACAACCAAACTCCAACCGTCAATTTCCATTTTTTTAATATTTTTATTCAAAAGGGTCTTCATTTCTTTTCTTCAGAATAATATCATGATATAGGAGTTAGAAATAGGATAAAAGTTGCGTGGTTTCATGGTGGTGAATAATGTGAATGCTATGTGTTTGGAACGACATTGCGATTTGAAAAACTGGAACAGGGCTACCACACGTAATGCAAATAACACCAAAAACCAGAGAAGAGAATCAGACGGAAAATCTAAGTGTCTATTTCTGATTCGGTGACGGAATTGAACTGCACGTGTCTGTTTTCCTTGGTGTACATTACGTTGTACCCAAGTACTCCTTCTTCATCATCATGGTTGTACCATGTACTTTTGTGCCGTGTATCATATGGGTACCTCGGTGTTCTGTTTTTTTTTTCTTAATTTTTCGATTGGGTTACAGAAATACCAAACAAATCATCACGCGTGATAGAGAATATTGTGCAAGTTCAAAGTGAGATTCGAAATGAAGAAAAGAGAATTTAGGGTGAAGATATTTTTGGTGGTGCTCCAAAATTGTCGGTTACTCTGTTCTAGGTTTTAAGGTGTCCCTACCAAAATTGATGCTTACAAAACTCACTGTGCAAAACAAAACAAGCCTAACTTGCTTTTGGGCTGTCAAGCAAATCATGTGAACTTCGTTTTCTCCCAAACATGACCTTCTCTGGCCATCATTGGAAAATAAAAACAGAACATAATTAAGGTATCTGGAATATTCTCTTTCCCCACTCACGTGAAAGGGTTTTCTTTCTGAACTGAGTTTAGCTCAAGAGACTCTTTCAAATTTAATGGTGTTATTAGGTTGTAATTAGGTTAGTGATAGAATTGGTCAAATGTGTTTTTTTTTTTAGTGTTGGTTGACAAATAGGTAATTTTAGCTTGTTGGATTGCTTTGTTATGCATTCAAGATTCAAATTAAAGAAGGGTCCAACTGCACAACATCTTTGGCTAAATAATTTTCCACTACACCAACATTGACTGATGTACAACGAATACCTTTTCTGATATCATGATTTTTCTTATTGAAGACAATTCCGTTTGGTGGTTGGTGAGATATGGCCCCAAGATTCAAAAATATAACATCTGTTACCTTTACAGTGTTTCGTTTTGGTCATCAACTATCTATTTTTTAACATCACATTCTCTCCCTTTTCTTTTCTTTTCCTTTCTTTTGGTTTGATTTAACAATTTTTAATATCAGACAACATCTGGGGGGAAGTATGGTACACTTGTCCCAAAGAAGAAGCCTTTGATATCCAAAGTAAGCCAATGCTAGAAAGATTAACTTCCTTTTCTTTTTCATGTAACACATCATTGGTTTAATTGCTTCTTTTTGGGTTTAAAAGGATAATGAAAGAGCCTTCTTTGATTCAGCAGACTGGGCATTGTGCAAGGTATATTTGAATTTCACATCTTAAAACTGAGAAATTACTTCTGATAATGTTCCAAAGCAATTAAACTAAATAATCAAATGTTTACCAAAACATAACTTTTGTATCTAATCTCAACAGCAAGGTGCTGCTGGAGTGAATCAAGAATCTACAGCAGCAGTTGAGACACTGCGACCAAAACTAAAAGTATGTTTTGGAATTTTAGTACTAAGCATTAAGTTTTGTAGTTTTAATGAACTGATTTTCTTTTTGTTTTTTTTTTTCTAACAGAGAACTCCACACCAGCAACTCCCTCCAAGACGACCTGCATGCACATCTGGTTGAGATAATTTCGTGAATAACTCTAATATGTAATGCTCCAACTGCAGTAACTTTTTGCAGCTTTTGCATCATGAATGTGTAATAAATAATTTTAAGTCCTTTGAAATGCAGGGAGGATAGATTTAATAAGTGGAACAAGGATTGCTCAGTCAATTTCAGTGTTGCAAAAACTAATGATGTTCCTTATCTATGTATATTACAATTTACTTCATGTTTTCTATTAATTAGCAGTTCAATAAAAATTTCATTTCGATTCCCTTTTGTTTCTTCCTTTCGATCTGTTGAGTGCAGTAGGAATTGCAGATAGAACAGGATCAAATCTCAACATAACATGACAATGGCAGAAAATTGTTTACTTAATTATCCATCAATAACACTAAGCTTAAATAAATCCTTAAACTTAATTACCTTTGTCCTTAAATCATACTTTAATTACAATCTTAACCTTTTAATGTAAGTCTAATACGTTTTATAATATAACTATACAAATTATTACAAACACAAGACCAAATCCATCTACTTTAACCTAAAATTAAGAATCCAACACAAGAATAAAAATTAGAAGATCAAACACTAATCTCTAGCAAATCTCATTTTGACCTGTTCATTCTTTTCTGCAATCTATCAATCAAAATTTTCCATGAAAAGATGGAACTCAACAATAAAATTTGGAGAGAAGATAAGCTGACCTTAGAGAAAGCTAAAATCATTTTATGCATTTAAACTTTTGTAAGAATCTGGCATCTAAATTTCCTGAAAAGTTTATGAAAGAAGTTTGATTGAGCATGTGAAATGTCCAATGTCCGTACTGATCAGTCATCTGAGCTTTCATTGCAAAGAGAGAGTGAAGCCGAGTTTCTCAGATCAACCAATAACTCATCTTCATACACAAGGAATCTCTTCCTCAATCTCTGTTTCATCCATAAACATTATGTGACAGCAATCACCTATGTGGGCTACACCAACATGTTTATCTCCCAATAATTGATGATACAACCTTTGGACCCATCACAAATATATATCATGTCATAGGTCCCTCACCATGTTAGAGGAAGTTTAAGGATCCCTGTAAGATATAATACATAACTGCTCCTTCTCAACAAGAAACATCCACTTTGGATCCATTTGCCTAAATGGCTCAAATTAAGCTTCTAGCTTTTCAAGAAGACTCTCACACTTCCCTTTGGATAACATACTTTATATATTTACTAACTCAAGCTTTCTTTTTCTCATCTTCCCACAACCTCCACAAAGAAATTATCTTTATGCCAGATCAATCCTAACGTTGTATCTATATAACATCAAATACAGTTCATCAAGAAATTAAAATATACGAAAAAAAAGAGGAAAGAAGCATAAAACATAACCCCCATAAAATGATTGATAAGTTAACAAGAAAATATATTACTTTCAATTAATATCGGTTAGTAATTCTAATTCGAGATAAGAAGAATTTATAATATATAAGTGGATCCAAACTTTATGTTAGAGTTTATAACTTAGTTTTGTAGGATTGAACCACTTTTTAATATCTATCAGAGTCATGTGTTAGAGTATATCTTAACAAGATATGTGGTCTGTTAGATCTAGTGTGTCATTAGTTAGACTTAAAATTCACTTTTTTACTAACACAAAAAAGGCTTTCAAAATCCGTCATTTTTTACTTTTGATATCTGGCATTCGACGTTATTGCGAGTGACGTTAAATTGACGTTGGAGGCAAAAACTGATGTCCATTAAAATTAGACCATCCAAAGAGCATATGTCAATTTTGCATCTAACGAATTTATAGTATATAAGTATAAATTAAATATAGCAATTTTAAGTTTAAAATATGAAAGACAATGGAAAAACTTACATGCGCCATAGTTGTAGGCATGAGATATTTATCATCGAATCTCTCGAAATCACCTCTATAACATTATTTTTAACGAAATGTACAATATGTTACACGGGAGGCCAAATATTCTTAACTCTCCCACTACATTTGTAACAAACTCCATAATTATTAAATTTTTAACTCTCACAAGGTCATAACCTATCTATTCAAAACAATATTTTTCATAATTTGCAAACACATTCAAGAAGAAATCTAAAATCATAAATTCAATAAAATTTCAGGAACATATTTTACATTGATATTTGAAGTACACTAAATCAAAGTGATCACTTATTACTACAATTAAATATGCATTACAAGAATAAGATAAAATAATCTCAATCAAAATTTTATCAAATTTATTCATAAACTTCAATTTATAACAAATTATGAAAATTAAATTTTCTAAATCGTTATATCGAATAATTCAAGATCTAATACAAGCAATTAATATTTAATCATTTGTACTAAATCTCAAATAAGAACTAAGCTTCTCTCAATTTTTAACTAAACTTACAAAAAATATTAGTATAAGATAACAATACACCTAGTAATAATAAAACATCTAATTAGTCTAAAATTGATCAAATATCTAATTATAATTAAGATTACGATATTTAATGAATCACCTAAATCTTAAAACAAACTAATAATGAACCTAATTAATAATTTATAAAACATCTAAAATATTTCTTATCTAAATATCCATATTAAAACACATAAAACAACATAAAAATAACAAAACATGTAATAAAACCTACTAAAAAATTTAAAAAGTTACTAAAATTACTAAAAAGATTGTTTAAAATGTCATCACATCTTATCATCATGTAACCAAAATGCAATGTATTTTCATCAAAAACTAACCTTACATCGAAAACCAAGGTTGAGAGAGAAGTGTTGAACGAAAGCACATAACTAGAATAGAGTAAACTGTAAGACCCATAAAAAAAAAAAATATATATATATATATATATATATATATATATATATATATTTATAGTAGTAAATTTTAGTATTTTATTAGTAATAATAATTTTAATGGATAGAAAATTGTAAATTTTGATATAAAATTATAGTAATTTTAGAAGGAGAGGTTCAAATTTTTGGTAACTTATTTAGTAAAATTTTTTAAATGGAATAGTAAAAAGTAAATAGTAAATAGTAAAAAGTAAATAGTAAAAATAAATTTTCAGCATTAAGATTCCTTAGCATGGAAGAAAGTAGTAGGTAGAAATTAGGATCAGATTTGGTGAGAAAATGATTGAAATATTATTTTTAAATAATATTAAAATAATAAATAATATTAAAATATTAATGAATAGTAAATTTTTTTTACTATAAATAGCCATGGGAGGGAAGGGTATTTTGCACCAAGAAAAGAGGAATCAAGTGAGAGCTTGAGAAATAGAGAAGAAAGAGTTAGGGAGAAATTTTTAGTTGCAAGAAGAGTAGAGGTTCTGAAGGGTTTCAGGGAAACAAATTCGGAGCAGGAGATTAAGTCTGGAATAGAGGTAGGGGAGCTAACCTTTCTATGTTTTTTTTTATGATTTAATAGTTCTATGCTTTTATATTATGATTTAGTATTATTTTATTACTATTCATATATTGAAATTCTGTGTGAATATTGTTAATGTTTACTGTATGTTTATCTATGTTGAAATTCGGTATAAATATTATATGCTGTTGTTTTGAATCTGTAAATAAGAAATTTGTTAAAATCTAGTTGAGGAACACTTTGGCTAAGGAAAGACTTGGTACTTAAGTTGTCCATTGTGACGCACCTCTCTTTCCTGGAAGTCTACTCGACAAGTTTTTAACTTAAATCCTATTGAACAGATTGAGTACTGTTAAATTATTATGCAATATATTGAGTTTGTGTGATTTATGCGATGATTGTATTTTATTATGTTGCATTTGAATTTATGCATCTGAACATGTTATGAGTATTATGGGGAGATTTTGTAGGGGTATAATGTGAGTTGAGGAATATGAGTATGGCATGAGTCTCGTGGAGAGATTCAGTAATATTATGGTATTTGTGTATATGTTGATGTTGAGGGTCCCGTAGTTGGAGGTTATCCTGATACTCTAATAATCATCTAGTCTCAAGTAGAGAGGGATGAATTATGTGGTGAGAGGAGCAGGAGGTCCTGGTCTATGTGCCGGTTTTGGACATAGTGAGGGGATTAACCTTGTGAATGGTATGAAGTATTTTGAAAGTGTATTTGTAAAAAGAAGTAGAAGTCATTACAAGTGCATAACCTCCCGTGACCGCTCATCAACGTATCATCCGGATGAGTGTATATTGGGTATTGTGGTGTCTATTGGGTATTGTGAGACGAGTGTCTAATAGGAATTGTGGTATGAGAGTGTCGAACATAATTATTATATGATGTTTATATCAAGGTAATTATGCATGATTTATAAATGATTTGTTGCATGTTAGCTCACCCTACTTGTTTGTGTTTGTTTTGTTTGGGTATGTGCGATGATCGTATAATTCGTTATACGGGAGCAGATGAAGGAATGTCGTCTGATCCAGTGCCAATGAAGAGAGAGACAGAAGAATAAGTTGGAAGAATTCGAATTATATTTATGAGTTTATAGTTGAAATTTGAGTTTAAAACATGTGTACACATATATTAACTATGAATTTATAAGTCTGAGATTACGGGATATTACCGTAAATGTAAGGTTACAATATATAAATTATGAATTATCCAGCGTAAGTTATTGGGATGTTACATAAACAACCTCAGCTTAGGGGTCTTGTCGTTGCGGACGGAGAGTGTGTTGGGTACAAACAAAGTTTCATATAGGATAAAATAAGAGATGAACATGAATTTATATACACATAAGATACCTCCATTGGTAAAAGGTCTATTGGAGTTATAACAAAAGCAAATTTGTAAGGGCTTGACCCAAAGCGGACAATATCTTACCTGTGGAGATCTATGTGTATATGTGTGTGGTGAACCTCCCTACACTGGGTTTTTTTATACGTTTTTTGTGTTAGTATTTAACAAAAAAAAAGAAGTCAAAGTTAGAAAAAATTTCCCTTGAATTAAAATTATGTAAACAAGTTAATAAATTACTAATGTGGATCAAATTAAAGTTACTCTAATAGCTTAATTAATTAAATTAAATGGTCTAACAAATTAGTTTTCTAACTAATTATGGAATAACAAATCCTGTTTACACAAACATAGAAATAGTTATAAAATATTCAACAAAAGTCTAATACAATATTAGCTATTTAACTTCATATTTATTTATGACTTTGTACTTTTGAAGAGAAATAGAAATACAATGACGAGTTTGTCAACACAGAATTCAATATTAAAATTGAAATGCCTACCTTTGTACGTAGCTAACCTTTCTATAGGATCTATAATTAGTTACTAAGTAGCTTGGCTTCTTAGATTAGCTTTCGACCTTACACTTAAACAATTAATTGGACTACTCCTAATTTTATATCTTTTCACATAGTAGTCTTATGTCATTACTTCTATAATCTATTTTTTTAAAGAATGTTCCATAAGAAGTGCATTCACAAAAATACATAAATTTTCTCTAAGTAGGCTTGTGTCTTTCTAAAAACATAATTCTTTTAATGGTGAGATTTCAAATCCATTCATAAAAAAAATATTAAAATTTTTTAAAATTAAATTATATTTTAAAAAAATAAAAATTAAATTTTCTAGACTAAATTTGAAAAAAAAAATCTGAAAATTTTAAAAATTAATAAAGTAAATTAGAAAAAATATTAATGATAAATTAGTTGGATTACTTTCATTAAGTATTGATACTATCGGTAAGAAGATTTCTTGAATAAATCATTAATCATTTACAGAATTAGAAGTGTGTAAACTAGATAAATCATAAATCAATAAATTATTTTGTCATTTTTAATTTAAAATATGATTCACGAAAGATCTATCAATTTTTCTAAAGATACAATTCAAAATTCCCTTAACATTTTCCATGTGTCTTGCAACAATCACTTCAAAATATTGGTTTATTTAAAAACAGGAAAAAGTTTTGAAATTTATGATTCTTCAGAACACGCGATTTCACTATTGTTTATTATTTATATGCATTCTTTTTTTTTCATGTGGGAGACTATATGTGGATCTGCTCTATAGATAGTGAGTGGGTGACATATAAATTAAAACTCACAGACACACTGTTTTGGAACAAAAGAAATTCGCAAAAGTAAAAGAGAAAAGAAAAAACGTGCATTTGTTTTTTGACGGCAACAAATGTTACTTAAGGCTGTAAGAAAAGTATTACAACACAAGTAAAACAAATTTTAGGTTTGATTTATGGGACAGAAGAAGAGAAAAGTTGGTGGCTTGCAATACAACTGCTACACTGTCCTCATATTTTTAGTCATGTCTTCCATTAATTTTAATCGCGACTGCCATCAAACCCTTTGACTAGTTTTCCTCTATCATCAAAAGTTTCTTCTCATTGCTGGGTATCTCATTAATATCACTTAATATCTTCATGATGATGTGAAATTTCTAAATCATCAATTTTATTTTATAAATTAATTTTACAAAATTATATTAATCATAGTTTGTTGGAAGTCTCACATCATGAAATAAAACGATTTTATAATATTTAAGTGCAAACCTCATCTTATAAGTTAGTTTTATAGGATAGAGTTAAGCTTAAAATTCACTTTTTAACATTATATCATAGTCATGCGTTAAAGTCTATTATAGTAAGATTTATTGTTTGTTCGGCTTACTGTGGCACCCATTATCGAGATATCTATTGTTTGTTGAACATATTATTTCACTCGCCATTAAATCACTCATTGATGTTTAGTTTCATGTTCGAGATGTATATACGTCGATGATGTGTTAAAAATATCATATTAACTAGAAATAAGACGATTTTATAGTACTAAGTGCAAACTTAACCTAACACGATAGAAATGAAATTAAACTGAAATCCACCTCTTAAGGTAGTTCACTTTTTAAAAAATCTATTTGTTTTTTAGATTTATTGTGTCATCAGTTATTAGAGCATATTCATAAATATATAAATCCTTATTGTATTTGTTAGTAATTTAAAGCGTTTTGAAAGTGATATATTAAATGAAAACGAATAAAATGATTATATATAAATAGAATTTTCAATATTAAAATTTTAAATTGAAAATTATGTCTTAATATTTTATAAATTTATTGTTGATTTATTGGTTTCAAATATCTTCGATTTCTCTGTTAGAAAGACCTTACACCGAATACATAATAATGTAATTTTTTTTGGTTGAGGAGATAATATGTAACATGTACAAGAGTGTGTTGAGGTCAATGTTTATTTGCTATCTTCTTAATTATGTTGAGCCGTTTATCCAGTTGGAGGTTAAGTGTGATTAGAAAAACACAAGCAAGAGAAAGAATGAATGTTGATGCACAACTTCACTTTATTAATAAAGTTTGATTAAGAAAAAAGTGAATTATAGTGGTTGGTAATGCTGTCAACTAATTAACTGTTTCTTGTAGTTATGTGCAACGTTGTAACTTTGTATTACTATATAGTGTGCTCAAATTCAATTATTTTCCAACGTCAAATTTTGGATTGGACGATGGCATTCGGAATCAGTGTCGAGCGTTGTATTTTAGCTTTTCTTCTTCTTTACGTTTGTGTCTTTGGGAAAAACTTTGGTACGCCATTAACAAGATTAGATGAAACTGTGTTTTATTTTTTTTATTTTTTTGTTGCGTTTCACGTATTAAGCCATAATTTGACACAGTATATGCTGATGAGGACGGGTCGGAGGGAGAGAATGGTGGCGAGATCGGTGGTGGATTCGGCGGTACTGGTGGTGGGATCGGTAGTGGTGGAGGCGGGATCGGTACTGGTGGAGGCGGGATCGGAGCTGGTATTGGTGGTGGTGGGATCGGAGCCGGTGGTGGTGGTGAGTTTGGAGCCGGTGGTTCTGGTGGTGAGTTTGGAGCCGGTGGTGGTGGGGTTGGAGATCCTACTCAATTTTTTTCAAAAGCCTTGCAATGTTTCAATGATAGATATGTGAGTGCCTAAACTGAATTTTACGTTTACTTTTCAAGGAGGCATTTTAAAAAAAAAAAAAATCAATTTTTATACTCCTTTTTTTTCTTTTTTTCTTCTATTCTTATTTTAAATATTCCTTTCACGCCTTCGTTTCAAAGAGGTGAGATAGTTTTCATTAGAGAGTATTGACTATGAAAAATGTAAGAAAAAAAACACTATCATGAAAAACGAAATCCTTTATACTTAAATTAAAAATTATAAAATTTTCTGAAAAGGCTCTTATCCAATGAATTCATTCCTAATTCTATTATTTTTAATTAATTTTAAATAATCACAAAGAGATGGCTAATAAAAACATCTCAAATAATATATTAGTAACTTAAAACATTTATTAATTAGCAGTCTGAAATACTTCATTTGAGGTATAATTGGGTATATATTATTAATTTTTTTCTAGTAAATAAAAAAAAAACTTGAATATCTATTATATAGAGATTGATTGAAATCCTAAACATATCACAATCCGAAATTATGTATAATTTTTTCTTCTCATGTCTATAAATTTAAAATTCAAAACTATAGAGTTAAAACTTGAAAGATACATAAAAAATGTTTTTTTAAAAACTTTTTTTGACAATTTTTTGAAACGTTTATCTAGTAATAGTACGTGATTGATCCGTTTTAAACATATCAAATATTAAAATTAAAATACTGAAACGTAATCTATTATTAAAAAATTGATAAAAAAAGTTATTAACATATCATATCCCGGATAATAATACTAAAAGCTGAAAATATTTTGGAGTGCATGCATGTAGTGAATATATTTTCAAAGATGGGTAATTCTTCTGATAGAGTTTGATATTTGAGTGAGGGGTATCAGATTTATAGCAGGTGTGAAGAATCATGCAGATTGAACGAGAAAGGAAACCTGAACGTGCCTAAAGAGAAAACTGATATGTTCTGCCAAGGACCATGTCTGTCAGAGACCAACTTGGTCCTCAATTGTCTGAATAACGTTTTCAGCAACTTCATATTCTACAACAAAGCAACCATCCACGACATCAGAAACACAATCGAAGCTGCATGTAGCTATGGGTCTCAGAGAGGTACATATTTTTCTTTAATTATTGCACACATACTAAGATTGAAGATTAAAACAACTTCATGTTTCATGTCTGTATAAGTTCATGCAGTTCAGTGCTGTAAATTTCTGTAACCTTTTGGTGATGCAGGAAACTTCAATGTGGCAGAGCACATTCAGAATGATGAAAACAAGGCTTCTCCAAAGGCTACTGCTAGCCATGCTGTAATGGGACTTGCTGTTATCGTAATGGGACGAGCTCTGTTACCTCCAAATTTCACATAAAACTATGCTCATATATAACAGTTATCTATGCTTCTCAGTTTTATGTGTAGTTAATCACTCATATGATATGTAGTATAATAACCTATACATGGGAAAATAGTAGGTATTTATATACGTATATGGAGTTGTATGTATTATGTGTGTGGAACAGATTAATGATATATAATATATGAACTGTTTCGTAGAAATCTTATTGTTGACTAGAAATAATACAAATTCAAAACATAAAAATGAATGCAAAAACTTCAGGGGCATTCCGAGAATCGAACTCGGGACCTCTCGCACCCAAAGCGAGAATCATACCACTAGACCAAATGCCCGCGCTTGCTATAATAGGTATTATTTATTATATTATCAGTTCTTTCGTATTAATTTATCTACAATATTATCAGTTCTGAAGTACTATTTCTCACTTTTTATATCAAAAAATATTACCTGAACTTTAATGAAAATTTGATTTTGAAGTGTAAATTTCAAAAACCAAAAATTTGGAAACATTTTGTCCCCTAGAAATTGATATGCTTGTACAACCAAGGTAATAAGGTTTAGGTTAGTTTGGTAAAATTTTCTGGTGGCCAGCTTAGGAGAGGCTTTGTTATTCAATCAGAAATCTGGAGTTTCTGGAGGGTGAATAAATGAGAAAGTTGTGCAGATTGCATTAAATAATGTTTTGTATGTTTTTCAACAAATTATTTTACAAACTTAGATTAGATTCACTTTTACTACTTTGTGAAAACGTCGTTTTTTCTTTTCACCATTAAATGCTATAATTTTGTAAAAGCAAACTAAAACCAAGCTAGGGTGGTGTAAGGATTAGAGTTTGCTAACCCACTTAAGCCATACACATTAGGTTATATTTCATTCAGTTTTAGCTCAAATATATCTATAAAACTATGTGCAATGCCATGGAAAAAGCAGCAGTTTCATCATCCAAACAACTATCAATAATAATAAAGACTTGATTATGCAAGCTACTTCTTCTATAAATGAATTAATATGAAGACAACATTTCATATTCAAACAGCCTCAAAATCAAATCATTAAGATGTTTACAATTGCAAGATTTCAGTGACAACATCATCAACCAAAGAATTAAATATTTGGTCCACAACCTCTGATCCGAGTTCAGAGGCATCAACCTCATAATCTAGCCATCTTCCATACTGGCTGCTCATGTCCTTGTCCACAAGCTCATCCACCATTGAGTCTCCCATTCCTCTCCAACATGAGATCTCCTTGTACACGTCTTCTGCCAACCATTCTTTTCTTTTCACCATTTCAAGCCCTTTGGTCCACATTTTGAATCCTCCACCTACATAACGCCTGCATCTCAAGTCCAAACATTCACTCACACAATCAAATGTAACTTTCCTTCTTATCCTAGACTCCTCATCACACTTAAACCCTCCCTTCCGGCCTTCCAACTGTTTGAATAGATGAGAATTTATAACATCACTAGCATGGCCAAGGGAAATATCCATATACATCAAGTCAACATTACTCAATATATCTTTCACATAATCCAACTCCCACGTCCTTGAGCTACTACCAAACCTTGTGACACTACTTGTGTGCTTCATCATATTCCCAGCTGAGGTTGAAGAAGCGGAATCGGATAACTCAGCATCAGTTTCACAAGCATAGAACTTCCTTGAAAAATTCAAGCCTTGAACTTCTTGAGCTTGAACAGATGACCACAACTTGCTTCCTGAAAGTTGATAGTATTAGCATTCCTGAGTCATGAAATAATTAATTTCAAAATAGGTAATTAAATCCCATATTTAGCATAAAACTACCTTCTGTACTAGTAACATCTGTGCTCAATGAAGATTCACAGCTTTCAATTGAAAAAGAAGGCTCGAGAACAGAGATTGGACTTGGGTGTCTGCAATTGAGTAACTGTGGTTCCATCTCATCAATCTGTAAACAACTTGAGTTAATCACCTACTTAATATGCAGAAATCATAAGGAATATTCCATCAGTCAGTAGAATGGTGGGTGATTAATACTGATATATTCAATACATTGGACTTGTAATTTTTACCATTTTATTTTATCATTACAAAATTGGTATTGAATTAATTGCCTCAAAAAATAGCTTTTTCGCATTATGAAAGTCAGTTGTTTATCATAAGATCTAATCACGCATCCAAGTTGGCTAAAAGTACTGATTATATAATAAAACCAGATGCAACATAAAACCGTAAGAGATGGACGATCATTTCAAGCAACCAAGCACCAAAGGAGACCAGAGAAATTGAATGTCATTTCACTTTATTCGCGCATAACTGCATTTCTCAGCTACATAGTACTTCGAAGTGAAATGCATATTTGTTTTATGTTTACCTGTAACTATATTTCCTACGAAAATTAATTTTCTTGGCAAACAGGCAATGAATCTATATCTTTTGTTTCTTTTATAAACAAACAAGCCTAACTTCTTATTTTTATTTGGCCCTTTAACAAGTGATCCTATACTGTCCTAATTAACAATGATTGAACGAGAAACACAATAAAAGAAAAGTAATAAGAATTAAAAAGAAATTTGCCACATACCCATGAGTTCTGCTTCAATGATAATTCAGGAAGACCCCTGAAGGAGATGTCTGAATCATAGTTGTTGCTTAACTTGTCTGTAAAGAATACATCTTGGTCTTTTTTCTGTTGGAACATTGGATTGAGGTTAACTACATTCAAGCCGGTTACTTGATCATCTGATACAGTAGGCTGCTTCACTTTAGAAGAGTCATGACAAATTGTTCCCATACATGTTAATTCTCTCAATTTCTGTTCCAAAAGGACACCCAAGGCATCTCCACCACCAATCAAATTGTATCCTATTGGGGACCTTGTATTGTCTGGGTCAAGCAACACCCTTTTAATGCGTTGATCCAGGGAAAGACCATTAGTATTTTGGGCAGCTTTTCCAGATGTCTCAAAACCTGGATTGCTCCTAGTTAATGGTGTGGTGAATGTGAATGAAACTACATCCATGTCTTTCTTTTTTACATCTTCAGCCCAACTATTTTGTTTATTACTCACTAGGTTAGACTTAGCAGGGTTTTGAGTTTTTTCAATGAACAAATTGTCCACAACCCTATCATTCCAGTCCTTGTCTGTAGACCTTTTCTTTCTAGGAAAATTGTTTGTGCTGGTGTATAAGACTTCCTTTTCACTATCAGTCACCTCCATAGCTGACTTTCTGGATCCAACTCTAGATTTTGCAATGGATTTATTACTGGAGCTTCTATGACGTCCGTAAGGGGAATCCCCAGTCAGAACTTTTCTACTGTGGGAATTGGTCGTCAATGGCTTTGATGGTAATTTGTCTTTGTCAGTAGAATAATTCTGTTTCAGATTATTCTGTCTGAGAGCACCAGATGAATTCTGAGTAGAAGACTTCTTGTGAAAATTTTTCTGCACGCTTCCCTTCATTGGTTGGTTGGATTTCAAGTCAGGATTCTCTTTCTGGGCCGTCATACTTCTTCCACCAGTCGCACTCAAACCTTCCCTTCTTTGAACATTCACTTTTGCTTGGATTGCAAGCGAAATGGACTTCCCCTTATTATTCTTCAGAGAAGAAACTTCTTCCTCGTGTGTAGGAGATTTGATGGACATATCCACAGATCCATTCCAGCTTCTGTTTAAAGATTGTCCTTTGAGATACTTGGCAGCATTTGACTCGACCGATCTTTGACAAGATACGGAAAGCCTGGCCATTCTTTGAGAAAGTTCTCTTTTCTCTTTTAGATCTCGAGTTCTAGAGGTCATGGAGGATGGCCTAATTAGAGGTCCCTTTTGTGAAGCCTCCACCTTATCTTTTAGTTCTCTCACTCTCAGTGGTGCTGATGAAGCTACCAGAGGTGTCTTAGCCCTGTTACCAGCTTGGGAACCAGGCTCAATAATTCTTGCCGCAGCCTCCATTATATATGCAGCATTATTGGTGGGAACAAAGCTGGGACTCTTGATGGGGGACAAAAGTTTATGGTGTGTAACAGGAATTGATTTAGCTGATTTTGGAGGCAACACTTCTGTTTGGAACTTTTCAATTGGCCTGGTAATGGCCTTTTGCGGCTTTGGCTCAATGAAGCTCCTAGATGAGCCCGCAACCTTTTCAACCAGCTTTCCAGAACATGGGGTCTGATAGTCATGCTGGTGACCAAAATTTTTCTTGAAGTACTGAGCATCTTGAAGGGACCGGGTATCAAAATATGGGGTAGCATAAGGATCAGAAAAACTTGAAGAAGGCAAGGAATCTAATCCCATAAGCCTGGCAACAACACTAGGAGCCCTTGTACCAAATGTTTCATCATCTGTAACAGATGAAGCATAACTATGATCACAACTTCCTCTTAGACTTGCCCCAACACCACTTTCATCTTCATCAACCTGTGAGAATTAAACAAAGTAACCACAAATTTCATAACATAAACATATACATAGACAAAAACATATGAATTTGCAAGACATATAATACCAGATAGGAGGACTGTGTCATTGGCATTGCCACATTGTAATCAACTCTTCTTCCCTGTTTTAAAGTCTCTGCAGATGATTCCGAAAGAAAATCACCAACAGTTAAACACAAAAATGACTACACCGATAAAATCTTGGTGTAACTAATTCCAAAAAAATTGACAAGCGAAATAAAAATTCCAGTGTGTTCTATGAATACAGTAAATTTACCAGGCAAATCTGGCTTGGCCGCAAATAATTTCTTACGGGACTTCGACGTCCAGTCAAACAACTGGAAAAAACCACCAACATAACCTCCTCCACCTTTCGTCCCTTCTTTTTCAACTCCCATTTTCAAAGCAGAATGTAGTACACCTTCAACACACAACAACAAAGCCTCATCCCACTAGATGAGACCAGCTACATGGATCACACAACGTCATTTCTCTCCCTTAAAGACAGTAAACCTTCATGACACATCAGGAAAGCATTAGCATGAAAGGTTAACATCATTAGTCAAATGATAAAAAAGATTTACTGAAGCTAACATGGTGAAATATTAAAGGAAAAAACACGCATATACATATGGGACTATTAACAGGGAACATCATAACCAAAACTTCAAACAAACACAATGACCACGATTTGAATAGTATGGTTCTCTGTATCTCTAGATCTCCTTTGGAGAAAAGCAATCACATAATAGTCCACCAAACCTAAAATCCACTGCATAGTTCATATTTTGCTTATGTAAATCTCCTTTTTGAGAACCAACCAGACAATTAATAGTCCAATTTATCTAAACAAAATAGTATCATAACTTTGTTGGTGTTGCTAAACCTGAAAGTAATCATATTAAGTCCGAATCAATAGCAAATAAACGTCGATAGCCTGGTTCAACTAATTAAGAAGAAAATTCTAAAGATCCAGAGAAAAATTTTGAGTCAACCCAAATGTGGAAAAATAGCAATCCTAATAATTGATCATTGTTCGAAAAAAGCAAAGGTTGTTTGGATCTTAAGTATTTTACAAAAGTCCAATCCTATAGAGTCCTGTTGATGGATTCAAAAGTTCGAACAAAGACATACAGAGGCTGTGATTACACACAAGCATTACCTCTCACCAAAATGAATCAGATATAAAAGTGTTTCCCATCAAACAACGAATGGAAAGCCCAAATACACCAAATTCAGGCCATTCAAAAGATAAAAACTTGAACAGAATCCAAAAACTAAAAATAACACACATGATGACAAAAGAGTACCAACAAGTAGAAAAGAAAGCGGCCAAATTCAAACGCAAATCAGAAAGGAAGAAGCCAACGACAATAACCCATTAAGAGAAATGAAGAAAAGCTGCAATCTTTGGAGACTTACGTTGAAACAACGAGTTTGGTCAGCTAAGCATTTGAGTGGAGTGAAAGGGAAGAAGCACGCACCCACCGCAAGAGCATTATATTGTTTCACTGTGAAAGACTTAGTTGAAGCAACGAAATGGGTAATCACAGAGAAAT